>NC_051043.1:16041523-16667594 GCF_904848185.1 Acanthopagrus latus
AGGACTTTGTTTATGAGGTGACGCGTAATGTGGTGTCTCTTACTACCTGAGCTAAAAAGGGCCCACGCTTTTGGCGATTTGTTTTCCCACGTACCATGAACGTTACTGAATGACAGGACGAAGCCTCGAGCGTTTTCACGTTAATACTGGCACGAGATGTTCCACCAGTTTATAGATCTACACGAATTAATGTGACGAGTTGTGGTTTACGACAGTCTTACAGTTAATTTCCCCTTTGTTTACATTTTTTTAAACATTCATAAGCAGCTATAGAGTGAGTGCTTACATGTTTTACATTGGTAAAATAAGCAATAAAGTCAAGCATTTTCCATCTTATTCCAGTAAAGTGAATTGATTTTTCAGCAACATGTTTTTCATTTGTCAAAATTAAATTGATCTTTATGCTCAATGGTTCCTTATAGACTACTGTACTGTTATATGTTGGATTGTACTGATCTCTGGTGCACTGTGTAAGCAGCATTTAAATGTTATGAATACATTATATACTGTGGGTCATGTTGTGTGTATAAAATCTTGATCATCAAAAAAACATCAACAACCTAATTTAATCTTTCTTGTGTTTTACAAACTACTAGAAAAGCAGCCACAATTTTAATTAGATTAATGTTAGAAGCTTTGCTGGCTCATTTTTTGTCCAGTTTTCTGATAATTTCCTTCACTGGACTCATTGTACAGCCGTTAAGACTAAAATAACTTGCATAAAAGTGAAATTAATTTATTCACGTTTCAAGATCTTAAGCTTCTAAGCACCTCCTCCTCCCTTCTTATCAACGCTGCACCGCTTTAGCTGAACTGTTAACACTTCTGACATGCTGGCCAAGAAGCCGTCATGACTGAATCAATACAGGCCGCCTGACTGTTAGTCAGCATGCTGATGAAGCGCTCACACATTTGTCTTCATTTGATCAATAAGGAATAGGAAAACCTCAAGTCATACAAACTGGACCCTCCTAGCAGTGTCATTGCTTCTTTTCTAAATATACTTGTGTACAGTTGTGGCCTCAGAGCAGGGTGTGATGGGGGGGAAACACTGCTTCTTTGTGCTAGTTTATACAGGATATTGTGTGATCTTTCACACTTGCTGAATTGCTTTACTGAAGGCACACGAGCATACATACAACCAGTAAAGAAGTCAGATGAGCTCATCAGTCACATTGTTCCCATATTGAGATTGATTTAAACACCATTATTTCAGCATGATTTGTCAGGTTTCCACGTGTGAGTGAGAATTCAAAATAAGTACTGTCTTTTGTTGAAGAAAATACCCAAAATTTGACTGGAAACACCCTCAACTATTGTGCTATTTGTTGAAGAATGGGAGTATTAACCTCTCATAAAGCATTAGTTAAAGTCATCAGAGGACCAAAGTGCTGTCGCATTCACATGACGTCCTTACACGTTAAGATTTTACTCTTTGGTGGAATACGCTCAGCGGTCACGAAGGAAGGAAAATGTTCATTCACAACAGTGGAAATGCAAGCTATTATTATTTAAAGGAACTACAATAGCCTGACAGAGAATGCAAAAATTCTGTAGCACAGTGGCTCATGGAAAGTGGAAGAAAAAGTGTCTGTCCGCAGTGCGTGCAGTGTGCATAACTAACATACTTGGTTCAGGTTCATCGGCACAATGGTTTACACTGAGTAGAGTAACAGGTCTTCATCCTGTCCCCTCAGTGTTCCAGGTTGAGCTGTCGGGATGGCAGACCACAATGACGTCAGTCTGCCGCCGGAGGAGAGAGTCCGCGCTCTGACCAAGAAGGGAAGCTCGGTGGAAGTAAACGACGATGTGCCCCCGCGCCGCTACTTCCGCTCTGGCATGGAGATGGTCCGCATGGCGAACATCTACACAGAGGAGGGCAACATTGAGCACGCCTTCGTCCTTTACAATAAATACATCACGTAAGTGTTTTCAGCGATGGGCTCGACTGACTGAGCTTGTAGTGAGCTTTTATTTGTGTGATTGTTCTCACATTAGTTTAAGCAGTTATTGATGTGTTTCTGTTTGTAATCAGTCTGGTCCAGCATAGTTTTTAGAGCTTTATGTTTAGGTTGAGGTTAATAAAAAATGCTGTAGGTTATAGAGGAAATGTGCAGGAAGGAGAAGAAAGTTAAAACAGAGATCTTTCTCAGGATATGGCTCAACTCTTTCCCAAACAAGGCTGATGAATTTCACCACCTAACTCAAAACAGAGTGCCTTTAACTTGTCCTTCGAGTGTAAATATATTCTACACACTTCAGATGACCGATGAGTTGTGTTGTGATGACTCTGTTGTCAGAAAGCCAACCAGAGTGCGCAAAGTCTGTCATTGGAGTCACAATTTCTAGTTGACTGTTTAACACAATTATTCCAAGTACTCATCAATTAATCACAACTCTTTTTTTTTCCTTTTCACTCAGGCTCTTCATAGAAAAACTTCCCAAGCATCGGGATTACAAGACAGCTAACATTCCTGAGAAGAAGGACACACTAAAGGTACGCAGACAGTGTTTATGCTGGCTTATATAACAGATTTGAAATGTTTTTAAGAAATAGTGTAAGCTTTTAAAACTAAATTGTGAAACATTTGGGGAAATTTCCTTTCAGAAACTGAAGGATGTTGCCTTTCCTCAAGCAGAGATTCTGAAAAAAGCTCTTTTGAGGAGATTTGACCAGGAGTACGCCCAGTATCTTGTCAAAAAGGTAAACTCTTTGTAAACGCCTTTCACACCAAAATGTGTTAATTGTATTTTTTGAGATTTAAATATTTGTAATAGTATTCTATAACATAATAAACAAAATGATCCAACACACATGAACAATACAACAAGGACTTACTTACGCTGATTTTACAATGGGTTGTGTAAACCCTAAATGAAGTTATACATTAATCAGCTACACTGCAGCTGTAGGCCATGGTTTTAATAAAAGGAAGCATTTGTCTGTTAACAAATGCAATGATGTTGACCTTGAGTAATCACCTTTAGTTTCAGTTAATGAGAATGATACAATCTCATGATCAGAAAATCACACATCCGATTTTTTTTTTTTTTTTACAAAAAGAGACTGCCTGTTGAAATTTTGCTGTATGCGCAGAAAGCGGAGGAGGAAGCCTTGGCACGCGAGCAGTCCAAGCAGCGGGCGCTGGACGCCGAGCGGGAGCGCGTGGCTGAGATGCAGCGGCGGCAGCGGGAGCAGGAGCAGTTCAGTGCCTTTGAGGAGATGATCCGCCGCCAGGAGCTGGAGAAGGAGCGCCAGCGCGTGCTCCTGGAGTTCGCCACGCCTGCTACACCTTCCCCTGACACTCCCCTCATTCCAGGCTTCCAAGTCCCTTCAATCGTCTCCCCCACCACCCCACAGAGCCCGGGGGACATGTCCGGCGGCATCAACCACCAACACAATCGTCCCCCTGCAACCATCGGCACACCTGTCACGGGCCTGCCCAGCTTCGACCGCTCGCTCAAGCCTGGAACTTTGGTCAGCCCCGGGAACAACAGTGAGTTAATCTTTCTCTGACACGAGGGGCCGGCCTTCAGAGGATTTAAATACTGCCCTGCTCCTGCTTTAAAGTATTTGTTCTTCTGAGCTGAATTCTTTCCCCCTGACCTACTTCATTTGCTGTCTACACCATGCCTTGTTTCAGAACATCACAAGAATCAAACTTTTGCGTTAAGCTTTGGTTTATTCCTCTGCATGGTCTTGGCAGATACGATGGTGGATGCCCTCCGGCAGTTGGCCGTGCCCGCTGAGCTGTGCCGGAGCTTTCTGAGGTTGGCCGAGGCCAACACAAGCCGAGCTGTAGAAACTTGTGGCATCCTGTGTGGCAAACTGGTAAGACTCTGGAACAGGACAGCTGTGTTGAAGCCCCTTGTGAATAGATCAGTTACAGGAAGCACAAAAGTTTGCTTGAATAACATGTTAATAAATGCATTTTCTTTAGATTATCATAGAGATAGTTAAACTAAGAAACTCCCTATTTCTGGTCCATTGTCCAGTGATTGTGTAACAAATGTGTGTTTTTTTTATATACTTTATATGACAGAGACTTCAGCCGAACTCTCACGGATCTGCTGTGGCTTTTCTTTGAATTGTGTCATTAGCTGTTCGTCTGTTTTGTGACGAGCATGACCGAGCATTTTTGCCAGCAGCAAACCAATCAGCGCTCTGTTAATTTTATTCAGACGGAGTCCTTGGATAGCTTTTTTGGCAGACGGTGGCTGTCTTTGCATAATTCAAAAGAATATAATAGCGGGGACGCTTTTCTGTGTTTGTTCCAGACCAGGAATGCGTTTACTGTGACGCATGTCATCGTACCAAAACAATGTGGCGGGCCAGACTATTGTGACACAGAAAATGAGGAGGAACTGTTCCTCATACAGGACCAGTACGATCTCATCACCCTGGGCTGGATACATGTGAGTAAAGATGGGCAAATTCTGACAAGTGCTGTCAAATGATCAATGTCCCATTATGAGTAAAGTGTGAGATAACCCTGCTGAAAAATTCACTCTGATAAAACACTGAGTAAACAAGTGATACCATGAATCCCTTGTTTTTTGTCTCATGCAATCCTGCTGTGACCTTATAGACAGATACCTAAATCAGTAGTTAAGACTTTCTTTTAGATATTGATGTAAATCAGAACGCGACCAATGCATGATTTTTTGGAGCCAATGATAATATCGATAAAGCTATATATCAGCCGACATACACACATTTTCTGCAATGATCCCAAAGATGTGATTATCAAACACTTGGGACAAAGATATCTAATGGACTCAGGATATGTTACAGTTAAACAATATGATCTAGTGCACTGAAGTGGTTAACTCGGAATGTAGTCATCATAAATCACTCCAGGCATATTTTTCTGCAGAAAATATTACATTATAATTGGTGGATAATACCGGCCAACTGGTGCTGTATATCGGTCCGGCTCTAATATCACGATAGAGCAGATGTCATCGATTTAAATGTCATTGGTGAGTAAATCATACGGTCTACAGAGCACAAAAAAGAAAGAACTTGCTTAATTTATGGTTTGGTAATTCACCAGCTTACAAGTATAAGACGTCACAGAGGTTTGTGTACACTAACAAAACAGTTAAACTGACTTGTGTGACACACTGTGTTTCCCAGACTCACCCCACACAGACGGCCTTCCTGTCCAGCGTCGACCTCCACACACACTGCTCCTACCAGATAATGATGCCTGAGGCCATCGCCATCGTCTGCTCGCCTAAGTTCAATGAGTGAGTCCGAAAAAGTGCCGGTGTCCTGTCATTACATATTTGAGGGAACATTTTTAAAAGCAGTTGATTTTAGCTGGAACTCATTTATATTGTTATATGTGTTAATCAGCACGCTGCCGGTGTACTTCCGTATGTCTCTCCTTACTGAGGTGTGACTGTGTGTTTGTATTCGTCCCAGAATCGGCTACTTCAGGCTGACAGATCGAGGAACGGAGGAGATCTCAACATGCAAACAGAAAGGCTTTCACCCTCACAGCAAAGACCCACCTCTATTTACAGTGAGTCGACCTCTACTGTCGGGCCACAAGTACAAATACACCAAGTTCGGAAAACATATGTCAATACTAAGAGCGCTCATCGTTTCTAATCGAATTTTGATTATTTAAACAATTTACTAGAGTCAAGTATAATTTTCTTGTCAGTAGTGCACAGTTTGCCTGATCCAGTCTGGTTTCAAGGAAATTTCAGAGCCATTGCTCTAGATGTGGTCGTCCAGGTTCCGGTTGAGAGATAATACAACATAATGACGGGGAATTAAAAATGTCTTTCTGAAGACATTAAAATGCCTTTCTAACCCTTTTCAGATGACATCCCTGGTCATTTTGACCATTTTTTTAATTTAACAATGTATGCAACATAGAGTGGGCTTTGTCCCTCTTATAACACACTTTTTTAACATAAAAAATCGAATTCCTCCAAACATTATTTCCTGTCTTCCTCCCCCTTTTCACTCAGAAACATCACGATACAAAAGTATATACTCTCAATACTCCATTTAATCTGTTCCTAAACAGCTTGTCACTGTGGATATATACTATATGCATGTAGTCATGAACTCATGTTAAAATTTGCAAGCCAGCGCTTTATCACAAGAGTTAAAAGACATTGTGATTGTACTTTGGGGAAATAAGCCTCATGAATAATTGTTAAATTGAAAACAAAGCGTATGTATGCTGTTTTTCCTCCCATCTGTCTGCTCTGTCAGGTTAAAAAAAACCTAAACAAAACCAAAATGATAAGTGTTTGGTAGTTTTTTTTACACGCACAAAAAAATGTGGATTTCATTGTTTTTCTACATTTTCAAGGTACAATTTCAATGACGGATTGTGTTAACTGTAAAAAGTATTCTTCTTTTATGCAAGCAGTGCTGCATCGTAGCTTGTTTTCTTGTTCATGTGAGCAGACTCTAACCCAAATCTGTTTCTCCCTGCCAGCACGCGGGACATGTCACCATCACCGATGACACTGTGTCCATGGTGGATTTGCGGTGATTTTCCTTTTTTCACCACAACCCTCACAGACTGTTTTATCAAACTGTAGACATTTTACCGAAGGAAAACACTCATCTTACATTCAGGACGGTACTGAGCAAATGCCGGCCACGAGTTTACTATTGACAGACTTAAATTGTTCTCAAAGGGAACAACATTGTGAACTTTATTTTTTTTCTGTTTAATTTGTTTTTTGTTTTGCTCTTTGAGAAAAATTCTACTTATTATTGCACTTTCCAAGCAAACAACTACTATCCGCTTACTGGACTAAAAAACCTCTGGCTCGTCATCCCCTCTGTTTTTGTCAGCACGTGCTCCAGCTCCAAACTGTTCGAGTTTTGTTTATTTGCCATGAATAAAAATGTCTTTTTGTCAGTAAAGTGTCCAGAAACCCAACCTTTGTTTGGTAATTGTCATCAAAGTTTGGTTCTGTCTGACAGATAAAGTGCCAAGGACGAGAACATTCATTAGTTGAGCTGTTCATTGTGCATCGTGAAGTTCAGTGTGTAGTTTGTAGTCACGTCTTTGTTCTTCTGACATGGGTTTCCTTCACAAGCTGTTGAAGTGCTATTAGTGATGAGAGAAAGGAAAGCCAGTCGTAACTCAGGTCTGCAGGCAGCGTTGCTGTTGCTGCTCTGTATTATATTTTTTTATATACAAACACTATCACTCCACAGTATCCTGTATCTATGAAGGGTTTTGTTTGCTCTTTGATTCATGCTTATAATGGATCCACCTTCTACCACTTTTATTTCCTCATCCTATGTATTTTTGTTCTGTGGAAAGGGGTTGGTCGTACCTGTATAATGTGTCCAAGATTCAGAGGACATGTGTGCAACAGGCAATCTGAATGTGCCTTCTGCCACACATTACCACACATTACTAACCACCTGGCCATGGTTTCATGCCTCTAACCATTTTTGTTTGCTCCATTCTCTTGTTAGAAGAAGTAAATGATTAGCCATACTTGTGAGAATACCTTCAATGAATTAAATGCCAAGGTAAAAATAAAATCATTGTAGATTAATTCAGTCTGCATTGTTTTGTTTGTCATTTTTGATCATGGTACACATTTAAAGCGTATTACCAGAACATGAAAATGTCTCAAGTTTTGTTTGAGATTGCATGCGACACCAAGTATAAACATTTTAACTAAATGAGATGGGGTTGCTATGCACCCAGTATAGGAGATCAGGGTGAAAACTGATTTAATAACATATCCCGCATCTGTTTTCAGTATTATGTGCGTACTTGAAAATGAACAAGAGAAAGCCAAGAGTTTTTCATGAAGTGAATGGATTCCCTCAGATGATCGATGGTAAATGTGCATGTCATGGTGTGTAAGATTGATTTTTCTTGACTTGCAGTGATCATAACTCATATTATGGGTGTAGAAATTGGAGCTGCAAAAGTTCTGATTCATGATTTTGGTTTGGCTGGAGAGGAAACATAAATCTGTGGTATTCAGTTTCATGATAACGTCAACAAATGATATTGCCTGGCTGAACATTCGCTCAGTGGTATTATTTATGTACACTAATCAAAATTAATTAGGTTTGTTGGAATATTTTTGTATTTCACTTGACTGTTAATTCTGTGACATATCTGATTTTTTTATTCTATGTTTTGTGAATTTTTTTCCCAGATATGATGCAACACATTCCATCTGACTTACATTGCATTTCCAAGCACATGGATATATGAACCCTTATCACAATATTCCTGACTAATTTTAGTTGAGCAGCTGATTTTTCCTGGAAATATATATCATTTTAGAAAGCACGAAATACAAAATAAGGCAAGAACACACAAAACATGTTGCTCTGTGTTTTTTGTGTTTTTTTTTTTACCAGGGGCTACTTGCACATTCTTACGGGTGTTTAGACTGGACGAGTTTAAGCTTAAAAGTTTGGGGACAGAATCAGAATAAATGAATCTAAAATACTTCTTACTCTACACTTATTAAACTTTTTTCTTCATATAATAACGATACACCTAAGAAACGTACGTCTGCAAGCAACGATGTAATGTATTTCTTCTTTCTTCCACTGGTGGCAGCAGAGGGTCCTTGTTATAAACAGTGTGCCGTCAATAACGAAGACGAAGAAGAACATAAACAGGAAGCCACAAAAGGCGAGTAGGTTGTGTTTTTTATACGGCGAAGTCTGTCTTTTTCTCCTTAATAATCTTACAGACCCAAACAATACATCAAAATGGGGAAGCGACAGCACCAAAAAGACAAAATGTAAGTATTAGAAAGTTGTGACCAATACAACACACTTCTGAACCGTGCTTCTTGTTGTTAGCTCACCTAGCCGCCGATAGTGATTGCTAACGAGCTTATGTGAGCTACCTAACTGATCGTAGTTTGAGCTTTCTCTAACATTTGTTTAATTATTTGTGTGTTCGTGTGTTTTATCCTCACAGGTACATCACGTGTTCAGAGTACACACACTTCTATGGAGGAAAGCGAGCAGGTGAGTTGTATTCAATTTAACTGTAATATTACCTGGTTAAACAAACACTTGTAGTTATAGATATGAACTTAGTGTTTCATACGCACTGCTACACTGAAGGCTGTAATGAGTCCATATTTAGTCGCTCACCACAACTTTGAAAAGTTGGTATGTTCACAGGCTTTGTCTGTAATAATCACGTACATGTATTGAAACTAATTCAATTTGATGTTTGATTTAATTGTGCTTCATGTTTCACTTTTTCAGAAATTCCAAAGGCAAACTTCAGACGACTTCCATTTGACCACTGCAGGTTTTTACAGCAACATATTTTATTTAAGCAGTAATATCTGTCAGAATCTAATTGTTGTCACTGTCTCATTTTGTCTAAGCTGCGTTCTCTGATATTTCAGCTTGTCCCTTCAACCATTTGAGTATCCTGTGTGTACTGAGGAGGGGGTGGTCTTTGACCTGCTGTAAGTAGATGATGTTGATGCACACACTATATAATCGGCATGTTTGATTTAGTGACCTGTTGGCTGTCATTAGGTTATTTAAGTAATACCCGTGCTAAATGCCGAATACTAAATATGCCAGCTTAAATGGTTAAAGATGACTTATGATGCAGTTGAATAGCATTTGAGGGCAAAAATCATTATCAGATAAAACAGGTGGATTAAAATGGCATCAGTATTCACAAAGTTTAATCTCAGTGTAATACTGAACACAGTAATAGAACAGATAACTGAGGGCCAAGAATATGTTAAGGATGTGGGATGTTTCTTGTTGAAATCACATTATTTCTTGTTTTATGTGTATTGTTTCAGCTACATGTGTCTCGTTTGACCTTCAGTAAAGATCACTTTCTTTCCACCTTGTGTTTCAGGAGCATTGTCCCATGGATCAAGAAATATGGTACTGATCCAGCCACCGGAGAGGTAAGCAACCCCCCCCCCCAGTATCTTCTCCCTGGTTGTTGTATAATATTAACCTTCATATTTGACTGTAGTTTGGTACATTTACATATCATTGACCTTGTACAAATCATTAAATCTCATACAAAGAGAGGAGAGACATTGTATTAGATTCAGCTACAAGCTCCTACTTATCTGCAGCTAGACACAAATGTTGCTACTACTACCAGAACAATTACTATAGCTACAAGTAATAAATGTGATATACCAAATTCAGTCAAATATCCAAACACACACAGTACATACAAAATTCAGTACATCCCATCAAATTAAACCATAGGCAATATAAATGTTAATTTTCAGTCAGCACTCCTCTCTCCCTGAGCTTTGGAGCGCTGCAACAATTTGACCTGTTATCTCAGAAGTAATCATCAACAGTTTTGATAATTGATCTAGTTATTAATCAAACAAGAAATGGTACCTTTGCCCACTTGGATGCTGGGAAATCATATCACATCTCAGTTTTTCATCTGTCCCATAGAAACTGGAGGCAAAGTCCCTCATCAAACTGAACTTTTCCAAGAACAACGATGGTAAATATGCATGTGTTCTCTTTCAATGATTCATGTAGAAAGTAGAGGCTAAATGGGCCAGTGCTGTCCTTTTTTTTTTTTTTTTTTTTTAGAGCTGAATAAACATGGCTGTTTGCATGATGCATTGTGATGAGATAACGTGTCTGTTTGTGGCTATGTAAAGTTGATAACTGTACTATGATGATGGTGAAACATAGCAGTAGTAGAAGCAGAAGTATACCTCTACTTGTTTTGTGCTGGTCATCATATATCAAGGTAACATGTAGGCCTCCCCCCCGTAATGCCAGGATTTTTTTCTACCATTATTATTAGTATTACCATTACCAAGACATTTAAAATCATTGTGGAGAGTTTCAAAACTAACTAAAGTAATATTTCCCAGATCTTACAGTTGTAGTTATTCCCCGGTGAGCTTCATTAGCAAGCATAACATAAAGCTTTTTGGGTGCTCTGTTTATTTATTATTTATTTATTTATTGCCGCTCTTGCTTTCCAAGCTCTTTATACACAGATGTGTTGATCATTATGGCCCAAATTAAAATCTGCATGGATTCCGACCTGGGGACCAGCATAAGAAATAAGTACAAAGACAATAAAGAAATAGTCTATCTTCTCACTGATGGTTGCTTGTACTTATGTACGTCATATAAAAGCAGTCGTATTACATTAATACGGTTTCATAACCAGTTAAAAGTTCCTTGTAGCTTCTTTAATTTCCAGATTCTAATCACCAAACTCAGCCAGTAGTTAGGAATGAAAAGGTCAAAGCCATACTTATCTTGCATGAGCACTGCTGTGTATGAGGGCAGCTTGAAAAAAAAAATTACTCAAAGAGTGTTAAAGGGTAATTTCTAGGAAGTGGATGAGTGCAAATGAAAGCAAGTGGAATCGGAAGGTGTGGGAGAGATGATATAATTCAGCAGAGAGAACATTACATGAGGTACCTCTTGACTTCTGGAGGAGAGGAGTGATCGAGAGTGACTCTACTGCTCGGCCTCCTGCTGACTTTTCTTGTCATTTGGTTCCAGGAAAGTATCACTGCCCCGTTCTGTACAATGTCTTCACCAACAATTCTCACATCGTTGCCAACAAGGTCACCGGCAATGTGTTTTCTAATGAGGTAGGTGAACTCACACAATCTCCCTGCATTGATCCTCATACAAAAGGCTCAACCCATATGTCTCACAAGATGCAGCCTCACATCACACTGAATGAGCTCTGTGCAACAATTGTTTTTTTCCAAATACTATTGAGGAGTTTTCTTTAAACAGGACACAATTTGACAACGTAGAATCTGCCTTTTTTCATAATTGTCCAATCTAATGGAAACAAGCATGGTACATTGATGTTGAAAAACGATTAAAAATAATAAAATGAAATACAAAGTTAATTTGATTTTTCCCCTTCACACAAATCCCTAACCTTATTATGTGCCAAAGGAGGTTTTTTTTTTTTTTTTTAAAGTAGACCTACTTTGTAGTTTGTTTGTTTTTTTTTCCTTTCCTTCAGTGTTTTATGTTCTTGTGCTGAAAGATGTTGAAAATGGAAAAAATAGGTCAAAATCCGCACTATCAGAAGCTCCTCTCTCCCACAGAAAATACTAGTAGTAGTAGTAGTAGTAGTAGTAGTAGTAGTAGTAGTAGTAGTAGTAGTAGTAGTCCTACCTTTAATTCTGTGACTCTGACATCACACTATGTGTGTATGACCTGACCAATCAGGGCAGGCTGAGTAATCGGGGAAGGGGACCTTTTTAAAGAGTCAGGAGTTAAAACAGAGAATTTAAGCATGTGAACTTATTCTAGTAGTGACCCAAAATAAAATTGTGACTTTGAAAATGAGTGTAATATGTCTCATTTAAATATTTCTGTTTCCACTCAGGCTGTTGAGCAACTCAACATTAAGACCAAAAGTTTTAAAGATCTGCTAACCGATGAACCCTTTACCAGAAAGGACATCATAACTCTTCAGGTTGGTTGTTGCTTAATTTTTGCTTTGCAGGGTTCAAAAAATAATCTGATGGTGTTTTTTTTGTTTATCATTATAATTTTTTTTGTCTTTGAAGGACCCTACAAACCTCGATAAATTCAACGTTTCCAACTTCTTCCACGTAAAAAACAACTTGAAAGTGTTGGATCCAGGTAACTTATCAAACTGTTACCTGTCATTTGTAAATGACCTATTTGTGATGGGAAATTGTGATTATTATTATTATTATTATTATTATTATTATTATCAGCTTAACCCTCTTTTGGTGTTATCTAAGTGTTTCGGTCAAACCATTTCCCCCATCTTTCTCTCCTTTCCCCGGCATGGTTCAGATGAGGAAAAGGCCAAGCTGGACCCAGCTTACCACCTGAATAGCACCAACCTCGAGACCAGGGAGACCTTAGCCGAGCTCTACAAAGACTACAAGGGGGATCAGCTTCTGGCTTCCACTTCGAAAGAGCCGGTGGCTAAGAAGACAGACAAATTAAATGCTGTAAGTAAAAACATAAAGCTAAGTGAAATAAATGGTGAACCTTTCCTGTGAAACCACCAAAGCCCATGAAGACATTAGTCTTTGTATCTTAGATCCTTATAAAATATTTAAATTAACCAAACTTATTATAATTTCATGCAAACCTAATGCTCAACAGCTGCTTGTTGAATTCCCCAGACTTTCCTGGATAATCAATTAGCCACAGATAGTTAGAATTTCCCTGTTTATGACCTGGATGTCGCACATTCCAATTATTGTGCCTCTGGATCATTTCAAGATGGCATTAATTTGGTCAGGTGGTGTACTTTTTCCTTTGTACACTGGAGGGCGCCAAAAACACAGTAATGCATCGCCATTACAGTGGGCATTAAGATAAACGACTGCATCCAGAAACAGAACAAAGAGTGTTTACAGAGCTGTGAAGATAAATAATATTCAACGCTTTTATTACTGGAATTTAAGCAAATATTAAAAAGACTCAGCCAGTAAGAACATGTGAAGGTGTAAAATAGAAACCTTAGTGATGCATCAAATTGGCACAAAGCCTCTTTATTTTCCCCATTTTAAAACACTGTCTGGAATTTTTCTGTAACCTTCCGACTGCTATTCCCTCTGTTGCTGTGAACTAGGATTAACTGTCAGGGAATTAAACGCACAGATGTGTAACAAAAAAGGTCAAATGCGGTCACCACCATAAACCGTGTCCTTGAATAAACCAGGGGGATGAAGTCTGATTTAATTTGAACAGCATCAACACCTTGCTTCTTATCAGACATCCTTTGATGCCACGCCATGTCTCGTTTTTTACGCCAGAGCTTCTCCTTGGTTGCTCTTCGTCTTGAGTTCACAGTCGAGGTGACGCTCTGACAGCATCTGAGAGAACAGGGAATATAGGTCAGACGGAGCACACAAGGTAAAGTCTGTGCTTTCATGCGCCTTCACAAGAAGTAGAGCAGAAGAATGCTAAGCCAGGACTATAGAGTCGGTTTACGCTTTTGAAATCCATTTTCTCTTCTCTGCCTTCATCTTCATGAGTTGTTATTCCACTGACTTAAATAACTCCCTCAGTCTCACTGCATTGTTTGTGGTATTTTTGGATGTTCAGATATTCAGCAAATGTATTCTACTATAATTTAAGCTCAAATACCGGTAACCTCAAAGCAGCTCCAGTGCTACGTTTAATTGTGACACTTTAGACATCTCTCCCTAGATGAGGAGGTTGTGCTCTTCATCACACAGAAGCTGCAGAGGCTGTCATTAAGCTAGTTTGCAACTGATGTGCCACTTAACCCAAAAGAGGGGAGAGGCAGGGCAAGAAGAAGGGGTGGTTCAGTGGGAGCAATTATTCTTCTACAAAAGGATGATGGTTCAAACTCCTTAATGAGGAAGTGTCTGTTGTGATTGAGTGCCTTTGTGCATTTGAACATTACATGCAGCTGTTTTTTTTTTTTAACATACTTGCATACATACATCACTGGATGAGTATTAAAAAAACCCACAAAATTAAAAAAAAAACAAACATACAAACATTACTGTTTGTCATTATTGGTTCATCTATCAATTTGTCAATCTAGTGATATTAATTAGTGAAACACATCTGTCACATTCTCCCAGAGTCACAGGGTGTGACGTCTTTTAGATTGTAGTCCAAAACCCAAAGTTGAATTTATAGTGATTGCAGACTAAGAAAAACAGCATTCCTAAAGACGTGTTGACCTTAACAATTAAATGTCGGATTATCACTGAATATTTGTGGAGTACTTTGAGTCAGTCGTTGTACGTTACAAGGTGCGAGGCCTTTCCAGAATTGCATTTTTGGACCTTTTATTATAACGCCACCGTCTGGCCGTCTCATCTTGCGAAGTACCTTTGCATCATTTAATTCATAAATCATCATTATTGGGCTGTGTTTCAGGTGGAGAAGTCATTACAGCTCACTGCAGTTTGAGACGATACAACAGAAAATAACAATAATAAACGGCACATGAACAATAAATTCAGTGGTTTTCGAAGACAGTCCAATCAAGTTGACAAGCAATATTATAGTAGCATAAATAAACATGAACTGGAGTAGTTGAGTTAAAAGAATAGTGTTGTAAACATATGACATAACAGCCTTTTTAATTTTGTCTTTTTTTCCCCCAGGCCCACTATTCCACAGGCAGAGTTTGTGCTTCCTTCACATCCACAGCCATGACTCCTGTAACAACACATGAAGCAGGCAAGTGAACATCTCACACACAAAACAAAAAAAAGCCACTGCAGATTCTCAGCAGACAGAAACATTCACCCCTTCTGTCTTTTGTTACTTTAATCTTTATTTATCCAGGGAGGACTGGCTAGTCACGCCTGGCCTTTTGCAGCAAAGTGCAGCTTCATGCTCACACAGTTGAACGTAGCTGCAAGTAAGAGCTGCTCAGTTTGACTGTGTTTTCTTCTCCTGTCAGCCTCTGAGCTGCTCCATGGGAGAGATTTGCTGTTATGCAACAGTATAGTACGTTCAGTACACTTCAGAAGAGGAGAACAATGTTTGGATTTTGTGACCTAGTTCATGTTTCTGAAAAAGGATGACATGCAATGTATTTTTATGGCCCTAGTCTAACTTGCAATGTAGACTCAGATGTGATTTATTTTTATTTTATTTTATTTTATTTTATTTTTTGGACAGTCTATATGTATATCGAAGTGTGTTAGTTGTTGCGGTTAATGCTGGAAAGGATTTAGATTTCAGGAGCCATATTGCTGTTTTACTGTATTGCTGTTTGTGTCATTTGAGAGACTGAAGTTAATGTCCTGTATAAAGGCTATGTATATTATTTGAAAGAGAATGACGCATGCATCTAAATAACAACCTGCTCTTCAGAGAGTCTGAGGGTTTCTAAAGGTCAGAGATCTTAGCTACATCAACATCAAGCTGAGACCCATAAAATAACAATTTTGTATATATATGTCACAGATGCCATTGCAGACGACACCGTGCGTTACCAATATGTGAAGAAAAAAGGCTACGTCCGTCTGCACACAAACAAGGGAGACCTGAATGTTGAGTTGCACTGTGATAAGGTAATAACATGCATTTTCACACCCATACACCAACCTTAAAATCCCAAACCAAACAGTTATGTGCAACAGTGCCACAGTGATCAGGAAAAATGCTTCAGAGTCTCGGTGTCTGTGTCTTCACAACTAAAGAAAAGATAAAGAAAAAGTTCTCGTCAGGAAATCACAACCTTTCTTTATGAAATGACTGAGCTGTCATAGTTGGTTTTATAAATGAGGCCTGATTTTTTTGATACTGAGAATTTGACCCAGGCTTTTTAAATTTTCTTGTATGATTGTTAAATAACGTTGTCATGACACAGGTTTGGCCTAAGCTGGTGGTTTGGTTGTATTTAAGGTGACTCATTCAAAGCACTGGAATCGGCTTTCTGCAGGGTCTCTCCCCAGGTTGCCAAGTTGACATCTCGGCAAAAATGTGTGTCTTGTGTGTTTTTCGTTTTTTAAGGTTAGGTGTGGGGCTCCAGAGAGTCGGCATGAGTTCCAGGAATGCATTTCTGCCCCGGTAACCAGGCGCTTCATGTGCTTGGTTTTTATTGGCTTGTGAGCTGTCGAATCAGAATAATGAGGGGAAAGTTGCAGCGGTTAGACAACCTGCCCCCGGTGCCCCACATCCTCCTCCTCCCTACCTTCCTCCCCAGTGGTTTTCACACAAGATTGCAGCTCTATTCGTGGCCTGCTGTTTATGAATTAATGAGTGCTGTTTCCCTGTCACATACACTCAGTCACACAGATCCAAAGCCCTCCTCCCTGTAAAGTTCCCATTTGCTGGCCCAGCTTTGGATGTTTTGGTCGCCCTTGCCCTCGTTGTCTCCAGGTCAGGTGAAATGTGAACAGGCAGATTTTTGGAGAAAAAAATCTTTAGATGGCCTGTACTTTAGTCATACATGGTATTGAGAAAGGCACGGCTTTGTTATATTCAAGAGAACTGTTGATATGGTTGATAGGCTTCTCCTGAGTGGGATAAAATATGACGACTGTTCAATTTAAAAATAGTTCTGGATGACTAAAATTTAAATTTAGATGTAGACATAAATCCAAATAACCCAGTCATTTTCTTTGAGAAGAGTTTCAGGTTCAAATCAAACAAAAATGATCTACCTAAATGATACAAAATAAATTCACACTGTCGTATGTTATGACATAGAAAAGTGAAGGAATATCACATGGACTTTCAGTTACTGCATAGGCTGTCAGAATGCTGATTATATTCACCCAATTCTGAAATACTTTAAAAAGCCTGTGAACATACGTGAATTTGTTTTTTTTTTGTCATCACTGATTGCTGATAATTTTAGGCACCTAAGCATGTTTCTAAATTGGGTTCCCAGGCTCAAACTCACACACACAAACAAATTCAAAAGTATGCATGCAGACACGCTAAATTAACCTCCATTACAGGGCAGTGCCAGTGTCTAGAGGCAGAAGAAGCCAAGTGTTCCAGATACAGATCTCTGACGTGAACGTGTCTGGGTTAAAGTCTGTGAAGAAAAATGATTTGTGTGTACATGTTGACCACGCATTTCATACATGTACTTGTAATCTGTAAAAATGATCTGTTTTTAGGGCTTTTCATTGCAGAAATCTGTTTTGTGGCAACAATGTTTAATCCAGTTTTTTTTTTTCCTCTATCCAGTGGTTAAAACAATAACCGTCTTTGTACCAGAGAGCTTTGAAAATCTGAGATTTAAAATGAGAGAGAAAGAGGCAGAGCTTTGAACCCCAACAGCAAAATTGAGACATGAGGGAAGTAAGAACAGTAGGGCGTAGAACAACCTGTTGCACAGAGAAAGCCCAGTGAATAAAAATAGTTTTTTGAGAAAGCATCTGTTGATTCCTGGAAACCACCAACCATTGTTGCCAAGGGGAAAAGTTTCTCACACAAGGATACACATGCATACGAAGTGAACCTCAAGGCTGTTGATGTTAATAACAGTAGACATGACCAGCATCACAGTCAAAACCAGGCCTCCCAATTTAGGGAATGCCAGCAGTATTTCACAGAGTGCCAATCAGTCAAAGTTTGCTGCTGTCAGTGAGTGTTTTGTAAGGATAGCAAGATCCCCAGACATTTTTAGACCCATGATGTACCTTTTTTTTAGTGAGGGGAAAAGTCCAGATGTCAGTTTTATTTTACCCCAACAAAATAGAGCTTTGTGGAAGAGAACTGAGCCTGGCTTCTAGCTATATAGCTGCGCCTCCGGCAAAAGTTGAACTCCACTTCTTTTGCAGATTTGTGTGTAAAACAAACACTTTCAAACAGGTCAGACAAAGTTATGACTCTGTTTGTTTATGTGAATGAAAAGCTTTAGCTTTAGCTGGAAGTTGAAATATAACCTGCCTCTGTAGCTCGACACGTGTCCACTGTCCTCTGACACTCTGACACTAAAGACAGCTTTGTACAAAAACACTGGAGTCAAATTGCTTTTTCCTCCCTCTTCTTTGTGGGTACATGTGTTCTGTGATTATGTGCAGTGGTTCCCTGTTTAATTTTTATACAAGTAGTTAATTATGTGAGTGAGAAATTACTTGGAGATTTAATCGAGTATGAAGAATTGTCGTGATATTAACACCTCTGGCCATCATGTGGCCTTGTTTACCCAGCGTTTGTTTATCAGTGGTGGGTTGAAAGCAGTCAGGAAGACAAATTATGTTAATTTGTTAGAAGTGCTGTAACGCTGATGGTAAGTTTTCCCCTGCAGTGGGAATGGATAAAGTGTCAGGCTGCTTTGTGTGTGTGTTCCAGGTCACTTTGCTTAGTTGATATTACTGAACAAAGAGCACTTAGGCTTGTTTTACATGTAAAAATGTAAAACGCAGGATGGAAATCGTGATTAATTGTACAACTCACTAGGGTTTTTAAACAATTATAGAGCATCTCATAACATTGGCTGTGGAGAGTCCATTTAGTATTTTAAGTAATTGTGTCGGCCAGTGATTATTCCAAAAGATTAATTTTTTTTAATGAAACAATATCTGCATAATCTTTCCTCTAGGTTCCCAAAGCTGGAGAGAATTTCATCCGTCTGTGCAAAAAAGGCTACTATGATGGGACAATCTTCCACAGATCTATCCGGAATTTCATGGTAAGGACTTTGAGCAGAAAAAAAAAAACTTCTGCCGTTGCTTTCCTTCACTACAAGCACCAGTGTACTTAGAATTACTTTGGCATATTTGCATATGTTAAAAAAACAAAAGAAAAATGTGATTGCAATTTTTTTTAGCGATATTGCCATTTAATTAGCGATTTTTTTGTTGTTGTTGTTTTCTTCAAAGTCGAGCTTCGATTCATTATTCACTGTGTAATAGATTTAAAATGTGATGCAGTGTTACCACACTGATATACCATGACAGTAACAACTGGTCTATCTTTTAATGAAAAGATGAGACTTGCTATGTTTCTTATTTTTTTCATTTGGCATGGAACATATAACAAACATACAGAAGTTTTGACTTAAATTATTTAGATAAAAATACCAAATTCCACTAAAAGAATAATAGAACATTTCTGTAAACAGTTTCTGACTCTGAAACGTGTCAGGAAGCTCAGGAGCAGTTACATAAATATTGCATATTCTGCAATGAAGTTAAATAAAGTAATAATAATGAAAAATTAATTTAAAAAATTACGATGAGAAAATTCCATGTCACGGAAGTGCCGCTTTTCTTTGTTGCTAAGTCTAAAGTTGCTGCTGATCAGAGGATGCCATATTTCAGCACCACAAATCTAAAGTTGTACTAGGGTTTCACATGTTGTTGGTAGGCATGTACGCAGCTGCCTTGGGTCATGTCTGATTGCATAGCATGACTGTTAGACTAGGAAGACGGCATTTGTAAGACCATGGGTTAGACCTGCAACCCGGGGCAAATGATCACCGGCTCTATGATTTGCTAATCACGTTGTTTCAATTTTGATTTAAAAACGATTAATAATTCAGCTCCACCACTAAATGTGAGGGTACTTAAATTGAGGGTCACGTAGCTCCCTATGGGAGCTTTTATAAAATCTGACTGCAGTGTTCGGACAGATTAAATTGGATTAAATATGAATACAGACATTTGCAAACTCTGAGTGAGATGATATAAAAGGTCCTTTATAGATAATAAAATATCTAATAAGTTAGCTGTGTAAAACAGTGCAATTCACTCACTGACTGAGCGTCTGTAACCAAAAATAAAAATGAATAATCATTCTGGTGTTCATCTTTTTTATTGAAATATGAATATATATTTTAGTGTAGAGTATTACTTCAGAGATGAGTGAACACTTCTCTCTTGACCTATTTATCCCGACTTGTCCTCCAACTGCAGTGTCTCAAACCCAGACTGAGAATTTGAAAGGACAGGTCTCTGATCAGCCGCTCGTCTGTTTATTTCAAAGCTGCCGCTCCCATAATTAAAGTGGCTCTGAGTGGGCATCTGGTCTCAAGAGGACCCTTACCTGTTTCATTCAGTCCCTTGGTTTTCATACACACATACATTTGTGAATTGTTTGTCCATAATTACTGTGCCACTTACGCCCTCAGCCTATCCTCTGCAGCTCAGAAGAAGAGGAGGGTGGCCTCGGAGAGAGTAATGTCATAGCAACAAACACTTTTATAGCAGTGTGTTAATGGGAACAGAATTGTGGGCCTCACTGCCTTTTAAAGCACCTGAGCAGATCTATGCGAGTATACTGAACATCCTGAGATGATAGTTCTAAGAATTTGACAGTCTTGCTCTCACATGTGAGAGGCCCACTGGGCTGTTGACCTTCAGGCTCAAACAGGGAGAAGAATTGTTCAGCACTGACATGATGCAGGTGTTATACACATGAGTCTGCTCTAGTATATAGGACTTCGAATGGTGACAGCATATATTAAATGGAAACTGCGATGTTGCAGTGTAATGTGTCAGTCAGGGAGCACAAATGCAGTCATGAAAATGAAGGAATTGGACTGTCATTCATTTAAGTATGTGAAATATAACTATACCAACTTAAGAGTGTTGTACCTTCCTGTTCTATTGATGGTAGGCTGTGGAGTTTATTGTTTCATACACCTGTTTATATGTGTATATTGCCAAGTATATACCCTAACAAAATTACGTTGAATGTATTTCTTTATTTTCATTTCAATTTCTTCTTTTTCTTCTTATTCCTCCTTAAGTCAAACAGTGTTCTGCTGTTGCACAGAAACAATACAGGGACACACTCATGAAAACCTTACTCCACAGCAGCACTATAGTCAAACCCCCTCGTGTATATTTAAACAAGAAGTCTAAAGAAATCCACACAGCCTAAATATTTTACTCTGTAATATAAACAATAATAGTAAAGTTGAGACTTAACAATGAACAATAGAGGCCTGTATCCTGGAAAGCTTTGCCAGTATGCTCTAGTGTTTACCGGGAACAAATCTGCAGGTTGAGATGTGTCAAATGGAGGTATTGTAAGGTTACTTGAAAGTCTTATTTGAACACTTCACAGACATTTTCTCATCCTAAGTATTTGACTTTCAGTGTGTAGCAGCTAAGGTCAGCCACACTCAAGTGTTTTTATTTTTTCTGTTGTTGTCTCTAGATTCAAGGAGGGGACCCCACTGGCACAGGCACAGGTAAGATGAGCGCTGCACTTAAACCACATTTCAATTACATAACTCCTCTCTGATGAATTATTAATAGTTCCTTTTTGGAAGCTTTGCGTAAATACAGCTTGCAACTCAAGATGCAAGTCAAGAGTGTTACTAAATATAATCTACGAAGGCACATGGGAGCGCTGAAGATGCTTACAGCACACACACACACACACACCAGTCAACCAGCATTTGTTGTAATTTTCCTGTTTTGAAAAGGCAGCACAGTGTGATTGACTGCTAGGCCTCATGCAGTTAATTTCCTGCTTGCATGTCATCTGTGCTGCTCTAAGAGTTTGCAGCACAAAGTGTGCTTTGTGTCTGTGGGCGTCTCTGAACACTACACAAAATGCGTCCACCATGACAGATTTATGAAGGTGCAGAATTCCTGGCCTGTGGGTAAAATTCTCATCACCTGGACTGACCATGTGCTCACAACCCTTGAACAGACCTCTAACTGGCTTTTTAAAGGATTTCTCCCAAGTGTTTGACAGTTCTAGCATGTAATTAAGTATATGGTTAAGAACTCTGCACAGGTAGGTGCTGTGATGCTCTGTCAGACCAAAGCAGGGCTTACCTATTTCATCTTTCATTTGATTGTTTTTTCTCTTAAAGAGGTAATATGTCTGCTCTAGTTTTTGTGTTGATTTGAGCAAAAAGCAAAATGAGAGACCACGACATGCTATATTTCTAACATTTGGAATCCCTCTATTTCACTGCCAGTACATAAATTGGAAAGAGACAAATCCGGCAAACTGCTCACTGTAGCGTTAACTCTTTCCACAAGTTCAGAAGAGCCTCATTAAACTAAAACCCTCCAGAAACAGATGCTTTGGAGAAGGAAATCTTTTAAACATTGACTTGTAGCTGAAATCCTAGACATGTATTCAAGATATGATATGAGAAGCACATGCTCCTGTATTTTGAAATGCCCAAATAATGCTTTCATTAGTGAAAATGTTTCACAACTGTCAGTCCATGGAAGACATTTTCATATACCTGTTTTCTTTTCTGTTAAACCTTTTCAGTAAGTTTGAGGTTGTACTGTTCATGTTAATTAGGGTTTTTTTTAACGTACATGAGTGGGAATGCTGTTACATTTATTGGTTAACTCTTCAGGGAGAATTCATTTTTCTCCTCATCCTTCCCTCTCGCTCTCCATTCATTTACGACCAAGCTGTACTGAGGTAAAATGTCACCTACTTGATAAATTATGTAAAGATGTCACTAGGGGTAGTTTGACGGCTGCATCAAGCCTCTGAAGAGTTGATTGGATGGCAGTTTGCATTTGAACTCCAGCATGTACGCACACACCTGCAGTACATTCTGTACCTATTACATGCACACACTGTTTTATGCACGTACACCAGCTGGCAGATCGCAGGATAGTGAAACACACCTCAGGGCGGCAGATCCTTTGCCCCTGTTGGGAGCCAATAAGCTCCTGCAGTGTGTATTCCTGTATGCTCATCATGATGATTCTTAATGATGAAGTCAGTCTGAATAATGATTCACAGCTGAAGGCTCTCGACATGGCTCCATGTTCAAGGGCAAACAGGTCTTTTGCATCTTATGAAAATACATGGTGCCTCATTTCTGTTTGTCTGGTGCTGCAGTAATCTTAGTGAATGGTACAGATACAGATACAGCCAGTTATTGTCATATAGAGGTAAAACATTTTAATAGGTTCACACACATTTTACAATATAAAATCCTAACATGCATTTTGGAGGTGAACATTTAAATGCAGTTGTCTATCAGTTTCACTTCCCAAAGTGTATTTGTTTGTGTTTGGGTATATTACACTCAGTTCGTAGTTTCTGCTGTGAGGGAACTTGCATTCAAAACAGTGACAAAAGAAGAGGTTTGGTGTTGTTGTGGAGTAGCATGGGATCATGGGAGTTGTCTTCCTCATTAAACAACCAGTTTGCAGATGAAAGTATATCTGGTGATAAATGTTCATGGACGAGATCAGCATATATTCATATTATGTTTGGTCATGTTCCCAACTTCCCTCCTGACACATGAGATTAAAGCTACTGGCGGCAGTGAAGGGAATATGATGCCATTGATGGACAAATAAATGAAACAGTGCATTAACAATGCGCTGTTGTCCTGCCAGCAACATAAACTCTGTTTCTCCAATGATGTTTCATTGGCAACAAGTGCGAAGAACGTAGTTTTGGGTTTGTTTTTTGTTTTTGTCTCATACATTGTGGGTACCCTGTGGAGATTTTTTGTTATTTTTACATTCAGTTTGTCTCAACAAAACACATTTTGTTTCCTCGAGGCCTGGCATGTTTAATACATTTCCTTCTGTTATAAACATTTGCTCTGCCGGTTTTTTAGGATTTTTAAAATCTACATTCTCTAAAGCCATGTTTGTATGATCTAATAGCCCATAGCCGGCATGCATAATACCAGGGCTCTGAAACCAAAATGGACTGCAGCCATTATTAATTACACCTGTACTTTTTCTGCTGTGAAACATGATAATGTCTTTTGTGCAAACTTCATCTACAGATCTTAAGTGTATTAAGATCATAACAAAAGCATGTGATGTTTCTGGGGATGTTGTTATACCCGTCTGCAGTCTTACCTGCAGTAATAACTGGATACAATGTTTTCACTTCCTTGTCTTCCCCTGTGTCTTTGTCTGTCTCTCCCCCATTGTGTTTTCCTTCCTCCCTCACTCCCTTTCTCCATTCCCAGGAGGGGAATCCTTCTGGGGAAAACCTTTCAAGGATGAGTTTCGGCCCAACCTCTCTCATACTGGCCGCGGGGTTCTGAGCATGGCAAATTCGGGTCCAAACACCAATAAATCCCAATTGTAAGAAATGTTTCTTAAAAGCAGTTTCTTTGAACAGTCTTTCTGTGCTGGAAAGTCAGCCAACAGAGGATAAGGTTTTGTTTTTTTTCTCTCTCTTCCTCCTTTTGATTTCTTTGCTGAGCCCCCACAGGTGAAAAAACAGGAAAAATGCAGTGCTGTTAGAATAACATGCGATTTATTAAAAGCACAGACAAAAGTTTGTGTGTGAAACTGTCGGAGATTGTTTTTGTTTATTTTGAAGTTCATTTTGTTCTTTGTAGAACTATATTTACCCCCTTATTTTGCATTTCTAAGTGTTTATTGATGTAGTTGTCAAAGTTTAATGCCTCCTTTTGATTTTGACATTTTTCAAAAAATATTTGTCAATTTGATAACACAGTTGTAATGATATAAATGCCTTCATAGAAGCTGAAATTGCTGAAAAACAGTTATTTAGTAATGACTCAAAATGTCCTTAATGTCTATGCTGAAAAGCAAATTATAATATTTCTTATGTTATTTGTTATGTAGAGCTGGAAGATATGCAAAAAATATCATATGACGATTCTTTTGACAGACATTGTAATTTTGATATAAGTCATGTTTTTTGTGGAGATTGTCATTATTACATTCCTTATTGGTTATTCTTAATATTTGGTAAAAGCAGAGTAATTCTGTGAACACACATGGCTTCTGCACTGACTGTAAAGGCAAAGCTGTCTCTTAGATTTCTTGTTTGATTCCAGTACTTCACTTACTTATTTAATGAACCTTAAATCTTTTGAAGGCTTTTTACTAATGTTTTTCTCATTTGTGATCTGTTTTCTCTCAGCTTCATCACGTTCCGGTCGTGCACCTACCTCGACAGGAAGCACACAGTCTTTGGAAGGTAAACCTTTTATTTTTTAAAGTGTGTGTACACTTGATTCTTTGTTTATAGAGGCGTGGAAATTTCTCAATTATTAGATGCATCGGCATGCGGATGTTTCATGCCTCTATTGTACATTGATGAGGTGGCATAACATAGTCTAGAATAGGCAGCCGACTCTAGCTTCTAATGGTGATTGTTGATTTTGCAGCGTCATCTAGACAATTAAGTTGTTGAGTGACATTGCACTGTTGCTCTCATGCATTGAATTCTCTGCAGTTATTCTCTGATTATTCCAATGTTTGGAGAAATCGCAGAAGGGAGGCAGTGATAAACATGCACTCTGTATTTTGGTCTGAGTCTGAACACATTTGCTATTTTATGATCTCACTAAGAGCACGAAATAGGCAAGATGCACGCTGTGTCTAACTTCCGCCTCACAATTACAGCTACATTGTCCATTTTCACCCTGAGCTAACTCTGAGGGATGTGCACAGCAGGAGTCATTTTTGTGGTGTTTTCCACGTTCAGGAAGTACCCTTCCTTAGAGCTGCTGTGTGATTATGATATTTTTGTAGATTACAGCACACTTGTAATGCACTGCTGCAGATGGATTTTTGTTTTGTTTTTTTATGTTTCTGTGCTGAGGTGGGCGACGCAGATGCTGGTACTGAGTAACTGGTATTAATTAACTCCCTGTATTAACTGATGAAAAAGTAGCCATTTGCAATAATATGACACACACGAATCATGAGGCCAGTGAAGTCATACCTTTGATGTTAATCATGTTGTTTTAAATTGACTCCACTGTGCCATCGTGACAGTTTTGTGTAATTTAGCAGCTGAGGCAGATGGCTTTGAAAGATGACAACCTTGATTGACACATTCCTAATGCTCAGAGTAATTTACGCAAACAGTTGGGTCAGAGCCACATCTTCTTTCTCTTTTCTTAATCTTTCTTGTCCTGTTTGTCTTAGGCTTCTCCTCCTCAGCCTCTGTCTCTTATAGTCACACAGTCATTTTTTAATGCATATGCGGGTCCTTTGGAACTCCAGACAGCAGAGACAGTATTGTGACTTCCAGTCTGACTCCTGGCCGACAGCAGTGAAAAATTTAGTAGATGCTGAATCTAATCTAAGGCTCTCTCTCCCTCTGCTGAGCTGAGCATGATCTTTAAATGGTTGTCTTTTTGGTGAAAGCCCTGGCTGTTGTCTAAAAATATGCATACTGCTTTCAGCTGGCTGATTCTTCACATGGTGAACTCACTTAAAAAGCTTCTACTTTAACCAGGCGTCTAGCTTTTTATCCTTTCCAGACTGCTGTCTACGCACATTTAATGGCACTGGCAGTGTGAGTCCTGATCTATACATGATGAGAAGACTTTGAGAAAAGAAATGCAAATTAAACTGGAGATCCCTTCAGAATACCTTCAAATGATAGTTGCAATGCTTTATGTCCACTGACTGACTTTTCCCTACAACTTTCAAAAGGTGTTATGGATCACCCTTTACCTAGTATTGGTGGGCAATATATTGAAATGGAGATTTGCCATACCATTTGAACTGTGGTTGCTATCTTTTTCACATTCCTGGTTATAATATGCCATTGTGGTAATCCTGCAAAACAAAGAGAAGGGCTACTTGATGTCAATATGGGATTTTTTCTGTATTGGTAACCGTCACTTGGGAATATTGCTGCTTTTGTTTCAACTAGATCTGTGATGAAAGGAGATTAAACTTTTTCCCGATACGAGAACTGCTTTAATGTCCTTTACATGATGCTCGAAAACTGTCAGATCATTGTGCTCTCATAATATGAATACGTATATGAACAAGTCTTTAGGTGAGAGTTCCTGACATTGTTTTGGAACCCTCATAATTTTGTCTGATATTGCGAGGTTAGTGAGTCATTGAGTGTGGGAGCTCCGCTGCCCATCTAAACATGTGAAAGCAAAGCACATGTGGCCTTGGAAGCACCCCCTGCTAGCTGCTGGGTGTACTGTGTTTGATGTCTTCTGACTCCACACATGGTAACGAGGAGCCCCCACAGGAGCAGCTGGATAAAGAGTTTGCAGTTAAAAGAGCAAAGTGAGAGCAACTTTTTAAAGTGCTCTGCACCCAGGGAGTTGCTAACAGATCGCCTCTTGGCCCTCAGCATTTTGACAGACTCTATATCTTCAGCAATTGTTTTTTCTTCTCTGTTTATACCATGAAGCTGATTACAAAGACAGTAAACACAGATCCCTCAGCCCACGAGATGATACACGGGAAAAAATTACAGGTTGAAATGGCTCAAGGGCACGTCAGCAGGATGGATGGTGTCACAGGGATTTGAACTTAGTTTCCCCTACTCCTCAGACTCCCCCCTACAGCCTTCTTGTCATGATGAAGCACATCAGTCTTTACACAGGATATGTAAATGATACATTTTGTTGTGAGGTGCTTGCTGTCCTTGTTTTATCTTCCCTGTCAAAGATCAAAGTGATCTGGGACCTTTTGTGTGGAGCTCAGGTGTCATCTTGCTCTTACCTATTGTCATCGTGATAAATGAATCGCAGTGACATGTTTTGTGTTTCTTTCGTCTTCAGGATTGTTGGTGGATTTGAGGCACTCACAGCCATGGAGAATGTGGAGAGTGATCCCAAATCAGATAAACCGAAGGTAAGAATCAGTGTTTAACCTCATTATGCTTCATTTTACCATCTTGCATTCAGATGACACCCCGTGTCCAGTGCAAATTACAGAAAGTGACTGAGGAATCAGTTCAGGTTCCTAGATCACTAATATTAATAGCACCTGAGGGGTACAAGACTCGGCTATCAGGCCACTGTGACCCCTACATGGATCATCTAAAGGTCAGGCGCTGAGGCGGGAATAAAGCAAAGGCCAATGATAGATGAGATGAGGGGCTGAATTCAGTTAAAAAATTAACAAATGCAGCTTTTTTTAAGTTTGTATTGATGTTGCTATTTCAGTTGCCTGCTTCAAACATGAATGGCAGTTCTTGAAAGTTTTTGCCATTCAAAAATACTGTATTTTCAACTAGTAGAGACTGTTTTGATAGTACAGTCTGATAATAAAGCTTAATATAATTTACAAATAAAGAGCATAGGGACACCTAACCAGACCATTTTTGAATCCACATTTTTTCTTTTTTCTTTTACTCTGTTTTACAGTCGGAGATCAAGATCATAAGTGCGACTGTGTTTGTGGACCCGTACGAAGAGGCTGATGCTCAGGTCTGTATCCTTCACTCTGTTTGCACACGTGAACTATACTGACTTTATGAGTAAACAGCAGGGAACAGTGCACCATTCAAGGGTGGTTTTTAAAGCTGTCACTCACTGTAGGCAGCAGGTTTTGAAAAGTTCTCCACTCGTCTAGCATTGCACTCCAATAACACTGTTGGACTCATGATGCAGTTTAAAAGAGCCTGCATTACCCACAATGCAACTTACCCACTGATTGACATTACTAGAAGCAATTTCTCAGATTACATGCAGCTTCCTCTGGAGCCACAAAAGGCTGTATACCTCTTTTTCACACATGCATTAGTGCCCCCATAGACCTGTAAACACACTTTAATGTGGAATAAAATGGTGGAGTTACCCTTAAAAGCGGGAGGTCATCACTTTACCTTTTATAGTCATTGTCCTTTGAAGACACTTCACTTCCATCTTTTTGTCACACCTGCATTTGAAACACAGATCGCACAGTGAAAATGTCAACATGGGAACAACACTCAGTCCTGTGCTGTAAGCTTAGGATCTGGATCCCCTGTTCTGTTACGTACAGCAGTTGTGGGGACTTAAATGATTTGTGTTCTCCAGATTGCAGCTGAACGAGAAAAGGAGCTTCAGAAACAGGAGGAGGAGAAGCAGCAGACCAGCATTGCCCAGAAGAAAGCAAAGGAGGAACAGGCGCCAAAGACCTTCAAAGCAGGCGTGGGGAAATACATCAACCCTGCCACAATGTAAGGACACACACACACACACACACACACACACACACACACACACACACACACACACACACACACACTGATTTACTATTCATCAGACACTATTTCCCCTGCTTCTGCTTTTAGCAGTGACTCATCCACAGGCTTCGCTGTATATAAAAGCTGCATATCCACAAAACAGAAGTTAAAGGTTTTATGCGTCACCCTCCAGGCACAATTTGGATGAAAAAGTTTAACCTGGACTCCACTTTTCCTCTCACAGTCTGATGGTTGTAACTTGAGAAACAGGATAGGAGTGAATGGACGATAAAACGTCATGATTTCATAGCGACGTAGATTGAGTTGAAACATAATGTATAAAATTGGCAATTACGGAGAAGTATGCCCATTTTCCCCCATGGGGATACTTCAGTTTTATTATCCAGATCATACTTTTGCTGAGTCCTGTTATATAGAAACATTAGATTATTGTCCCTTTGTTCTATTGCATTTGTAATGGCCACATAAAGTTTTTAAGTTCCTGTTTAATTTGTTTTTTGGTAAATTTGTTTGTGCTATTTTTCAGTTCCCCCTGATCTCCCACTTTTTTTAAATTATTGATGCAGAACCCTGTCAGTAGAGAGAATAATATAGACGTTACATTTGAGCCACTTCACTGGATGTACAACCATCACAATTTTGAAATGATAAAAAATGAAGGTGATTTAATGGAACTGAAAATGTTGCACTTTAGCTAAAGTGCACATTAAGAGATAATTAGGCACATGATTTTTTTTCTGTCTGTGATGACATTTTATTTTCAGATTTTAGCTGTATTATCTTTCTCCTGTCATCACATCACATATATTTAGATTTATGCAGAGCATGTCGGTACTAATGCTCCCAAATAACAGTGGGTCCATTTCCCTAGACAGTTAAATGTAAAAGTGACATGTGGGGTGTTTCAGCAGTCAGTAATGTGCTTTTTAGATAAAATGCCTGTTCATTTGTGCCTTTCCAGGATGATTCTGATCAATAGAGATGCAGAAGATGAGAATGACATATACAAAGTTCATCTAAAATTAGTAGTGTGCTATAAGATGACATGACTTGAAATGGTCTACTGAGTTTAAAATAATACAGTACAAGATCATATAATATAGTAATAGTAAATTTTAACCCTTGATGGTGGATTGAAAGTGTGGAATTAGACAATTTTTCATTTTGTCATGTAATGGGAAAATAACAAATCTACAAACTGGTTAAGTTTTCCAACTGCACATTGTCTCTCAGATGGTATCTCGCCATTTGCACCAACCCCCAACATAAAAACATATGAAGCTGTTTAAGCCAAACAAGCTCAAACAAGCCAAGTGTAGATACTTGCTCGGCACCAAACAGCTTGGGGCTGAGGTAAATCAGTGGCTGGTGAGGAAACGTCAGACAGCTGAAAGGGTTTTAGAAGCTGAGTTTAGTTTATTGAGGAAGAGATGTTTACAGAACAGATGTTATTTGTTCTGTTCCATATAGATTTGAGAATTATAGCTATGACATCTGATCTATCGTTCATAAAGAAGTTTGGTTGACGAAAGCCACCTAACCAGTAACTATTTTGGTGATTAAGTATCATAGTCCTTTTTTATGCAAGGCTGCTTCTTTTGGTGGTTTCCGCTTCTCAAATGATTTGCTCTTCGATGTTTTATATCAGTATAAACTGAATATCTCTAATGTTTCAAACTATTTTTTCAGATCAAACAAGTCATTTGAAGGCATCTGTTTAGTTTATGGAAAAGAGTGTTATTATAGACAAACCAGTTAATTAAGAAAATACTCAGAATAATTGACAATGTAAGAAATTATTTAGTTGTAGCCCTAAAGGTCACATTGATAAGATAAATAATTAATTCTGCCCATTCATGGTGATGTCTGATCGAAGGAAACAAGTGTTGTTATACAGACTGTTTGAAATAGCTTCTGTCTCATGCAAATATGTCCATGACCTTGTCAGACCTAAAAGAGAGAGGCAAACATTTTGATGCCCTGCCCAGACTACAGCTTTATGCCGGTAAGAGGAGAAGAAACCTGAAAGGCCTGTATAAAGATCAAAGGCCTGTATAAGGCCTGGTGTCTTACACAACTGCGACAAAATGGATGATTATAATATTATTTTCTCCTTCAGAAAACGTCCAGCCGCTGACGATGAAAGCGGGCCATCCACCAGCGGAGTGGTGGCCAAGAAGTCCAAAGCCAAGACGAGCTTCGGAGACTTCAGCTCCTGGTAGCACAGACACATCCAGCATTTACCAGTCTGTATTTTTACTGGTCATGTTGATAAAACATGTATTTCACTTTCATACTTGTCTAATTGTCTATTGTCTCGCAATTGTGTTGTGAAACAAGAAATTAAAGTGACTTTTTAAAAATTTTAAGTGTCAGTTTCTCATTTTACACATCTTCTTTCAAAGACACTAAATATCGCTTTTAAGGCAATTTATTCCAACAGTCATATCAGCAATTTACAGGAAACACTAGTCAGTATAGGAAAAAAATGAGTCCTCTACTTATCCTCCAGGATGGTCAAGACGGGCTAAAACCATCTGATCGATATCTTTGGACCTGGACAATTTAATCAATGATTTGGCCCAGAACCGTCTAATCAGTGTTTGTGAACATGATTAACTCCCAACATCAGACCGCGGTGGCTGTGAAGAGAGGTTTAAGGATATCACAGTTCACTTTCCGGTGAGGAATGACGGCCTGCGGCAGTTTCAGCTCGGTGCTGGCTGCTTTGGCTCGAGTCCTCGAGTGTTTAAATGGATTAACTCGTCACGTTTCCGTAATCATTTAGCACCACTCTCCGCAGAAAGCTTGAGCTATAGATTGCATCACAGTCGAGGTGGCCCACACATAAAAGATTCATCTCAAGCTTGGTCACTTTATGTCCACGCTGGTGCTCTGGTTATTTCAGAATGCACTCTCGCTCTCCTCACCTAGGATGAACCTTTGAAAGTTGAGATTCTTTTATTTTTTTAATTTGTTTTTTTAATTCTAACTCTTGTGCTTTCTTTAAAACCCTTTTGTCAGTCTAAAAAGACATCTTTGTGTGGAGAGTGTCAGGGTTTGATTGTTTCACCAGAACACAACATATTTTTGAATGTTTATATTCTTCTTCGACATCACAGAGCTTAAAAAGCATCTCAAAGTTTTCTGAAAATGCCTTCATTTCTCCTGATTCAGTAAAGAAAATTGAAAGAAATTACACCATTGTTGTTGCTGACTGTTGCAGGCAGTTGGGGGTATAATTCTGGCATTGGATTGTTTTCATGTTGTCAACAGCCATTTTCAGATTCATGCTCATGTTGAATTGACATCTTCCCCTATTTTATAAAATCTAATCTTATTTGTGGCGCTGGCGGCTTTTGTTCCTGTCAACACTTTTTTTCTCTTGCGAGGATGTTGTTTTGAATATGCTACCACTGCTTTTGCAACACAGGCTAAAACTGTTTTAAATTGTAAAACCTACATTTATACAAAGATATCGTCCAGAAAATATTCACTGAGTAAACCAAAGACGACAGAAAAACAAACTTTACTGTCTGTGTTAAACTCCGTGACAGTTTCAAGGTTGAAGGTTCTAGCTAGTGTTTTCACTTTAAGTGTTTTAATCGAGAAGGAGATCTTAACAACAACAAACAAAATGCCTAAAGTTTCTTCGTATTCATCTTATTTTGGACTGCAAAAAACAAAGCTGAACTGTACAGCGAACATCAGTCTAGTAACTGTTTTAAAACAGTCATGTTTACAATTTCATTGTTCACCTAAATACAACATATTTTTAACGTTAAGATCCAAACATTATTCCTTGATAAATTAACAAAATCTCTGCTCTACCATGTTTACCCGCAAGCTCTGTTTCACCATCCATTAGTTGATCAATTGATCAAAAGAATTAAGTGCCAGCTACTTCAGTAATTGATTCATAATTAATTAGTAAATTGCTGTTAATTATTAATTCGTTCATGAGTCTCTTTTCTAGCAAAAATGTCAAACATTTCTGGTCCCAGCTTTTTAAATATAAGCATTTATTGTTTTTCTTTGTCGCTGATGAAAGTAAAGGACGAGACTTTGGGTTTTAGACTGATACTGAGACTGATTTTAAATGTTCTTTATATAACTAGGTCATTTGATTATATTAAGGCTTAACATTATGCTTAATTAAAGGTGTGGGTGCTTCTGAGTCTTAATTCCACCAGCCTCAGCTCCACCCACACTCCTTTTTGCCCGTTTTTGAATGAAGCTGGAGTTGGATGATGTCTGACACCGCCAACATGGACCCCCAACACTGAGCCTCACAATGACCCAACAGAAACCTCACGTCATGTAGACTATGTCCATGTTTCATACAGTCTACGGTGCTTGCAGAGTGCGTCCAACATAATAGCAGTATTGTCTTGAGTTGAGGTGTCCCGGACACCACGGCAGTATCTATCTATCTATTTCATTGGTAATTTGGCTGTTTTTTTGCTCGTTTTGTTACCACTGGATAATATTTACTGGGAGTGCAGACTGGATTGTACATGTTGTTCTGAGGAGTTTCAAAATCTAAAATGGCCTTCATGGCCAGGAAGTACTTTTTTTCAAACAAACAAAAAACATGTTTTTCTTGGAAGAGCACACTTTGGTTTACACTATAAATGTTTCCTAGAAACAGTATTTCCTAGAAGCAGATATACGGAACAGCAAATGTAAAAGCTTTCATGGTCTGAGAGTTGAGTCTGCAAAAACAAGCTGCCTGAAGCTGTGTGGGATCATTCCTTTCAGATCCTTGTTGCGCTGGTGAAACGGTGGTATTTGTGATAGCACCCTTGCGTCACATAACACATAATTTATTGGATGCTTGGTTATCGCCCTAATGCTGCTCCACTCGAGCCTCATTATTTAGCCGTGTGCTTGGCAGCAGCTGCCGTGCTTTGGGCTTTTACCTGAATGAATACACCCTTGTGTGTCCTCTGTGTCTCCCCCCGCCTCAGCACACTGAAGCTTTGTAAATACAGGGGGGTGAAAAATGAAGTTGGTGCCCTCCAAAACTCAAGTTTCAGTCCTACACGATTTTGCTTTTCACACATGGAGTGCTAAAACTGAGCCGCGGTGCAGTGGGAAAGTCATTCGTTTTCCCAATTGTCCTGTCAGCACAGTGGCATAAAATGACTCTCAGCACGCTGTAAGTCACTAATTGAATGAATAACTGAGGTCCGTGCATCTTAGAGTGGGGAGTGACAAGCAACTGTAACTTTATGCAACAAGTTGGTCTTATAACTGTTCAAGACAGGGCTAATAAATAGACCGAGGTTAGTAGTGATGTAGTAACCAACGCATTTCAAATCTGAAAGTTGCCTTGACCTTGGAAACAACAGTTTGAGAAAATGTATCTGAATTCAACTCAACTAGCCTCCGAAGGCTCGACCACATCTGGTGCTCAACTGTCCGTGTAATCAGAAATGAGTTTGTCCAGCGCCCTCCTCGTGCTGTTTGGACACCAAGAGGACGCCACACTGGCACATTTTGGTTGATCCTAAAGACACAAATGTGATTTTTAAAGTAGGCCGCCTCATTATGCTTTTGTACTGTGCGATTGGATAGATGATGTTAAAACTGATCACCAAATGTGTAAGATCTAGCCAAGTCAGTGGTTTTGTCCTGTCTTAAGGATTTACCTTTGTAAACCATTCTCATATATCTGCAGGTTAAATGAGCATTTGCAAATGTAAAATGTAAAATAAGATTCTGAACTTTTAAACCGTGCAGGAGGTGCAGTGAAGTTTACTGTTCAGGCTTTGTCTGTCATTTAAACTTTGTTTGACAGCCATCAGGTTAAAACAGAGCTGAGCTGCTGAAGGTGAATTTAGTTTCTTTCAGGTCTTACAACTTTACCAACGCAATCGTCAGACTGCTCCAAAATGCTTTCATTTAAATGTGTAAAGTCTCAATAATGTTAATAAGCATCAAATAAGGACTTGTTAGTGTCTTATTACCTATTAACCAACGCTTATTACAAGGACCGTAATACAAAGCGTTACCCACCTAAACACAGTTAGAAACGTAGGCATGTTGTGTTTTTCAACATTTCTATAAAACCAAATTATGTCCATTTCCACAGTATCTTTAAAGCAGCCTCTTGTTCTTCCTGTTCTGCTCTGTGCAGCGTCATACCACTTGGAGCCTGGATTTCTTTTTGTCCTTTATATACAGAGAGCAGTGCCGTCTGATTGGATTACCATTTCAAGTACCAGATGTTATTGTATTTCCACAGATAGATGTGGTTGTAGTGGTTGTCCAGATGCTGTTGTCTGAAAGCAAAGTTCGTCCTTATTTAGATGTCCATATATTCTCAGTAGAGGAAGGCTTTTGACGTTTGTTCAACATTTGTTGGATAAATCAGCCCTGAGCACGGCACCAATTAACAACTGTTAATGCGGTGAAGTGCATCTGGGATCTTTGGCAGTGGAATAGTTATTGATTTTGGAAAATTATCATCTTATGTGTGTGTCTGTAGGGTCAAGAAAATGTTTTAATTTAAAAGGAATAGTTTGTTGTTTTGCTTTCTGGCAAAAACATGCATGGATATTTCGATACATCTTAGCTTAGCATAAAGACTGGAAACCTAGCCTGGTTCTACCCAGAGGTAAGTAAGTCTTGATTGTTTCATTCATACACAAACTATTGCCTCAAAGTATTGCATTAAGATAAAAGAGTACTATCTCTTATTAAACTCTCCCAGAAGGTGGTAAAAAAAAAAAAAAAAAGCATTTTACCCCATAAAAGACCAACTATTCCTTTAAAATCTTTGTTGAGAGGGATCCTGTTTTTGGCTCTAACAGGTAAATGAGAAAACTGTTTAGCATTTGCCCTCCAGACAACTTGTAGTTTCAGTAGAGATAAGCTAACTCTAATAGGGGAACAGCTTGCTACAATAAATGCAGTTATCAGGTATCATGCACACAGATGTTAGACGGGATACTTCTAATCATTGGTCCTGCTTGGATCCAGTTTTATTTCGTACAAAAGGCCAGGCAGAGGACACAGTCTTTATAAAGTTAAGTCCTCACGCTTCCTCTTCAGCACTGTAATAAAAATTGACCAGAAATCTCTTAGCGTACGTGCAGTAAATTGTAATGCGCGTCTGTGCACATCACCACCACCATCATCATCATCTTCTCCCCTCTCTCATTCTCACTTTTTATTTCCGAGCCTCCTTTTGAAGTCGGCCATGGAGAATAGACATCAGCAGAGAGACTTAAGGGGAAGAGAGTGGGTGTGTGGTGTGTAGAGTAACTCAGCAGTCGGTTTCTTATTCCCTATGTAGTTCAGGAGCATCATACTCCAGATTTTTAGACATTCTAATAATATCATTACCGTTTTCTGACTCAATGCTGCCACAGTGGCTATAGGCGCAGCAGCTGGAGGACGTTATGTTTTCAGGCTGTAAGTTATCCATCCTGTCTTTGTGGACGCATTCTCAGAAACGCCTTCAGGGAATTTCTTCAAATTTGGCACAACTGTTCTCTCTATCCAACTCAAGGATGAAAAGATTAGAATCTGGTGGTCAAAGTTCACAGTGACATCATAATGTGCAAAACCACTTTTCTGGCCATTGTTCAGCTCCATCACTCAGGAACAGAAGAGGAGATTGGTGGGAGTATTCTCCGGTGCCCACCTTGAAACCATGCTGATTTCAACGATCTTATGAGCGGCCAGGTTTAAGAATTTTTGAAGGTGTAGCTTCTTTGCAGCAACGTCCATATTTGAAGCGCTGTCTGCTGTCACGTGTTCTATCAATAGGTGCTTGGCTCTGTTGGCCACTTATATGAACACAAATTTGACTGTTTTTTTGCTCCCTCAATGAACTCACACCAGAAGACATGCAGCAGGGCAACAAAATGTGAGAAATCTCAGGAAGAACAGTCTCTGTCTCTTCCTTCAGTGATGTGAGCTCAGCAGAGGCTCAAACTCATCAGTTTTGCTGATATTGAGCTTTAGCTTCAGTCCTCTGTAAATATAGTTTCTAAGTGAGGACAGCGTGTTTCCCACTGGAAACTATTCACTAGAATCATACGTGTCAATAGTATGAAAACTCCTTTTTTGCCCATACTATTTATATTTGTGTAAATTATTTACTATTTAGTCCTCACTACATGATGGATATGGATGTAATCTGCAACTTGAGGTGGTTATTCTATTCAAATCTCAGTCATGCTGTTATAATTTAACTGCTGCATTTTAAGACATGCGGCTTCGTTGTCTGCCAGCCTGTCCACCACGTTGGTCCCGACCGAAATATCTCATCAAATACCAGATGAATTACTACTACATTTATGGCACGGGTGTCAAACTGATCCAGTAAAGGGCCACCACTGATTTATGGTTCTCCAGCGGATGAATGCTACTGATATAGATGATTCCCTCGCGCTTCATGTTGTGGCACCACGAGGTTGACATTTGTGGTTTTGAGTTGAATGTCTTGATAACCACTGGATGGGTTATGCATAGACATTAGGGGCTGAATCAAAATGTCCAGACTTCACCACTCTTGCAGACTCTGAACTTTGCGGGCGCATTCCCGGGGAAGTCTGTGAGCGCTAAGGGCGGTCCCAACCCACAGCTCACCCAGTCCACAGGGGACCTCAAGCAGGCTTTCTGAGGGTCCACTTAGGGTGCAGATGTGATAGATTTAAAGCAACATTGTGCAACTATTTTACCTTGAAATAACAGCGTCAAAGTCTTTTTGCTTGAACAGTGACTTGTAATGGGGTGAATGGTGTCTCTGTCTCTGCCACTCTGCCTCTTTATCGCTTTCAGTGAGACACTATACTATACTGTGAGGAAATGTGGACAGGTCAAAGCCCCCTTTTTTTAATTCGACAAAAGTTGAGTTTTCAAACTCGCCTAAATTAACGTAAAAAGTTCAGATTTACACCAACAAATATCTGTACTAAAAAGGAAGTAAACAAGAATCTGACAAAGAATCTAATCTCAGATCTTAATACTACTATACACATACGGACAAGTACTAGTTCAACAGTTCAAAAATGCAATGCAGCATTGTACTGAGAAGCAGTTTCAACAGCCTTTGATTCGACTTCAAATTCACTTTCATTTGGATTGTACTGCCAGTTTTAAACAGGGGCTTTAACAGTCACTAACATCATTTCTCTCAGCTGCAAAACAGCTGGCTTTTATAGAGCTGCTCCCCCAAGAGCCCAAATAAACCTCCAACCTTGAGTCCCACCAGCCCTTGAGGGACCTGCTGTCAACACCAGTGTTCATGCCTTTTTATATCTTACCTTTCAAAAATTACAACCATCAGCTGTCTGTCTGCTTTCATTTCACAGGGCAGCTCTCCATTTTTACACACAGCAACCATTTCATTGAATCTGTTTTGAGAGAAGTGGAGATCACTCGTTACCTTTTAAGACAAGGAAGTGAATCGCCCATCCTGGAAAAGGAGGTAATCCGTGACTCTCCCTTCCTCTCTGCACAGCAGCAGCAGGGGCAAGGGGTTTATTTGAGCGACATCCCAGCTGTAGCTTTTTAATCTAAAACATTTATGATGTTACACAGTCCAGAGAGAGATGTTAAAGGGAGCCACTGAAACTCTCTATCAGAAACGCTCCAATACAGACACTTTTGTGGATTATGTGCTTGTGACAAATCTCCACTGAGTCATACGCAGAAGCAGTTAAAAGCAATTTAGAGCTTTTAACTGAATATCATTAAGCGATACATTACATGTAACTGCCTTATTAATTCTGCTTCTGTGCTGTCTAGCGATAAAACTAATGCTGTGCTGTTTAGGAAAGGGATAAAAGTAGCCTAGGCCTTTAGTTTCTGTTACAAAGTTTTTGGAGGGGCAATGTTGAATTAAACCGCTAATCCTTTGTGAATTTAAAAATAGATTGCTTGGGCGTGAATACACCAGGAATTGTGCATTTCATTGTATTGATGCGTTTCAGAAAAAGAAGGGAAAGGGAATCTGGAAATGTCCGATTTCACTGACCTAACAAATGCTTATACTTACCTGAAGATGAGCGGTTTCAATTGGAAATGCTCTAATCTGGTGAAAGAAAAACTTGACTGATTGACAGACAATTGAGTCTAGACAGAGGGCTGAAACTGGTAGAAAAATCCTAACCCTAACCATTAAATTAAAGGGGAATGTAGGAACACAAGACCTGATTTTGAAAATGTCCTAGAAATGTGGGAACATTGGGCTGACCCCAACTGAGCCACATAGCTGACAGCAGCAACAGTTAACACCAATTAGCAAATACTGTAGTGATATGGTTAATATGAATTTGATGTGCTACATTTCCTACAAAAAGCACCTTTATGTTGTCCTATTCAGGATTTATAAGAAGCATAAAAATATTCAATAACTGTTTTTTAATACACGCTATTAGATAGCTGTGAGCAGATAAGTGTTTGATGTAGAATGCCCTTATATCTGCTACAAATACAATATAGAGTGTTTTAACATTCATTCATCCTCACATTTTGCTAAATAGGTGACTGTAATTGAAGGGTTAGCGTCCTGGGTTATAACTCGACTAAGTTTAAAGTTTCTGAGCTGGTGTAACTGCCTCCAACTTGAGCATCTGTAATGAGGCAGTTCAGATTGTCTGAATCATTTTTATGGCTTTTAGCCGCAGTAAAAAGCAGGTTGTATCATTTCACACCACATTTCACCGATGCTACAAGCTGTTTAAAAGGTGTGACCGAATCTTGAGCAGCTTCACGGGGACTGGTCTCCTAAATTAAATGTAACTGCAGTTTGTGTTTGGGATAATGTTCTTGTTTGCTTCAGTGTGCCCTCAAGTGAATTCCTCTCTACTTCTGCTGAGAGCGGAAAAAGTTTGTATTGATGTTTCGTCTGTGTCGCCGAGCAACACGTGCAGCGGCTGGCTTTGTGTGTGAAAGGGACGATGCAGGCAATTTGATGGCTTTCAAGGGAGAGCATGAAAGGGTTTGAAATCAACAATGCTGCCTTTCCAAATATGATATTTCACTGGCTTTTCTTTGCAAAAGGGCCGGCAGGGAATTATCAAAATGGCCTCTAAATGCTTTTAACATAATTCACCAAACCTTTCAACACATCATACACAGGGAGATCAAACGAAACATCAGAATTACTGCGGGAAAATTTGGCAGCCGCAGCAGCAAACGGGAGCCATGGAAAATAAAACAGAAGCGAGCAGAGGTTTTATTTGGGTCTGTTCATACATTCGCCCCACCCCCCCCAAAAAGTGTTCCCATTTACCCTTAGCGCTGTAAATCTGCTGAGATTTCTGCAGCAATCCCTATACATCACCAGCTGATCGCGTTCATTGCTCCTGTTGTGGTGATGTCATAATTAGTGACCTCATTGGTTTGTGGCAGACCCTGAAAAAAAGTGACACATAATTGGCCACAAAAATGCCGAAAAGCGCAGATGACATAAACTGAGCTGTGCAGGTTGTTGTGAATTAACTTAATCGACAATTCCAATTCCTCAAAGTAACTGCTGCCTAACCCTCTGTGTTCTTAGTCGATCGGTTTGGGCAAGACAAAATAGCCCCTCCCAAACAGAAATCTGCCAATATGAACAATGTGAAGCTCAGCCTGAAAAATGCAGTGAACTGAAATGGCAATTTAATCTCATGAATGTCAGAGTCAACAACAACGGAAATAAGGTCCAGATACAATATTAACATATCATCATCCATTAGGAGCGTGTTAGCAGACAGTGGTTTACCAGCAGCTGCAAAGCAACGTTAGCTCATTCATTTAGAGCCATGTTTGTTTATACCTGATTAATATAAGTTCAACATCGACTTAGTCTCTAGCTCTGGTTTGGTGTCCTTCAACTCCATCCGTCCCTTTGGCTGCTAAATGTACCAGTATGTCCACCAGCTCGTCTCTAACGCTGTCTGCCATCTGGTGCTGGGCAGGTGGTTGCTTCACTAAAAACATGTGCATGCCTGCTGGAAATGACGCTGATGAGAGCACTTTGAGCAAACCATAAAATAAAGCTGCGGGCTGAACTACAAAAACAAAGATCTTAATAACACCGAAGTGCTGCGTGGAGCCAAAGTGTCACATTCGGCTTTTGACACCTTTAACATCCACTTTTAATGCAAAAAACATGATTATTGCACAGATATACATTGCTGTTAAGTCTTAACAGGTACTTTTTTCTTTTCCTTTGAGTGATTTTGTCATCAAAGTTAGTGCTGTGCATGTCTGTTTGTGTGGGTGGAAAGGGGTATCTGTGCCAAATCCCTGTGGAAATGCCCCACATTGTGACGAGCCTTGGGTTAATTGGTTACATAAGTACTAAGAGAGGACTGGCAACAGCTCCAGACGGCTGTAAAACATCTCTGAGCCTGACGTCCACCCTCACCTGTTCCTTTCAAAGAGATAACAGCTAATGTGACAGCCTCCCGTGTTAAGTTGGTGCGTCAGCAGAAGATCTCTGACACTCTGCCTTTGGATACACATCTCTGCCTCAGTCCCATCCTCTCAATGACATCACTCACTTCCTTTCTCATTGGACAAAGTGCCTGTCAGCATGACACACTGACCAATGGCGGCTTGTGCGGCGCCTGGTGGTTCGGGGAGTGGTTCGGCGCAGGAGAGTATGGCAGATGCAGAGCTGTAACCATGGCGACAGTGGATGCTCAGCGCTGCCACGACTCTGTGTAGGCAGAGTCTGAATGGAGATGACATCACTCAGGGAGACGGGAGAAAAACAACATCTTCTTCAGTTCCCGTGTCTGTTTTTCAGGCCATGACGATAACACCAAATGTTATTTGGAGGCTGATGCAAAACCAAAGACGTTCGTTGGACTGAAATACCTGGAAATGAAATTAGATTCACTGCAAAGTAGATAGAGACTGTTTATGTACTTATGATGTAGTGAGTAAAAAGATGTAACCAGTGACTCTTTATGAAAAACAGAACTGTGTCTTTATGTGCAGCCAGCAACATCCAGCATGTTGCCAAGCTTTTAAAATTAAATTTGAGTATTGTTTTTCATGTCTTTCCAAGGATAATACTCCTGGAAAAGCTTTGCTTATGTAAATATTGAATTGCACATCATGAAATATGAAGAAATGCAAGAACAAAACATGAAAAAATCACACAGACCAAAATATCTAGGAAAAAAACGTCAGAAGAAAAAAAATAAATACAGAAAAAAACAAAATACAAAACATCAAAAATCACAAATAAATAGTTTTATGACAAAATAGTTTTGCCCTTTTACATATTGTCAGTCAAATGTTGATTTTAATATCACAAACTACCATTAAATGTCTAGATTAAAGAGCAAACTGCAGATTTAATGACTAATGCAGCCCAAAGAGGAAACTTACTCAGCTAAACTCACTGATCAACACTTTTTAATAAAAGTCTAATTTCAGCCCAGTGACACCAGTGTGTGGTTACTGGTTGTCACATGTGTTGCTGTTTTCCACTGCATGTACACTGTTGCCATTTCCCCGGTGACAACATGGCGAGCAAACATTTTACCACCATTGTTGTTTTTGATGCTCTGTACCTCTTCCTCACTGAATCTCCTCTCATCCTCCCTCCCTTCTTCCCTCCCTCCCTCTCTCCCTCCCTCTCCCTGGCTCTGACTCACCGCTCCAGGGATGAGGGCCGGCCCCTCCTTTAGATGACATCAGAGGGCTTGAAATAGCAGCAACATTAAAGCTTCCAGTCATGGGAGCCTGCTGCGAGGCCTGCAACCCAGGGCAGCCACTTCCAGCTGAGAGGGAGTGAGAGCAGCAGGGACAGAGAGATGGACGGGGGTGAGAAAAAGAAAAAAAAAAAGAAGTGACAGAGAAGATAATGAAGTGACAGTAGCAACAAGTCAAAGGGGGTCATCGGCTTGACATCCTTCGAGAGCCAATATCACACATAGAGGGAGTGCTGCAAAATGCGAGAGCGGCAATTATGTGCTGTCAAATTAAGCACTTGTGCCTGAATATTTTTTCTCTTTGTCTCTCATATATTTCCTTAATGTACAATCAAATCATAGAATATAAATGGTAAAGATCTAATTGTTACCAGCTGCCTCCTTAATCCTCAGTGCTGAATTTAATGGGGCTCATGTCAACCATAACTACTTTAGCTGACTTTAGACATTACATTATTTTAGTTATTTGTTGAATCTTATTCTAGCTGGTAATCTTGACATTCTTTTCCTTCTTAAAAGTGCTTAGCACATTGTGCATTTTCTGCATGACAGCGTTCAGAGGACACCTGTTAATCAAACAGTGCAGGTCCTTTTATTTGGGATTTCAGTTGGACAAGTTTCGGGACAAGAGCACAACCTTGAAACGCAGTCATACACAATGGCAGCCGCTGCCAGTGTTGTACCCAAAAGTCATACTTGGAAAAAAAAAGTTATTGTGTTAAAATTCTTACGTTGGTAAAAAGACACCCATACAAATATAACTCAAGTAAAAGTATGAATATATGAAATTGATATTAAATGTACTCCAAAGTAATTTTCTAGCAATAAATAAACTCAAGTGCAAGTTAAAGTAAATGAAATAGATGTTAGTTAGCTAGAAACACAGGCGCTGACTGGTGTTTTTTCAGACTCTGATCTGAAACTCCAGTCGCTTGTTCTTTTACTGCCTGTGTACGTCCATGAAGTGCAGTCAAACAGCTTCTGAGCACATATTTTTTGCTCAAGTTAAAACATTTTCCAGTTAAGCTTTCCTTTCATTAACAACAGTACGTCGCACTGGTTCTAAAACTCACTCCATGCCCACTCCCTTAAGCAACCCAGCTGCTAAATGTTGGCATTGTGTGTTCCTGTTGAACCACAAATTAGCTAAAACTTTATGTTTCCTAATGTTGCAACTTCAGGTTCAATTTTAAAATGTTCTCTTGTCACAATGCTGTGCTCATGCTCTAGTTAGGTTAGGAAGACATCATGTTGTGGCATAAAATATCTGGTTGCTACAGACACGACTGGAAACTGTCCAGAGGTGTCCTTGAAAATATCCATTGGTGTCGTGCTAAGAAATGCTGAAACACAGGCTCGGACAGCAGTCACTGGTATGGCAGCCTTGTTGCCTCTTATGTCACCACCATAGTCTCTGCCTCCTGACATGAAAGCCAGGTAATTAACATGTTCAGTGAAAGTGATATGACACATTTGTAGACATGCCAATGAGGTATTTAGCCTATGACGCGTACACATTTGAGCCTAGCTGTGGTTTTCGGTCTCAGTTAACCACTAACATTTTATCCTGGCAACTGGGCTGCTGCTCTTATGTCAGGGTGCATGTATGATTATTTTTAGCACAGAATGTTGTATTTTCCTGGCCCTAACCAAGGTGTTTTGAATGCCTAACCTAACCAGATCATATCTATAGATCACATCCATAAACACTCATATGAACTGTTTTAAAAACTAAGACTTGAATTTCAATATGAGCACCATCCAGTGTAAATGATAAAGTTAGTCACTTGTATTTTAAATCAATAGAGAATAGAGACTCCTCTTCGCTCCCTTTCTCATTTTTCTTGTCAGTCTTGTCCTTTGCCTCACACCCAGACACTTACTGTTTATCCTTATCTGTCTCCTTCCTGTCTCGTGCACAGCACCTGTCTGTGCTGATGGAGTGTGAACAAAAGAAAAAAAAAGACAATATGGTCAGCCAACCACTAGATGCCTGAACCGTGGCACGGCCACCACCTCCCAGTGTGACACCCGCCCCACACAGAGACCCTCCTGTTGACGAGCTTGAACTGTGTGACCAGGCGTCGCAGAGAAGTAGGTCAGTAGACATGAGAGGACTGAAGGCATGAGAATAACACGCGCCGACATAAACATCCCCCATAACTACATCCTGTCTATCTTCAGCCTTCACAACAACAACAATCCTACTCCTACTCTGCCTGCTCTCCTTCTCTGTCCGAGCGTCCAGGACATGTTCCCTAAAGGTTAGATTTGATTCACTCTGGGGCCTGCCGCTCTGAAATATGCATGCACTAAAAGTAGCACGAGGCACTCCGGATAAAAGCATCCACCAAGTGGAAATATGCTCTGCTTCTCACATCTGCACCTGCATGTCTGTCTTGAGAGGAATCTTTTCTTGAGGATGCAATATCAGTTGTGAACTCCTGATATATGCTCCCGATAAAAGATGTATTCACTACGATAACAACATTTCAACATCTCGTCTTCCTTTCCCATCTCTATTATACAACTTTCCTGTCTGTGAGCTGTTGTTCGGAGCTGTTTTGGACCACCAAGAAACTATTTGCTATGGCACCAAGAGCCACCCAACCCCCAATATAACATGCATATACAGTATGTTAAGATGCTATCATTTTTAGATTTAATGTCATTATATTATTATTGTGTATTAAAGCAACATTTGTAATAGGGTGAATGTAGTTTCTGTCACGATGTAATGAGTTTAGTTTGTAATAAGCACCTACATAATGTCTGGCATATTGTTACAGACCTGTGGCGTTGCACACGGAAACCCAGCAAATTGCTTACTTGGGCATCCAGTATTTGCATGAATTTGGAGTCATGTTTCAGCAAATCTGATAAATGTGGGTACAATATTCGTTCTCCTTTGAACTCTCCCTCCAGACCCTAATAAACCTATATTGCTCTCTCCAGGAGCTAAATGTCCGATTTCTTAACCAGCTTGCTGTTTACTATGCCTGTCTGCTGGGCAGGTAGTGTACAGATGGTTTTTAGAGGTTTTTTGTTGTTGAGAACAGCTGCCGGCCAAAGATAATACTGATGACAGTGGTGAGAGTTAATGAAAACAGTGAGATGTGTGAGCCTGTAAACCCAAAACAATAATGACTGAAAGACACCAAGATGCTCTGTAGAGCTACAGTTTGGGGGACTTGAGAGTCGGGTCACACATTAAATACATCCATGAAAAATAGTTTTTAATTCAAACAATTCTGTATATAGCTTGTTATACACTTGAGTTATTTAATTTATAACTTTACAGTCCTTACTTTCCTACTACCACTTGTACCATTATTATATTATGGTCAAGTATATACTTTACACAAGGTCACAGTCAAGAGCATGGACTGAAGAATCGGAAGAAAATCAAATATGCTGTCAATTTATTGTATTCATGTGAAAATGGTGCATGTTGTAGCTTTAAAGTACAGGCAAGGAGTGTGAGATAAATTAGAGGCTGACAGGCTGCCTTGTGCTTGAAGACAAGCCAGTCACCTCAAGGACATCAAAACACGAGGCTGTGTGGGCATCAGAATCACAAGTAAGGAGACGCATAGAAAGCACAGTACAGGGAAGAATCATTGTAGTGCATACTGCCACAGCAACTCCAGTCCATACAACAAACTTACAGTCTGTACATTTTCACTGTGGCAGATCTGATAATAGCTATATATATATATATATATATATATATATATGAGCATGCTAACTTGCTAATTGAAGATGGTGACCATAGTCAGCATGATACTGGCTTGGCATCAACATTTTAACCTCATTGTATGTTACTAAGTATGTTAGCATTAGTATTTTAGTATGCCAGCAATTAGCTCAAGCCCCACAGCCTAATACAGCTTCTGAATGTGTCTGGATATGAACTTATACTTCCACAGCCCTCCTTGAAAAACTGTTTCCTCTGGAGCTACTTTCTACTTAAAACCACTGATTAATGAAGTTGCTCAATTTACCACCAATCAACCATGATCAAAGCGGTGATATTTCTGTGCAACAGCCCTTTTGTAAGATTGTCACATCTCAGATCAGTTTCAGTGCAACAGTTGCATTTGCTGATGTAAACAATTTATGTTTTTGTTTCTTCCATTGCTCTCAGGCTGGTGAGGTGACCAAGGTGAAGCTGGTCCAAGCAAGCAGCAGCTAAGGAGATTAATAATGGAAAGATAAACAAGCTCAGGGAAATACAAAAACCGTCAAGTATACCCGAAAAAGAAGATTTGAGATTGGCTTCTTTTTGGGTTGTTATAACACAGACATGAATATTCAGTCCACCTCTTAACTTACAGCAACTGCAGGTTAAACAGTGTGAGAACAGACTTAGATGTCAGCACCTCAGGCCTTCACACATACCGCATGAGATAAAAATATGAGGTAGGAGAGAAATATATATATACTCAATGTTATGTTTAGCCTCATGTTCCAGCCCTGGTTTATCTGCATTACAGATGACATGGTACCATCAAACTAGGCTTATTAGGAATAGCCATCTTCAAGTCCAGAAAAAAGAAAACTGCTAAAACATAATTTATAAATGTTTTAATGGAAAGTTACAGAATTCTTACACTGCCTGCTTGACGCTGCAGATCAGTACATGACCATGACCATGTCAGGGTCACTAGAGGAAGTACAAAGGCTGTATGAGATCAGTTTATGAAAGAGGAAGTTCTTTATTTGATTTTTGTGTTGTGTGTCTTTCTAGTCTATTCATCCAGAATCATTCGGATAAACAAAAATGGTGCAATGAAAGAAAAACAGACAGTAATACCTTGTGAAAGTACATGAGATAAAAGCCGTATTGTACCATAGTATATACTGAATGCACCAATGGGAAATGGTCAGATAAAAGCTAAGTTTGTTCAAAATATCCGTAGTTCCTAAATCCAGTCAGGATTGGTGCAAACATATGAGATACAAGAGTAACTTCCACTATTTCCTGACATGAAGGTCTGCTGGTATGCTGTTTCAAAGCCTCCTTTAGTTTCATGAAAAAGTTATCTGGTGAGGAAATTATGAATCCTTTATTGGTTAATGTAGTTGTTTGCCTTAAAGTAATCACATTTGTCAAACAAGTCTAAAATTAGCTGGAATTCCCCTAAAAAGTATTCATCAGCTGCTTGCTAAAATTTCAAAATTTTCAGAAGAAATTCCGTTAAACAGTGTCACACATTTGTTTTCTGAGGATGTAGACACAATTAATAATGATCAAACACAAGATGTTTGAATTTGTAATATATGTTTCAGTCAGTTTTATCAGCGAGGCAGAGATGTTTTATCTTTCACTAACGTAGTTGAAGTGGAACAAAACAGCTGAGTGTCATCACCAAAGATGTGGGGAAAAAAATAAGACAAAGCACATATAATCAAAAAAGCTGAGAAACAAATGCAGATTGACTTTTTGAATTTGAAGAGCAAGATGAGACTCACAGAAATGCTCCGATGTTTTGATTAGTGCGGAAACAATTTCAAAACACTGTACAGGTAGGAGCAGAAACCTAAAGCAATTTAGTTGGATGAAACCTTGAGATAATCTCAAACAATGAAATGAGAATTATACCTTCAGTGATCTTTTGGCACACATTTCCTCACATTTGTAAAGAAACTGAAATCCTCAAATGACAGAAGTCAAGTCGTTCAGGACAAGCCCAAGCCAATGTCTTGAGTTTAAAAATGTAAGTATCAAAGCAAGAGGACCACATTAAGACTGACTTCTAGGTCAGTCAAATAAAATAAAATAAAATGAAATAAAATAAAATAATAATAATAATCAAAAGAAGAAAAAGAAAATTGGCATCAGTTGAAACTGCAGGTCTCTCACTTTCAAACTAATTACCCGACAGTCTGCCAGCCTGACACTCCACTTTCTGTCCAATTTCTGTCTGAGGCTCACACATCAGCAGGGAAGACAGTGAATTTCATGCTTCAGTAATTGTTTTAAATTTAAAGGGCATTTTCTGACATATTTTCTGCCAGGCCTGTAATATTTAATCACGAGTTCAGCCTCTGCGGCAAAATGTTGAAGTTAATTCTATCACCTTTTTCACACATACCACAACCTCAGCAGACAAGTTCCTTTTTTTTTTCAGCTGTGTTCCTGCAACGTGCTGATGTTTTATTTTCATCATGTGTCATGTTTCTTGTGGCTTTGCAAGTGATTTATGGCTCTCAGAATGGAAAATTATATAACTGGCTTGACAATTTAAACATATACCGATTTATAATGTACTGAGTTATAGTTTAAAATGATTGGCAATACAAAAGAAATGAAACACATTAGTATAAGGATACGGATCTTCGCAATGGTTTTTTTTTTTCGAACACGTGATAAGACAGAAATAGGACAAAAGTTTTCAGAGCTGTGATCTATTTTTTTCTCTTTATCTGTATCACATGCAGATGTCTGAAAAATATGCAAATAAAAAGACTGTGAAACATAATTCCATGATCAGTTTTCTTCTGAATGAACATGAACTGAATTTATTCTATATTTGCGATAATAGGTTTGAATAACCTTTCTAATGCCTTTACACAAAGAAAACAAAAAAGATTCCATAATTTATAGAACGTTCATATGGTTGATGTCACATACGCAGAAACATGGCGGGCAAAACTAATTGTTTGGTTGATAGTTTGAAACTTTTTATTTTCTCACGTTGCATATCAAGTTTTTGCTCACGTGTAATTTGGTAATATGGTTTGAAGTTGTAACTGTGAGTTGCTGACACAGTTATCTAGATTAGTTTGAAGTTTCTTTATCATCAAAATCGCTTCTTGTAATTTAAAGCTTAAAACTCAAAACGGCCATCAACAAATACTACACATCCTCTTTGTAGCATCCATATTGTTACGACTAAAAGCTAATGAACACATCGAAGGAGCACGTGAACGCAGGGTTAATCAAATCTAAAAAAAAAAAATCAATGACGACTTGACACAGTCAACAACTTAATGCCATTGAAAATTTATTGTGATATCTGATAGTTTACATTAGAGTGAAAACAGACATGTGACATGGCTTTACTAAGACAGTATGCAAAGCAATGTAGTCAAATAAAAAGCATATAATATTTTTGTTTTCAAATTTAGGAAAAAATAATAATAAAACAGGCACGACATATAGCCATTATAAATACAACATGCTTTAGACCTTAAACTGTAGTTTAACAGTCCTAAGAAAAGAACTTGTACAGTCTTTTCCCCTGTATACCCATCTTGCCTTTGATCAACATCCTTTCAGGTACGTTTTTAGACAGTAACAGAGCTCAAAAAGGCGGTGGCCAGTGTCACGATTAAACAAAATAACAATAAAAAGTAAACAGTTTTCAGCAGCAAATATCTACATTTTTCATCCAGGCTGCTTTGATGCTGTTAAGTTCAGAGAATCAAAACATTCTACAGAAAGACAATGCCACAGGTGACAGGATTTCTCCTCTCTGATTTTGGTTTAGCAGTTGAATCTCCAGGAGACCCTCGAACATGACGATCCCTGGCTTCCTTCCTGCCCGCTGACACATGACATTGATGCATTCGATAGAACCTGGTTCTTATTTGGTACACACTGACAGGTGACACTGGCAACTGCTTTTTGTTGGTTCAACTTAGACTGACTGATCGAAGGGAGAGTATAGAGGCTCTGCAATTGGGTCACAAATCTCCCAGCAACCACTGTTGGCGCAATCTTGGAGGTCCTTTGGAGAAACTAGCTGTGTACACGTAACAGTTAAGAGGAAAGTCGGACTGCTGTGGGTCGATTCAGTAACGATTCAAGTGGACATGAATGGTCTAGTGGACTTTTTTCCCCCCCAAATTTCACTATCATGTGCTCTGTGGGGTCGGAAGAAGTTCCCCAATCTCCAATAATCAGCTGAGTTTGACATTTTCACCTAGATATGTTCATCAAGGCTGGCTGACCAGATAAATGCTGCATCTCAATTAAAGAGCTGCAACCTTTGAACAATGCACCCCTTCAAAGCGAGTCCGTAGCAGGAGCTAAAAGCCAGACCAATCCTGCACGTCCCCTCCAAACGAGAGCCTCGAGGGACATAAAACCAATGGTGCATTCAGGCACTCCTTGACCACTCCTAAAGTCGACTGGAAATTAATAAAACCATCATACCAAAAGGTCCATCTGGTAGCTGTTCTGGTAGCTGGAGTGTATCACACAATCTTCTTCAGCAGACAGAGCTACCCAATTGTAGATATTCACATTTCCATTCCTGTGCTCAGTGCTTAGAAATAATAGAAATTTGACCATCTACAGTTTCGTTACTGAGCAAATCATGTGCCATGATCCAACGTTCAGTCTGAGCAGTTTTCAAGTTTATCACCAGGAAATGACTGACAAAGTGGTGAACACCAAGCAGTAAACTCAATTTCGTGAAATGTAGCTTACCAGTAGTTTACCAGCACTGATGAGCACAGGAACACAAATATCAATGAGGTCACATTTTTCAACTTCATGAATTAGCGAAGACCACCTGAATGCACCATTAACATAAAACTTATCTTGAAATGCAAACTTCGAAGGATGCAGCCCCAGAACCGGGATATAGCAGATCAGCTCGGGTAGATAACCAGCTAATATCATCCAAACAGTAACTCACATCAAATGGATCGGGGGATTAACCGTTAATATTCAGTTAAAACCAGCACAAACGTGAACAAGTTCTCAAGAAATACAATCAGATATTCACAGCCCAGCTAAGGACCTCCAATATGGCCACCATAGGGTGCGTTTCATCACCTGAAAGCCCTCTATACAGGAGACACTGACTGTGGTGGAGAAAGGGTCTTGGTAAAGGCTCTCCCTGCGACATGGTGGGAGATTCCAGCTCGCCCTCAACGTCTACATGGCTCAGCAGAGACCTAAACACCGGCCCTCTAAAGGGCTCTCACCACACAAGCTAAATAAACAGGCTAACAGAAAAAACAGAAGAAGGGATAAATCACTTCCAAACAAACTAACCTGGCTCTCGACCTCGCAGATCACTGGGAGAGACAGTGAAACCAAACAGCTGTGAAAGAAAAAGGAAAAAAAAAAAGAAAGTACAACAGAACAGATAAAAATACTTTCAAACCAAAAAAGAGGGGGAGAAATAAAACTGTCTGAGGAAAAGAAAACTAAACATTCACTTACTTTCGTGTGCAGGCGTGCATGCGGCTAACACACATGCATGCACACACATACACACGCACACATGCGTGCGCACTCACACGCACACAGACACACTCAGACACACACACACACATTCAGACTCACACAGCCAGAGGTACAGTGAACAAAAGTGCTTCAAGTTGGGGAAGTAAAACAACTAACCCAGTAGAAATACGTATAAAACCTTAAATATGTTACTTTATGTACAAAAACTGTAACACGGGCCAATATGTTTATGTCTTTATATTTTCAAGTAGGTATCACTGCTAACTATTAAGGGTTTGCATTGTCATCGTTTTTAGAATATAAGGTCATGTGATTAGACTGACCTTGCCGGCAAAGTAATCAATCACTGCTGATTTTTAAATCTCTCCTGTCCCATTCTGCCCCGCCTCCACCTGCTGCCATCTTTTCCATCCTTCCAATAAAAAGACAGACAACGAGCCCTGGGCATCCCGCATTGTCCTGACCTCTTCCTCCCTGCTTTACTCTGAGAAATAATATACTGAATATCCATCTGTTTTTTTGCACCTCAAAATCTTAACATAGAAAATATATGTGTGTATATTTACCAAGTCTCTGTTAATCACAGAAATAAAAGTGGGGAAGAGCTCTCTGAGGATTCTGGTGCAGTTATTTTGAGGGCCACTTTGAACCAGTAGGGGAGGGAAGACACATCGGTTCACATGACGGTTTTCAGAGTTATGCACTGCACAACAGAAAAAAGAGGGGAGGCCGTTCATGTTTTGAAGAGACACAAGATTCAGACGGCTTAGAGGCAAATCACGGACGCCATCCACAAAGAGACAATTCATATGCTCTAAGAGAGAGACAGACGGACAAGCTATAAAGTGCAAAAGACCTACAAAAGCGGGAGGAAATGGCGGGATTTCTAGAATAGCAGCAAAGAATCACAAATGACACTTTTCCCTTTCAGAGAAAAGTATAAAATCGGGCAACAATTGAGAGGAAACGCAGAATTTGTCTACAGAATTTAAATAAAATCCACCTAAATTCCCTAGAAGCATCTGACAGACAGCTGCTAAACGCGCTACAGTCTATATGGAGATGACGATATCCTCAAACCATCCGGGTCAAACTTTCTTTCCGTCTCCAACGAGCTATCATTCATCTGTGAGAAGGCCATTAAAAAACACACGAGAGCGAACAAACTTTTTGCCTCTAAACTGAGATGAACCCAAGGCCTCTGCAAAGTGCAAACGAAGTAGCATTGTTCAAGTATGCCACAGTGTAATGCTTGACCACACACACACAATGCATATATACACACAGTCATATGCATATATACATATGTGCATGACAGCAAATATATATATAGGATCCATGTTCCAATATCTACGTACTACGAACATTTTCATAGTATTTATGGATATGTAATCATAGTGTGTGTATATATATTCATATGTAGTTGTGTCTCTGACGGTTTCATTACTAGACAATGGAATAATACAGTCTGTCCTAATGTTTTATGACATGTGGACACTGATTTCAGGTTCCCCAGTCTAGAAATTATTTCTGCTCCTTTTCTTGTCTTTTTCCACTTATGGTACTGCTGCAAAATGGGACCAGCCACAATCGCATTTAGCCAAACACTACAAATATATATATATATATATATATATATATATATATATATATATATATATATATATATATATATATATATATATATATATATATATATATATATATATATATATATATATATATATATTTATGTCAAACAAATACTAGGTGCTGCTTTCAATGATTTTTGGGTGCTCAAAAGTACCAGAAAGTGGGCGGGAAGAGGATAAAGACATTCACAAGAAAGTAAAAAGTTAAAAATTAAAAATGGGAAAGAAAAAAAAAAAATACCAGGAATAAAAACCCCACACAACTGCAATCCCATCCATAGCCACTTAAAAAACAAACAAAAAAAAAAAGCAAGATGCTGCTACATATTTGTAACTATGATAAACTCCCTTTCCCCTCCGCTGCTCACCCGTCCCTGATTGCTCATTTGGACATTAGCAAAAGAAAAACATGCTCAGCTATGGGCAGAGATACAACAAGCCAAAAAACAAACAAACCAAAATATGACAGACTCGACAGGGAAATAAAAATGCTAACCAGTAACATCCATCTGCCATCAAAACCAAAACCTTACCAAACCCAGAAGTTAAAACTACCAAAATAACATAGCAAATAACATTAAAATAACGAAAGTCATCAAAGTCATTCGTCTCGCTGTATGGGCGAAAATAAAGAAAACAAAGACATGTCCTTTCAGTGAAGTCTTTCTCCCTACGCTTAGTGGTCGCCATATCACCACAATCACTTGTAAGCGTGGTTCGGTGGAGGAGGGGGTGGAGGGGTTGTGAGAGTGAGCGGGGCGGGGTCAAACCCAAAAGCTCCCGAGCCGCGAAGGAGAACACGCAATCTCTGAAGTAACGACAGGACTCCTGGGATGTGATTTCTCAACAGTTGCTCCAATTCCTCGTCGTCGCTGTTGATGTCATTTGTTCTATTCGGTTTCACGATGAGCCGGTGGGTGTGTGCACGTGAAGGGCGGCGTGGAGGTTTTGTGGAGGGTTTCTGTAAGGGAGGAGTTGGAGAAGGGGGTGAGGGGAGGTTCGAGGGGGGCAGGGTGGTCGATGCTCCACGCAGTTCGATAAAGAGAGCATTCCAAGGTCAGAAAAAGACAAGAGCGCGGCCGGAGCGTCACTCCCATCCGTTGTCCTTGATCATGTGAGCCAGCTCGATGATGAACTTTCCCTCTTTGTACTTTTGACTGCTCTCAAACGCGTGCTCCTGCAAAAAAATGCACAAAAAGACAGAAAAGAGAGAACAACTTGAGTTACAAGACCGCGTTCCACTGTAGAGCCTGAATGACACAGTTGATGAATGAAAGTAAGTCTTTTCAGTCAGTCGGTGCCATTACTTATTATTTTAATTATTTAAAGTAGCTACAAGGAACTGAATTTATGTTGATTCTGGCGGCCCCTGTGGACAAAAGTGGCATGAACACCACCACCACCTGTTGTTCAAGATCTAACTAGCATGTGCATTTGTTTTGAAGTAAAAAAAAAGAAGGCGACACAGCTGTTTGCAGGATGCATGATGATGGGGCTATGTATCTATTTGTGGCTATGTGAGACTGATAACACAGTGAGCTTTGTCTGAGTCCCGTTCGGACGTCAAGGTTACATGTAGCCTATAGCCAACAGATCTGGTTGCTCGGTAACAGTAATTTTGCTGAGGAAAAGCTAAAGTTATTAACATTCCCCAGTCATGTTGTGATTTTGAGAGGAAAAATTTGACCCACTGACAGGAACCGACAATAACAGCCAATCTTCTCGCTGATAGCCTGTGTAGGTCACGTAGAGGCATCACTATTGAACCGAGACTGTCTCATAACCGGTAAATAACTCCTCACTGTACATTTAATCCCACTGACCCACCGATGGATCAGTCATTCCAGCCACACTCACAGACCTTGTTTTAAATTCTAGTGGAGTTTTTAAGACACCAAATAATGTTAAAATTGTTTTGGCCAAACCGCTGTATCCAAAGTCCAGAATGAACTTTTCATCGATTTAAAAAATGCCTGATATCCCTTATCTTCCTCCCTGTCTTTCTGTTTGACATTAACAAAAGGTCATCAAGTAAAGGAGAGCGGTTCAATGGATTTGTATTTTTGAGACTGACGGAAAGACAGTTTTTTTTTTCTTTTTTTGTCTCCTCAGTCTAACCATGGCATTTCATCATGTCACACAGTTTACTTTGTATATCTTTCTTGCTCTAATGTCTGTTGTCTTCAAACTTTGACCCCCTCTGGCCTCCTCACTTTTCAAGTAAATTATGGTGAAAACTTTCCAGCATTTCCAGGGCTACAGAGGAGGCATACATCATGTGATCAAGTGTGCAATAACTCAGCGCAGAATTTAATTTCAAGTCCAAACAAGAACAAACAAGACAGTGAGACAAATTCCCCCACACGTTTGCCCATCTGGTCTCATTATTATCTGAAACAAGCAGGATTTTAGAGATGCAGTGAATGACACAAGCGCTTTACCATGCCGGTTTCCCTCCAGTGACTCAGTCTTTCATTTCGTATGTCTAAACTTCCTGTCTGGAAATACATCTCTTGAAGTGCTGTATGATTTCCGGCGTATGTCCCAGTCCTGCTGAGCTTCAGGACAATCAAGATGTCGATGTGGGTCTGTGTCTTTGATTATTTGCTCAGCCTGCTTTGCCTTGTAAACCAGCTCCGCTCGGCTCTGTTTTGCTTTGCTTTGCTTTGCGGGGCCTTTCTGAGAATCTGTAATTGTTTTTGTCACTGAAGGAGCGGCTTTAAGTGAGTCCCTGTCTCATACTTTGTTCAGTTATTTTACACCCTTCTTTAGTCTTTTCAGACAATTACCAGGACAAGCCTCTTCAAAATGGCCTGACATTTAATCACTGTAGACTCTCAGAGGTACCAGTCTGGCTGTCTGCAGCCAACCTTTCGGCACTGTAATTATCTTGAGCGCTAGGAGACCATGACGTGCTCAATCTGTGAGCCTAAACACAACCGTGAGCAAAAAAAAAAAAAAAAAAAAAAAAATTTAGCAAGCAACGCTTTAATGAGAGCAACTGTGTTCTTTTGACCTGTAACAGCATAATTTGTCCTCTTGGAAGCCAAGAAACCACATACTTACACAACATCACAGCAACAGGCGTACGTGGTGCAACAGGAAAACACTAAACACGGGAAAGTAAAAAGGGCTCAGGTTAAAGTTTAAGGGAGCGACTGACTTACATATTTCCAACCCAGGGTGGTTTTACAGTTTTCACAGTAGATATCAGCCACAGCATGTAAACCTGTGAGGAGTACCCGCTCCTCCGCTGGCCCGCAGCCGACATTCACCCTGCAGGTGAAGAAAAGGTCGCAGAGGTCAGGAGGAGCCTTGGAGGAAAAGCTCAAATCTTTTACGTCAAGTAAAATGGATTATTTCTTGCACTTTAAATAGTTAAAACAATTCGCTGAGAATATTTCCAAAGTGTTCAAACACAAATACATACATATTTGTTCAGGCAAATGTATTGTTTGCTCTCTCTAAACCAATGCCTCCCAGCACGTACACTGCCGCTGATTAGCTTTTGAGTGTCATTTTAGTTAAAGAACTCACCGCAGACACACTCATTGAAGTACAGCATCAATGTATGTAACCGGGCTGCATGCAGACATCTCCAAAAAATTTGCCTTTCCCACCACATTATCTGTTTCTTTGGGCTAAATGTCCTTCAACATGCACAACCCCGTCGGCATTGTTCAGAGAACTGCGAGTGCTTTCGCATAAGACACTTTTGAGATGATTTATTTGAACATTTATCTCAAGACTTTCGAGTGCTTCTTTCATTCAGCTCACTCTGGCAGGTAAGAACAATGTAAACGAGACAGGTTGCACAAAGCGGCTGCACCGTGACACTGGTAGACTTCTGTGTGGTTCATTGTGACTGAGAGCCGCGTCCCCAAAAACCAACCGAGCGCGAAATAAACCACCGAAAGTGATTCTTGGGCTTAAAGAGATGGATGTTAAGCAGCGGTTCTCGTGGCGCGGACTGGAACACTCACAGAGGACGAAACAGTCCGTCGGCTCAGTTTAGCAGGAAGCCTCGATTTGGTGGTTTCAGGACAAAATTCATTGATGTGCGCGGGTTAAAAACTGGGCTAAATGTGCAGGTTACGATTGTTTCAAGTGCATCACTGGCTATATTTCAAAATGGAGTTTAATTACTGTTGAAACATTTATATGTAACAATAAAAAAAAAAATCTAGTTTTAACCCGGATGTCAAGGTCTATTATTTCCAAATCAGTGCTTACTTTAGATGGCAGAGACCGGAATCAGACTTGTTTTCACTCGCTATGATTCTGTAAAATCCTTGATATCCAGCTCCTGTTCTCCACATGATGAAGTGGGTGTTTATATGAACGTAAGGCCAAATTGTAACGTGTCAGCCAAGTGCATTTTGATGTAGTACAACGTGTTTGTTGGAACAGATAATCAGATAAGGCTACTGGAAGTGAAATCTACAGAAAATCCTGTTTTCACCTGTTTGTGGCTAGTAAACGTGAAGGCCTAAAGGCAGACATGCTCCTTTCTGTTGTTCTTTTTGGGGGCGCCACCTTCCTGTGCATCGCTTCGTTTGTTTATGCGCGTTAAATGGTCAACAGCTCAAATGCGTTGCCGAGGCTTTGAGCTGGTGTTCATGGTCAGAAGACAAGCCTAAACAAGTGTGACAGGAAATGAGTAAGCTGAAGTGATGGGGAGGAAATTCAGCTCTGGTTTAAACCGAAACAAACACACCCAGAGTGAGTACACCGTTAAACTTTGCCCATCAAATGAGCTACTTGTGAGTCCGTGTAACTTTTATTCACAAGCTCCAGATCACTTGTTAATTACACTGCGTGAGCCCGAATAAACAAAGTGCATAACAAGAGGAAAGTTTTCCACATAAATGAGGCAGGTTGTTAGTGTGGGTCTCATACTTACACTGAATTAAACAGATAGGCTCTTCCTTGACTGCCTTGAAATGACTGAAACGAGAGAGAAACAGGGAGAGAAAACCATGTAAGTAGACAATACAAGGCTGCACCACACCACCGAGTTCAAGAATGTCGGCAACCGACGCCCTGGGGTGCTTTTCTCCCAGTTACTGCTGTGCATACTCGTTTTTCCACCTTGGCAAGGTCCCCCCACCCAAGTTTGGTTGGAGGTTAGAAATAAAATGAGGGCTGAGAGAGGTGCTGAAGTCTGAGCACACGAACATGAAGGAGCAAGTCTATCATCAACATTTCAACTTAAAGGACAAGTGAGATCCACTTCTTGTTTCTTGAGAACTGAAGCTGGAGTCATTTCCTTCTGACTAATTGTTACATCAGAGCAGAAAACTCAGTTTGCTAACAACCCTTGACTTTCTGGCAAACGTGTTAGTCAAAATGCAGGTGGAAGGTCAGAATGGACAGAACATTGATGGTGTGTTTTCAACAGACACATAAAATATAGATGAAATGATCTTTTGCCTGCTGCAAACTCGAGATACCAAGCTCCATTGTTGATATGCAGTGTTGGCTCATTTGCAGAACAGCAAGGCCGCTTTTACAACCGTGTAGAGCAGCTGAGAGGAGAAAAGGCTTCAATGCCTCGACAAAAACGACAATCTTGAGCTGAATCTGGATGAAATGTCAATAAAAAAGCACAGCCATGATAGAAGTTTAGCGGGGTATCATGTTAACCGCACACACACACACACACACACACAGCTGATTAGATTACTGAGCTCCATTTTAGCTTAAATGCGTGGAGGAGTAAGTTATGTTAAAGGTGCCCTGTGGACTTTTCTTATAAACAAATACAAAGTGTGTGTGTGTGTGTGTTTGTGTGTGTGTGTGTGTCCTTGAGGCTTAACAAACATTTTTAATGCATTTCCTTTCTCATGAGGCCAGAATTAAGATGCACATTAATGCCACAGCAGATCTACGCAGGGAAAGGTGATACGGAACTTCCTGGTGGGATGAAAACAATAGGAAGAGCATAAAAGAAGCGGCCACGCGAACACCTTCAGGTGACTTTTCTCCCGTGCAGCCGGTAGAGGCACGTTCCAGCCTTAAAGCAATAGCAAAGCAGATTTCATTGAATACTGATTGTTTACATCCATATTTGCCAGCTTGCAGTTTTCTTCTTTCCCTGCCTTCTGTTTCCTCACTGTACATTTCACCAGCAAGTGTCAAAAAGCAGAATGGGGTGAAACGGTTGTATTTGTATCCTGCTACCTGCAAAGTGTTTGCCGTGCACTTTCTCAGGAAGGATTGCCACGCTTCTGCATAATGAAACCGAACAATGGCAGAGCTGCGGAGCTCCGCGACGGACTCCCCAGAGTCGGATAAAGACGCACAAAAGTATCGCAGGAAGTTTTGTCGAGGAAACTGTTCACAAGTACGTGCATCTCTGTGACGTCTCAGTGCTGCTCCACATACACAGAATACTAAGATTTTAGGAGTCGACATAAAATACCATGCCCAAATAAATGCAGATAGATCAGAGACTGATTTGCGCGGTGGGAAATGCTGGACACTTCCAACAGACAAACCTAAAGGTTCTGCTGATGCCGAGACTGGGAGGAAAAAAACTGCACGTGTTTCATTTGAATGTTTGATTTCAAAATGACAGCTAACTTACTATCCGTTTCTGCAGTTAGCAAGCCCCTCCCTCCACTCTACGTCGCCACATGAGCGCGTAGACATAGCAGCAAACAGGAGGATCAGACAGGACCGCCTCTTTATGGAGTTCTTTGTCCTGATAGGATAAAGTAGTAACATTCGATTTAGAAAGAGATCGTTTTTGTTTTGACAATTTCAGCTAAAAGTCTTTCCTACTGCCCTGTTAACGCACCCAGGTAGTTACATTTTTAGAGGAGCAGTGTCACTATAATAACGCTGGTGCATTAAATAACCGGATATTTGAGCTCTGCAGTGAGCAAACCGTTTATTTCGCATCCACCCATTTTTGGTTTGGATGTGCGTGCCTTCTTCTGTTTTCACGACCAGAGAGATTCCCACACGTTAGAAAAAGATGACTGTAAAATGTTTTTCTGCTCGAAACAACAAAACCTGATATAAACACTGAAGTGTAAATCTGATATCATGTCAGAGCAGCTTACATTTGACAAAAGTGCCTATCATATAAGAAGTGCGATGAAATTAAATGGATGTATAAGTTGAACGCAACATAAAAGCAATCACACAGTTGTGATGAATTTAGAGGCCTTATAAATAGCCTGCCATCCGCCTGCCACAGAGGCTTCACATGATGTTACTGTATATTAATGTAAACAGAGAGCAGTAAAGCCGTCACAGTGGGAGACGACAGAGCCTGCCAGGCTTCTCTCCTCCGGCCCCGTCATCCTCGGCCGGCAGACAGGCCCCAATCGGCTTTGCTTTTTCCATTGCAAATGAGTGCGGCAGATAAGTTTGTGGCTGCGGTTGAGGGCGCTGAGCTAATACCGCCTAACAGGAGCGCCAGCTGCCTCCTCCACTGACCACAGCCACCACCAGCACCACCACCAACACCACCACCAACAAGGCTCGAGGGACGACTTTAAACTGCCCGAGTGCTGCCGGTGTTTGTCATAACTGGGAAAGTTTTTATTCTACAAAATAGGGTTTTGGTTTGGAACTGATTCAAGAACAGCAACTATAAGAAAAAAAAAAAACGATTATTATTCTCTTCTCTGCTCCCTCCTCTAGTCACTGTAGGTGTTGATGTCTTACTGTTACATCCTGAAGTTCATTGTTTGTGTTTGCAGTGAAGTCCACACACAATCAGTCCTGACCCACAAGACATGTGACCTTTAGCTGTGAGAGGGAACTAGGTCGGTCCCTGTGGAGTCAACAACAAGTCCTCTCCACAGTGTTTAGTCCGGGGAGGGGAGGCGAGGCGAGGGGGGGGGTCTACTCCATGTGACAAGAGCTGGGTGTCATATCTGTGCTTCACTGTGGCTCAGCCATCAACTTAACCACTGGCAAAAAGGGAGGGCTCCGTCTCTCTCTGCCCTTATCTGTTTCCCACAGTCTATTTTTACTTTGGCTGCATTTTTCTCTCCCTACCAGAGCTGCTGCACTCGGCTACAAAAAACACAACAGGAGCAGGAGGATGCTTGTCACACAGCCCGTTAAGAATCTTACAGCAAAATCTGATGAGATGAGTGGAGAAAAAAAAAGAAAGAAAGAAAACATTTGGTTCATGTTTTTTTGAGAGCAGACAGCAGACAGACAGCTTTTGGGGTTGCACTAAAACCCTCCAGACTCCCAACAATCCTATTAGACGGCCAACAGGATCCTGCAGGGATTGTTTTCAAAATGTAAGAGTGCAGCGAGAATCAGATGCTGGCTGGAAGTACTCCCACAGGTTCTCTTTTTCTCTCTCTCTCTCTCTCTCTCTTCTTCTTTTGCTGCTTAATAAAACATGAGCAAACGGGAGTGTGGTTACCGAGCTCGTTTTCTTAAGCTGCTGCAATTGCACTTGTTTTAAAAACGCTTGTTCCCCTAGAAATGAATTCTACAAAGCAAATCTCAAAATCCCTGAATCCTCTTGACCACACGGGACTAACAGGGAACAATACCTCGCACAGAGCAATCCGCTCCTTCAGCCAAACACACGACAACACAAATCCAACCCGAGACGCAGAATGCTACAACTGCAGAGAGCAGTGATGTTCTGCTGATGGTCTAACGGGCGGACGAACTGCATCTGATTTCACCAAAATCACAAGGGGGATTTTTACGTGTGACACGATAAGACAACCCAAGTTGTGAAGTACAGATTAACTCGAAGCTATTAACAAACCTGCCGAGGTCGACATTTACCATCTGTCTCAACAGATGCTGACTGTGGTAGGTGAGGGTTCAACTTGTTAAACCCAAAAGCTCTATTTCAATTCAGTTTAGGGGTAAAGCATTTTAGAGGATTAAGCATCCCATATTTACAATCTCACATTATGTTCCGCAATACTTTACATAAGTAATGCTACACGGTGGGGAGCATTTAAGCCATTTCAAAGGCCTGATCCCCACCATGTATGATTATTTCACCGACATGGTATAAGCTATCACATGGAAATAGATCTCGAGCGTTTCTACACACTTGTGTTACTCACCTCTGTTTGTCAGCCAACATATCAACCATGTTTTTAGCATTTCTGCATGCCAGCGTTAGCTAATTTGCACTCAGTGCAAACTAAAGATGAGGCTATTTGGCCATATTTCATAATATGGGTGACTCTAACCTGCTGCTAGTGCTCTGTGAAAAAAAAAAAACGACACAATTCATCCTGTGTACAACAAAACATTTGCACCAAAATTCAACTTTAATCCATCCAATGCTTTTCACTTTGGGCTGAAGTGGTGGACCAACTGACCAACACTGCCATCCTTGAAGTCCCACTGCTAGTCTGGCTAATGTGCAGTTTAATAAAACCTTGCTGACACAGAATACACTTGTTTTAATTATGATATTAAAAAAGCGAGAGGGAGAACAGTAACAAATTGACTTTTCTGCCACAGTTGCACCGAATACATGTAAACCGTCAGCATTTTGGCAAACTTCCAGGTGGGGGTGGGGGGGAGAGAGAGACCAAAAAGACACTGTGTCCGTTAATGGTGAGAAAAGAAAACGTGTGATCAATCCATCAGTGGGGCCTCCATCAGCCTGATGGGTGGGATGAAGCCAAGGTGCTGAATTAAACACTCTGCCTCCTCCTCAGTATTCAGGCTGCGTCGTCGCGCTCCAGGACCACGTCCACACTGCAGGCCTTCACGCTCCGCTCTCGACTGCTGCTCGCTCTGCTATCTGGTATCAGGACGGTGCTCCTAACTGCTGTAGGATGTAACCCATATCTGATAAAAATATGAACTGACAGCGATGTTGAAAAGATGCAGCGTGCTCAGGATGGCAATAACAACAGATGTCAGATCAGATTTTGTGCCTGCCCTTCCCCATTTTCCGGCGTGTTTCGGGTGCGGGTGTTGACTGAAATAAAGCCAAGTCAGTGATTATGTTTTCATGTCACTCTGGTGTCTTGTTGGCCTTCAAGCTGGCTGAGCTTTATCCAGCTGACCGTAGACAATGTGGACAGGAGCCACCCGCGTCGTTGCCGGCGAGGGCGTTGTTTTCAAGTTCAGAAGAAGACAACACAATTGTAACTTGCATTACGCAAGTGTCTGGAGAAGAGGGGAAAAGTCCATGAGTTCAACACAAATCTTATTATAGCTATGAATAATAAAGCATCCATCTTTGCCCGCTACATCTTGGCCTTTGTACCCTCAGGGGGTGCATGAACTACAGGTCGTGAACTTATTATTAAAATGCAGTTCTAAAGTGAAATTATTAACCATATTGTGCATTTTGAGTCATTCTTCAAGCAAAAATGACAAAATACTTGTTGTTACAGCCTCTCTCATGTGAGGATTTGCTTCTTTTCTGTGTTTCGTTCCCACTTTGGGGTTTTTTTTGGAGTGCTGCTCAGACTAAACAAGACATTTAAAAGACGTCATCATGGGCCCCTTGTTTGTTTAGTCTCTGAAATGTTTGCAGACAAAACAATTTGTGAAGAAAATAATCGGCAAGTGAATTTAAAATGGACGTTGCGTCCGTAAATATGTGTATCATTGCTGGCAGAGGAGTCCCAAAGCAGCACAGCCTCAATGGCATCCAACATTAATTTTAAGTTGTCAGGGAGTTTTACTGCGAAAAGAAAACTTCACCCCACTCCAAGTGTGCAGCAGCAATAAACTGCCTTTTTCTCAGAAGCATCCCATATTTACCAGTTAAGTGGCTGAGGGCTGGAGGAGGAGGAGGAGGAGGAGGAGGAGGAGGAGGAGGGAGATATGGACACAGTGCCTGCCTCACTTCCTTCTGGCCCGTGTGCTCAGGTTAATCCCCTCTCTCTCTCTCTCTCTCTCTCGAGCTGCTCCATCTGCATCTTTGCTCGCCGGCTGGCATGCCTCGAAGACTCGGAGCATAAGCTCGGGGAGGGGAAACAGTTTTTTTTTTTATATACCTGGCTCAGGAGATTTCCAGCACTCAAACTGCAACTGTGGTGAGAAAATCTGCCAGCGCCTGCAGAGTTCCCCCAACGCCTTTTGTGTGCTGTTAGCATGGCTGGATTACCAGTTTCTGCCTTTCCCTCCCCACTGAAAGACGCTGATATAGAAACGTGGTGCTGAAGGACGGCACTTTACAAATTTCACAAAGGATGAGAGTCAAACATGGACAGGGTGAGTGGCCCTTGGCAGCGTGGAGTGGAAAACACCAGACTACGGTGTCATCTTCTCCTAAGTAACATAATCAGCTTAGAAGGGTTGATGCTGAGGACCGGTGATGCTGCCCCGGACGACTGAACACACAAATGCTGAGGAGGTGTAGCAGAGCATAGAGAGCTTATTGACGGATCTGTGAGCAGCGTGACCCAAATCAAGATATTCATAAGAACAATTTTCATATATCAACCTAAACATCGAGTATCAACTTACACATATGAAGCAAACATGCCAAATATTCTCTAGTTACTTAGTTTTACTGTGGGGATTTCCTGGTTTTTCTCTGTTTGATATCAATATAAATTTAAAATCTCTGGATTCCTAACACGCGGTCTGAGAAAACATTCTTACATGTACCCGTCTGTGAGTTTCATAGGACAACGTTATTTGTGCACATTCAGGCCATGTTCATCTACCTGTCCTTTTAGTCACTCAAAAATTGCTGACTAAGTTGTGTTCATCCATTAGCCTGTTCAACAAACAGCTCTGCAGACAGATACAGAAGCACGATGAGCTGCTACAGCAAAGCAGCCTGACGTCTCTGCGACATGTACACAGCGTCAAACCTCCAGGAGAAAGACAGACTGTCCGAGGAAGATCCCTCGGTTCAATCCAATTATTAACAAAGTGGATTGTTTGGAACAAATCAGGTCAATTGTCATGGGTCGCCTTCTGGCACTTGTCCAGCAAACAAGGAAACACGACCCAGTCAACTCTCATCACTGCAGTCGTCTTTGGCTTTTCACCTCTGACCTCTGAGATGAGAGTTCCGAGTGGAGACCTTGGACTTGGAGTCTTGCTCAGAGGCAGGTGGATGTTTGCCTACAGAAGGATCTGAAGTGCTTAAGTTAAATCTTTTATGTCCAAATCATTGCACAGCATTACCAATAAATCAGTTTTAAAAAGATACAAGATGCTTTTTAACTATTTAAAAATCACAAAGAGGCAGTGACAGTGATCACAAACACGTATACAGACTACAATTATTATCAATGAATCTGCAGATTATTTCTCAATTCATAAGAAAAGTATTTGGTCTATAAAATGTCAATTGATGTTGAACAATCTGTCCAACCAATAGTCTCAAAGTTAGATATAATAATTTTTCTACAGTAGGATGTGTCAGAAAACAAATAAGCAAATAAATATTTATGTTTGAGAAGCCAGTGCATTTTTCTCTTTGCTTAGGAAAAATGATGTAAAATTCTTGTTGAAAATGTTTTTGACAGTAATTTTAATTCTACGTTAAGTATCTAACTCGTGAGTTATGTATTTCTTTTTTAAAGAATACACAATAAAAAAGCAGAGAAATTGTGATGATTCAACCACTTTGGTACAAAAATACAATCAGAGACCATTTTCCTGCCACAAACAGTCAGATTCAATAGGGGATGCATCACTTTTTGGACAAAATGAAAGCACTTCATGAGACCTAAAAAAAAAAATGGATCGCTGTGATCCACTGATATCCGTTTATGTTTGGTGAGAAAGTCTGCATTTTAAAAGGCCAAACACCTGCACAACCAGGACACAACGAGACACAAGAGGGAGAGCCAACATTGCACAGATGTGAGACATTTGCCAAAACATATTTGAAAGGCCACCAGAGCCGATTACATAACAGGGAATTCTGAGGTAAAGAGACAGTTTCACTACAGCAGCAGTTTCCAGACAGCTGTGGAAGTTACAATAATGAATCGCGGTGACGGTTGGATTCAGACGCTGTGTTTCAGTCCTACATCGCTGGCAAAGCATGGAGAGGTCCCGTCACCAGCTCAGCTCAATCAGAACGCGATGCATTCTGGTGGCTAGTTCATATCCTGATTAAATGCCTCATTGAATCTTTGGCTTTTTCACTATTAAACACAACATGAAGAGATTACAAATTAAAATGTGGACAAAACAGATGCTAATAAACATGACCATACATGGGGAAGTGTGGTTTTAACCAGCCTACAGTGAAGCGTTTATCCTATCTGGGCAAACAACGAGCGACAAACAAATTATTTTAAGAGCTCATGTCTCAATAATGCACCACAACACGAAAGGAGTTGAATTAATGCTTATGGGCCATCACTCTAATGCGGCAGACTATTTCAGCACTTTGGGAACTCCCAGAGACGCGGCTGCCACTGTGCGGTTATAAATCTAATTCATTTGCCTTTCCCAGTTTGACACAACTGGTTCTCCGGCATTCCTGCTCCGGCGTCACTTCTGAGGAACCTCTTCGAACAATGTGGCGTGACGCTAATATAAGAAAACAAAACAAAATAAACACAACAGACATAAAAACGGTGACCTCAGCACCGACGTCACACTTTCATCCAACTGTTGGTCAATCACAAAGCAACAGCACGTATGAAAAGGTCAGTCAGACTGAAGAGGAATTAGTTCAGTGGTTGGGGGAGGGAAAGCTGGGGTTTGCATGCTGTTGAGGTTAAGTATAATATGTTACATGACCAATCATCAGATTATAAATAAATAAACAAATGCAACAAGAGCAGTGTAATCTTTCAAGGCTCCAAAATCAAACCTACACTTTCTCTTGGATGACCTTTCTTTGCAAAAGCACCAACGTTTGACTTTTTTCGCAATTCAAGCAGACATGCGGAGCATCTCAGAGTGCGTCTGAGGCACACAGGTCGTCAGTACCGTAAGCAGACGTATCCCAGCTCACTCCGAAAGCTTCCAGAAAAACCTCATTCACACTGACACTTTAAGTGGCCGACCTGTAGTTGGTGCTTTGGCACGAGTTTCACTCTGCTGCATCACAGCCAAATATCTGTAAAAGCATTCCCTTCATTCCCCACCACGTATTACTCTATTCATTCCAGGCCACAGCGTGGAATTACAAGAAAGTAGAAATGAGTGAGTTGAACTTCAAAACGCTGAACTGTGTTATATATTATAAATGGAAGTCTAAAGAACGCTATATTGGTAATTGATTAACTGTTATGTGAGTTTTTTGCTAAGAAATTGCTCAAAATGTGCCGCGTTCATTCATCTTAAATGACAAAACTGAGTTTTGCACTGCTGGTCAAAGGTTCCCTATAATGATTATACAAAGTTTCATTATTATGATTGGTGGTGTTTTTTCTTCCTCCTTTTATGTGGCGTCTCAAACCGATGAACTTCCTGATTGCATACGAGAGGACGTGAATCAAACAGGAAAGTGAAACAAAAGGAAAATAACAGCCTAGATTGTGTGAAACTTCATGACTTTAAATCACATGTTGCATTTCTTCTTTGTTTATTTCTTCTTGACTTTAATAATATTCAGTTCAATCAAGTTTTTCTTCAAATGTCTCTTTTATTATGTTTTCTCTGCATTCTGATTGCGCTTGAAATGAGGGATATTTGTTTAACCCTCATCTCCTAAACTCCTTTCCACTTCTTTTCTTATCTGCATCCAGTTAAAATTTGCCGCAGGGGCAATTTCATTTCCCACACTGGAGCCAATAAAACCTCACTGCATCTAAAAACATTAATCATAAAAACAGTCACAGTCTTTGCCGTGTGACAGTAAATCCGCAGATCTGACATGGCTCTGGGCAGGTTAAGCGAGGTGCAGATGAATGAGGATGGTCCCTCTCTTTAGCCAAAGGCACATCGGCGTGATTTACGACAGCCTTTAACAATTAAAACCCTGTGATATCCTCGTTGTGCAGACTTCACAACTCCAAAATTACCATCTTAAGGCCTCTGATCCCACTGAAAGGATCAACACAGTCTGGTGGTAGAGCTGTTTACCGAGCTCGTCTTCCTGCTTGCACTAACAAGCTGTGTGCTTCCAACTCTCCGAGCCGCAGGAGGCAAATGGATTTCGACATGGAGATGGCGAGTGCGCAGATTGATCATCCTTGCCATTTGAATAATCAGCTTAGCGCATGGTGAGTGTGCAACGCACAGGGAGCACACTGTCACCATCTTTTTATACACACATAAAGGTCATTGCTTGAGTCGCGACAACTGTGGTTCATCTGATAGTTCACAAACTTCACTCACTCTTCGCTCACCAGCTGCCGATTTACGGGCGACAGTAAAGCAGCACTTTGAGGCTCCAAATGTCAGCGACTGTTTGGTCAATTTGGACTTCGATACCCATAATTCCTCTGACAAATTGATGCTGTTGTGCTTGAGAGCATAAGGGAACAGGAGGACATGCCAATGCAACGTGGCTTGGCTGTGACGCCATTTTGGCACTGTGGCCACACGCTGTATTGCAACTTCTGGGAGCATCATGTGACGCACGCTGGCCCAAGAAGAATCTTTCCCAAACACAATCACGAGTAAGTGAGCTGCGGTGTATATGACCCTTCCTGTTAACTGAATTTGATTTAGCGGAGTAATACAATCGGACCCAATAGGAAGTCAGTCTTTGGCTTGGATGCTCTCAACCGGCTCCACTGAAACTGGCTTCAGTGGTAAAGTTTCATGCAGATTTAATTTGGTGAGTTCCTGTTTAGAGAATATGTTGATAGCAAGGACTTCATTCAACACATTAATTCATTTAAAGACCTGGATCACTGCTCAACCTTGCTTCCAATTTGAGCCCAGTGGCCACTTGTGGTATTGCAGCAGAAATCCGCCCTGCAGCCCTAAATCCGGACAGGGAGCCTCAACTGCAACCATGGTCGATAATGACTCTTTGTTATGAATTTTTGATCCATGGAGGCTTCATATCACTTTCCTGAAGCTTTTTACAAATCTCTGTTTTTCTGTTTTAACACTTTTGATTCAAATCAATTAAACTGTTTTCAGATGATAAATGCGACTTCAGTCTCTTATTGGTGTCCAGGATAAAAACCCTCCAAAGGATCGAAAGACTTTAAAAGTCAATGTGCTCCTGACTTACTCATTATCTATGTATGGATGATAATGTGTTGAACCACATATACACATAGGATAACAATAGGATAATAATTTTGCTTTAGGGACTCTTTGAGTGATAGAACACACTTTTTAACTCGGAGCTCCATGTCAAGGTTTTTTCACGACAGTATATCAACTTTGGCCTCAGAAAACCATTTCTAGTCTTTGAGGCGTTTTCCTTGAGTTGTAGTGTAGAGAAGAACTCTGTAAATTCAGACCACACGTTCTGACACTTAAAATAATAATAATAATAATAATAATAATAATTTGGATTCATTTCAGGTCACAGTCTCACAGAGATGAGTTTCTATGACAACAGTCTGACACATCTCATGTCTTGAAATCATAAGGGTACAGACTCTCTCGTTTAGAAAGTTTAGGCTCAGCAGGAGCACATCATGACGATGATCAATCAAAACACAAGGTGAAGTTTTAATTTGAGAATAACGTCTTAAAATGTTGACATCTTGACAGTTACTTAAAGTCGAAATCTGACAACAACTATGCGTCAGAAACTACAGAGTACAACTTCTGTTACTGAAACTTTGAGTCAATTACTTGCTCAGTTGATAGAATTTGAATAATAGTTGTATCTTGTTAGGAGATTTATCACAAAAGAGAAGATTTCTACATTTCAGCTTCTCTATTATGTGACCATTTGCAGTTCTGTCTTCTGTCTTACATCGTTATAAACTTGACGCTTTGGGTTTTCTAATTTTGGTCCAGACAAATTGAGACATTCGGAGAAACTGTATATGTCCCACATTTTTACGACCTCAGCAGCATGGAGCATCTTGATGATTAGCAGGACACAGTGAGATCAAATATAAACTTCTCAGCGCAGGTCATTTCCCCGAGTCTTGATTTTTTGTAACATATTGTGAAACTAAGCCTCTGACATCTCAGTGAGCCACAGCAGTGCTTTTAGTTTTACGTTTTTTTTTGTTTTTTTTTAAATGCAACTCAAATACAGCAACAGCGACAAAAATAGCCACGGCAGTGACACTTTAAAGACTGACCAGCTCTTTTGTGCACCACAGAAACGACGTCAGTAAAAATGCCAGCAGTGGCTGTCATCTAAGCCTCTGAGAATTGATCAGGAGGAATAAAGTAGGCGCAAGAGCAGACGGGTACACACGTTTTGGAGATGCAATACTGCAGGTGAGCATCAAATAAAATTACACTGCTGTCAAAACCAAGTGCCATCTGACACGACTAATACCAGAGGACAACACTCAATCACTGCCGAGTCCCATCTGAGTGAGGACTCAGTTTAGCTGAGTACATGGATTTATTCATTTCCAAATATTACAAGGACAATTGTCTCGTCATGGCTCACAATGTCATCCAAAAGACGATTAAAGAGACCCAAGACAGACACTTTGATTTCCAGTCGGAGAATTTATCAGTGTCGGAGTTTATTAATAAAAGATGGGATAAATGACAAAATCATAAAACTCAATTTTGTGCCAACTTGACAAACTCAAGTGCTAAATGTCCGCTTCTCAGTCTGTTCCAACAAAAGTACCACATAACGTAAAAACACACCCAGAGACAACTATCAGCCAACTTTGCAACTCCATTTAGCCCTTCAGCCACTTTGGGTTATTGTTTTGGTTTCACAGAAGTTAGTTGTTTTTAAAGCTCTAATACACCCATGGTATGCTACCTACACAGCACCAATGACAAAAACACAAAGTTACTGACTAGCTGGCGAACAAAGTGAGGAGTCTGACAGCTAAAGATCCAGACATTATTTTTAGGAAGTGGTGGAGACCACACCAGAGCGCAAACATGGCCGCCACACTGACTTTCATAAACTAGTCGGTTGGAATCGTGCTAACAGCAGTCTAACGACTACAGAGGCAGAAAATGTCGGCTTTGAAGACAGTTTGATCACATCAAATTCAAGGGAATTTCAAGGACTTTCCAGGTCACATTCCTCAGCACAGCCCGACTTGAGACACATATCGAGGTTAATTACTGTTGCAACACTGAGAATTTATATAATGAGAACTAGCGGGCTTTACAGAAGCTCAGAGACAACAATTAAAAAGAGGGAGAGGCTTGAATGTGTGAAAACCTCTAACACAAATGATTGTAGCAGTTACACTGAAATTAACTGATTTCTCCATGAGAGGATGTTTTCTATCATTATTAAATTGGTCTGCTCTACAGTTTATGAGAGCATTTCCATTATCAATTACATTTATGGATTGTTTTTCTCGTGTTGACCTTCAGGACGAAACCAAATATAGCTGACGGGAGATTTGTAGCACGACTGCAAAGCTCCCCGGAGCCTTTTTAATGTATATAAATATAGACAGGCCAATTGACTGTCACGTGAAAAGCTGCAGGGAGGCTTAAGTGAAGGACGGGGAGAACTGGGTGACCAGTGAACTCTCTGTACCTTTGAGATGAGCTCGTCGTGGTTGGCCAGGTGTGCCCGGCAGTGGATGCAGCTGTAGGTGCGGTGGCAAGATGGCAGGTAAGCCTGGAAGGTCTTTGACTTGGTCATCTTCACCATGTCAGTGGGGCAGGGCTCCTCAGTGGTGTCAGGGCTGGCACTGGAAGAGTTGCAGCTCTGCTGGACTTGCTGACAGAAGAAACACTGGAAGATGCAAGCAAAAGCCGTCGTTGTTGTGGAGTGGGTGTGTGGCACGCTCCACACAGACACCACAGGAGAAAATCAAACCTGCCGGGGGATAAGAAGAGATGTGGTGAGAGACACGTTCCATACTTCTATTTTTAGAGCCTCATGATCTTGATTGCATTGCCAATATAAGCACAGCTCATTTGCTCGAGCAATCATTTGATTACAATAATCTATTATGTGATTACAATCGCGTGTTGTTGACTTCCAACATGGCTTCACGGTGACGTAACTTAATATTATGACACATCTAACAGGGCCTCGTTCATGTGAAACCACGTAATATAATTTACTTGCTCAAGAACGATTTCATTATTCATGGTTTATGACAGGACAGGTCCTCGTTAGTTCCGTCCCAATGGACCATTAGATGCAGGATGATCAGTTCTGTGGCTGTGAGATAAAAGTTTGGCACGTTTGTTTGTTTGTTGGCCTGTCAGGAAAATTGTCTAACTGTTCACAAAGGACAATATATACAGTATATATTTAATGTCCAGTATCTCTTTCATTACATATTATTAGACACACAACTGCTACTGCAATACATTGTTTTAAGAGGAAATATAGGAAATACTGCATATTCCTTTTTGCGGCAATTAAATGTTCTTTTTAATTTGCCATGGTGGACGTAAGCTATTGTGTGGAAGATTCTGGTTCAGTTTGGGCCTGACTTGTGTAGTCTTGTCTAACATATCTATTCATCATGACTCCAATGATGACTGCTAAAATCTGGCAATATGATGACATCGCTACAAACAAAGTCAGAAGTCATGTCAGGCAAGAAACACCACTGTTTCGACATCAGAGACCTGTACAACACTAGTGCACACAACTGCTGTAAATACAGTAGGTTGGTGCTGTCAGAGAACCAGGAAGTCAGTCTGTGAACTTCGACGGATGCTTACATCAGATAGTCAATTCTACTGTTTGCCTTTATTTTCCTTCACAAATAAGTGTGGCTAACCTCAGGCTTTGTTTACTGTACGTCAGATCATTTGACTGCTTGTGTTTCTTGACCCGTTGGACTTCGTTTTATGATGCAAACTTGTTCCTGGATCTCAGCCATTACTGTGGCGAGTATAAAAAAACACCATGACAATAAAGAACAGTAGCCAAAACTACAGAACCGTCCCAAGTTGAATAAACTGGGATTATACTTTAAACGTTAAAAACGAACTAAAAAGTTAAGGCAAAACAAGAAAACAAACAACCAACGAACTTAGATAAACTTTTATGAAGCACTCAGAACAAAAGCCTCACTATGTTCTCATGATGTTCTGAGATGAATTCAGCATGCCTGCAGGAGATCCATCGCTACAGAACACAAAGCGCATGCCAGTTCAGTTCACACGCAGGACGGACTAGAACAGCCGATGAGACAATGCAGCCAAGACACAATGAATGTGTGACCTTTGAAACAAAACAAAAAAAGAGGGAATCAGATGGACAAAAACATCTCTGCAGGTGTCACTAGAATTTACTGCTGACTGAAAGTCAGGCAACTTTCAATAAGTTCTTATTCAACTCAATTTCCTCAAAAGACAATAAATACAACCTGCCTTCCACTTTAAAAAACCAAACGGACCCAATGCAAACATTCATCCTGTCAAAGAGAGCAGTTCTGCTTTATTTTACCCACTACTATTTTGACAATGACATTTCTCTCCGTCTTTGTACACTGCTGCCGTGGTCTCCATGCTGCACACCACCTTCTTTATGACTCTCTTATTTATCTTGTCTATTGAATTTATCACTGTTATCTGTTTTGTTTGTGTGTTTGTGTCTGTGGTTTACAGTGAGTGGGAACTAAAAGGCTCAGCTGTCAAAGGAAATATTTTACACAAGTGTTGTTCCTGTAAACATCTCCGTCTGTGTTCGGAGGTGATGATCCATCGCCATCTTTAAATGGACCCTGAGGTTTGAGGTCACAGTGGTTTCTTCACTGAATCGGTCTCTTGATATTTTTTTGCTACTGTAACTATTGATTTTTTTTTTTCACTTCTATGTGAGGCACTTTGTTCTAATGTCTTGCTCAAAAGGCACTGTGGAAGTTAAGCTGAATTAGATTTTACCAGTACTGCAGGCAGCGATGGATGGTAGCTATGGTAAGTATTCAAGTGTTGTACTTACATTTCTATTGTATATGTGAATGATGTTTTACTCCATCTTTGAAAGTGTGTTTGTTATTGTCTTTTATCTAATTCCCTTTGTTAAATTAACACCATTCTTATCATTTTCATGTGCAATGGGCATTTCTCACAATTAAAACGGTTTGATGTTTGTGTTGCTTGTCCGTCATCTGTAAAACACTTTTGAATTTTTTTATTTTTAATAAAGATTAATGGTTGATAGATGAAATGTTGCTCTCTCTTAAAAAAAAAACACAAAAAAATGTAGCCCCTCTAGAGTGTGGAAGACTGGATGTGGAGAGCGGCTGGATTTTTGGAGCGGCAGAATCCCCACGACATAACTTGTTTCACTGTCGCAATTTGAGCCATTTACTCCATTTGAATTAGGTGAAAAAGTATTTCATCCCCATTCGACTCAGTCTTCCGCTAAATTGAAAGCTAGCCAACCTGTTGGCGAAAGCCTCTAGTGCGCACACTCTGTGGGTCCCACAACACTGAAGATCCAGGTATTTTTCATACCCAGGGAAGTGGAGATATTTTGGGCTTCAGAATGCCACCGAGCAGCTTTCACAGGAATGAACGGGGCCTCTACCTCCAACACTGTGTCCAGATTTAATGTCCTTGAGCATCACAAGCCAGCTACTTTCAAAAATGAACATTTCAGCTGTGAAAAGCTTTTGAAATGTGGGTATAATTTGTTTTATTTACTTATGTGTGCTCACATGAAGAAATGTGTTCCAGATCTATTATCGTTCATACAGTTTAGAATGAGAGGGAATTATCGGATTATGCCGACTAAATTGACTTTCGCCTGCTCATTTAGTCAAATATTACTGCCCTAATGTTTTGTCATTTGAGGCGTGCTGTGTTGTTTATTCAAAATCTCTTTTCTAGATTTCTAACGTCATTAAACAGCGTTTATCAAGTTACAGGTCCGATATGTCGACGACATCATCTCTTTTGGGAGTCATGCATTAGCAGGCTGGCGTTAGTGTTGTCACTTGCTTCAGTCAGTGGGTGTTAATATTAAGTAACAACTCATCTCTACATGAGAAGTGGTCTGCCTCGAGTACTTCATCACTTCTGCGCTTCAACTTCAGTGAAGGAGTGAGCACTTTTTTCCACCACTGAAGGGAAGTGAATGGCTGCACTGTTCTCATGCCTGGCCTGTCAGTCAACCTGTGGAGGCGGGACCATGACGTCTTGTGTCTTTTGTTGTTGATTAAAGACTGCCTGTAGGTGGTGCTGTTCCTCAGTTCGACCACAGTGGCCTTCACTTCTCACTGTATATGCTCCGTGCAAATATGTGAGAAAACACACTTTCTGTAGACCCTGGGATCATTTGTCCCCAGAGACAAAGACACTGGTGACGGTCCTGACACAAAGACCTACTTGTTTCCCTTATGCAGGGTATTGTTTCTACAGTGTTTATGCTCAACAAGAAAAGGCCATCATTTGTAACCTGTTGCTTCCTTTGGAAGAGTATTAGTATTTATAACAAAGGACAGACATTACTAAAAGCCTGAGGGGGGTTTAGTTTCTTCTGATTCATAAGCTAAGCGTCGAATCAAGGGAAAAAAACTACCTGCTGTCCCATCTTTGTCTTAAAAAAAAAACAAAACAACAACCCACAGGCTCAACGGTCAATCTAACCAACGACAAAGCGCAACAAAGGTGGCACCTCGTTCAAAAAGAAAAGAAAAAAAAAACAAAACACTACAATAACCTGCTGTGTCCCTGAGAGTGAAAACACAATGACAACGAGCTTCAGCGGCTCCAGAAGTTTCCAGTTGAGCTCAATGTGCTGCAACAGGAAGAGCAGCGCCGAGACAGAAGCCAGCAGCCAGACGAGAAAACAAAGGGGCTTCCGCAACTCAACAGGAAGCAGCCGTGACGTGAAGCATGGCTGCTCTGCAAGCAAGCAAACACACACACACACACACACACACGCGCGCGAAGGCAACTGGCAGCCTGGCCAAGTGGCTGCAGACGAGTCATATTTACATACATGCAGTATAATCTGCACAGGTGCCTGAGGAATAATCCCTGCATGAAAAGGACAAAATCCCCTTTCTGAATTAGCCCAGTATAACCTCGGCGGCACGTGCACGGGGGAAAGGTAAACACACACACACACACACACACACACACACACACACACACACACACACACACACACACACACACACACAGGAGCGTTTTAAGTGTGTCACACTTCAGCATGATCGCCACCAGTCATTACATCAGCTTTAAATACTGCATCCCTATAGAGGAAGGGATGTCACTCACTCAGACAAACAATAGCATGCTGGGTATTTTTTTGTTGTTGTTGTTGCATTTAGCCCCCTCCTCCTCCTCCTCCAATACACATTCACTGTGACAGCATGACATGACGCACACACCTTGCTTTTTTCTTCACAAGTGCCAAATATGGACAAGTAAGCGTCTGTGGAGCTGTTTGTTTGTTTCTTTTGGTCCCCTGTGAAGCCACGTTGCTGACTTCAGGCTATCTGACAGCACATGGTCTTGTTTGTGTTCAGTCACTTCAGCATTTCCTGTATTTTTTCTTTCACAATAACAGCAGAAAATATTTTGCATATCTATAAAAAAAATAAATTGAGTCCTTTAAAATAAATTCCCTGGCCCTGGGATTCTTGTCTCCTTTGTTTTTAAGCTCCTTCATCACCTGGGAACAGGTCAGAAGCTGCGTTCAGGCGACGTCGTTTTAACGGACAAACAAAGAAAGGAAAACTAGTCTACGTGACAAACCAAAGGGAGACTTGAGTCGAGTCGACAGGTAACCCAGCAGGAACAGCTGATAGTCAAACTGAGCAAAGTGAAAACAAAGAGGCTGCACACTGTGCGTCTCTGGTAACCACTAACAGGAAGAAGAGTGTCCAGACAAAAGACTCCACTGAACACAGACACGTTTGCGACACAACATTCGTTTTAACGGGAATTTCTCAACTCTGGATGACTTAATCTTGACATGACAGTCACTCGCAGCCTCTCTCCTTCCTCTTGTTCCCCTCCATCTCATCTTCTAAATGTGTTTTTATCCCCAAACAAAGAGCACGACGCCAGCTCAAGTGCAACAGTGTCGCTGTGCTGGCTGGCTTTTTTTCCTATCTTTTTTATCGTTTGTTTTTCCGAGCCTCGTGCAAAGTCTGTGAATCCGGCACGACAGCGGATCGGTGTGTTTGCTGCTTCACTGCCAGTTTGTTTTTTTTTTGATTTAACGTAAACATTGCCTTGCTGATGAAGGTACTCACCACCTGGATCAGATCTGAGCAAAACGCAGCTTGGTGGAAAACTGCTTGCTGGAGAAAGAGAGAGATGTTTTTTCTTTCTTTTTTTTAGTTAAATAAATGATTGTCGTCGTCCCAGGCTCTGGTCCATGGGTGATGCTGCCAGATGGGAACTTATTGTTGTGTCCTTTGGGTGCTGACGGATCTCATTTTTCCCAACACGGGCTTTTGTTGTGTCTTTTGTGTGCGTAATGGACTGGCCTGGTTACTTTGGTACGGAAACGTCACCACGTGGGAGGGAGATGGAGCTGGGAATGACAGGCCGGCCGGCCAATAGGTGGCTGCGCTGCCTTCAGGCTCCCGTGGGAAAGATGGAAACCAGGTTGCGTGTGGGATTTAGGTGGAAATAAAATGTTGTATTTCTTTTGGAGTTTATTCATGATCTTATATGCTCTTACACATCTCTCGTCCCACCTGTTTTCAATCCTTCAAGAGCAATTTTTCTATTTAATTAATTATTGCAATTTCCTAACCTCTAATTCTTATTCTTATTCTTATTCTTATTCTTATTCTTATTCTTATTATCTTGGACTCATTACACTCTATAGTTAGCTTTCTATGTATATATGGCGTATATAGTGTTTATTTGATGACTTTTACTTTTATCAGCACTTTGCATTATAAACAGTTGGTGCTCATGACACAAATGTATGGCATTCTACTTTTTTATTTAGCTATACTTTGCATTTATTCTTGCACTTTCTTTTGCTGCTGTGGCACTTAAGTTGCCCAGCATAGCATGGATAAAGTTCATCTAATCTTACGTTAAAGTTAATCTTATTGGAAATAGCTCCAACTTCATCATCTATTTGGTTATTCGGTTGAGAATTTGGTGATATTCATGTCTTTTGCTCGGCTTAAAACACCTGCATGGTGTTTCTTTTGTATGCTTTCTAAAAATAAAAGTTTTTTCTACATATTTTTCTACGTATTTCACATTAGGTTGCTCATTTTGGCTACTGGAGCCTAACTTTTTCAACGACGACATTTTGTGGCCTGTGATGTTTAGTCTGCTGTAGACTAAACATCACAGGCCATGACTCGAATGCTTCCCATACAAAGCGTGACAGGGTCGAGAATTATTCATCGCAAGCGACAACTTTAATCATATATTTTAGTTTCGGGAAAACAAAGCTCTGAAAGTTATTGTTTTTTGTTATTGCGGGAGAGATTATTTCCCATGCGGCCTGAACGCGCCACTGCTGAGAGGAGGGAGCGCTCAGGTACCCGGATGTGTAAATAAATACAAGATGAGAATATGAATCCGACGCGTCTTCTGTCTGTGACATGGAGATCAACACTTTCGGTTTGTCCCGCTGGGTCTTCCACCTGCAGCTCTCCCTTTAAAATAAAGTCAGAGTCACATTTTCTTTGTATCTTCTTTTTGACACATTCTCCCTCGAATGACCAGCTGCATATTAAATGACTTGCGGATGAGTCAGAATGTGGGCTGATCAAGTGGCAGTACGGGTTAAATCCATTAAGAAAAGAGGGACCCTGGCATGTTTCATAAGGATACCAAACACAACGAAGCAGCCAATCTTTTATCACCCGGACACCACATGGGGAGGCAAAACACACATGGAAAGCAAACACCAACATAAGTCATAACAGTAGAAACACTGTGAGAATATTATAGGATGTTTAGGACAAGCCTCAGAAAACAGATCAACAGCTTCCTCCTGCTTCTTATGACGTGACATGTGAGATAAATCTGGTCTATATTTTATTTTATTTTATTTTTTTGTTAAAAATAAAAACAAAACAGCAGCCTGATCGCTCACCACCACCATCACCTCCTCCTCCTCCTCCTCCTCCTGCTGCTGCACTGTTTATGTGTCAGTACTGCATCACCCTGGCATTGAACGCATCCACATCTGACACACACAGCGCCTCGAGTGACGGCATGAAATATATATATGTTTTGGTTTTTTTTAAACTCGGAATTAAACAATAATCTTGCACCTACCATCCAAAAACAACCGCTGCTGCCCTTGTTGTCCTGACGTCGAGGACGCGCGTCAACAACAATTCATGGTGTGGTTTTAATGTTTACTGCTCTTTTTTTTAGTTTTTACATTCATACGTATATGTTTTTTAAAAAACAACAACAACCGCATGAGCCGAGTTATGTTGCAATGCACGGACACCCGTCCGCGATGCATGTAAACACAACACAACGCTGTACCTTCCCCATCAGAGGTGCAGACTGCGCGTTATGAAATCCATCCTATCACTGTGTTTTTGTCTCCTGTTCACGTGGCACCATAAGCCCCCCCAAAAAAACAGAAACCAAAAAAAAAAAAAAAAAAAAAAGCTGACCGAGATCTGCGGCCAGAGAGGCGCACAGGCGACGATCAGAGCGGAGATAGCGCGGATCATCAGCTGACAGGAGCTTTTTTTTTTTTTTTTTTTTTTTTAAATCCTTTTCTTTTAATACCCCTGAATGTAACTCGAAGATCAGATTGCAGAAACGCGTCTTATCGCAGAAAGGAGACATCCTTATTACCTTATAATTAATGTCAGCAGGCCTGCAATTACATAAATCCCGTCATTCTATGTAGAACAGGGGTTGGGAATTACAGCACATAAATGCAACACTTTAAGCTACAGTGCATATATTATGGGGTAGTTAGTGGAATATGTAAGTGTTTTTCGCGCATCGTTCAGTGGCACTGGACGCATCCGTCAGCGCTCCGCACAGGAGCCTGTCATCCTGTGATGAATCAAAGCGGGGTATAAAAATAGAAAAAAAACTATAAATCCCCTCGGTGCAACAGGGAAACACACATAAAACACCATCAAGTGTCGCAAACTACGCTACGAAGACGCACACTTTTACAGCCTCTCTCCTGGTGACTGATGGACACAAACACAACAACGCGTGTCCTCCAGCAGGTCACTGGATCTCCACTCACCCCAAAAACACCTCGCCTTCCCCCCATCGGAAACCAAAACAACCCGGTGACGAGGCTGCCTCTCCGCTGGAGCTGGAGTCTGGATGATGGCAGGGAGAGAAAAAGAAACATCAAGACACCTTCACCGTCCCATGGAGATAACAGCAGCAGCAGCAGCAGCAGCTTGTCTAGGTCGGGCCATTAAAAAGTCTCCATAAAAAAACAAACAACATCAAATCTCCTCGGCTGGGATTCTTCAGGCTGTCTGCGTGATAACCCGTGAAATCTGCGGGATGTCTCCGGAGGTCCGGGTCGAGTGGAGTCCCATCCGTGAGGCGGGTCAGAGTGTGTGCATGCTGGAGCGGCTCGCAGCTTTTTGAAAGGGTGTTTTAACCTCTATATACCTTTAGCTCTCCGACATCAGCGGCAGGACAGGACGAGCCGTCCCGTCTGCGGCCTTATTTATACTGAAATCCTAATTAGCTGTGATGCGCAGCGCCTTTTGAATAATGCACACGACCCGGATCTGTCACAGAACTGTTTGGATGCGTTTGGAGTCTCGTTTGTATGACAACCGAGAGCCGATTTAGGTCTGAAACATAAACAAAAAGTGGAGATTTAAAAAAAAAAAAAAAAGAAAGAAAGAAGAAGAAGCGGTGTTTAATTTCCATCTACCCGTGCTGCCTTCAGGAGCTGCTGGAAATAAGTGAATTGGGAAAGGAGCGCAAAGAAAATCAACGTGGAACAACTTCATCGATACAAGAGGCTTGTTTTTAAATAGAAACAAGTCGCAGGAATAATAACTCTGCGCTCATTGGAATATGCAGAAACAAACATTGGTCAGACAACATTCATCTAAATATGTTAAAAAACGTGAAACTTGAAAATAAAAATGAGAACATAGCCTGGAAGTTTGAAAAAGAATAAAATCCCACCACGAGCCGCAACTTGTTTCTGAAGCTTTCGTCCACAACTGGCTCGGTTTTCATTGAGATGTTTTAGATGTTATCACGTTTTTGTGGGTCATTTCTCAATTGTTCAAGGGTGGAAAGTAAGAACAGTTGTGTATTTTAGGCTTATAGTAGGTTTGGAAAATCCACATACATTTTGTCAAAACGTGGTTAACGAGGATTATTTATTTTCCTTGGGGGTAAGGGCAGACATCATGGACGCAATCAACACTGTTTATAAGTTGATCATCTAGTTTTTTTTTTTTTTTTTTTTTTTAGGTTTTTGTTTTCACTATTCATCTTGTACTTGTCATGGAGCTTTAACATCTTACGAAAAGTTAAAAAAGTCTGCTGAATATGGTCAGCTGCTATTTCTGACCAACAAAACTGAAAGTACACGTCTTCATCTATGAAAAAAAAAGTCTTTAATCTGATTTTTGAGGAGGCACTTTAAGGCAGCAGCAGCCTAGCTACACCGCCGGTTCTACAAATAGCGTCCAATCAGCGAGAAGAGGAATCTCCGCACGACCAATCAGTCGCGACAGAGGGCGGGGCTAGAGCCCCACAGCCAATAACACGAGGTCAGACACCGGACGGCGCGCTCGCGTGGCTCAGGGTTGTTTTTGGCGGTGCGCGCCGCCGACATAGACGCGTGCCAAAAGAAGAGACGCCTCACTGTGCGCATGCGCGGCCGCATAGCGAGCACGTGGTCATGAAACGCGAGTAAACAAACCCCCTTCAATATCAATACAGTTGATTGATGTTTATACTGGAGTTTTATGTAGTTTATATATATATATATATATATATATATATATATATATATATATATATATATATATATATATACACACTACCGTTCAAAAGTTTGGGGTCACATTGAAATGTCCTTATTTTTGAAGGAAAAGCACTGTACTTTTCAATGAAGATAATGTGGTAAATGCCTATTCTAGCTGCAAATGTCTGGTTTTTGGTGCAATATCTACAAAGGTGTATAGAGGCCTAGTTCCAGCCACTATCACTCCAGTGTTCTAATGGTGAAATGTGTTTGCTCATTGGCTCAGAAGGCTAATTGATGATTAGAAAACCCTTGTGCAATCATGTTCACACATCTGAAAACAGTTTAGCTCGTTAGAGAAGCTACAAAACTGATCTTCCTTTGAGCAGATTGAGTTTCTGGAGCATTACATTTGTGGAGTCAATTAAACGCTCAAAATGGCCAGAAAAAGAGAACTTTCATCTGAAACTCGACAGTCTATTCTTGTTCTTCGAAAAGAAGGCTATTCCATGCGAGAAATTGCTAAGAAATTGAAGATTTCCTACAACGGTGTGTACTACTCCCTTCAGAGGACAGCACAAACAGGCTCTAACCAGAGTAGAAAAAGAAGTGGGAGGCCGCGTTGCACAACTGTGCAAGAAGATAAGTTCATAAGAGTCTCTAGTTTGAGAAACAGACGCCTCACAGGTCCCCAACTGGCATCTTCATTAAATAGTACCCGCAAAACACCAGTGTCAACATCTACAGTGAAGAGGCGGCTGCGGGATTCTGGGCTTCAGGGCAGAGTGGCAAAGAAAAAGCCATATCTGAGACTGGCCAATAAAAGAAAAAGATTAAGATGGGCAAAAGAACACAGACATTGGACAGAGGAAGACTGGAAAAAAGTGTTGTGGACGGACAAATCTAAGTTTGAGGTGTTTGGATCACAAAGAAGAATGTTTGTGAGACGCAGAACAAATGAAAAGATGCTGGAAGAATGCCTGACGCCATCTGTTAAGCATGGTGGAGGTAATGTGATGGTCTGGGGTTGCTTTGGTGCTGGTAAGGTGGGAGATTTGTACAGGGTAAAAGGGATTCTGAATAAGGAAGGCTATCACTCCATTTTGCAACGCCATGCCATACCCAGTGGACAGCGCTTGATTGGAGCCAATTTCATCCTACAACAGGACAATGACCCTAAACACACCTCCAAATTGTGCAAGAACTATTTAGAGCAGAAGCAGGAAGCTCGTATTCTATCGGTGATGGAGTGGCCAGCGCAGTCACCAGATCTGAACCCCATTGAGCTGTTGTGGGAGCAGCTTGACCGTATGGTACGCAAGAAGTGCCCATCCAACCAATCCAACTTGTGGGAGCTGCTTCTGGAAGCGTGGGGTGCAATTTCTCCAGATTACCTCAACAAATTAACAGCTAGAATGCCAAAGGTCTGCAATGCTGTAATTGCTGCAAATGGAGGATTCTTTGACGAAAGCAAAGTTTGATGTAAAATCTGATTTCAAATACAAATCATTATTTCTAACCTTGTCAATGTCTTGACTCTATTTTCTATTCATTTCACAACGTATGGTGGTGAATAAGTGTGACTTTTCATGGAAAACACAAAATTGTTTGGGTGACCCCAAACTTTTGAACGGTAGTGTGTGTGTATGTGTGTGTGTATGTGTATATATCTATAGATATATATATATATATATATATATATATATATATATATATATATATATATATATATATATATATATATATATATATATATATATATATATATATATATATATATATATATATATATATATATATATATATATATATATACACACACACCATGTATACACATTACATCATGCTCTAACAATGTGGGTTTTTCCTTCAGTTCCATATTTTATAAAACATTTTCAAACAACTTTACTTAAATTTAAAACAATTATGCTTGAATTTGTCGGAAACGTGGATTTACACTTACACTTTATAAAGTAGATGTTTATAATGACTGCGCTTTATAGTCCACATATTGTTCAACTTTTTTTTAAATCCAAGGAATCATAAAGACATCTGATCGTGTTTGTTTGTAGGCTGCAAAAGTGAATGATACATATTTATGAATCAGGCCGCTCACTGGACAAAAACTGCAGTATGTGTTGTTGGGCAGAACGACAGCGCCCCCTAAAGGACATCTGCATAAAGTGGCTACAATGCAGTATGAGTGACATTATTCAATGTGTTGAACATTAGGGCTCCTGTCCCTTTTCCCATATCGACATGTGCATCTGCTTTTTATTATTTTTTTAATTATTTTTTTTAATGTCGACTTCAGCTTTAGAACATCGGAAAATAAACAGACACACTGTTCACATTTCCTAATCTACTAACTGCTAAAAAAAACAGTAAACATGAAGTTGCTACATTAGATGATGGACTATGTGTAAGAGGTAGTAGGAGTTGGTATTAACGTGTTAGCCGTCTGGCTCTGCTTCCAGTCTTTCTGCTAAGCTAACAGGCTATCGCTTCATATTTGGCATACAGACCTGAGAAGTGGCATCAATGTAATCATTCTTGTCAGTGTGGAATATAAACTGCAAAGTGAAAAGTCGCAAGCAATGACAGTTCCACTACAAAATGTTTGAGTAATACAACATTTTTATTAAGAATATTCATTCTTCTCATTAAACACATTTAATCGTATACTGTGCTGCTCCAAGAAACTCTTATTTTGCAGTTCTGTATGTAATGACAGATGCCGACAGCATTGCAAGAAGTCGTCTCTAATGCTTCAGAAATCTTATGTCGTGTTTTTTCTTGAACCCTGGCTTACAAAGAGACTTCACAGAGATGTTAATGAAGGTACAGTGTTTTTTAATGAACGTCTATTTAAATGCCATGGCAGAGTTGCAAAAAAAAGAAAAAAACAAACATTAAAAAAAACTTTTTTTTCAAAGTGGCAGTCAGTCTTTAATAATAGCAAGGAAATGCTTCGTTCAAGTCAAATCCTTCACACGACAGCAAAATAAAACTGACCAATCGATTCAAACATTTGCTATGGCAGGTCAAACAGGAACCTTTAAAATACAACCAAGGATCTTATTTTTTTTTTTTTTTTAATTTTTTAAATTTATTTTCTCTTTCAGAAATGTTAACTACACAACTAAAGGTTTATACTGATCAAAACATACAGAGTGAAGTAGTTCCACTGGAGACAACTCAAACAAGATTAGTGTCTGATAGAAACATAACATTCATTTTACAATAAAAATATCTGCACAAAAACATCAAAAAGAGAAAAAAAAATAGGCTCAAGGAAAAAGGGTAATGCAAAAAAATATAAATGTTTGCTTTTAATCTTTTCAATACAGTCACAAATCACACAGCTGTGGCAACAAATCTCTTTAAAATTTACATAACTGAAAGATAAGGATACCCACCCGTGATCCCTCCCCACCCCCAGACTTGATTGTGTTCATTTTTAAGAGCGTATACTGCGAATACAACGGATTCCCGACTGAACAAAAGCTGCACATCAAATCTTGGATATCAAGACTATCAAAAAAGGCACGAACAGACAGGTTGCACAAAGAACTCAGCAGAAGCTTCTTTTTTTATACAACTAATCCCAGTAAGGTTTCCAGTGCCCTTAAGGTTCCAACTATCCCCCCCCCAAAAAAAAGACTATCTACAGGTAAGTCAAGTCCCAGCAGGCACCTCAGATTACAAGTCCCATCCCAACTACTGGAGAAGCAAGTGCATTTAATAGTCGCGTGACAGACGGGTGTGTACAGCGGCTGTGAGGAGTACTGGGACAGACGAGTCTTTACCTCACTTTAAACGTCTGTTCGGGTGAAATTGTGTGCAGAAACCGTCATTTCTGCATTGGAGTTTTGGTCATAAACCTTTGTTTTCAAATGTCAATAAACCAACAAAACCAGTTTTCTGAATGCGTGCAAAGGGAATTCCGAATCTCTTTTTTTTTGTTGTTGTTGTTGTCCATGAGCAAATGTCTGATTTTTTTCCTGGTAATGCTCGTCTTTTCCAGGCCATTATCTCCTAATATTTCCCTGAAAGTTTCCTGTTTTGAACTGTGTGATTTTGCAGTAATAATAATTAACACAGAAACAACATTTTGGACTCTTAAATTGGGTTAAATGTGTTGAGGGACAGCATCATTTATAGATATCATTTCTGCATTAGAATATCTTTTTGAATAGTGTACTTACAATGTCCAAAATGTTTCGTACAATGTTCATACCCGACGAAATCGTATATTTAAGGTAACATTAACTCATCATCTCTGTCTTGGACAGTTAGTGAGATGAAAAAAGGCTACCTGAGAGGATCTGGGAACCTTTTTTTTTGCTTGTTTTAGACCAAATGATCAATCATAAAAATAATTAAACAATGGTGGAATTAATAGTTTATTGTTGCACCTTTGAACATTGCACATAAATCCACCAGCAGTAAGTACCAAATAACATAGTTCTTTCCAGGAAACTTCCTAGGAATGTATGGAATTTACAGACCCAGAAAATAAGAAGATACACCAATTGTTTTTTTTTATATAAATCATGAACAAACATTTGTCATCTTACGTTAGCAGGTTAGCTAGCTTACTTAGATGATTAAGGATTAATCTGAAGCCTTCAAGCTATATTTAACATCTGAAAGTCTTGTTTTTGAAGATCTCCAGTGGTTTAACTTCTAATGTGGCTGCTCTGACGTAGAAGTGTACTCCAGGGTGTCTCCACACACTGGGACATCACTGTTGGGTGCATTCAGAGGTGCAACAGACTGACTGACTGATTATGGCTTGAGTGCATTTCAGCAGAGCATTAGCGTCCTCCTCTCTTAGCCCCGACTTTTTTTTTTTTTACGCTCGTTGTCAGTCGAACATTTACTAGCCGAAGAAAAGACAAACACAAAGTTAAACTGTGGTTCTTTGGCTCTGTCCACTGCGATGTAATTCGACCAGAGCAGTCCCGCCCTCACAGAAATGTTGACATGTGTGCTAATGTAGAGTTGAGTTTAGCTTTGTTCATCTTCTGACTGAAACACAAAATTCATGAGTTTACAGCTCGCCCAATACTTTAGTCACAGACTACATGCATCGTTGTCGTCACTGGAACGAATGAATAAAACCAGCCAAAGTAGCTCGATAGTTCAGAAATTTTCTTATCTTAGACTGAAATCTCTAATTTCTTAATTTAAGTGCCAGCGGAGAGAGATTCTTGAGGAATCCATTCAGGTAGATTTTGTCTTTAATCTACTTTGAGATTCTTTAGTGTTGTAAAGAATACTACTTTGTTTCATTCATTAGGTCGTTCACATATTGCCAAATAAGCTTTTCTTTTTCGAAGTTTCAGTACTGTGACCACCAAAAAAAAAAGGCTAGGTGTACCATGAAACTGAATGCATTTGAGGTCCACTTGTAAACAAACTTAAATGACAGCCATTAGATGCTGCAGTGATACTGAAGTGAAATGAGACGCTTGGCTGATAAAGCCTCAGTGCTTCTGGCTTTGTTTTTTTTCCACATATATAATCTTTAAAGTCATAATTCCTTTTGTTTGAGATAAATTTCTTAAAATTCAACAGTCTTTAATCAGCAGTTACTGACAAGAAGTGAAAATGTGGTACTTCAGTTTTATACTTATACTGCAGTTGTCATCTTGTACTGACAATGCCAACTGTTATCAACGTGAAAATGTGCAATTTAAAGCAAGAAAAAAAAAGAAAAAGAAAACTTTCCAAAGGATGACATGTAAAACATGATATTTTACATTTGAGTATTATTTCAACTGTTTCACACATGGATCCCACTTCTCAGGTTCAGGAAACATCATGTTTGGTGTTTTTTTGTGATATAAATACAGATATATGGTTATTCTTCTTGCAACCACAACAAGACTTCTCAGCATGCAGATGGAGTGTGGCTAAAAAGAGGAGATCGAAACGTGTAGAAAAAAACCAAAAACAGACAAAGAGTGCTGAAGCAAAAGAAAGAAACAGGACAAAAAGCACCATGTGATTGGGAAGTGTGACATACCACAAAAGGTGGAACAGAAAGAGCCTGGGCGCTCTCCTGTCGGATCTGCCTGGCTTGTGTGGCACTTAACATAGTCGTCTTTGTATACAGAGCTTATAACAGTCATGCAAAGGGCACAGTATTATTCTAACAAGGCGAGAGAGAGATTGACAGAGACTGAAAAAGGGAAAAGGGACACACGAAAACAGGACAAATAGGGAGGCACGACAACACTTCCTCCAGACCAAACTGGTTCTGTGTGATAGGGGAATTCTTGTCCTGACAGTTAATTTTTCCCAATATGAAAAACATCATTCTGTACATACAGACTTGTATGAAATAAACAGACGTTTCCTTTAGGTTCTCATGGCTAAGGCAGAAATTGATGGTGAAACCTTTCAAAGCACCTGAAACAACCTGACATCTTACTGAAGCCAATGAGACATGTAAATGGGCACTTTTTTTTTGTTTTCAGGGAAGAGAGAGAGAGAGAGAGAGAGAGAGAGAGAGAGAGAGCGTATATATATATATATATATATATATATATATATATATATATATATATATATATATATATATATATATATATATATATATATATATATATATATATATATATATATATATATATATATATATATATATATATATATATATATATATATGTCTGTGTGTGTGTGTGTCTGTGTGAGATGTGTCTTAAGGATTAAAATACAGGGTCTTTTTTTTAAATAATGGCTTGTGGCCAACAAAGTGTCTGGCCAATCATGTGATTTCATTGCATAAATCAGTTGATTTAATTTGGGTTCTTTTTTTTTCCCCCCCAAGAACGATAGAGATCAAGGTATCCCTTATAACAGTGCGACAAAGGTTACAAAATTCAAAAGACCTTCTGTATGATGGATGATTCTTAGTAAGTAATCTACCATCGTCTGTGCAATGCAGGCAGAGTTATGACCCGACAGCTGCACCAAAACACAACAGCTAGTCTATCACTGTCATTCAGCTTGACATAAAAAGGTCTTGAAAGGGAATAGCCAGAGCCAAACGCCTTTTGAGACACACTAAGAATGTGGTTATCTTGGCTTAAAAAAAAAAAATAAAAAATCACCCCCAAACTGTAAGCTGTGACGTGACCCCCTGACCTTCCCTCACCTCAGAGAGAGCAAGAGAGAGCGAAAGAGCGAGAGAGAGAGAGAGAGAGAAATGATAAAGAGAAATAATGATTGATTGACTGATTTACTGATTGATTGATTCCTGATGCCATTCCTGAGCAAAGTGGACTTGACGAGTGAGACCCAAGGAATCCAGGTGATGTGGACAACAGGAGAGGAAAATAAAATGCAGAAATAAAAAAACCATCACAGCAACAGTGTGGAGGCGGGTAGGAGCAGTGGCAACGCAGAAGCCAGTTCACAGAGTCATCTGGGGGGGAGAAGAAACAGTGACGGTGTGATGAGCCATCACACATTTGTTTTCCTCTTTACATAATTAGCTAACAGATAAACATCATCTGTATTACTCTGATGCCTATAATTACTACAACAGCTACAGTGATTTCACCTATAGCAGATAGTGTTGCCAATAGTCAGCTGCATTTTTATGATCCAGCTCTAGGTTATTAATAAAAATTAGCAAAACAAACAATGACCCTTGTTCTCTTTACAGTAGTATTTTCTGCTATTCTGCTGCTATTCTGCTATTTCCAAACCTGTCACGTCAAAAAAATTTTGTTGACTAAATATCAAAGAGTGACTCCAGTATTTTCAACCTGGTCATATCACTGTCAGATTTGTATAGGATGGTGTAGGGATGATGTATTTTTGTAGACTAACTCAGGAGTTAGCATCACCCTGATTCCCTCAGCAAAAGGCCTATGAGATTTCTGAATTGGATTTTGGATTATTGCGGAAAGCAAGATCTGTGGCAAACACGAGCTAATGATACTTACACATTTCGTAAGCAAGGTAATATTCACAGATTAATAACACGTTTGTCATTTTTGATGCGTAAATTAAATCGCATTTAGTAAAAAGCTCACGTTGATGATAAACAGACTACACTGTGGTTGCAGGACGTAAACGTCACCATCTCTAAGGTTCTTACTGCACAATTACTATACAGATGTTTTATATTAGGTGCCTAAAGCAAGTTGTGACAACACATTTTAACTGTTGCTGCTGCAGAGAGTAGCGATGTGCTTTCAGCTGCTCTAATTTAAGACATGTCACACTCTGTTCCTTTTCAGTACACTCATGTTACACATCAAAATGCTGCAGAGAGGAAACACAGCAATTACATATGCTGACACAAAGTGGATGATAGGCTATAAAACGTAGCCCTGATAATTATCATCACAGCGAGAAGCCTGTGAGGGAGCAGCTGGTGGTTAGCAGAGATCAGACACCACATCTGAGGAACGCCATTAGTATGGGAAATGATCATGTTATCTGCTCTTGCACGATTACATTTTAGTTTTGTTTTTAAATAATCAGAGGCACAAGTATGCTGACATTTTGTACTTGCATTCGGCAAAAATAAAAAGTGTTTCAAGCTTTGATTTATATGCGTATATGAGCCAGACATTTTGGGGCAGTTATATCAACAATGTTTTAAAGTGCCATCTGCTTTTAAATCAGCTTTCCAGTCATTTTAATTTTCTTTAAAAATGTCATATTTGTTAAAAAGGAACATTATCTAAGGTTACATCAATGTTTGGATAGTAATGCATAAAGTTAGATACCAGTCTTGCCTCTAGAGACCTAGATACACCCTATGTCTGAACATAAATGTAAGACCATTTAAGATTTTGCTTTGGATGCAAACTAAGAGCAATACAGCAGAATTATGCTTGGCGAAGTACCAGTTCAGATTGAAGGCGTTTAGAGTGGATTTATCCTGGTGAAGAACCTCTACTGCACACTCTACAAAAGCAAAATTTAAATCCATATTATAGTGTACTCTCTGAGGTCTTTACTTTAACTCTTGAGCACCGAGCCGTTAAATTTAGCATGAATGAATCAGCACACTCACTCGCAGTTTTAAGTAGCTTTCACGATGGACACTCAACTGTACCGCATTTTCAAAACAGCGGATGCGCGAACATCTGACTGCGATGAGGATCACCCTGAACTTTTTCACCATGAAAAGTTAGTTGTTGGTAATATTGTTCTGTACCTGTACGTCTAAACACGTCTCTCTCTGCATTTATGTGGACTTACCTATGTGAGATGTTAAGACCTAAAGGCACGCTGGAAACGTGCAGTTTCATCAAAGATGAGCTCCTTCAGTGTCTCTTTGGGTAGGTCATCCAGCTCCATGTCAAACTTGAATGGGGCCTCAGCAACAGGCTACATGACAAAGCAGAGAGGATATATTGTTGTAACAAAGCAGCTGATGCTGGTGCACCAGCCTGTTCACCAGTCTGACACAGACCAGCCTATGAAGACTGTCTCACCTCATCTGTGGGGTCGTAATATTGCTCCAGGTAGGGGTGCGCCAGAGCCTCCTCCACCTCGATCCTCTTGTGAGGGTTAAAGGTCAACATCTTGTCCAACAGGTCCAGAGCTGCAGCACAAGGATGAGAATATTTAACAGGGCAAAGAAGGCATTAATTAAGGATTGTAAAACAACAGTGAGCTAGCCTGTCCACTAGAGGGTACCATCACACCCTACATGCTTTTTGGATTATGTACAGGTAGAAAACTGAGACTCGGTTTTGGACTTGCCACATTTTTCAAGACTGTACTAGCTCAGAAATTAAAATTGAGAGCTTTTCTTCACTTGTTAGTCCCAGTGTTTTGTCCCTGTGCCAACTGTGCCTCTGACAAAAGGATATTCTGACCTTTGGGATCAGCGTTGGGGAAAAGGCGGTTCCATGGCACTTTGCAGCGCAAAGGCAGCGACAAAAGATAGTTCCTGGCCTTGACATTGATGATGCAGTTGAGATCCTCCTGAGAGGGGGAACCGAGGATCCCTGAGGAGAAGATTGTAAAGATGAATAACTCTGATTCTATGTATGACTGTTAGTGAGTGCACACCTCTAAATAAAATGGACTATCTACTACTTCACACAGCCCCTGCTTTAAGTTTTCAGTCGTGGGGGGTTTCTTGAGAGAAATAACAAGAGTGTGAACCAACAACAATATGACAGAAAGGAGAGTTAACATGTGGTCTAGCACCAAGACACAAAATGTGATCTGATAAATGCATATTCACAGCTACAGTATCTACCGACCTTGCACCAGAAAGCTGTTGCTACTGACATAGTTAGCTGTTAGCCATTCACACCTGTGCTCACCTAGGACTAGCAACTGATAAAGTCAACGACCGATAAGTGGTCCTAATAATTCTGAAACTCAGAGCTCACAGGTGTCCTTAACCACTCTGTAAGGATACTCCTACACAGAGTTTAAAAGCCTGCAACTCCCCTCCAGTCAGTTAGAACTGAAGAAGCCTCATGGATGAAAGGGTGAAACATCTTCAAGAAACTGAAACAAGTCAAGTTACCTATTTAGAAGGTAACCAAGTTACAGCACTTAGAATTACTGTGACCTGGATGACTGAGAACCTTCATCACTCATTTTTATATGAAAATGCTGACCACTTGCTGAGATCAGTAATTGTTTTAACCACAATATCACAGCAGCAACAAAGACAATTATTACCCAATATGTGGTTAAGCTGATCCAAGTAGTGCTTCCCTGGAAAAATTGGTCTGTTGGACAACATCTCAGCCAGGATGCAACCCACTGACCAGATGTCTATGGACTTGGTATAGCCCTGAGAATGAGGAGCACAAAGACACAGTCATGAATCCAGTATATCTCAAGTCAATGTGATATCATTTGGTGGACAATTTCCTGCAAGGCATTAACTTACATGGTTTACACTGGTAAATCAGAAAAAAATATTATTTACCACAATGTTCATGAAACATTCTCCTAACTCTTTAACTATTATGAAAAAAAGCAAAAAAATGTGCTTTAAACTAGAATTACAATTTTAAGAGAAAGCTCATATAAACTGAAATTAAATTCAAGACGTCTACTAATTCTAATACTTAAGTGGAAAAAAAAATCCACAAAAGTATTTCAATCATCCTTGTATCCCTGACTGCATTCATATCAACACTTCACAGCAGGTAAGGACACTCACCTTGGAGTTGAGCATGATCTCAGGTGCTCGGTACCAACGAGTGGCTACATACTCCGTTAGGAAACCGGTGTGATCGTGGTCAGGATCGGCCACACGAGCCAAACCAAAATCACAGATCTGCAGAAAGAGGAGCGACCAGACAATCAAAGAATCAGAGGATTCAGGACTAAAATAAGTGTGATGTTCATTTCATTGACAAATTCAAATGTTGGATATTAGAATTGCTGCCTTGCAGTTTTCTGCCTTCACACACGAGTCAACTTGCATTTCCTAAGCAATAGTTTTAAATGATGGAAATATTTTTGCAAAATATTATGATGTCACAATGAGGCTGATTTTTGACCTTTTAGATATACAATCCTCTAAGTTTATCATTATATCCTATTAGACCTTTGGGTCAAATTTATCATAATTATCATTTGAATTGTTGCCAAAAATGTGTTGCATGAGGTCAGTGACTTTGGAGCTCCAAAATGATGAATCAATTCATCCTTACACCCAAGTGGACTTGACAATTTAACAACTATCACCACAGAGGCACAGAGATGTTCAATTACTTTCAGACCAGACAGTATGCCAGTGTTTCCACCAGCTTTACCTTCACGGGACACTAAAATTAAGCCTAAAAGTATGAAAAATTTAGATAGAAGAGGCCACACGGATGAAAATGTTAATTCTGTGAGGTAAATACCTGATGCTGGTAATGTATAGCATGAAAATAATAACCCACACCCTTGTTAAAATTCTCTTAAAGAGACTACCTTGAGATCACAGGTGGTGTTAAGCAGGAGGTTGGAAGGCTTCAGGTCACGATGCAGGACGTTGGCAGAGTGGATGTACTTGAGCCCTCGTAGGATCTGGTAGAGGAAGTAGCAGATGTGGTCGTTGCTCAGGTGTTGAGTCTTCAGGAGCTTGTACAGGTCTGTCTCCATGAGATCCTGCACAATATATCTGCACAGTGCCACGTTAAAGAAACTTCTACTGCAATATCATTATGTTTTAACGCACATACTACAAGCACAATCTTAAACCTACATATATTTGTCCAGTCCAGTCCGCAAAACCAAGAGAGGCCACAACAACAGGTATATTACATGCTATCTGATGTCAATTTGGCACACTTCATTGCAAGTAACGTGCGGCCTCTCTTATCCCACCAAATATTCTCAGCAGATGTTTGTGAACACCACTCACCGTTTTAACTAGCAATATTCCCAGACTCACCTAACAAATTATGCAATTTTGAGAGTTTCTGCATTAAGAGAAAATTAAAGAACTAACAAAACTACTTTGGCAAAATCATTCACACCTACATGTAAATTACATGTTATGTATTAAGAGGTTTCTTTCCTCTGTTTGTCGCAGCATTAACGTACCTGCCTGTTGGCTTCCAACTGTCACCGTCTACAACAAAGGTGTAACTATTTGGGTCTATTTGTTAAGTTTGCAAATGAAGACATTTCTTTCTTTGTGGAGAAACACCGAGTCCATCTGTCCGATATATTTACATGTTTATTTGCATATCAAGCACGGAAGTGAAATACCTATAACTCTGTGACCAACCAGATTTTAGTCATACCAGTATGTGTGATATTTTTCTTTCATTCATTCATTTTATTTTCCATTCATCTTTACTAACAATAGTATCCAAACTACATATTTAGGTTTTACAGGGATAGTCAAAATGGATTTTGTTGGCATTGCAGAAAACCAAAAAACATGCCTCATTTAGCTGAGACAGTTGTCTTGATTTTGGTGTTACAGCAGGATGGCAGAAAGATAGTCAGACTGCTGACATGACTTGTATTTTTGGGCAACTGCATAATGCTGTCAAATCCCTGAGGTGTCAGGGTGGTTAAATGAGCTGAATGTAACATACTGAAGCCATCTTCATCCCTGTGGGCCTACATCACTTGGTGAAAGAAAGCTAATTTCTTCATAGGACAGATATTTTATCTGGAAGAGTTCATTTTTTGTTGTTTGGGTGAATGCTCATGTTAACTGGCAAGCAGAAAACACTGGCTATGACCGACTTAAGCCCACGGCTAATCAGCTCAGAGTGTGTTAAACTACACACACTGCATTATTAAACCGACAGCAACTATGGACTCGACCAGTTTGCTACTGTTGCTGCTTGGCTACAATGAAGAGCCACTCTGCCAAATATATGATGACAGGTGGCTATTATGTAATATAATATAACTGAAACCCCCCCTCTTCAACAACAAATGCTGGAGTTTAAGAGCGGCTTCACTGTTAACACAAAGTAGTAATTTTAAATGTAATAAACCACGAAACCATGAAAAAGCATATTAATACAGTTAAAGCCCAACCTGAATCCACTAAAAATGCATTAGAACCAAGTGTAAACCTACACTGTCACCCCCCACTGGTATGTCGGCCACTGTTTTCACGCCTAGAGTTTGGCATTACAGCCGTCGCCATTGTGTTTTTTTAGAGCCCGCAGTGACCATATTTGGATGAGAGGGTGAACCTACAGAGGATTTCCTGATTGGATCTAACTGAGAAATTAAGGACATGATGTAGTAGTGACTCGTCAATCACATAGTAGCCACCCCCTGAAGCATACCTGCTTTTACTTTTTATTTTCATTATTTATTTATTTATTTTTAAACTGTAAATGGGACCCTAGTTTGCAAAATAAACATTATGCTGTACTGGAGAATACTGAAACCAGGGATTGAGAGTATAAACGCCTTAGGAAATGGTTATAAATCAAGTGAGAACTAGGGTATGGGTTACATAATCTTAAAGGAATATTCCGGTGTAAATTTAATCCATAGTCTAACACACCTTGACACCGAGTACGATCCCCCCTCGAGAGATAAAGTTTGCAGACCGCTAGCTTACGTAGTTTTAGCATCCTCAGAAATGACCGCACAACAACAATACACTGCAGCAAATGGATCCAAGTATAAATCGCCATCAAAAAGCCACAAATAATGCTTAGAACAGCACCAAACTTCAGCAATAAGCACACAACACCCACAACAAGGAGGCTTCTCGGGTGGTGAGTTTTGTTTATCTTTTCCGTCAAAGCCGGCAACGATATCAAATGTTTGATTCCTCGAAATATGTGCTGGGACCCTGTTTCTAATGTTGCTGAAGTTTGGTGCTGTTCTGAGCATTATTTGTGGCGTACTCGGTGTCAAGGTGTGTTAGACTATGGATTAAATTTACACCGGAATATCCCTTTAAATACAATCTGACTTGTTTTTTGTGGCATCAGTGACATCAACCCCTGCTGGCCATTAGAGAGCATGTAAGTTTAAGAGATGTACGTAGGTTTTACTCTTCAAACCTGGAAGCGCTGGCCACCATTTACACAGTCCATGATTGGAGCATATCTTGACATTTCAGACATCAACAAATCATGTAAATTGTGTGAAAGGATACACATCTTTCATCTGGTCAATGGTTGGTGTGCGGATGATGTCGTTTATTCCGATGATGTTCTCATGTTTGAAGCGCAGAAGGATTTTGATCTCTCTCAGGGTACGTTGGCAGTATGTCTGGTGCTCAAATGGGCTGATCTTCTTAATAGCCACACGTATCTTGTTGTCCCGGTCATAGGCAGAGCTGGGTTATAGGGAAAAAAAAAAAGAGAAGAAAATCACATTAAAGCAAACTATAAGACACTTCTAGGCAAAATACTTTTTATTTGTGTGTATTTACTGAGAAAATGAGTAAAGCCACAAAAAAAACATTTTAAAATATCTTTGACCTACAGAGTGATACTTTAGTTCCCATTCTGTATATTTTGGGTTGGGATGGCACTTGTGTCTCTGCAATAGATGCTAATAGCACCACTTTCCTTACGCTTGTTATCACAACAAGCTGTGTTGTGAGCAAACATGCTTGCTGCTAAAAGCATGTGATGCAGTTGCAGCACAAATCCATAACACAACTAAACAAATGTTACCAAGCTTGATAAGATTTTGTTGGTTTGCACAAACTGCAGTGAGCACCTGTCACATGCAGCTCCACTGCAACAGCAGTTCAGTGTGGCTGATTCTTCTCTCACTGCTACCCACTGAAATATTTAAAGATGATGCACTGCCATTAAATATTAGAAAAAACAAGAGTCTTTTTGAAAAGTAGCTGTCAAGAGCTGACCTTGCTGTCAAATGCTGCTTCCTTCTTGTGGTTTTCCAGTGGAAAGATTTAATGTGAAGTAGTAACTGCAGGAAATGTTTGGTTGTATTAGCGATATCTTTACATGGAAAATATTCATCTGATACAGTGTGGAGCAGAAAACAGTGAAGCTTCTGCAGTAGCTGTTAGATAAAATAAGGAATGTAGGAGTGAAACAAAGGTCCCAGCCACAGACAACGCTGCTTTACACAAGAGCTACTTATGAGCAGATACCTGACCCACAACAGGCATCAGTTTAGTATGATGAGCAGGGGCCCAGCTGGCTTCAGAGATGATCCTTGATTGGTCTAGCTGCAAAGCCTCGCAGGTCAACAACTGACCTTTTTAGATTTAAGAAACATGGAATTTCTTAATTTTATTCATTTTCTAGAAACATTCTTCTGACTTTTAAGTAGTGCACTTAGAATATGTGTGCCTGTATTGAGGTTTTTGAAGGCAATTTAAGACAAACGACCTCTTGCCTGTTCATGGTCAGCTCTGTACACTGCCAGCCAACAGTTTGCAAGGCTAAGGTCAAGATGCACGCACAAAAAAACAAAAAAAAGCCAAAGGAGAAACACACAGAGTTTAAACCAGAGTTTACTCCGCATGCAATTGTTTCTCCTTGGTAACAATGTGCTTAAAAAGCAAGTTTCTAGCAGCTGTCACGTTTAGGTGCGTGTTTGATGTTAGAACAGGACAATGACAAGGTGCTATTGAATTTCATTTTGATGATTAAGTTATTGTACTACAAAATTCTGTTTTTCAAATTAAGCAAAATGCAAAAAAAATAAAAACTGAGTCACTGTCTCACATTTGTAAAAATGTCAGACTGACTGTGTGTGCCTACACCCAGCCGACTAATTGTTCTATTCCATTCTGAAATCTTGGCCTGGCCTGTGATACACCTCCTCCACACTATTCCAGGTACAGACATGTCCTCTGTAGAATTACTGACTCTTTCCACTTGCTTAATATTCAGACTTCACCATGCTTAGTCATCCTGAGGTATTTTAACCTGCATTTTAAACCCCAACTTCATCTCCAAAAAGCTGTCATCTGAATACTTTTAATTCCAGTAAAAAGGGAGTGAAAAAATAAGTCCAAATGTTGGTGTTGCCTTCAAGTGGTGTGACTCATACATATGTATATTGTTTTACTTCCTTTATATGACATTGCAAGGATAGCATATTTAGGTTTTAATGTAACAGAAATTCAGTTGACCTATTTTGAAGGCTGTCACAATCAATACAATTTATAGTTGGGTTGGGTGCACAAACTGGCCAGACATCTTCAGTGCACAGGAACTGACACATCAAAACCAAGTCCAGCTCAACACCTACTGCCAAGAAATGCAAAATTACTGCTGTGGGCTTCCAAGATTTTCTGGTCTTAAAATGCTGCAACTTGCTGCCATTTGGTGCCAACACAAACCTGATATTGCCCAATGAAGTGGTACTTCACATTAAAAAAATTGCAATATTATGGTTTACATAAGTCCTTAAGCTTCATCATTTACATCTAGCGAACAGTGAGGGTATTTCTGCACATTACAAACAACAGAACTGACTGAAAAACACCCACAGAGTATGACAAAATAAGAAAATGAGTTGCTATAGTGATGGGGGTGTAGGGACTGAAATGTAAACACAAGTGTGCCTGCCTTCTGCAAGGGAAATATGAGTGACCTTCCTTTCCACTTGTGTGAGAGGAATGTGTGTGTGTGCGTGTGTGTGCTTGTGTGTGGGAGGGAACAGTTTGCCATGTAACTGTTCTACAGTAGAAGAGACCCTTATGTAGAGAGAAGTTACAAGACTTACTCATCAAAGCCAACGTCTGATCCAGGGCAGAGCCATTTTGGCAGAAATATATCTTCAGATTTTTTTTAGAACAGTCAATGGTACAACCCCCACCAGGTTTTTCTAATGCAGAATGTAAACTCTGAAGCAGACAGTCTTCACAATGCTTTGTTGTCTCCAGCTGTATGAAAATGAATGCAATTTGGCTAATTGTTTCTCTATTCTTTTAAAGAATAAGAGTGTCATTTAGCTTTATCTACAGATTGTGCACCAGTTGTATTTCACATTATCCTCTTAAATTTCATAACTAGACATTCATTAATCAACACATTTTATAAATGTATTAACTGTTTAACCATTCATCAAGCAAAAATGCAAAATGTTCAATGGCTCCAGCTCCTAGAATGTGAGATTGTCGCCTTCCATTTTATATATTGGAAAATATTTTTAGGGTTAGACTGTTTGTCTGACAAAACAAGGCATGAGACGATGTCCTGGTTTGAGGTTTCTTGCACTTGGAGAAATTAACATTTTTGCTGCTTTGCTATAATCTGTAAGAAGACCAAAGGATCATTTGAGAAAATAATTGGCAGATTCACTGATAATACAAACAATTGTTACTTGCAGCCCTAGTTTAGTTATTAAGTGATGGTTTGCTGCTTTTCCACCTTTTATATTCACAGGTGATAGACGAAAATATGCACCCTGATAATGTATAAAAATAAAAAGTCTGAATTTCTCCCAAGACACAGGGCTGCAACAGAGATCCACAGCTGTTAAAAGATCATAGGGATCATTTAACATTTTCGGAAATTTTATAGATAAAACTAATAATCCTCATAAAACTAATTGACAGGGTAATGGATAATGATTTCATCACGATAGGGCTCAAGGCCCTATTCAAAACCATTTCTAAAAACGGTTGCTTTAAAATGCACTAAACTTAAAATGCACTGAACACTAAACTCCCATCTTAATGAAATATACAGTATGTGCCACTTGATGACACCAGAAGTGTAACAGAAGGAACCTTTGAGGAAGTACAAACTACACCAACTTAACTATGTAGTATGACTATGCTTTCCTTGGAAAATGTCCTCTCTGGCCAAGAGTCTTGGGCTATTCTGTCTTACCACTGAAGGGTGGACTTAAACTCTGAGAATGGCGCTCTAAGGCAATAAGCAATTTTTGATGGTTTTGATTGTTACTGAGGTGAATTAGCTATGCCTGGCAGTGACACCACACACCTGGCTCAGTGCTCACAGCTAGCTGATGGTGTTACCTGTCTAGACAGCTGACTGAAATTCCTCACGGTACAAACACTGGCAAAGCACTCCTTATGTTTTGCACAGTAGCTCAATCCAACGGGAGGCAGCATACAAACTGTTGCAATTTTTAAGCCAAATGCCCAAATTCACTGGGTCAAGTTTCACAAAGATACATATTTTCTGAAGCCATTTTTCATTTGAACTCCAGACAATGTCTGGAAAATCAGGTCTGGCCATTTTCACGAGTTGACCTCTATATATGTTGCACACAACAGCAGATTGTCCATGTCAGATGCCCTCTCGCCTACAGGAAATACCATTTGGTTTAGGCAAGGGGTGGAGCTTGGTTAGTGACTGCAACAGGAGGAGAAATGACTCATCTGCAAATTATGGCTGTTTATACGTTGATATCAATGCTACATGCATTTAGAGGAAACAGTGCACCGATCCGATATTAAGATCAGTTATCGGCCCTGATATTGACAAAATAGCTGTATCGGAGAAATTAACAGATCAACGGGCCTTTTTTTTTCTCATTTCAGGCAGCACAAAAAAAATTACAGTGATTTCATTGTTTTCATTACATTTTGTATCTAATGTGTACTAAACGCAAAGGATGTCAGTTGTTCATATTCATATAAAATAGAGGAAATACTAAAATACAATAACAAGAGGTGTGTTTTATTTGGCCCACTTAGGAACACAATTTGATGCTGGTTTGGAGTCACTGGGTCACATGACATAAAAGATATTGAAAAAACTGCAATTATTTTGTATTAACATACTTATGCTAAGTAATTTAATGACTTTCTTTTATTGTCATTCGAATTGCAATGGGAACGAAATCTAGTTTCAATTGCTCAGGATAGTGCAAGGTAAAAAAAAAAAAAAAAAAAAAAACAGCATGTAAATTTCGGATGTTGGAAAGTCGGATGGAGGGAAGCAGCATTCTCTGCGGATTTGCCTCCAGCCCAGCTGTTTGCCCCGTTGGACAGCTGCGTCTCTGTCCTCGGTAACAACGTCTCCGCTTGCTCCTCTGTCTGCTTGTGATGCTAGAAGCGTCCATAGCAACTGGGTCTTGACGGCGTAGGTACCAAAATCAGTTTCCAGCGATTCAGCATGAGGCTCTGGGAGGTGAGCTAACTGTCCTCCTGCTGCTAACACTGGGCCGTAATGTCGCGGCTGGACCCGAGTGAATATCCGCCGAATATCCAAACTGAAACTAACCAACACTGTCAGGGTGACAGTGCATGTGTGAACGCGGTTTTAGGTCTTCTTATGTCTAGCTGTGATGGACATTTTTTACAATACTGAAGAAAGACACATGCATGTAAGGCTGGGCAGTATAACAACTTTTTAAGATCTATCAATACATTTTCAAACAAGTTATAGTTTAAGACAATATGAATTATCAATTGCAACATAGGCCTCAGTAGCATCCATGTAATTCCGGGTCACGCTGCTTACGTGAATGACGGAGACGCTCGTTTATGTTTGAGACGAAACACGGTGTATTGGTCTACTGTGTCACAGTGAGATGAGAATGAGGGATACAAGCATCGTTAGGAAAATACGTCCCAGTGACGATACATTTCACATTTCATTTAACTAATGACAATAACACAGACTTTGATTGGTCTCAAACTACAGTGGACTTGGTTGAGACATTCTACTCATGCTATTGTTTATTTTTTTTATTTCATGTCTGTGCCTTACTTAATAAAGATGCACTTGTGACAATAACAGCTGCTTGGATGCAAGAGGGGAGAGAATCTGCTCTGCGCTGCCTTTCCTGTTTCCTCTGCTTCTGTATTGTTTTGTGAGCATGCTCAGTACTCAGGAAGAAGCACAGAGAGAGGGGGGTTCAGTTTCCAAGGAGATGGGAATACAAGGCTTTACACTGCAGCCGATGTGTTATGCAATAGGGCTGTTACCATGACAATCTACAAGGGGTTGGGTTGAAGGAAGAAGGGGAAAAGATCCCTATAATACAGGCCGATGCGCACCAAGAAAGTGCAGATATGAATGTCCAGGTATCACTGAGACATTGCAGAGTCCAACATTTTGCTGAGGCTTTAAAGGAAGCCTGAGCTGAAGCGTCAGGTTGGAGGGACTGACTTCAAACAGCTTCAGGCTGGCGTGCAGTGAGACCGTTTGTTGCATGAAGCAATTCACTGTAGGATTAGAGGGTCTTTGGATTATACCATTTACAGTACAATCACAGGAGGTCATCAATCACATCCATGATTATTCAGTGTGTTACAATGACATTCAGTTTCATCACTTTTGATATATTGACGATATATCTAGTGTTATACAAATTAAAAGATTTCAAGTAATGTTAAAATGCAAATCTAAGTCAAAATCTAAAAAATACATTTAATGAGGGGTTTATTAATTACTTTTCCTGCATCTGGGTTATTGATTACGATTATACAACTTCCTGTTTGTCTGTGCACTGACCCCAATCATCATTTTTTGACAAGGTGACTGTGAGGGGTTTGTGATTCCAAGAGCCCCTCTACGAAGTTCACAAACTAGCTTTGCTCCATCATCCCGATGTTAAAAACAAAGGACATAAATAAAATACTGGCACACAAACAAGTCTTTGATGATTTATGATGCTATGTTGCCTTTGTGAGGGAAACAGACGTAAAGAGCCATTGATAAGGCACCTTGACTCACTTTACTGGGTCCGTTTTGTGTTTTGTTTTCTGCCTTTATAAAAGAAAAACACATAATGGATAAATTACACTGAACAATACATTTCAACCTTGGTAACACTGCCAAGTTTTTTTTTTCCTCTTCAAAACTAGCATGGTTCATGCACGGCCCAGGACAGGGAGGCTCTGCAGTGGGTGACTAAAACCACCAGTCACTTGTACCCACTGGCACCCATCAGTCTCAAATAGATCGCATGCATCACACTTTCTACCCACAGCAAACGTGAAGGCTACACAACATCCTTAGAGATTGCAGTGAGGGTCACACAATTTATGTTCTAGGCTCAAGGCTCAGGCAGCTTACTGCCTGGCTAATCCATTTCCTGAATATGATTTCTTACCAATTATAGTATCTGTACTTGTGACAACAATGATAAATTTCAGTGTTTGTGCTAGCATGTGAAATATACAATACACTTTAGTAAGAAGTGAGATATTGGCTATAATTAAGCCACTTACAGCTATGAAGTCAAGGCATTACAGAACATTTGTTTGCATTCATAGATGAAAAAAAGTTTACAAGTTGCAATTAAATGTGAACGATAAAAAAAACCTAATTTCCCCTCTCCTCCTTCCTTTATTGTCTCTTATGAGCAGATATGTGATGTATCAAATGTATTGATTGCATTAGCACTTAATATGAATTATTTTTCAGTTGGTATGATTGAAGCTGGAGCCTTTTCACTATTCTAATATAGCATCCACTCATATAGCAACTGGATTACACAACGGGCTTAACAGAGACGGCATTAAAAACAATCCAGCTAAATACAGATGACTTTTCTTGCTGACACAATAAAAGACATTTTGGCGAAAAAAATAACATTTGTTCTTTTTCTGTCTTTAAGGATTACTACATGGTTAGGTTTGAATCCTTCATCACAGCAACTAGCATGACATCAGATTAAATGTCTATACTCCATTTACTTACTTACTTACGGTACTTACTTACTTAATTACTTGACATAATGAATGCAGAGAACCTCTCTGGCATATAAAAGAAAATGATATGTAAATAACAGCTGTGTCCACTGTGAGAGAGGTCTGACAGAAAATAACATTTTTATGATGAGTCTAAATGGCCCCTTTATGCAATCTTAAAAGGCAAGATGACGCTAAATGATCCACTGGTCAATAACGTGTTTCCTTAGCGTTTAGTGTGAGCATTTATGTTAAACACAGGTTTGCGGATTGAGGCCCATCAGTGGTGAAAGCAGTGTAACCCACACAGGGTAAAAACACTGTAAATACTGTACAGTCTTGTCTAATGTGAAGTATAGCATCCCTCCTACAAAAAGCACTTATGCCCCCTCTCTTTTTTTTTTATTTATTTCTATGCCTATAAGCACTCAGCCACTGCCACACAAAACTGCTGTATAACCTCTAGCTCTCAGGTGCTGACCAAACACACGGACCTTGGTATCTGTTTGAGCTCGTTATCAGCAAGGTCGCAGATTCTGTCGTCATTCGAGCCTCTACATTCTGACTCACTTACATACATCAAAATTCTGCCAATTAAACGAAGTATCCTCTTGTATCCCTGAATGACAATAACCAATTAGCACAAGAGCTTTGCTTTCAGGAAATTGTAAAATGGCCTCTCTCACAAATTTCTAACATTTCAAAGACCAGGCAATTAATCCCAACATACACTGAGAATAAATTGATTAGTAACTTGTTTTAGCCCTACTTAGCTGTAGTTTAATCAAGCAAAAATAGCAAAGGATCTCTAATAACAGTTCCTTAAATGTGAAGATTTGCTGGTTTTCTGTAATATTATATTTCTAACTTTTGGACTGTGGAGTGGACTAAATAAACATTTAAAAAACGCTCACCTTGGGCAGTGGCCTTTCATACACTTAACAATTCAATTAAAAAAAGCTGCTCATCCTGACAAAATTTCCCTAACCCTAACCCTACAAGCCACAAGGCAAATCAGCCACATCTGACTGCTGACTCTTGTTTATCAAACCACAAAGGTGATCTGTAATTTAAGCTTATAATTTCTAACATTAGACAAAAGGGGCAGTAGGCCCCTGCTGCTTCAACAACAAAGTTTTCAAAAAAGGACGTAATTTATATGCAAATAAGTGGCTCATCTTGATGGTGCTTTAACAATGCACAACAGTTGAGACTGCAGAAAAAAAATCACAAAAACGTGACAGACATGAGAGAATAAGTATGTAGGATGGCCCTCGAGTCTGTCAGTGATGCAGATTTAACTTTTTTTTTTGTGCCCAAAGGAGCACGACTTCACTTTAAAGATGACTCAAAAAGTGTAGTACTCATAACAGTTCTCATGTGTGCTGATTTCGATGGAAGCTTGACTGATGCAAGAATGCTTTGATATAAAAACAATTCCAAGAGATATAATCAAAGCCGTCTGACCACTTCTGCAAATGTTACTTTGCATGACATTACTGTCACTGTTTTTTCCCCTCACAGACCACAACACATTCATATTGTGTAATGTGGTTTAAGCAAAGGGGTTTGTGCTCTTTTCAGTCAGTCCATTTCCTGAAAAATGTGTGGATGCAACACATGAGAGCCGACATGCAAAAGCAGCTCAGTAATCAAATGCATCCGTCAGGTTTTGATGATGAACATCGATATCAGTTCCAATGCAACAAGCAGCAGTGTGCATGAATGTTTTACTTGTTTGTTGAACCAGAAGTCATTGTGCTCGTCTTGGCGGGCGTAATCACCTAAATTACACAAATTACATCTCCTTCTGAATTGCACAACAGGATTTGAGAGTGTCAAGGCTCTCATTCTCTCCCTGCCTTTCCCATTGGCTGTTGAGTGGTGGTACTGATGTCAGAGGCAGAGCGGTTGCCATGGAGATGGGCGCCACGGTGGCATTTCAAGAGGACGGCTCATGGCAGAATGAAGCAAAGCATCAGCGACGTCTGGGAATCAGGCAGGTCAAGGAGTCGAGATCAAGATAAGGAGTCACCAGAGGAGGACATGAATTACAAAGAAATGTAATTTCTGGTGTAGGGTTGATGATGACATGTGCTGAATGGAACTCTGTTGACAAGAAGTACACTGTATTTCACAACAACTGTCTTAAAACTATAAAGTTAAATCCAAATTTAAATGTTGATTACGAAATGCATTTTCAACATTTCAAAAGTAAGTATTTCTTTGGTTTCTCTGTTTTATCATTGCAAATATAACATTGTTCAGTTTTGGTCTTAGGACATCACATTGCGCTTTGTTTAAAAAAAAAAAAAAAAAAAAAAATCTACTGATAGCTTTTGACGTCTTTCAATTGGCATTACAACTCAAACACATGGGCTGCTCAGTTTTCACAATCAGTGAATAACAATAACATTGACGCCATGACTTATCTGGTCAACTTAAGTACAGTTTCCTTGTCAATTACATTGTAAAATTAAATATTTCCTCTAACATTCATTCAGTTTGAACAGGCTGCCAGCTGAGCATTTAGTGCCATAGCAGTTGCTGGTGACAAAACAACACACATCAGAAAGGTTACTAATTAGCTCCATGCAGTGCAGTATAAATTTGGAAGAAAGAAGAAAGCATTCTAAATGAACTGATCCTGGATATCCTGAGACAAGATATCAGAATCAGGTTTAGGGTTCAAGCCTTTTCACCAGAAATGTGAAGCAATGCGTTGCCATCCCATTGTTCTGTTTCTTCCACTTTGCCATTAACGTGGCGAAAAGATGGAGCCTGTCCGATTACCACCATTCATTTTAGGAATAAAACTTTATATGAATATAGGCCACTTCAGCAACGTTCCTCCATGATCTAACTATTCAAGTGGGTGGGCTGAAAAGGTAGAGTATGCCACAGTAGCTTCTGAATATCATCACCGAGGGTGATACAGTATCTCGCGATTGTGTAAGCAGACAGTGTGCACGCACTGAGGCTTGTGTTAAGAGGCTCAGAACACCGTCAATCTGCGCAGACCTCAGCCACTGGAAAGCCCTGACATGCAACAGCCTTACAGTCAACAAGAGGCTATTGAAAACAAAAATAGGCCTACTCTGAAAATGACACAGACGTGCCTCACTGTCGACCGCCCTCTTATCATGCAGTATAACACAACCAGATTATGTCCTTAAAGCTCTGTAAAACATATCAACCACCACACGTATCCTTGTACAAACAACTTAATACTCTTCATTGTACATGTTTTATGTCTATTGGCTGTAACTAACTTTAAGGACAAGATATAGGCTGATTTTAAATGTACTGTCTTTCGTCATCCTATTTAGATTTACACAATTGTTACAACATAACCCACCTGTGACCATTTTAAAAAAGGTTACCCATAGCCAAGAGTGCTAACAAAGATTTTAAGAAACATTCATCTTCATCTTTATGTCAAAAGCAGAGCTGGATTTTGACTCTGTTAACATAAACTCTAAAGAAGGATTTTGGATCAATTGTTGGTGACAATACAAATTGTTGTAGAACACTCCAAAGGACACAGTTGTGATACCTTGTTCATAAGTGATTGCTGTTAGGTCATATTTGACAAGACTGGAAGCCGACAAGAGAAAAGAGTTTTGTCAATGCTGAAACTAACAATATCAACGTTTTCTAAACATTTCGAAATCAACTCACACACTTGTGCCGTCTTTCCAGTACATCTGCCAGCCTGTCTCTACTCAATACTCAGACATTTCGCTCACAACTGGTCTACCTGCTTGAAGGTGTGTCTTAAACAAATGACGCTCTTGTCCCAATCCCTGTAGTACTAGCCGAGAATCATTGCGAAGTGGTTTCACTTATTCAGTTACAAACAAGTTTCATGTCTCATACCCCCTCTTTATTTAGTCATTTAAAAGCTTTTATTATGAAGCAGTGTTACAAAAAAATGTTGTGTGTTAACCAGTAGTAACAAAACATAACTCCTGAAACAGCTGATAACACGAGCAGATACAAAAAAATAAATAAATAAATAAAATCCTCAGCCAGTAAGATAAAATGCATTTGGACAAGACACTGAAAACAAGAAAAGCAGGGTACGGAGACAGCAATATTACTTTAAATGCATGTGAATGTAAATCTTTTAAGTACCCAGAATGTTCATACTGTGTTGCTTACCTTTAATGGGTTGGGATTGTTTGCAATATTACAAAGGATTTTTGGGATCAATTATTTTTGCATCACAACTGTCATTATATCAGCAACAAGGTGAATAAAATCGATAAAATAGATGATGTGACATTTGGTGGGGTCTGTAACAAACTACAATTTTCATTACATGCTGTTTTGTAACACAGTTTAGCTTTATCAAAAGCAGCTTATGCAATTTGGGTATCGCACTTAGTCATAATGTAATTCTGACAATATGATTAACTGGAGCCTTAGAATGTTTGGAATGTATTTTTTCATTTGATTCAACAAACAGTTTCCCAACAGGAAGTATCACCATGCTTTAAGTAATTTCTTTAAATCAGACTGACTGAAGATTTTGCTAATGATTTCTGAGCTTTAAAAATGTCTTGTGCATTTCTAATTGTTTCCAATAAACCTTTATGTGTGAAGTGAGTGCTTTTGCATAAAATGTTCACAATAAAATATGACCATAAAGTCAACCTTTCTGTCTTATAATGCTTGTTGAATGCAGCAGGTGCATATTGCTGCATTGCCACCAGAGCATAGTCAAGAAATACTTCATTATGATTTAAAAATAATTCAGATGCAAACCAAGGGATGTCTGAAGTACACGCTGCACCACTTTCTCTGGCTGCTGCACATCAAAGCAATATGACCAACTGACTCAAATCTGCAGGTCTCAAGAAGAACGCAGCAAGACGAGTGCAAGGAGGCTGAGGCTGACACATCGCCCACTCCAACTGCCTTTGAGCAAACCAAAAATACAGAAACAACACCAAAGTAAAGAACTGGGCTTTCACATGAACATGAGTGAAGATCACAGTAAAACTGACAGAATATGATTTTTGCTGCTAGCATTGAGTCAGGACAGTCACTTAAGGTCTACAAGCTGAAAAAAGTTATTGAACAAAGAAAGGGAGCATTGCTCTTGTGAAAAAAGAGAAGAAAAAAAACAACAAAGCCTACAAAGCCTCAGAAAATACAGCACAGTGCTCTCTACAATTATATAGTCACCACAGTTTTACATTTTTGCAAAATTTAGTCTCACGGGACTTGCAAAAGAAAAAAAAAAAAAAAGATCACATTTAATAGACACAACGTTTTTGCAACCTGACATTTTGCTGGCTTAGAGATTTTGCCAAAACCAATACAAACCCAGTCCCTGTAACATAAGCCAATCTTGATGGACTTGTCTGTGCCTGTTGCTCTAATCTATCATCGGTGATGTCAGGAAACGAGAGCTATCTTAATACGACTGTTTAACTAAAAAGGTTTTTTGGGTGCTGTACTGTAGCTACTCAACAATACACTGTATCATTGTTTCCACTGGAAAAATTTATAGTTTTAAAACTTGAATTGAAGGAATAAAGCTTAAATGTTTGATATGACCTGCACGTCACAGTTCAAACCTTCCCCAATCAAACAAATAATTGGATTAAAACATTCTGAAGTTAAAATAATCTGGTCACAACACGCTTCAACATAAGACAGATTTCTGATTTTGAAGCCAACTGTCAAAGGAAAATATGGATACTGACTTAATTTGAGAGGGACAAAGATATACTTATTATATGCCTGGCAAATTATAAGATATGATATTCAGCATCTCGTTAGAAGAATATGTGCTGTTGTGTATTTTGACAGACTACCAATACAGATAGTCTGAATCTACAAAGAAACCAATATCTACTGTTGATTGAATTTAGTGGAGTAAAAAGTCAAATGTTTGCCTCTAAAATTTAGTGGAGTGTAAGTTCAAGGTAAAAGTAAATGGAAATTTGTACTCAAGTACCTAACAAATTGGTTCATCATTGTTTAAAGTCAAAAAAGTCTCAGTAGCTCCTAAAGTCCAAGATTATGTCCTCAAATGTCTTGTGTTGTCAGCAACCCAAAGATATTCATTCTACTGTAATAAAGGAAGAGAAAAGAAAATATTTACATTTAAGACGCTGGAATCAGAGAAATCGATGGACTATCAAAATAGTTAATAATAATGAATTTGATAATAACTAATATATTAATTGTTGCAGCTCTACTAATAATCAGTATCAACCTTGGAACAACAATAGCTGAAAGCACAGGGAAGCTGGCAGCACTGGTGGCAAGCATGGCTGAACAGATAACAAAAGGAGCTTAGGGCCCAGTTTCAGTTTACAGAAACTTCATTATAAGAAAGTTCAAGGAATAAACGTCACTGCTGCCCACATGGTTTGACAAACAGATGATCTCTGAGAGGTTATGTGCAGAAACACCTCAGTGATGGGAACCAAGCCTGTGACGAATTTAAAAAAAATCCCATGAGTTCACACACAAATCAAGATTAATTGTTGGCTAAGATGATGCAATGTCTAACTTTACCTATTGCAAAACAGTACTCTGTATGAGCTGAGTTTCAGGTAGGACATTGCAGAAACCTATAATATCATGACAGCATGTTTAGTACAAACGTTGACCGTGTTCATTTGTCTGTCATTCCCAAAAGCCTTACTTCACAGATGGCCAGACTGTTTGGAGTTTTGGATCAAAATGATTGCGACAAATGTCCCATGGGACCAAAATGCCTGTAAAGCACGGCAATCAGGTGAAGAATGGACAAAGCTGAGTAGATCCCAGTCCAATGGTTCAACTACACTTTTTGTTGTTGTTTGTTCAGCAGTTATTGTCTGTTTTTTGGTAACGACAAACATTTCTACCAGCTCATATTGTGATAATTATTCTTTAAAGCTGTAACGATGAATCAATTAGATTTGAAGTCAATTCTTCCAGCTTCTGAATTTGAATATGCTCTAGTTTCTTAACTCCTCTATGACAGTTAATAAAATGTGTTGTGTTGAGAACAAAACAAGACATTTGAGCAAGTCATCTTGGGTTTTGGGAAACACTGATCAACGTTATCCATCATTTTCTGACATTTATAAACAAAACAACTAAACCATTAATCAAGAAATACTGGACAGATTAATTGACAACGAAAACAATCATTGCAGTCAAATCATCGTTGACTCCATTGTGTTGCTAATTCTCTTTAAAGAAACATTTGATTTGGTCAGGAAAAGTCTGTCTCGGACCAGAATATTTTGCAAATTCTGCTGCAAACCGGTCACCAAAAAAAGACTCAAACACCACTAACCTCTAATATCACCTACGCGAGAACCATGCAAAACAGTACGGAGCTGGACCATGGATGAGAGCAACAAAATCCAATTGTGCGCTCAAAAGAATCAAAATGTTGAAACATTGCCAAGCTTTTAGCTGAACATCACTTTACGGGCTCAGAACACTTTTCTGAAGTAGTATTCATGGTAGAACAACCTCACAGACAACTCTTTACAACTGAACATCCTTCCAGCACTGGGGCTTTGATGGTGAACTGCATTTTATCTGGTTTGCTTTGCTTGAGCTACAGTATACACCAGTCAACTGATGATGGGGGATCATACAAGTAGCAAATTTGGCTGTGTGCTTTTGGTGGGTTTCCATTCTGCAGACTAAAAGATGCTCAACAACCCACTGTCGCTCTTTACTGTAGGCAGACAATGTCTCAAATCGGTGTTCTCAGAAAAAAAACACAGCTCCTCTCAACACAGCAAGGAGAAAAAAAAAACTATGCTGTTGTTGTCTGACACAAGGACAATATTATGTAATACAGTACAGCGTGCACATTTAAGGTCAACTACATTATCACAGGCTACAGAAACAACAAGATTTAGTGCTTTTAGAGAGGAGGGTAGGATTTGACTTCAGCCCAAATCAGATTTACTTTACAAACTTTGAACAGAATGAATACCACAAATTTACAGAATGAAGACAACATTTATGCAGTTGATTTAGATTTAGATTTAGATGTAATAAATTGCGTTTTGAGGGGTTGATCCTCTGCTGCCTCCCGAGTAACATGTCATCATTGGTCCCTCACATAAATGTCTTCATATAAAGTGTTTTGATCCTGCAATCAGTTTCATGTGATGCACAAGGAAAACCCCTTGACATACTCCTTTAATGCATTCTCAGGCATATTATGCAAATATCGCCTACATAAATTAAACAGTTTTTGGGTGATAATATACTGAAAAACAAATAAGATGTAGTATTACTTCTAGATTAAATTGTTAAGTACTAACAGCAGTGCATATACCACCAGATCAATTCATTTCGGTACCTGTTGCAGAAGTAGTATTAAAGAAACTCTAAATGTGTTCATTTTCTAAACTGTCCGTGACATTTAATAGTAAAAGATGGGAGCCTTAAGGCGAAGCAAATGGCATTTAATTTAAAAAAACAAAACAAAACAACCTGTGCCCCACTCATGCAAGTTTGTGGTACTTCAAATACACTTCCAGCTAAAGTACACCGACTTCTCGTCGGTGATGATTACAACACAAAATGCACCCTAACGTGAACTAAAAAAAAAAGAAAAAGAAAAAGAAAAAGTCGTGATTTAATCTTCCTTACTCGCACACGGTGTCCGTCTTCTCTAACATTGGGCTGACACTGTTGCTTGCTAGCTAAAACATGACATTAACTAGTTGTGTTGAGCGGAAAATATGTAAGTTAGCTAGCGATACATCAGGCCGATAAGATGAGGTGTAAACTCCGAACAACATGAAAAATGTTAGGTAGGTAAACACTGTCTTACCACACCATCCCGTAGGCTCCTTCCCCGATGTAGGAGAGGTTGCTGTACCGAGGCCCGACGTCGAAGGCCTGCCCGCGGACCAGCTCCGTTCCCGACCCGGGGCTGGGGCCGCAGCCAGCAGGGGCAGACACCGCAGCTGTCGCCATTATGATGACTGGCCTTTTACAACGCTACCAAATAAAAAAAAGAGCGACTGAGATTAGAAAATATATATATATATTTGTGTGTGTGTATATGTCCGTCGTCGCTGTGACTGAAACAGAGCTTTCAGAGTGGCAGAGGCCTTCACTACGTGTGGAGTGCTTTTTCCTTCCGTTAGTGTGCGTTCAGAGCGACCACACCACTGCTGTGCTGTCGCAGGCAGGCAGGCAGGCAGGCAGGGGCGAGGAGCGGAGAGGCTGCTGCTGCTGCTGCAGGAAATAACGAAGGCAGTCATGTGATCCGGTGTTTTCGCTTTTCCCTTTTTTCTTTCCCTTCTTCCTATTTTTTTTTTTTTTTTTTTTTTTTTTTTTGGGACGATCAGTGTTGCTTTCATGTACTACTTCCACACAGTAGCACAAACAAAACAGAAAGGTGTTAGATGCAGTGAGTGGTGGATGAAGTGCTCAGATCCTTCACTGCAGTGAAAATATTTATTCCCACACATATATACAGTTTTTTTTGTGGTTTGTGAAAAAAAAAAAAAAAGGAAAATAGTCACAAAATGCAGTCATAATCACAACTGACTGATCAATTAACAAAAATGTTGCTACATATATAATAAAGAAAATGTAGGCTACATGATTTACCAATCATTTCAGCTGTACTTGTTTATACTTTTGGGTAGTTGATCTCACAACGAATCTATTTTTACCACCTTTTTTGACTGAAAAATAAAAATGCTGTAATGTTATTTGCCCTGAATCAAGAGGAATGACATCCTGACAGCTCCATCTGCTGGTGACAACATGACATGACAGCATTTCCTGCTGTTAATGATTTAAACTGGGAGTCATGTAAATGAAAGTAAAACTAGATTTGACATTGTTGAACAGAGCTGAGACGCCATTACAGGATGTCAGATCTCTGCTGAAAAACAAACGATTGGAGTATTTGAAGCAATCAAGACAAGAGACAGAAACTTGGTGAGTCCTGCTGTGAAAAATAACTTCTACAACAAATGGCTGAGAAAAGTTTTGCTCTTCTTGAAAGTTTCCTGAGCTGCCATGTGTGTTCAGAGACTTTCAGAGATCCTGTGTCTCTGAGCTGCAACCACAACTTCTGTTCAAGCTGCCTGAAAAAAATATGGGAACAAGCTGAAAACAAAAATTGTCCTATTTGTGAAAGAAGATCCTCAAAGGAATTTCCACCAGTGAACTTTTCTTTGAAGGAACTGGCTGACTCATTTGCTGGGAGACAACAATCTGGATCATCTGAGGCAGAAAAAGAAGTGAAGAAGGTGGAGGTGGTGTGTAGTAAACATCCAGAAGTCCCCAAATTGTTCTGTGAGGACAAGCAGACAGCTGTGTGTCCTGTCTGTGATGTTTCTCTCCACCAGAGCCACAAGGTGGTTCCTATAGAACCAACTGTCAGTGAGCTGAAGGAGCAGCTGGAATCTGACTTAAAGTCTCTAAAGGACAAGAGGAACAAATACAAACAAGTGGAGAAAACATACAATGAAGTGATTCAACACTCCAAGAAGCAGCTGTTGTCCACAGAGAGGCAGATCAGAGCAGAGTTCAACAAGCTCCACCAGTTCCTGAAAGAGGAAGAGGAGTCCAGACTGGCAGCTCTGAGGGAGGAAGAGGAGCAGAAGGGGAAGACTGTCAGCAGAGAGATGAAGATGATTGAGGAGCAGCTCTCCTCTCTGTTGGACAGTATCTGTGCTGTTGAACAAGAGCTGCAGAAACACAACGTGCCATTCCTCAGCAGTTATAAAGCCACTCAGACCAGAGCCAGAGTCCAGTGCTCACTGTCAGATCCACAGCTGGTCTCAGGAGCGCTGATAGATGTGGCCAAACACCTGGGCAACCTGTCCTTCAGAGTCTGGGAGAAGATGAAGGACCAGGTCCAATTCAGTCCTGTCATTCTGGACCCAAACACTGCATACCCCTGGCTCCATCTGTCTGATGATCTGACCAGTGTGAGACATGGAGACACAGACCAGCAGCTTCCTGACAATCCAGAGAGAAATACTTCCTCTGTCACTGTTCTGGGCTCTGAAGGCTTCAGCTCAGGGAAACACAGCTGGGAGGTGGAGGTGGGAGATCATCCTAGCTGGAATGTGGGTTTGGTTAAAGAGTCAGTTGACAGGAAGGGAGAGAGATTTGCTACATCAAAATATGGAATTTGGTGTTTATCGCATGCTGATGGAAAATATACTTACGGTCCTGGTGAGACTGTCAGAGTAGAGAAAAGTCTCCAGAGGATCAGAGTCCAGCTGGACTATGACAGGGGGGAGGTGTCCTTCTACGACCCTGAAGACATGACTGACATCTACACTCACAGAGACACTTTCACTGAGAAACTCTTCCCATATTTCAGTATTGGAAATGCTGGTGATGCTAAAACTGCTGATATCAAAATCTGCCAGAGTGATATTTCTCTGTGATGTTCAGGAATTAATTGTTCAGACCTGTACCTTTAATATCACTGTCTGAAACAGATGTGATTTGATGTTGACGGTCACAGAAATGTTTTCCTCACTGTTTCTTTTTTCTGATATAAATGATCCAAAGTGGTTTTCATGCACAAAACTGAAAACATTTACGCCTCACTGCTTTCAATTAAAAACTTAATTTTCACTTTTGAAACACAAGATTTTAATCAGATCACAATATAACATTCTTTAACTTTTATAATTTTGTTTGTCAAATTTTGGATCTTCTGATGATTCTTTTGGTTTTGATCATGTTTTAGTTTCAGTTTTTACTCTTTACAGTCAGAGTCTCAGTGGTTCAGAGGATCAACACACATTCTGACTGACTGATTGTAAATCTTTATCATCTGTTGTCGAGTCACATGATGTTTATCTAAAGTGTCTCTACTGTCAGCAATGAATTACGAAAAGTGGTTTTGATCTCCTTGTTTTCATGTAAACTCACTGTGACAATATTCACACTTAATTCATCAGTGTCAGCTGAAAATCATAATTTTAAAGATGCTGATTTGTTAAAAGTTATATTTTATTCAGCCTGCATGTATAAAGGCGGTAACAACATCAATAACATATTTGTTACATTTCTCTAACATTGTCTTGTAAATACTCTGACTGCACTGATGATGCTCTCTTGGCCTCAAAAAAACTTGATGTATTGCATAAATTGAACCAGCTCTTATAATAAAGTTTAAATCAGGAAAAAATGTGTGACTGTCAAATGTTGAAACTGCGTGGCATCATCAGGAGAAAAACTTTACAGCTGAAAGCTATTAAATCTCCTTGTCATTATTATCTTGTTTTGAGTCAAACAGCATCATGTCATCAGATTTAGTTTCTAATATTCTCAATTTTTTTTTATAGATAGATAGATAGATAGATAGATAGATAGATAGACAGATAGATAGATAGATAGATAGATAGATAGATAGATAGATAGATAGATAGACAGATAGATAGATAGATAGATAGATAGATAGATAGATAGATAGATAGATAGATAGATAGATAGACAATTCCAGACAAATCCTCAAATTACAATTTTGGACAGCAAGCTCTGAAATTTTCTTTGAATATGTTGATTTTTAAAGGATCACTTTAATTGTTGTCTCTAAAAAAAAAAAATAATAATAATGTATCTGTTTGATTTCACAGCAGCATTTCATTCATAGTTCTTGAACATTTATTAAAATGCAGCTGCTGTTTTCTCATGTGAAAAAGTCCTATTTTAAAATTGTTTACTTAAGTGATTATTTTATTAGTCGATTAGTCGATTTGTTGATCAACAGAAAACTGATTGCCGACAATCAGCTTCTCTGATTAGTGTGTTTTCTCCTTTTCTCTATTGTAGTATATTGTGGTATATCTATTATGTCTTTGTATATAACCAATACATTTTGTTTGATCAGGTGAACCAACTTATGTGAGACATAACCGGGTATCTGGGTGTCACATCTTGGGCTCTTGTCTATCATTTTATAGACTAATTAATTTATTGATTAATCAAGATGCTGACACTGGCAGATTGATAAATAGTTTTGATAGTCTTTCTATTGATATATTAATAGTTCAAACAAAAAGTACTATTAGCATGTTGCTACAAATGTCCTTGTAATCAGCCAAATACTTCATTATTTATTTTTCACCTCATCTTATCTCTGGCTGCATTCATTATTTCAAACTAATTTACTCGTCTCCTGCTGCATCTACAACCAAACCTAAATTATTAAAATGAGAGTGTTTGTCTTTGGTGTGTAATAGCAGACATGGTGGGGCATTCAGAGTCAGAGGGAGCAGCAGTATCTAAAGTGGTTCTTCCTAATAGAAATCCTTGCGCTTATGGCAAGCTGTTTTAACATTTAATAGCTAGACTGGATATGTATTGCACATATCTGTAATTCAGTTCTTCCTAGTCAAAAAGAACATTTCAGATATCCACAATGGCATTCTTCCCATCCACAATTGTCATTTCAGGTACTCACAATGACATTCTTCCTAGGACAAATGACGCCACTTTTGCCATTCATGTGTGTATTGGGCTTTCAATTTCAGATATCCACAATTACATTCTGGATATCTAGAATGAACATTCTGGATATCTGCAATTGAATTCTTACTAGGAAAAACTCCTTTTTCAGATATCTTCAATCCAGTTGTTACTAGTTATAATTTTCATTTCAGATAACCAAAATGAAAAACTATTCCAGATATCCAGAATGTAATGGATAATTGGATATCCACAGTGTAGATACAGATGTCCACAGTTGCATTTTTACTAGTCATAATACAGATTGTGGATATCCGTGATGACATTTTTACTAGTCACAATGTATTTTTGGATATTCAAAATTACATAGTTATGCATTTTGGATATCTGATATGAAAATTATGACTAGTGACAACTGAACTGAAGATATCTGTAATGGGAGTTTTTCCTAGTAAGAATTCTATTGTAGATATCCAGAATGTTCATTCTAGATATCCAGAATGTAATTGTAGATATCTGAAATTGAAAGCCCAATACACATGAATGGCAAAAGTGACGTCATTTGTCCTAGGTAGAATGTCATTGTGGCTATCTGAAATGTTCTTTTTGACTAGGAAGAACTGAATTAAAGATATCTGCAATACATATCCAGTCTAACTATTAAATGTTAAAATGGCCACTTATACTTTTTAAGGATTTTTAGATATCTTAAATTTATTTTTGACTAGTACAATCAAAGTTGTTGATATCTTGAACTAACCTTTCTACTAGTAAGAATGTTATTGCGGATAACTTTAATTACCATTCTGACTAGTGAGAATACAGTTTTGACGAGGAGAAATGCTATTATGGCTATCTAAAATGTAATTACAGATAGGAGTGTGGTTCGATTAAATGTTAAAATGGCTTGCAATATGCGCTGCAACTGCTTCAAAGGTTGTTGAGCTGGATGGATGGATTGTTGTGACTAGGGGAATTTTACGGCATCCAAACCTGTAGATGGCAGTGTAAATGAAACAAAAGATCAGAGAGAGAGAGAGGAAGTCTCTGAGAGAGAAAACACAATACCATCATCAAGTTGACAGGACTTAGTGGCAAATTAAAATCCAGTGATTGAAATGCTTTCAATATATTGATGTGTATGTTATTGTTAGTCCTTTGAATGTAAATATAGCTCATTTTTCTTTAAAAAGCAAAATTTCAGTAAATTGTGTTCATATTGTTAGATGGAGTTATGAGAGCCTGCAAGCAAGCAGATCTTTTCTTTATTTTAATCCTTTTTCTGTTGAAGTTAGTGCATTGTTTTCTCATGTTCTTGTCTTAACTCAACTTTAAGCTATTAGTATAGAACTTCGATCAAAACCCAATATATCTTAACATGAGAGGAACAAATGAATAAAGAAATACAACCGCTGAAAATAACACAACACAATACAATATGCAAATATCAATAACAAAAGGTTAAGTTTATAGTAGTTATCAATAGCATGCTACTATGACTTAGATATTTTATTATATTTTAAAGTTTATTTTGTGTATTTTTTGCATATAATACAACTGGGCCATATCGCTACCTGTGAGATTCTGTTGAAAGCTCTGGAAAAGGCAAAACAACAAAACAAACAAAAAATAAGTTGTATTAGTATAGTTGACACAAATAGAAAAATAAAGGTAAACGTTTAGCAGTCTGACACATTGTATACATATATATATATATATATATATATATATATATATATATATATATATATATATATATATATATATATATATATATATATATATATAAACAATAGTAAAACTCAATTTAAATGACTGAATATATTTATCTAATTTAAACTGTGTCAGACTTCTAGAGTTTTACTATTGTTATTAGTTTTTACTCCGTTTTGTCTTTTTTCTACGTCTCCTTCTATTAGATGTTTAAAAACGTATTTATTACAAATATTTGATGAAAAAACACACCGCATGTAGACTGATCAAACCGGAAGCAAACCGGAAGTTGAACGCGCTTCCTGTCAGCTTGACAACGTCTTCAGAACTCACGAGCTTTGCCCTTGACTGTCGCACGTGAGTCAGTTCAGCCTCCTAACTTCATGCGTAACTGGAAGCTAGTCGGACTAGCTGGAAGAACTGACCTCAAACTGCTCGGCTGTCTACTTGTTTTAGTCTAAGCACCGGCTGTACTTAACCTAACGTCCGGCTAGACTCGGTCATAATGTCCGGTAACAGTAAGTCTCTGTTGTTTCTGCTGCAGCGGTGTGTCGCAGTTAGGCAGCTAACCTCACCGACAGGGAGCAGAACAAGAGCAGGCGTGTTGACAGCCAGGTTCGGGTTCAGCCAGCAGCGAACATGGGCTTCGTCGACACGGAGAGTTTGCCTACAGAGACTCAGTCAGCTTCAGTCCGCGCTGAAAACCAGCCAGTACAGCTTCTGTACCAAGGTGAGTCCCATGGGGGGAGATTAGAGATCCAGACTGTGGGGGAGCTGCTGACTGCATCACCTGTTAAACACGGTCACCACAGGAGTCTGGACACACATAGAGTAACTATGAGAGACCCGCAGATCGGTTTGAATATATTTAGGAAGTGTTAAGACATACAAAAAGCCCACCATGAAAATCACTGTTACAAGTCAAAGGCCTCAAAGGAAAATTGAAATTGTGCAAGAATAACCAGGAAAATGTACTTTAACTGAAAGTACTGTAAAATGTTCCCTGTGACTGCTCATGGCATATTCCATCACCCAAAATCCAGAACAGTGAACAAGATGTCATCATCTAGTATGCAACAAACCAAAACATTACGAGGCGTAACTTCAGACAGATGTAAAACCTTTAAGTCAGCACAGTTCAAATGTCTACAGATGAGCTAAAACAGTCAAAAGTGGGAAAATTGACTTATTAAACAAACAATCTTTCAAACAAAAAACACGATGAAGGATAACATATAACATCTTTATGCAGAAATGATTGTTTGATTCAATCATCTGTAAAGAGCAAACACACACTGATCTATATATTTTGTCTTCCAGGCAGGAGGCCCTTTTGAAGATGATTACCCACCGCTGCCGACCTATCAGTCTTATTCAGAGGAGGAGAAGAAGGAGGTGTACATTGTGCAGGTGAAAGGTTTTCCGTGGTCATGCTCGGCCGGGGACCTCCGGGACTTCTTCTCAGGTGAGAGTCGCTTTCTGTTAATGTTGATTTTGATGGTGAAGATCACTGACATCCTGCCTCAGAGCATACTGTGTCTTCCTCATAACTCTTTCACTAATAAATTGGTGCCAGAAATGTTTACATCTGCTGTCCAAACCGTCCAACATAACATAAATATATTTACAGTATATATACTGAGATAAGAATATTTGCCAACATGTATTCTCTGTGATACAGACTGTAACATCCGGGACGGATTGAAGGGGATCCATTTTACTATGAGCAGATCAGGAAAGCCGTCAGGTCAAGCCTTCATCGAGATGGAGACAGAGATGGACGTCAGCAAAGCTCTGGAGAAGCACCGACAGTACCTCGGTCCTCGCTACGTTGAAGGTTCGCATCTTAGTACAGTAAGCTGTGGAAGGCTGAAGTGCAGGTGCTGATTGGACTTTTTAACAAAGCCATTTTGACAAGCTGAGAAGAAATAAGTGGTGGCTGGATTCCATTTAGCTGCCTCAGTTTTAGGATCTTGCTGTCGTTAATGCCGAGTCACTGTTGCACTGTCATGGTTTACTGGGACATTGAAAATATAAAAGCCGACGGTCATGTCGTGCTTTTTGTGTTCACAGTGTATGAAGTAACGAACAGTGAGGCCGAAGACATCTTGAAGACATCCATCCAGACTCTGTCTACTAGTAGGGTGGTGCGACTCAGAGGTCTCCCCTTCTCCTCCACCGAGGCTGACATCACCCAGTTCTTTTCGGGTAAATTCCTCCCACCTCCAGATCCAGTGGATCTCTGCTGGACTGTGGACAGAAACCATGCTGACAGATAAAGGGGCTGTTCCATTTTGTTCCACCATGACAGCAGTCAGTAAAGGATTCAGTCATCTTCTGATTGCTCCTCTGGACTGTTGTCGAATGTTGGTTAGACCATCTTTAGCTTCCAGAATGTAGCATGTTTCAGCTTTTTGGTGATCTATTTTCCAGCTAATTCAAGAGGGCTTTTAAGTGGTTTATTAACATACATTACATACTCCTTCATTTATAAGTTGTAGAATTATCTCAACCCATAAAGAAACACTTCATCCTTCAGTTTAACATAATATTCAAATTCAGAATCACCTTCTTTGGAGTTGCATGGTTTTTACTGGTCAGGAAGGGCACGTTTTGAAGTTGCATAAAATATAAATATTCCAATCCAGTACAAGTGCCTAATTTTTTAAAACTAAATTACAGCACTTACAGTTACATTGTTTTGCGTGAGTGGTTACCTGGTCGCCCCAAATGATATTTGAGTGGACTAAATTATTCTATACACGCTTGAGTAGAAGATGAGTTTATGAAAAATATTTTGTAAACAATTATTTTAGAAACAAACACTGAATAATGCTTTATTTCTCACAAATATATGCTAAGAGCTAGAGTGAGACACTGGAGAGAAGCTTTGAAAAGGTATTTCTGTTGTTTAAAAAGATTTCAAGGTCACATTTATTTATCATTTATCAACACCAGGGTTGCAAACAAAATTAAGTTGGGAGCCCTTTTCTTTTCTACACCACAGAAAAAGAAACAAAACAAACGGTATATTATATTTTAATGTGGAGGATGAATTGAGGTAAAGACTTTCTTTGTGTGATGACTAAACTAAAGTTCAGAATCTGCTTGTGTCTTTCAGGTTTAGATATAGCAGAGAAAGGGGTCACCATTGTCCCAGACCACTTAGGAAGAAACTCTGGAGAGGCGTTTGTGCAGTTTGCTTCTCAAGAGGCAGCAGATGAGGCTCTGCTGAGAGACAAAGACAACATTGGAAACAGGTAGGATGCTGCACATTCTCCCACTGAGGCCTGGACAGAACTCTTCCTTTACTTATTTATATTTATTCGATTGTTGCTCATCCTCAGCTCTCTGTGTTTGCAGATACATCGAAGTGTTCCCCAGCAGCACTGACGAGATCCTTATGAGGATGAGGTCGGCAAACAGGAGTACTTCCTCACAGGCCGGCCCCCAAACTAGTGAGGAGATTTAGGGATTATGATGTTGTTTAAACGGTTTCTTTTTTCACTTTCGTTGAGAAACTTTGGTGCATAAGAAGGAACTCATGTACACTTTCTCTCTCACGCTGTTCGCTTCACTTTTCATAACAAAGATTTTCTGAGCTGCTAACATCATATATGACAGTCCAACTGGTGATAGATGTTTACATAAAAAATACACAACGATGTTTCAGTGATTTGGGACAAAATAGATTTAAACTGATATATTCCTTTTAATGAAATCTGTCATTTCTAGTAAAAAAAAAAGTGATGAAATGCTTTAAATCTAAATTGAAGCCCAAATGAAGACTGTGTTTAGGTGAAGGATCTTTCACAGATACTTATTTTATTGTGTATAAATTAGTTGGAAAGTGTTTATCTTGGTGTAAACCAGCATATCTTCTCCATCAGGGTCCACTCAGAGCTCAGCCCTGCCTCTTCACTACATCCATATGAGAGGACTTCCTTTCCAGGTGTCTGGACAAGAAATTGTTAAGGCAAGACAAAAAAACCTGTCCAATATGTTGACATCAGTTCTGTTGCTGCATTATAGATCCCTGATATTTGATTGCATAATGTGTTTGTTTTTCTCTTGCAGTTCTTCTCTCCTTTAGCTGTGTCTAAGATCCTGATTGAATGCGGTCCTGACGGCAGGCTCAGCGGAGAGGCCGATGTTTACTTCAGCTGCCACAGGGACGCCGCGGCCGCCATGTCCAAAGATAGACAGTACATAGGTGAGACTGTTAGGGAGCCTTTAACGGTGGACGCAGAAATGCTTGAAAAGAAATAGGAATATCACTTTAAAAAAACTTAATATTATGGACAACGTTCATTTTTCTCCAAAAAATACATTTTTGACTGACAGCATTAAGGTTGCAATAATTTTGGATTGAAGATTTCAGCGGTACAATAATCATCTCAGAAAATATCAGTTTCACCGTTTTACATTTTTATAATAAATTAGTATGTGTAACAATGAACCCTAGAGGAGTAACAATCTAAATTGTTAAAAGCTGGCAAAATATTGTGTCCTGACTGAATTATTATTATTATTATTATTATTATTATTATTATTATTATTATTATTATTATATTATTGTTATTATAATTATTATTACACTAATTTGTTAGGCTTCCACCGTAGATAAGCAAATGTACAAGGTATGTAAACATAATTTAATACAAAGATGTACCATGTAATCTGTAGATATAGCTGCAACCATGGTCACCATGCCCATTTTGCCACTGGTTCAGTTCAAGATTCTGAAACTATTCTATTCTTTAAAGTGGAAATAGAAGTTTTTTGTTGTAACATATAATTATGGTGATTGGCCACTGTAATGGCTATACAATAATCACATCATATCTGCATCTCTATAGACAAGTTCTCTACAAACCTTGTTATCTCCAGGGAGAATGAAGCTTGGCTTGTGATCCAGTCAGTTAGCCTGGCACTATTTCTAAATGTTCTCACATGTCCATTAGACTTAATGAATGAGTAAAGTCATGTTTTGTCTGCCTTTTTTGGAACAGAAACAATCTAGTTGTCTTTGACAGTGTTACCAATGATAAGAACTCTTGCAAACATTGTACAATACAGGCCTGGGAAAAAAGCTAGTTATAGTCTCCTCCATGCTACACACAGAGCTACATAAATTGGTATAAAACAATAAAATAGCTAAAAACACATGTTAAATACCTGAAATGTAACAGTACATGTTACAGTATGAACATTTATATAATAATAATTACTGCTTGTTGGTCACTGAGAGTTTCACTTATGTTTAAACTTTCTCTTATTTTTAGGAGAGAGATACGTCGAGTTATTTCTAAACTCTGTACCGGATTGTGATTGAAGGTGAGAAACACTGAACTAGACCCAGAGAGCTTCTTGACCGAAAAATGGACTATATGATATGTTTTTGTTTTTCAGCACCGCAGCACTGTACATGTTGTGAAAGAACTGCAAAGTTTATCAATTGACGTTTTTAATTAAGTTCAAAATGAGAGCAATCTCTTTAAGACTGTTCAGTGGGTGTCTTGGTTTGTCTCAGCTTGGATCACAGCAAGAGCTATAATTAAAACCCACCAGCGGAGAATAGAATAACAAATTGCAGTCTCTGTGCTGCTTTGTTTTTGTGAAAAGGGTTTTAAAACTTGCTCTTTTAAAGATGGAAAGCTTGAATTGTCTGGTTTAGCTTCTCCCACAAACTTTGCTGTGCATTTTAACACCCTTCTAGATGTGATTTAACATCCTGTTTTTTTTTTCTTGCAGGTGAATGCTGACTCAAGATGCCACACACACACACACACACACACACACACACACACACACACACACACAGGACTAGTGTATTTATGTTCCTGCCTGACTTGGACATCAAACAATAAACATTCCTGGTGTCAAAATAGAAATCTGCCCTCATTGTCTCTATCCAACAAGAGAGAGATAATTGGTTTGAGATCAGCATAGGCAACTTATAACAGAGGTGTATTCTAATGAGTAACTTTAGTATGAAGGTTTAAAGAATTAGTAATGATAGAAGCTTACACTGCTGTGTCTCATGATTGGGAGTTGTGGGAGTTTCCAGAATGATTGAATCAACATTTGAAATGAAGCTGAGTCAACATGACACAACAGAACTTACATAATTAAAGGTGCAATAAGAAAATCTCCAAGAAACCTTCAAAATTTAGAGTTCTTGAATTCTCTTTAACATGATAATGAATTGCTCACTAAAACTGGGGAACGAGTGTTTTTTTTTATGTAAAAAGAAAAGTTGCTTTGAATTGTAGAACTAAATGCAAGAGGAGAGCTGGTTAAAAAAAACAAACAAAAGGCAAATTATACACACTTAAGAATAACAAGCGTGTATATATAATTTAAGTGGCACACTTTCAAAGCGTTTTTTTCCGTTATCTGCTAAACGCATTTCTGTACACAAAAACTTTGAAGGCAATAATAATAAAAAAATCATATCCCCAAAACGTCTAATTTAGAAAATTGTCATTTTTTGCAAGTTGGTGCCCCCCACCATTTCTAGGTTTAATACAAATCCCAGGTCTGTCTGATGTAATGTAGGTGTGACGACAAACAAAACTCATTACATTGTAACAGTGTGATGTGTTGAAAACTTGTATCTTGAAGTAAACGCGTTCGTCAAGTTGTGATCTTACCCTCTTACTGAAGGTGCTGAAACAAGTGATAGAGACAGAGACACCATTCACCCTTTTACAAGACACTGTACCATGAGGATGATTTTGAAGCTGATATTTTAAGGTGAAGAAATTACCTAATGTTGCTTTAATGAAAAGACCTTCTACTTTTTAATTACCAAGAAAGAATATCTGAAATAAAAAGCACAAGGACTGACCTGTTTATGCTCTTGACTCAACAGTGAGGTGAAATACAGGTTAAAATAATCAAGACACACAACATTAAGATCTAATAAAATTTTATTGTTGATCTAAGAAGCATTTCCATTTCATGTGTTAATGAGCTTCAACAAGAAACGACTAAAGGTTCAACTGGCTGAGCTGAGCTTCTAATTACTCTTCATATAAATCTATAAAACATAAAAGCAGCTGTTAAAGATGCACTGGGTGACATGCCCACTTCAAACCAGAGAGCCATGCATTTAAAAATGCTTTAATATGTTAAGACGCCTAGAAAAGCAGTTAGATTATCCAGACAAACAACTACAGTCTAAATGTTTGATCGTTGGATTTTATGATTTAACTAACGCAGATAAGAGATAAACCAGACCAATCCATTTGGTTAATGCCACTTCTAAATAATACAGATCACAGCAGCAGCAGTATAGAGACATTATACCCAGAATATTAAATTGTGTAAACTTCATGGACCAGCCTGACATTTTGAAAGATATGGTTATGCCTGTGTGGTGAATATGAAGCTACAGCTACTGAGCTTAGCATGAACTTCTCTTCTCGTCCCCACAAGAAATCGAATAAGCAAACTAACCAAAACATCTAACCATTTCTTTCACATGATGAACAGCAAATCAACTCTCTTCTACGATGTGTGTCCATCAATATTGATAGTTGATATACAATTCATATTGATATACTAGATAGAGTCTAGCAGTCTAGGATTTGGTCTTCATAAACTTCAATATTTCTATTTTCCTGGAACTGAATTCTGAATTACAGTTTTAGGTTTCTTAACTACTTTTGTGTATCACTATAGTATGTGAATTTTAGATTTCGTTGAACAACTTTCATAAAAAAGCTTGTGACCGCGCACACAGTGTTTCCTAAATGGCTGCCACATGTTTAATATCATAGTATAATAAAGTATTTGGTCAAAAGTGTGTGTGATATTTGATTTTAACAGTAATTCCCTGAATGAGATGCCATTGAGGACAAAAGTGTCAAATTTCACGTTTCATCTGATGTAAAGTTTCAGCAGTCACATCACACGCTGATCTGTATATGATTAACTACTGTCTTACATTGTGGCTAACATCACAGAGTCGTGAAGAAAAAGTCCAGTTTTTCATTTTTCAACTTTTAAAAACGGAGGTTAAAATATTGTCAGTTGACCATTTAATCAATAATCCACTTAGTGGACATTGTGAAGAGTAATATTTAAATGTGCATGAGATGATTCAAGTTGACTCTTTTATAATCAATAATCTCTAACCGGGTGCCATGTTCAGCCTTTTGGGTGCAGGTTTTCAATAAAAACAAATACCACAGCAGCTCAATGCGAAACATTTGGCTTCACCTGTATATTTGAAAAATGAAAACCTGCATCCAAACAGCTCTCCATTCAAAAGATTAATTCAAAAAACTAAAATATTTCAAGTTCAGAACCTGCAGGACTTCATCAGATCTTTCCTCATTCAACTTCTCAAGTTAAGAAGTCAGAAAGTGCATTTTTGCAGTGCCGCTCTTTACAAATCAATGCTCCTGGTTTCCATGTGTCTGTCTTGTAGTAACTTGCTGAGCTGTTTCATGTTGGTGTTGAAGCATACTGCTGGAGCAACAGCGAGAAGCAGGCGGTACACACAGTCTCTGGGAGAATGGAGGAAGGCAGCGGCAGCTCATTGGACACACAGCTCTCACAGAAGACCCCACTGCAGTTCTTACACTGTTTCTGGAGAGAGAAGAACAGAATTGTAAACGCACTGTGATGGAAAATGTACCTTAATTAACCGTGGCTACATTAAAAGGACACTTGACCGGGTCTTCACTTGATGGTCTAATGACTTTCTGGAACAAGAACCGTCTCCAGTGAGCATTTTTAGTGAGATCCTGATCGTTGTTACACTCTGGATTCAAAACTTCCAAAAACAGTCTGATATTTCTATTTGATTCTATTTTTTGGTGAATGACCATTTATTTTTATGCTAGTATTTAAGAAACAAGTTAATTGATTCAACTGAAGATTAAAAAAGCAACCGTGTCATTTCTTTTAAGTGTTTCAATGCTGCTTTAACAGTCCATCATGGAGAGTGTGATCTAATGTGACACCGTAGCGTCGCTTGAAAAAAATGTTATAAATCATTGAAAAATCCAATTTATTTCCTATAAAATCATCTCTATGCATTGAAGGTCCAGTGTGTAGGATTTAGGAGGATCTACTGGCAGTGTAATATTAAGAACCATTTTGTTTTTGTTGCCTTCCAGTGAGTCTTTTATATCTTCAGAGGGAGCGGGTCCTCTTCAGCCATGTTGCACCACCATGTGAGGGTGAGGCGAGGGGTGTTCAGTTGGTTGCAGCCTGCTGTCACACCACTAGATGCCACTAAACGCTACATACTGGAGCTTTAAAATGGAGACTTGACCGCAAGCTTTTATGAACACTAACTCATAGTAGCACTACATATTTTCTAGTTTTAATGGAGGATGAGAATGACGTCCTGTCCTCACACCTTTGTCTTAAGGAGGGAATCGTCCTCTTCACACATTGTACAGATGGAGGGCTGACTGATCTCCACGAATGACTCGTCCTGCAGAAAAAAACACAGATTTAGTAATTAATGTTAATTTTATCCATTAAAGGATTTTTCATGATACTAGCACAACAATATTAGTTGACCATTTTAGCTATTACTTAGTTTCTTGTTTGCGTTGTTGCAATGCAAACAACATTACTGATAACAATGACTGTGTGGAGTTTTTTAGTTGAAGTTGAGTCCTCTGTTTTATTACTGAAATAAACCAAATCATAAACAGATCTATGATAAGATAATTAAACCTTTTATTAGTGTATCTTAGACCTCACCTGTTCATCCTCATGATGTGACAAGGACCTTAAAGGAAGAGATAAATAAATAATTGAATAAACAGATATAATATTTTCCTCTCTCTTGTATAAGCTGTATGTCTCAAAACTTCTTACAAGCTGGAGCTCAGACTGGTTTTGTCCTCTGCTCCTGTGTCCAACTGGTGATTCTCTCTTTTGACTGATGGGGATTCTGGGGGACACTGTTGGTAAAACACACACATAATCTGTCAGAACAAAGAAGACAGCTGTAGCAAGACTATTCTTTACATTGTGCACAATTTATGATCACACGTTTACTTTTGGTATGTTCTCTTGATGTCTCCTCTCCCTCCGGGGAGTGCTGGGATGTCTGGAGGCAGCGTCGAAATGATGCTCACCCCTTCCCTCTCGCTCTTTTCTCAACTCCTGCTCCAGATTAGACCTGAAACAAACATAGTGAACAACAATGTAAAACTAAGTGTAAACATTCATAATCATCGCATAAGAAAAGGAAGACATGCACAATTTAAGTGATCCGATCTCCTCTCAAGATAAAGATCCCAAAGCCAAAAAATAACTACAGTGGAACTACAAACTTCATTTTGTAATTTCCATAAACACAATTCTAATGTCACCCCCCCATATGATGCACAGGGCTCTAATGTTGGAAACACAAAGGATGATGAACTGAAAACACACTAAACAGAGTATGCTGTTCAGAGTGTGATATGATGATTATGGGCTGCTTATAGGAGCCCAGAAAAGATTTATTCTTGGGGAAGCTCTATGCAACCAAACAATCCTCATGTTGCTGCTTTTCACGGAGATACTAACCGCTTCAATGTTGCACAATTTGGCCATACAACAGCGAAGTAATGGAACAATAAACAGAATGAAGTCTTAACACACCATGATTCAAGTTGGTGCTGGTCTTGTGGTCTTTGAACAGGTAAGGGTTCAGCTTGGCGGAATTAACTGGTTGGGGTTAGGTTTACGTTTGGGTCACGTTAAAGGGTAACTCCACCAATTTTGCGCAGTTAAGTGTGTTTACAGGTCTAGGGGAGTACTAATGCATATGTGAAAAAAGTAATCTCATAAACTGCCACTGAATTCCATTCAGTCAGACTTCACCTTTGCTTCCTCAGCTGCTCCACCTCCACCTGCAGACTCTCGATTTTGTCTCCAAAGTCCTGCTTGAAGAGGCGGTTGGCCTCCAACGCGAGATCCCTCTCCTTCTCAGCCTGTTTCCATCTGGTTTGGGGAGGTTTGGGGTTTTACATAAACTTATGGTAAAATGAAAACTTGATGAAAAAGAAACATGGTTGGAAATAAGCGTGAAATAAATCTTAAATCATAATTAAAAAGTAAAACAGATGAAAGGACTGAGTGTCCGGGGACTGGAACCCAACGAGGATAACGGGAAACTTTATCCAAAAAAGATGAAGCAGGCTGTGTTTGTTTAATGTTTTATTAGCCTAATGATTACTACAGTTTACACCAATATTATGTTCACATACAATTCAAAATTAATAAATTAATTTTGCCCTTTTCTTCTCACTTTCTCTTGCTCCTGGCCTGGCCCTCAACACTTGAATGTGGATCACCAAATGACAACATTCGATATCAGTCCCTAAACATCAGTTCAGATTCTCTCTTTTCTTACTCTGTCAGTCTCTGTTGGTTGAACATATTCAAGCATCACAGTCTCTGGTGGTGGTCGAGTTCTTTGGAATTACATTACAGCAAGTCAACGACCTCCCAAATATCCAGGACGTGTCCCTTAGTACATCAATTATCAGTCCATCAAATCTTAAAACTGTCCACTGTAAACTTCCAGACGCCCTGCAGTCTACCTGTCTTACCTTTGCAAGAAAGCATTAACGGAGTATTTGTAAGAAATGCCTACCAAACATAAGTATAAATCTGATGTGGCAAACACATCTGTCAGAGAACACAAGGATTAAGGGCTGCTAAAAAGGTGGATTCAGTCCACACTACTCAAAGCTGATGCTGGAGAGCCACTGCAGGAGGTTGTGGGAAAATGGTTTTATTTTCAACAACAAAGGAGCATCGTACAGAAAAGATAACATCCTAGTTTGGTTGTTTCTATATTAGGCAGGGTTGTATGTTTGTATTCAGATTTATGAAAGCGGGGAGCTACTGCTGCAGCTGCAGCAGCTTCCCTGCGGCTGAGTTCAGGTTTCTGGCCTGCTTCACCAAATGTTTCTCACTGATTAAATGATTTGAAAAAAGAAAAATCATGATTATGAGAAATAATGACAATGACAGTGGAAAGAGAAAAAACAGGACATAAGACACTCAGTAGGCTGTGATCCTGTATAGAAACCCATCTAGTGTAATAATTATGTAGATTACTGGGCTATGGAGAACTGTCCTCACCTGGTCTCCATCTGTTTTACGGTCCCTGTCATCTGGTTGATTTTCTCCTCCAGGCGAGTGATGGCTTCACTCTTCTGTTTAGAGCTTGCATCTGCACACTGAGGGGAGAGGATGAGCCATGTTAGTCAACCAGGCACAACAACTCAGTATAAGTCTGTTTAAAGACTCAAATGGAAGCTCTGGAAGGGAGGTATTGTTGGTTCCAGTAAGGAAAACTTCTATTCATTTTTCCACTATAGATCAGAATTCAGGATTTTTTTTTTTGATGTGTTCATGTGTTCGTGTGATGATGCACTTATTCCCAAAATGCCTATAAAATATGTTTATTTTAAAAAAAGAACATATAACATCTGGTTCATCAATCAAAGTCGAAGGAACAAGCCTGAGCACATCAATATTTTAGGGGAAAAGTTAACTACAAGGTGCAGTCATCCAGTAATAGAGCTTCAAATTATGTCACATGAGAAGCATATGGCTTCAAAGCTAAAGATTACAGTGTTGAGAAAACTGAGAGCACAATCAGGAGCTTGAATCGATGCACTTTTGATTTCTGAATAAATAGCAGATGAGCTCAGTAACTACAGTGCCTCTAAGTGGCTCGACTACGGCCGAGGCTGATGGGTATTGTAGTGTTTAGAGCTCACCATGCTAAACAGCTGGCTTTTCATAAAGAATACAGAAATAACTTAAAAATCCATATTATAAATATGATTGCCACATTCAGAAAGAGACTCTTGAGTTTCTATGTGAAATACCATTGTGGGTGTCATTTATGCCTCATTTCCATACAGTGTTGTTTTGTGTCCATAATTACAGATGATGCCCTTAGTGTTTGACGCCGGGAAATGCATTTCTTTATGGTTGAATAGATGAAAAACAAAAAAAAAAACCCCCAAAACCTTTTCTGTCATGGTGACAAATAAGTGATGAGGTTGGCATGCCAAGTTTGTCGCCAATTATTACACAGCTAGTATGTAACTAGTACTAATGTTAGCTAGTGAAATATACCATTAAATCTTTCCCTTAGAAATTGTCTTTTTAATAGAGCTGATTTACATTCATCAACAGACAGGAGTCCAGAGTTTTTATTGGTCAACTGCATGGATTGAATCTTACCTTGCAAAAGTGACCGATGCAGCATCATCACTTAGCTCTATTAAAAAAATGCTACAGGGTATTTTAGGGCCACCATTGTAAAAGTAAATCTAGATTTCTGGAGGGAAGTTGTAATATTTTGTGTAAAAGTCACGACATTTCAAGAAAAACTAATTTTGTAAAGTGGTACAACGAATAAGATGCAGAAATGCAGCCTTACCTGTGACTTGTGGCTGAGCTGTTGGTTGATGGCACGCATGTCGTCCAGCTGCGCTCTGAGCTCCACCAGAGCGTCCTGCTTCTCACAGATGTCTTTCTCCAGCATCTTCATGGACAGCTCCATCTCCTGCTTCATCCCGATCTGCACCTCCAGCTCCTTCTCCACATCCTACACAGACATCAGTTTTTTTTTAACTTCAGATGCAAATTTCACAACCAGGAGAACGCTGACCTTAAATGTAGGGGCTCTTAGGATTCTCTGACAGTGTAAACATCTAAACAGAGGAGTGGTAAAAGCACAAAACGCACCAATCGGAGCAAAGTTTCCTCTTTGAGCTGCTTGCGTGTTTCACCCAGTGCTTGTCCGTTTGGCGCCGAGTCGCTTCTTAATGCCTGAAAAAGGAAAATAAAGTATAATAAACAGTGATGCACAAAACAACCCCGGTACAATGTCCACAATGAGTTTACCAGTGTCATAGGAGTGCAATGCTAGGCCAGTGAATGGCTTTTCAAATGTAATTAATCATATGTTCACCTTCCTGGACTCCAGCTGATATGAGCTCTCCTCCTTTACTCTCTCCACGTCTTCTTGTAAAGTGATGATCCTGTTATTTGCCACTGCGAGCTGCGGGGACAAAAGTCAGCGAACAGTTCTGAATACAAGCGTCTGTACAGCGAAGCAGAAAAGGCTGACGACATTTTTAACAAAAAGGTGCTTGTGAGGAATTTAAACGCTCTCTTCAGAGTTCAGCTCTGAACAGCTCGCACCTCTTCTGTTAGCTTTGTGTTGGACTTTTCCAGAGCGTCCACCTTGGCCTGGAGGTTATTTACTGATGCGCTGCAAACAGAGACAGAAACGTCATCTGAGTTTCCAGCTCAACAAGCTACTATACAAGGTGATGAGAGTCAACAGAAGAGAAAGAAGTTCACTGTGTATAACCTTAAATGTCTGTTTAGCTCCTCCACGTAATTCTTCTGGTCGAGTATCGCTGTGATCTGACCGTCGCTGAAGGAGCAGAGAGGGAGGAGAGGAATGAGTTGACAGATGGAAGACACAGTAACATATAAAAGATGAATCATGACATCAGTCAACTTGTTTTTCACTGACTGCAGCCAAGTGAGGAGAGTTGCATATTTGTTGTCATTTTCATAATGAGGAAAATGTTTCATATTTACTTTTTAGTATCTTACTAGGCTAGGTTGCCTTTTCCAGTCAGCTGGAATAGCAGAGACAAAACTGTTTCTACACTGAAAGGTTTCAACTAAAGGACACAGCAGATGGTGATGGTATGTGAAGAGTTTCAGCAGGTTAAACCTCCAATAATTTTCTAACCTTTTGCTAATATCAGCTCATCTCAGTAAAGTTATAAGTTTTACTTGGCCGACAGAAGATTAAATTACAACTACTTTGATAATCAACCAATCGTCTGAATCAATCAATTTTCAAGTGACAAGGTTAAAAATGTGTGATGGTTTGAGATTCTTAAATGTGAGAATTTTTGCTTTTCCTTGTCTTAACATTTCGCTAAATAAAATTGATCTGGGTTTTGCTTTCAGTCGGGAAAAAAAAGAGAAGATATTTGATGACAGCACTATGAAGAAAACAAAACAATTAATATTAGATTAGATAAATGGTAGTTTTACTGACAAGTCTGTAAACTGCCCTGATCAGTATTCTTATTTCTTCAATAATTTCTCTGTGGCAAAAATATAGAAAAGTAAACAAACAACTTACACATTTTGCCTTTAGTCAACATTAATCTCTAATGTCTGCTTTTTAAAATTCAAACAAGAAGCTTCCAAATCATTGACACGAATGAGCGGACAAACATCTAACTTGATGGCCAGTCTATAAAAGTCACTCAGATGTTAGCTGCAAAGGTCATCGCTAAAAGCTAATAGAACATCTTAGAAATCGAAGCTAAGAAACTAAATCCATTGAATAAGAAAAAGGATGAAACCAATAAAAGACTCATAACCAACCCTCCTCCACACCCACACCGCTGACTTCACTGTGAAATAGTTTGTGAGTCTAAAACAGACTGAACAATCACTGTTGTTAAAGTTGAGAACGCTGCACTCACCCCTCTGCACTCTTACTACTGTGTCCTCCATCTTTGAGATACATTGAAAAATCAATCACCCCGACCTGCAGAAGTAATTGAACAAGAAATAGAAAATCAATGACAGATGAAACCACACTGTGGCTCTTATGTCAACAGGAAAAGAAACATGGCTACATGCTGCTTCAGGTAGATCTTTACAGATGTGATCACTTTTTTTTAGTCCCTTCTTAGCTGCATTCAGGTCATCAGTCACAACAACATCCACTTTACAAGAAGTTTATAACTGGAGAGGTTTCACTTCCTTGTACTTGGAATGAAACTTGTTTACTGAGCTGATGACAAACTGGCAACCTGCCAATCCTGCCCGTCATTCTGGCTTCGTCCCCAAATTAAGTGCTGCTAAAAGAGCATGAGGCAGTGATTCCTGAGTAGTCAAAGAAATCTACTGACTTTAAGGAATTACTACAGGTAAACTGCTAAGGGTACAACAACTGATTGCTTATTTTTAGAACTGCACTGTAGAGCAATATAACCTATTTGAAGATAAAGAAATGGCACACAGGTTTGATACTGTGAGTTCAGGGCTAACATACCAAATCAGTTTGGTTTTCTCATTCTTAAAAAAACAAAAAAAAAACAAAGCTGAAACATGAAAGCAAATCAACTTGAATTAAAGCGATAACTCCTGTAGACTGCTGTGGACATGTATATTTCCAGCATTTCTGCTTACACACAGATCCTGTCATATTTTTGGTTATTTCAGGGACAAAAAAGGGTGCAGAGTTAGCAAACAAAATGTATAATTTTCCTCCATCCCTTCTTGCCACCACCTGTCAAAATTTGGGTCCATTTAAGGCTTCAGAATATGGTAAAAAAAAAAAAAAAAACATAAAATAAAAATGTGTATTGAGATTATTTTGACATACTGTATATTTCGATTGCGATGTGATTCATGATCAGTGGGAATGACCAAATAGTGTAATCATGATGATGATGTGACATTTTTGAGGTCTGTACCAGACACATGTTTTCTTATATCTGGAGAACAAGATTTGTAGGCCAGGGCAGCACGAGAGTTCCTCATTATAATGCTGCTCTATCACACACTGTCTTGCCCATTTTGCAATTTTGATAATATTTCAATTAATTTGATTTTGGAGTTTTGGACAAGGTAAGAGTGAAAGCAGAATTACCTGAGAGTCCAAGTCCTCTCCCTTCATACACAGATTGGCATCGATGACATTTAGTCCAACAAGCAGCCCAGCGATGACGGCTCCCTCCTCCTCCATCATCAACGCGTTTGGCTCATAGAATTCACTGCACAGAGCAAATGATAGAAATGCTGTCACTCACTTAAATGTGTATTATGTGCAGGTTTGGGGGGGGGGGGTGAAGAAATCAAGACGTAGGTATAACAAAAGTTATTCTTGATGCCAGTGGGCCTCAACAAGTATGATACAAACAAACCTGAGCAGGTCCTTTCTGTTGATGATCGTCTTCATGTAGTCAGAGAGTTTCTTCTGCATCAAGGCCAATCTTAACCAGGCACGCCCTCTTCCTAGAGGAGTTCTGTAATCAGACATGGGAGAGTTGCATAAGAAATCCACTTGAAACCTAACACACAACCAATAAAAATAACAATTCTTTACAACCTTTAAAACTGGAAAAGCTACAGGAATGTTCTAAAAAAAAAAAATCTTTCTTAATCTTAATTTGTGACAGGGAGAAATCTCTCTATAGCGAATCCATACACCAGACTCACTTAAGGCCGGGCAGATCTTTTACACTGGCTGTGATCTCTCCTGCCTCTGGCGTCAGCTTCTCGACGAGCTCCAACGCCCCCCAGAATGACTTGTTCTGCCCCAGGAAGGTCTTCTTGGCTGATCAATGAGAGAAGTTGAGTTGGTTCATTTGGAGGAATTTGGGTCACCAAGTCATCAAACAATAATGAGCCCCAGCAACAACAAGGAATAATCTCTTAACAGACGTGCTAAAAAATGCCAAAAATAAGTGCTCTTAAGATCCACCAGTTGTGTAGTTTTGAACAGAAGGACAGTGTGAGGTGTGTTTTACATACTTTTCAACCCATGCTTCAGACAGTGCTCCATCACGACAAAGAATTGCTGGAGAGGTGCATAGTCAGAGTCAAGTGTGCGTCCGAGGTTCAAGGCAGACTCGATCAGGCCCTTAATGCTCAGTTTGGCCATGTTCATCAGGTTAAGCCTTTCGATCGCGATGGGATCCTTGGGATCTAAAAAGTGGGGGGGGGGGAAAATAGATGAAAAAGGTCCTGAGACTGTGCAATGAGACAAACTATGGTCTGACAACAGGAATGACTCAGGAGCTAAATTTATTTAGAGTCACGGAAAGAAAAAACAACCTTTAGTCAGTTCTGCATTTCTTTCACCACTACAAGTTTTTTTTCCACGAAGTAACATAGTTTTCATAAGGAATATGTTTTAAGTTTTAAGTAGATAGCACACCCAACCGTCAGAGCAAAAGTTACCTAAAACCTAAAAATAGCTATAGATATGAAAGAGAAAAGGATTCAACAAGGAACATTTGAAATAACCTAAAAATGCTATGATCCATCTATACGTCTTTGCCTCATCCATTATTCATGTGAGTAGATAACTGAGACACAGAGTGGCTTTTAGTGAAGGTTTTACAGGGTTATGCTACTTGTTTACATTATTAATACATTTATACATTTGGTCAACTGAAACCAGAGGATATTTAACACAGAGATGTTGTGTGTTATTGCTGAAATTGTGTAAATCTGCATAAGAATTATAATTTTAAAATCTATGATTTAAAAACAGAAGCTTCCTTCGAACATAATGGGGTAAATGGTGACAGCTGGTTAATGAGAGAGATTCTATCGTCTATTCACTTTCATTATCTTTATAGACAAAAAGCAACAACATGACAACTTCACATTTGATCCAGATCAAATCAATCAGTTTGCTTGCAGTTATAAACACAGTATGTGCAACAATGAGAGTGTTAATTTGGAAAACTAGTTGTAAAATTAGGTATCATGTACTTACTCGAGTAGCGTATGTTCATTATGGTTTCTGCACTTGTAGAAACTGATGAATAAAGGAAGTGAGTTTCCACCTATCAGTGAGGACACTCACTTCAGACACTCGACTTCTCATAACGAAGCATTCAGGAATTCCCCTGCTGCACAAAAACTTAATTGCTAGAACCATTTTGTGTGGAGAGAGAGTGTCATCTCGTGTGTATCGTCTTAGAGATGATATCTTCAAGTGCTTGTGAAGACGTTTATAATATTGAGATGTAATATATATTGTGGTGTAATTTTGTTTTAAGGCCATATCAACCAGCCATTGTTGCATATTACTTCAATTTCAGTTGAAATGCTTACCTCAGGCCTTACAGTTCAAGTGAAACAGGTATACTGTTAATACTGCATTGAAATGAAAACTATCCGCCATACAGCAATACCAAGCATGATAACTGACAGCTTGTGAGACATTTGATCTTGCAGTAGCATGACAAAACAAATGCTTCTGTCACCGTCTGGTCCTCTGTAATGTCATGTCACCAGTCTATTGCTACTGCTGGAGCTTGAGGTGCTGCAGTGTTTGCAGTTTTTCATTTGTCTAAAGAAAACTCTAATCTGCCTCTTTTTTGGAGGAAAACCACGGAGCTGCCAATCTGCATTCTCTGTACTGAGAGAAGGCGTGGCAAAAGATGAGGAAGAGGGAAGTCTCACCGGACAACAGATATTCTGATTTCCATCAGATTTAAAACCATGCAACTAAAGATCACACTCTGCTGCACGAATTTGCACAAAACAAGTCCCCCGTTCACTGCCAATTCTAATCATCTAATCTAAATAACATCCTTTCTCATTCTGTCTCATTGAGAGTAAAAAAAAATATGGATATGCAAACCTGTATTATTGCTATGTTTCGTAAGCAAAAAAGACACTGATATCATCTCAAATGCGTGTCCATTTGATTAACTGCAAGCTAATGAAACCCCCGACGACGAGACAGCAGGCACTTCCTGTTTGTTTTGTTGCCCAGCCCTTGCTTATTTACAAGCCGCGTCATCCCGCTATGTAATACTCAGACATCAAACCGTCTCCTATGAAATCGATCATGACACAGCTCAAACAGGACACACTGCTACAGTTCACTAGATGAAACACGTCGCGTCTGGGGACCTTGTGTACCACCACGCCCTAACAGAAATCCCACTGTGCAAACAAACCTCCTTGGATGCTGAGCTAATCTGCCACATTACCTTCATGGGCCGGCTCTGGGTCTGGGGTAAGGGAGATGTCGTTGAGCTCGCGAAGGCAAAGCCACTCGCCATCGACAGACACGCGAAAGTTGCAGAGATAGATGGTCTCCCGGGCGGCCTGGGTGATCTTGTCGGTGGTGGGAGTCGGGGTTTCGCTCTGAGGCGTCAGATCAGACATGATGACTCAGCTGATGCGAGGCAAAGCCAACACCACCGAGGGGAGAAAAGGCGCAGCAGCTTTTGTTCCAGGGACCGGTGAAAGGCTCCCCCCCGGAAAATCACAGAGTCAATGAGAAGAGGAAATCAGAGAGGATGAAAAGAGCATCAAAACAAAGAGGATAAAAGGCCAAGACGGGGAAGGCCCTCAGCAGGTGTTAGAAAGGGTGCTGCTTTTCCTCCTCTCTATGCCTGCATCCTCCTCTCCTCCTTGTTACAACTGAGTGAATTACGCTGCTGTCTTGAAGAGACTGCCCTGGCCTCTCCTCCTCCACCTCCCTCTCCTCTTCTTCAACCTCTCGTTATCCCTTTTGTGCAGACCGGGGATTTAAAATGCAAGACAGCACCGTGCTGAAAATCACAGCCCTCCTCCGGTCAGCTTAGCACCGGTTCACTCTGATTGGACTGCCTGTGCACCGCAGTGAATGCACTGGGTGGGTGTTGACCAAGATGGCTGACGGTAGTGCTGGGTACAGCAACACACTGTCACGTGAGCAGATGGTGCATGCGTAAAAAAAAAAAAAAAGAGGGGGAGGGAGGAGGGGGTCCCCAGAGTATCCAACCAATGCTAATGATGCAGCAGAGGACTCATCTGTCTCTCAAGCTTCAACAGCCTCCCCTGACCTGAAACAGAGGCCATCTATCAGTGCAGTGCAGTTACTGAGATGGCTGCAGAGGGACATCAGTGAGCACAAGGGTAATAAGGCCAAAGATCCTGGGTATAAATGGATGTCGTGTGGTTTTAATTCCCCATCATTTTTTTCTATAAACAGACAACAACTTGCATCTCACTGTACAAGCCTGTGTTGTAAAATGACAATTACATTAACCTTTTGAACATTTACCATACTTTGATACAGTTTCTACAGCTCTGCAACATGTCGACAAACTTAAAAAAAAAAACGCTTGATATTGATGAGAAGACGAAATTTAGGACGATAAACACATGAAAACAACACGCGCAAAATTGCAACAGTTGCTGTTAATTTCATTAGTTTATGTACTGTAGCTATGACTACCAGGAAAAGTCAATATCCAAGCTCAATATTGTTTTGCTTACAAACCATTTATTATAGAAATGTTTGAAAAGGTTGTATTATGGCTTAGCATATCTACAGAGGTAAGCATATGATTTTTTTAAACTAAGTGATCTGACAATTTAATTGATAAATCACTCATTCTTGCTCTGAATCATGATTATTTTTCTGTCAGAGATAAATACAAAAGGATCTCATGAATTGTATATCTACTATAGACTAGTGCAGGATCTGTGGCCACTGGTAATGTCATTCAAACGCCCGTGGTTCTAACTAAGAACATAAACTACATGTTGCCTCCTCATTCTCTCCTCACATTTCCTGTTTCTCTCTGAAACCAACAGTTATTCTCATTACGATTAATCTGCTGATTATTTTCCAGAGTTGGACGAATCAGCGGAGCCAATACATTGACAGATATTGGCTGATATCATGTAATATATCACACTGGCAACCCTGTAGTTGAATATTTTTTTACGGCATAGATCAGGGCTTAACTACATGCAGAAACTAAACCACAGGATGCGATGAGATCATACCAGCAGACAGTAAGACCCATGACTACTCAGTAGTTGTTACTACATACTTACATCAGTGCTCTGTATTTGCAGGTTACACTGAAGCGACAGCCGAAACCCAAAAATATTAGATCTACAATCATATAGAACAGAGAAAAGCAGCAAATCTCCCACTGAAGATCAAGCAATTGAGTGATTATTGTTTTTGGTCACCAGAATCATCACCTGTAAAAAAGCCTCAGTTTAACCCAAATCCCAGACATGGACAGCCTTCAACGGTTTGGTGTGACAGTGACACTCAGCAGCACAGACTGGCAAGGTACACTCCTTAAACGCAAGTGTACTTTTAATTAATAATATCATGTCAAAAAGGCAGACGTTGCTCTGACGCTATAACGAAAATGTGATTTAGTGTAGAGTTTATCACAAGTGCAACCTAACTGCGCTGCAGTCTTCACGTGTGTGAAAAACTTGCCAGTTAATGTGAAATATGTGTGACAAATCATAGACACAGAGATCTTTGACCTGAATAAAGCTGTAGACAGTCCACCGTTAAGTCCACATAACAGCAATTACCAGTGGTGTTGCAAAACCATTAACCAAGTCTGCCACAACACATGACACACACACACACACACACGAAACTCTCACAGTAAGGCAGCAGCATGAAGTCGACACCTCTTGTTGACATTAGCTAGCTGTTTCCACTGTTGTTTTGCTCTCCTTTCGCTACGTTTGAAAGGACATTTTGGGGTTAGAATTTGAGAGTTGATATTATTCACTATCTTTCTAACGTTAGCTAAGTTAGCTACTGACAGTCACCTTGAATCTTAAGCAGGTAAGACGCTGTTTGTTTACGGGGAGTTAAAAGTTAGCCAATTACTAACACTAAGAAGCTAGCAACGTTAACTGCACGTACAGCTAGTGTCCTTAGTAAATCAGGTCAGTGTGGAGGATGATGTTAGCTAGTTGGGTAACGATTTGGACTTTTCAAAAGTTCGTGAACACTTACTTCTGCGCTTTGAATCGATTCTTTCAATCTTGAAGTCATACTGTCTGAGAGGAGTCGGTGACAGCGACCCAGCCTTCCCAAACCTCAAGTTGGAGGAGTTTAAAGCCTCCTTGAAGTAAATGACTGAGGTCGGAGACAGAGTCTCGTCGGGACTATCAACGTGTCCGTTTTCGTCCGAGGATGGCTGCCTCTCAGAACTTTCTGAGAGCTCCGAGGATGATTGCAGAGGCACATCTCCCAGAGGCACATCCCGCTCCGCCATCCTGGTCAAATTCACTTCATGTGACCACCAGCGAGCGGGCTGTCAGTCAGCGAGCAGCTAGCTCGGTGTGTTAAGCTACTGCGGCCATGCACCGCCCTGACTAGCAAAACAATCGATGGACCAGTCAGTTAACTCCAGAATATCTCCTGTAATCACTCCGCCTTTCGTCCTGTCCTCCACAGCCTCCTCCTGACCCGGAAATAGCTATGCATGATGATTTTGGTCAAATCTGTTGCTAATTTCGCGAGAGTTTGCGCGCTGTGTCAGCGGTCCAGCAATCCGCTCACATGACCAGAGATGCTGCACTCGACGGGAGATAAGTCACTAGTGGTGGAGCCACGAGTGAGTCCGCACCGCCGGGTTCTCCCATGATTCATTGCGGTATGTGCTCGAACTCGTGTGCTTCTTGTATTAAAGACTCTCTGGTGGACCTTTTCGTGTTTCTGTGTTTAAAAGTGCAGTACGTAGTTTTGAGTAAGATATTTTAATCACAAGAGAGATAGTTCTGAATTCAAACAGCTTTCTGGGGACCTAGTTATTGTCTGAGCAACAGCTTGTTTATTCAATTATGAAAAAAAAAAAAAAATAGAATTTGAATTTCTTCTCCAAAGCTACAATGTGTAAAAGAAGGATTTCAATCTAACCACTGTAATAAATCAGGTTTCAGTCTGATTGAAAGTTTGTCATTTTCAAGTGTGAGCATATCATTTTTATATTCCTCCCCTAGTATTCTCCAAATGAGGAGAGGGAAGTCTGCTGCACATGTAATACCCAGAATTGGCAGTGGGAGGAGATGCAGGATTGATGCCATGGAGTTAACAGAGGCTGCTCTCTGTCCTCTATCCTGAACAGCAGCAACTGACAAGTCTGAACATTTATAATTTGAAGAACCATCTGAAAATATTCAAATACACTGGTATCAGCGTCCCATCCCAACTTTTAGATTGTAAAAAGTGCTTTGATAAAGAGAGTAACTTTATCTAGTGTTCATAGAATAAGAAAAAAACTGTTAAAGGGTTTGTACTTAGAACTGACCCCACTGTATAAGGTGATAACCAGCACCACACCAGACTTTTCAGTAAATCATATCCTTCACAGTTCTGCTGAGCCACATTAACTGCCACAAAACGCAGTCGGCATCATGTAATCTTTTAGAGCCCAAACCTAAAGGCCTACATAGTTCCTGGAGGGGAAGAGAAGAAGCTGGAGGGACAGGACACAGTCGTTTAGATCTCTGTGGCTTTCCTTGGCCACAGTTTGATTACATGAAAACTTCAACTTCAACCAGCTTTATGCGCCTGCTTTTAAAACACACATTCATGACAGTTTAAAACAGATTAAATCTCATACAAATTAAGTTTTGAAAATATCTTTTAAAAGTGGTTGTGTCTTTTCATTCATCTATGCAATAGATTTCCATGGAATATTCTTACAGAGATTCTTTGCTCCCAGGAGATGAATCGCAATGCCTTCGGGGACCCTCTGACTTTTCCTCTAGCACCACCATGAGGCTGATGTATGTGGTTTGAGGGAAATCCCTCCAGAACTACTGGATGTATTTTAATGAAATCTATGGCCTCCTCATTTGTCGTATGTCCTGCATGATCAGATGAAAAAACATTATTTAAAATATTTGTTCAGTGATTTAAAACCAAATACCTGCAAATCAAATGACAGTCCCATCAACCGCAGTTGTAATTTGAGTTCAGTGCAAAGCAGCACATGTCAGCATACTTACCAAGAGATGTTGAACTTGGTATACATGACACCTGCTAAACTTCAGCATGTTAGCACTGTCATTGTGGTCATGTTAGCAATAGGAATTAAAAGTATTATTCCCAGAGTATCAATGGAATATTGGGCCTGAAAAATAAATTAAGTAAAATTGGGCTCTGCAGGCCGCTCAGAGGGCACACTTCTGTTTCTCCTCACAGGCCTCTGCCACATGACTTACATTACACTGCAACCTCACATCTGTATGAGAACATCTTCCCATCAGCTAATGCACGCACATTAAAGTATGTGTAGCTTTATATTGTCCTGACCATAAATGTTCAGGAAAAAAGTACTCTCATGACCTGACTTCACTTTTAACAGTACTAACGATCAAGTTCCACAACGGTTGTCAAGACAGTTACAGATCCTGCACTTACAGACATTTTTGGAATTCTTGAAAACTGTAGTGTTTTTTTTTCAGCACTTACCTTGTCTTAGATGTTTATGTCCAACTTTTAGATACCATCTCTACTTCCTTTCCTGACTTTTGGCCTCCTTTTCAGATTAATTCCAAGTTTATTTGTTTTTAGTTTTTTTTTTTTTAAATGTTCTTTTCTTAAAATGTTGTCTCTTAGGACCTCTTATCTACTGGAATCAGGTTTGTGTGCCAGCTGGAAAAATGATATCAGAACTATATATACATGTTTTTGTCTGAATAAGGAAAGATGATGTGTAACAGTAGTTTAACATTGAGATGCTTTCAACTGCATCCCGGGGTCTTCAGTCTCCATCAGTGGATGGAGTTGGCTCAGTTATCATAGAGACAGCTTAGCTTAGCGGTTAAAAGTCTGGGAAAAAATATGGTAAGTGTTGAATTTTGTTTCTTTTTTGTCAAAGGTCATTGTAGATGTAGAGAAATCTTATCAGAGATGAATCTACAATAATTGTTTATTGGGAGACAGTGATTTTCAGTCAACAGTGACATTTAAAACAACAGTGGTTGAATTCAGAACTGTGTATTAATAGCTGTCCTGAGTGATTCCATCACAAGTGGACAGGTCCAAGTCTGTCAGTTCACACTTATTGTGTTTCAATGGACTTCACTTCCTGGCCGTATATGCAAATGAACACTGGGACAAATGGACACAATGTTTTATACACAAAGAATGAATTGTCTCACAAACAAAAACAAATATCACATATAAAATTTGCCGAATTAACAAAAAAAGCCCATCAAGTTAAGAATATATTGTCAACAGTGTTACACAAAGTTTATAAAGATTCTCCTGAACAACTCAACAAAACGGCAATTTTTAAAGGGAGTCTGGGGACTCTCTACATGGGCAACAAAGTTCCCTATATTGGTTTCTGCTTAGTGTATTTAGAAAATCTAACATGTTTACCTTGGAAAAACAAACAAACAAAGCAGCGTGTTGTCTGCTGCTCTTCATTTCGTGTCAGTGGTGATTGGATCACTCAGTACAGATGTTGCTGGCGATGTGAACAAGGCCGGCGTTGATAGACTGGATGAAGCTCCACAGGCTTCTATGCAGCTAAAAACAGACAGATCTCATACAATTTTTCACTCCGGTTTTAATGTCATGGTGTGGCTTGGGGAATTTCAGAGAAAAGGCGAGGTGGAGCTATGTTTCCTGGAACAATTTTACATCAAAGGCATGAGCTGGCACAAAATAAAACACGGGGGGGGGGAGACAACAGGGATCATAACGGCAGCATCTTTTGTGACATTGAACATATCTTGAACTTCAAAGGGCCGATACAAATGCCTCTCAAATCCTCCTCTCAAGGCTTACTCAACTTTGCTACCCTTTTCTTCCCTCAAGCAAAATCTTGCACTGCATGGGGGAGAGCATGGAAATGCTGACATGCTTTGGGTTGTAAATGTGTAAGACAGCAGCTGTTTTGCATTATACTCTCATGTATGAGGGACAATCCCTGCCCACACTGACTTGTCTCAGATATGTCGCACTGATGTTAGCCTTGAAAATATTTTGTGTTATGGATAAAAACATGTAACATTGTTTTGAGAACAAATTTCCACTTGTGGAAAAATCAGGTAATGAAGGTAAAAGCGCAAGACAGCAATATCTTACTTTTGGCAATTGCATGTTAAGGTACCCTGAAAAAAGCAGTCCCACCACGAGAAAATCATGAAATGACGACATCCACTAAAATGTTTTTATCTTGGAAATGACATGCAACCTCATTTACTTCAACTACCTTATTATATCTGCTGTTTTTGTCATAAACCTCATTATTTGGCTCACATGATGCATCAAGGAAGGTACTTTAGAAACGAAAGAAAACTTGCCTCATGTCTGACTCTTTAACATTTAATTTATGTCAAACATATGTAGATGCCACGCCAGGATGGCTTATGGGACACAAAAAATGATATAGTTAAATTAAATCATGAATACAGTGTACAATGTAATGGTTGTGAAATAAATCAAACTAATCTTTGATTTATGTGTGAAATTCTGCTCAACATTACCAAATGTTTCAATGTATTGTATTATTATATACAAACATCTGTATATCTTAAATAAAGAACATTTTTACTCACAGTGTATTTATGAAGATTTTGAAATGTGAATATTTTTAAACATAATCATTATAAACAAGAATAATGTTGATAGGAAATAAAGGCCTTGGTGCCTTAAATGTCTCCCTTCAGGCATTTATAAATCTCTTTTGAAGTACACGTATATTTTTTTTCAGATGCAGGACTTTTACAACTTATTTACAGAAATAAACCAGAGATCCCATCAGACTCATGGTGCAGACAGACGATGACTCTCAGACAACAAAGTCACATGACAGCAGGAGTCCCTCTCTCGGCCCGTGTTTTGGCAATAGTCCCTAACTTTCCAAAAAGTGTCAGGTATCACAGCGTGTTTTACTGCCGGTGACACGCAACATCCAACATCTGACACAAGACAAAAAAAAAGTAAACCGGACTTTCTCACAATACGATTCTTACACTCCACCATCAGTGCAAATGTGTTTTTTCTTATTAGTAAAACGCTCTTCTAAATCCAGACAGACAAGCTGAACATGTACAAACCTGAACTGGATGATATATGTGACACATGACAATCTGGAAGAGTATGTAACATGTTAATGCAAGTTGAGTTAATCATGACTTTTAGATCCATTCAGCGTTTCTTTTGAGCGTCATTAATGACTGTTTTAACATCAACGAGATCAAATGATGACGTCAAGATATTTATAATGACACAACCAAAAGGAGTTACCGTCCTCCTGTAGCTATTTGGCCTCTTTCAGCTCACGGTTTTGATTTAACGCCTCATTTACTGCATGTTCAATCTTGCCAGTGTCAGCAGGCGGCTGTTATCAGAAAACAACATTCACTTGAGTTCATCAGGTTTATCGAAACCAAGAGCTGGCGAGAAAGCTAAAGTAATATCTTTGGTGGAGACCAAACCAGAACTAAAACGAGGCCTGAGTGATTGATTGGTTTACATTTTCGATGGCGGAAGCACAAATCCCCAGTGCTCTTTGCACTCTGCACTGTCACGCTGTCATATGCTTGTTCAACATGAATGAACAGTCAGCCTTCTAAACAGACATTGTATGTCGTTCGTATGTTGCTTTCACCTCATTATAGCCTGTACATAATAGCTATATTTTGACCTATCTCTGTTCAGCTTTGTTGTCCTTGTCAAATTGCTTGTACCGGTATGTGTGCACACATTCTTGGCCAGTAAAAGCGGATTCTGATGCGATGATGAATTTGCTCCCTGTTAAGATTTTGCTAACATGTTTGCATTCAAGGCTGCACGTCCATCAGCTAGAATCCCTCCGTCCACAAACAAGCAAGCAACGATAACGCTGCTTAAAGATGTAAACGTAGTTTTTGTATTCTTTCAGAAGAGCTTGATGGGGGAAATGACAGACTGACACTCACTATTGAGGTGAAGTGTTGGAAATGTTCAACTATTGTAACGGAGGCTTAAAATGACCATTTTTGTCAGGAAAATTAAGATATGTGAGTCATAACCAGGGCAGTAAGTATTTGCTTAGAGGCAGATTCACCCTGAAGTTGGTCATACTGGTAAATCTCGACAACCACCAGCCTAATCTTTGTCTTTATTATTTTGCTGTGACTTATCCTTGACATGTAAACTCAGATTATATAACAAAAGTTGTACTTTTTGCAAAGTAGAAAGGCATATACAGCACGATATGTGGATTGATATAAGTCATGACCTTAAAATAAATGCTCAGTAATTATCACCTAAATAACTGTTATGCTCAGCTGATTGCTGTTTCACTTGTTCAATTAAGGCTGCAATAACAATCCGTGATTGGCTGCTCAATTATTCATAGTATGAAGGCAGTGACAGCTGATCCTGCCATGATGCGTGCCTCCAACAGATGGCGCTGCAGATTTTAAGATCCAAAATTCACATCTGAACAGTGCTGTACAATCCCATCAAGCGTCTCACAAGAGGACCCTGCAGTAACCCTGCTTTAAATGTCAAATCAATAATAATACTACAAAATAATAAAAGATACAAAATAAAAAAAAACAGTAACCTAATACCTTTATGTCCAAAATGTATGAACAGTTATTATTTATTTTTAACTGATACAAGAACACCTAAATTAGAATTTATTCAACCGTGGCTCCAAAAATCTGTGACATTTAAACATTTCAAAAGTGTTTTCAAGAATGTAAAACGCTTTTGACTCTTAATCTAATTTGAATATGTATGTGTATATATTATCAATAGGTGCTCCCTACTTCATCATCATTTAACCACCTTGTTATTTTTATGATTTGTTTTAACTTTACAGAGCTATAAATTTCTTCTTATGGTCTAATGTTTTCAATTACGCACACATATTCGCGGTCACCTGTACAACGACTTGATTCAATTAAAGGGACTGTGGTGGGTGGGTGGCTGGATGGGGGCTGATGAAGATGTTGATGAAGAGGAAGAAGAGGTGTGATGATGGTGCCAGCAGCAGTGGTGCAGTCTGACCTCCCACCGGAGGAGTGGCGTTGACAGAAGGACGGTCCAGCAGATAGAGGCGGCAGCATGCTGAGCGCCGCACAATGCCACATACAAACTCAGGCGAGCGGTGGGACTAGACTTCTTTACCTTCATGCCACCGCAGGGGTGAAGACGAGAGCCAAACACACGCGCAGCCAAAGATCAAGTGTACAGCGGTGAGTTCTTCTCCTCTTTGTTCCGCCTTGTTGACTTGTTGACTGAAACTAGTGTCTCCGGGCCTCGTGTGCATGCGTGAGCAGGCGCCCTGGACATAAATCACCAAAATGTTCCTTTTTCTTACAGCCTGTCACTGGTGCATTCGGGACTTTTGGAAGTTTATGCTACTTTTTTTGTTTTCTTTTTCGCCGAGTCGGCAACCCGCGTGCCTCCAGAGCCGCATTCACAAAGTTAATTTATGACACGGTTGAAAGGCTGGCTCGTGCGTAAAGGCGCAGCTGGAGTGTGGTTTGTTTTGGTCTGGCGGCTCGCGTGGGGCCAGTTAGCGCTAATTATTAATGTCACACTCACGCGCTGTTTACTGATCCTCATGTGATCATAGTTTACAGTATTGTTTTTATTTGTTTTGTTTTTTTTTAAAATGACCATCCCGTATTAAGTCTCCCTGCGCTGTTTTGATATCCTTGAGGGACTTTTGCTCTCAGTCGGGCACTTTGGTTGTGAACGACTGGGAGCTGTCCCACCTTGAGCAGAGAAAATGACCTGAATGTGTTGCTCCTCCTGTCAGGCCAGAACATCAGCAGCCGCTCCGGTGATCAGCTCTGCTCGGCACGTTCAGTAAGGAGATTTATCACACGCAACACGAGGAGATGAGCGGCAGCAAGAAGTAAGTGACATCAACAAGCTTTACCGGAGCGCTTTTTCATTCTACACAGAGCTGCTTAACTTGAAAAAAGAAGAGACTATGAACACAAACCTGTGCACATGAATCTAAAGAGGAGTGAATGCTGACAGATCACTGAAATCATATTAAGGTCAGGAGTTAACAGGCAGAGTCAAGATATGAGCTGTCATGTAACTCCTCTGCAGGGATCCTAGCCTTGACATACACAGTGAAGCAAGACACTAAACATACATGGGATCTTAGAGGAAAACCTTCCACGTTTGATTTGTTTGCTCGTTTTAAAAAAGTGGACAAACTGTTGGACCGATTTAACTCGAGGGTAATCCGCGGCCACCACCAAGACTTTGATTTCATGCCATCAGCTGGATCCTGTGTTGTCTGCTAATTTCTCTGATTTTGATCATGTTAATCTCCAGGTCAAGTGCTGCACAGACAGCCACAACACCAAAAAGAGGGGAAGGCAGAAAGCATCTATTGAGCAGTTCTGACAGATATTTGACAGATTATTGTGATGATACCAAAACCACAACTCCAGGACGTTAAATCCCAGCTGAATCTTGAAACTTCAGGCAACAATTGATCTTGAATTTCAGCCTCGTGCACTGTGAGAACTACTGCCAGACTAAACCCCCAGTGTGGCTATCATCTAACAAAAACGGCATCTTTCTTTTTCTAATGGGCGCAGAAGCCCTTTTGAGGTTCAGGGAAATCTGATATCTGGTGACATTTTGCCTCCATTGCATGCACGATTTGACTTTTCAAACTCGATTGGAGAACGGGACACTAGATACGCTTTCATTCATATCTCAGGCGACGAGAGCGACGGACAGCGAATACCGAAACACAGTCCTGATGCCTCCGGGCCGTGTGATGTCTCCGGGGTTTGGACGCACAGTCGACAGTTGCATCTGCTCGAGTGCAGAGAACACACTCTCCTCTCCAAGCAGATAGTGAATGTAGGCTACATGCAGATTGCCATAGGCCCTACAAGGACAGGCGGACTGATAAGTTATCTGTGAAGTGAAAGACAGATAGCAGCTAATACACAATCAGGAGTGCAAAGTAACAGCTCGTAAAGGTTTTTGATTGCCTGCACACTTTGTAATGTGGTGATCTGAGGGTTTAGCTATTGATCCTCCACACATACAGAGCCAAAATCTTGATTAAAGAATTAATCCACATTGAAAGACCTTTACACTCTTAAAACCATAGCTGAGAGTGCATTTATCGGTCCCTTTTCCTCTTATTCCTGGCAAAGGGATGAGTGTCATGATGTGAAATCGAGATGTATCCTGTGCAGCTATAAGGGATCTTGATGGTAGACATTGTTGTGGTGTTCTACAACTTAAAAGGCAGAGATCACAAGAATCCTGAACTTTAATCGTGTAGTGGGTACTGAAACGGCCCCTCGGGCATGAGTTTCGGCTGATTGTTTTCCCTCAAAATAAAATAAATTCTAGGAAAAAGGGACACCTGAACTTCTACGGAGAAATATCAAGCTGCAGGTAAAGGCAAATATTGGCCTGTCACAGAGATCTGAGTATATGTTGGCTGAAATGTGCCAATATGAAACCTCTTTCTTTGAGGACTTAATGCAGGTAACAGTGTTGATGATAATAATAATAATCAGAAATCCTCTTCTTCCCCACAGATGGGGAAATTTGTTTGTCCCTATCTATCGAGGCAGAAAACAAAGAAAAGTAAAACATAACATCACACATTGCTGACAAGCAACAATGAGACTGAGTGGAGTTGTAGTCTCACATCACGTGTGGGTGTTCAGCTCAGGCTGAGGGGAGTTCAGCCTGTTATGTCCAGGATTGTTCCATAGGTGGCAATGGAGGAAGTAGGAAGGCCGGTGCCACTAGGAAACTGTGGCTCACCATGATGTTTTTTGCAAGTTCACCCACAGCGGACACGACAGAAATTAAGCTTGATGAGCAGTTCATTTGGGTTAATCAATCAGCCGAGTGCATCTGAAGTTTGGGTTATGGTACTAAATTGACCCAGTTACTGAAAAAAACCACAGTTAGAAGGAACAAAATCTTTCTCCAGGCATCTTGCCTTTTTTTTTTTTTTTTTTACCTCTTATGTTAGACCTGAAAGCAAGTGTGTAAGTTACATCTTGGACGCACATACCTCCAGGTACAGTAATAAAGCAGTATATCCTACATTTGGTGTTAAGTGTGCTGTGAAAATAACAGCACAAAATAAAAAACAAAAAAAACCTTGAGGAGCTTTATTTCTAGAATGATAAAGCTCGTATCGTCAGCTCATACGACTAGATTGCAGAGTGGTTGTCCACATATGGGGCTGTCAAAGGATGACTGCATGGAAACACTTTGTCTCAGAGTTAAAATAACACTGATAATGTGGCGACGGTAGGATCATTGCAGACGTACTTTCCCTCATGTTATGTCTTTATGACATTTCAAACCAAGACACAGATGAACTGAACCTGTTCGTCTATGCGACGTTAAGATTGCGCTGCATGCGAGCAGGGAATGCAGAGAATGTCTTCTCACACTGAGCAGGACGCTGAACCCAGACCAGCTGGAAGAGTATTGTTCTGTCGCTGAACTCTGACCTCTGATACTGTTGTGTCCAGGGTATCTGCCCACCATGCTGTCCTGTCCACTTTGGCCTAGAATGGACTAAGTGGCTGGAGAACATAACTCAAAGTATTAATGGAATCGTCATATCAAACGTACAGTAGTGGACACAGTTCCAATATTAAATCACTGCCATCAGCTTAGATTTTGGATCATATATCATGGTACAACTTTTGTCCCTTCCTGGTTCTGCATCAGAGTAAAGTGATGTTATTTTCAGGACTTGCCAAACTGCTCTACTTGTTCTAACACTTACCCACTTAGTCATTATATCCACATTACTGGCGATTTATCAAATAGTCCAGTTACGTTGACATTTGGTGAAAGTACAGATGGTCAGTATATATCATAATGTAGTGATGGTTGAATTTGTCACCCAGTCCTAGCAGTGTGCTTTTTAGGAGATTTAAAAATGTCGAGAAACATACTGGTAACTCGATACATAATAGAGTGATATCACCCAAATCTTCATCACTCAGAATCCCTCACTATTGATTTTATTTTTTTTATTTTTAATTTAAGCAGAGTTATGAACCCTTGTTACCCTCGGTAACAAAACAAAACAAAAAGAACAGGGATTGTTTCACAAAACAAACTAATTTGTCTGTGATTCAATTAGGATAAACCCATGGCTCTATTATTCTGGTTTTTGTGTGTTAGTTGGTGTGTGTGTGTGTGTGTGTGTGTGTGTGTGTGTGTGTGTGTGTGTGAGTGTGGGGTCCATAGTCTTTGATTGAGCACTGATTGCTCTGCTAACAGTAACTTATGAGTTATTAATATGAGGATGATTTAAATGTAAATATTTGCATTAGCAGTTTGTGTTTAAGACTGTAATGATTTATTGTTTTCGTACACGCTGTGTAGCCCCTGGCACAAAAACAAACAAACTTCTTTTCAGCCATCTGAATGCAACATTTCTTATGAAACTTTTCCACGTCTGTCCATGTTTGTCGGGAAACAGTTTCAGGTGAGGTTGAAGGCGTGTGGAGTCGTCTTGGACAGCAGCGGAGGCTGCCACACACCGGCCTGTCATGGGCTTGTGCGCGCGTGTGTGTGTCTTGTCACTTAAGTAAAGCCGGCGTAATCCTGTAAGGGCGGATGAGTAGACAGACATGTGTTGCCCCACTTGTTTCTAAGGTGGAAGGCGGTGGAGAAGGGGGCCTGGCAGGCATTACTGACCAGATGGAGAGGCTTTGTTGTCTGTGTGTGTGTGTGTGTGTGGGCGTGTGACTGATTAGAAGCAATACTACCTGATACTTTTTCAGATATTTTTTTTCCCTCCCAGTAATAAAACTCAACACCTTCAGTGTGATTCAGTGTCTAGCAGGTGAAGCGCAGATGGCGTCAGATCCAGATCTTGAGGGGTTCCAGTCTCGCGTTTTTCTACGCATGAGCAGCACCACTCTTGCCATCACACTCAATTAGCAGAGACTTCCTGTCCTCTCCCTCACCCCCCTCCGCGAGATTAAATCCATTACATCGTACCTATCGACTGCGCACTTTGCCCTCCTCAAGGACAGCACACATTCTCACACTTGAGTGGAGTTTACGCACTCGCTCACGGGCAGTTCTTTTAAGGGCGCTATCTCAGGGCTCCGAGGTGTGTCAATGAGTCTTTAATGGGTGGAGATGAGTGCCACCAGCAGCACCAGACTGAACCCCAGTCCCAACTTACTGCAGGTGAACGAGCCGAGGCGCTATGGCTCCACGTTGTCACTGGAAGAGAAGTGTGAGCAGTCTTTCTTCCTCTTTTACTACTACAGGATGGAGGACGAGGCGGTGCTGGACCGGGGGGCGTCCTTACTCAAGCACATCTGCGACGAGGAGGAGGTCGAGGGTGAGTTTACCTGTTGTTGCTGTGCTCTTTCATTTCTCTGCATGCCATCGAAAAAGCCTGAACTCCAGGATGTTTGTTTACATTCTCAAAAACTATGCCACCCAAAACCAAACAGTCACTTGCTCTGTAGCCGTGTAGAGATTTTTCTTTTTGTTTTTCCTAAGCAACTCCGCTCTTCTTACTAGTATTTTTCAAAGGGGGGGGGGTTGCTCATTGAGAGAGGAAGGAAGAGCGTCATTTAGCCTTTCAGAGACTGCCAAATGGCGCGCACTTCCCACTTCCTGCACGTACACCGTGACCTCACCTGTTTAGCAAGCTGGCACGAGAAAGATGTAGAACGCGGAGCATGTGATCCTGTGTTTACCTCACCTCTAATCCCCGAAGATCTACAGAACAACAAAGAGAAAGGAAAGAAAACCTGCCAGTACTCTCAAATGGCGCTAGCTAAAAGGAATTTCTCATCACATAGATTTTGCTTCAACACTTTTGCTTTGTAGTCGTAAAATCTCAAAATTGGGAGAACCTACCAGACAATTATATATGCTCAAGTCCGGTGAGCATGTGGAGCGTTCTTTTTGTTCTTGATTTAACAATTCTAAATATTCGAGCCCATCGTTTCAGAACAGTGTGTTGTAGGTTTTCCTTTGTGAACTGTCCAATAAATACCACCTTTCTCTGATTTCCGACCCACTTGGCGTAGAGCCAGCTAATTGAGCCTCGATTCAGTGGTTCCGTTTAGATTATTTTTTTTTAACTCTCCCTGCTGCTCATGACGCTTCTTGTGGCCCGGGCGCAAGGTCGGGTTAACATGAGGGCGACATTAGCACCCAGCTTCACCGTTTTCTTGGGTCTAGTCCAGCAGATTAAAGGGGCCGGGGCGTGGAGCCAGTTTAACCATCTAAGAACCTCGGGCCACCATTGGCTCTCAATGATTTCTGTACAGTATTAATCTATTGGACTGTATCCATCACACTGAATACCAAGCGTTATTGATGCACGTTTTCAAATCAAACTGTGTAACCAGGTGGCAGTACTGCAACTTAGAAAAACCTAGACTGCAGCATTGATGAACACTTTGATAGATTTGTTTTTTTAAAGTTGCTGCTGTGACACTTTATAATAACCATCATTAATACATTTATAGTCAAACTTTAGTTAACAATGGTTTCAGTGTTAGCAAATAATGAAATGCTTTGTAATGCACTTGTAAATTTTAAATATCATTTGCAACTTTACAATAAGCAATTCATTGATAACTAGTGTGTAAAGCATTTAATTGTTTGTAAACAGTGAGCTAACTATGAACTAAAGTTAAATTACTCATGTATTTGCCATTTATTAATGATGTTTATTATCAAGTGTCACCAAATCTGCTAATTTATTTCCATTTTGTACAGAAATTAAAGTAACAATGGTTGTAAATGATTGATTTGTCGTCAAAAGGCTAGAATATTCAATATGCAAGCGCTAAGTGATCTCTTAAAAGTAAGTGAGCACCACACATGATTAAGGTAACAGAATCAACACTGGAGTTTGCACAGCAGTGTCCCCCATGAGGTCATCACTTTGTCGGGTGTCACCTCGGCTTGAACCCTGCTTCAATCTCCCTAACTTCCTGTGCGTAACCAGCGCCTGAGCTGTGTCTGAGTGTGTCCTCATCTGCTACCTAAAGCTCTTTTCGGAGTCTCCCCTGAGCTCTTCCCGGTGCGCGCTCAGAGCCGACTCAAAGGCCGGCCGATAAACAGAACAGAGAGAGACAGGGTAGCTTGACATTTTTACACGTTCGACGAGATAAAAGTCGGTGAGAGGAGCCTTGTTCCAGTGGCTAAATTATCTTTATCTGACACCGATTAGTCTCATGTGTCACTCAAGCAAAAACATTTGGTATCTGAACTTTAAATGCCCAAGATGGACGACTGGGTAACGTGGTCCAAGCCCCTGTAGACCTAAACTCCTACATCTGGCTGGCATGACTTTATGAAAAAGTGATGTATGTTGGCAAGTTTTAAGATATCGCCTGTTTAGCTGAGTCAGCCTAACAATCAACAACTCTCCTCCCCACTAACACACGAGCATATTTTTAAATGTGTTTTGTATTAGCATGCTGTCGGTGCCATGTGGCGTGCTGCCATCCTTCTCACTGGTCTGGGCAGGTCCCAGCATCGCGGTTACTGGGGAGACTGGCACACACAAGGATTTTATTTCATTCAGTGTGTGCTTATGGGCAGCTCCAAAAGAAGTTCCTCTTCCACACACAAAAAAAGAGGAGGAAGTCGTAACACAAAGCTGCACTGGCAGTGCGCAAATCTTCCTTTCCAGCTCCTTGACTTGACTGTTTTCTTTTTTTATTTTATTATTCCCTCTCCTCCATCACTCTCCTCTTATTCTCTCGTCTCCTTTGTGGTTGTTGTCCAGCCTGTGCAGACGTCTTCACGCTCTGCTTTATTGCTCATCTGTCAGCCCCTAATAGCACCGTCGTCTTTAGTTCTCTCTGTCTGTTTTGTCCTGTCCATGTGCTTCTGGGTCTTGCTGTAATGCCCACTTGCTGCATGGCAAATTTGACTTTGGCCAGCTCTAATGCTGATTGATAAACCTGCATGAAGGTGAAAGGTTGGATACTTTAAGAACCTAGTTTTCTACAATTTTAGCAACCCCAGCTTGAAGCTTAAATGGTTAAATTAAAGTTTACTGACCCTTTTCACGGCCGACATTTTGACTCCTCGAGGCAGGAAGAACCCAGATAGACTTAATAACTTTCTGGATGGCTGCATCCCATTTATCTGAGCCAGGCCCAGGGCTCTGTTTTTGTGCACCCTCACTCACTGACGTGGCTCTCTGGGACACTTAATAGAAAGGAGCCATCGTTAACATTATTGGTCACACCTGTGCTTTTCAAATGACTGATTGATCGGTGGTTAAACTGCTCTCCGGAGTGTGTCAGTGCGTTCCTCCATGCCTCTCCCGTTGATTTCAATGCAGCCGTCTGCCCCAAAGCCAGATTCAGCAACGTCATGACCCTTCCTTCATTCATTCAAGTTCATTACGTAAAACCAGGAGGTAAACCACGATGTTGGGAAAATTACCATTCACACCAAAAAGAATGGGGCGGCTGTAGCTCAGCGGGTAGAGCAGGGCCGGCTGCATGTCGAAGTGTCCTTGAGCAAGATACTGAACCCCAAATTGCTCCTGGTGTGTGGTTGGCACCCTGCATGGCGGCCTCTGCCATCAGTGAGGGCCCTGCGATGAGCTGGCGACTTGTCTAGGGAGTACCCTGCTCTCGCCCCAAAGACAGCTGGGATTGGCTCCAGCATAAAAAAAACAGCCACCCCATAAAAGGGATAAAGTGGTAATGGTTGGATGGATGGACTGAAAAGAATGAGACCAAGACCAAAAAAAAAATCAAATCTATACAACCGTTTTAACATGTGGTGTGAAAAGGGTAAACAGACTACGGGGGGAGGTGCAATATACCACTCAACCGACCCAGTCTTCAGTTTAATCTACTAGAGTCTTCTGATTGAACTTTTAGCAACTTTTTTCAAACTTTTTTCTTTTTTAGTTTCCTCGAGCAGATTTCCATTTTACTCCCCCCCCCTTTTTGTTAGACAATGCCGGCAGGGTTTTAGCCTGATTGATCTCGTGTATTCATGTTATCACATAAACACAGAGCAGGTGCCCTGTTTGTTGAACCAAAAGCCTGGTGGGCAGGAGCTCTGGTGTGGGTGATGTGGGTCCATCTCCAGCCGCACGTCTTCTTCTGCAGAGTTCCTCCTCATATAACAAAGCTCCTGTGTCATATGAGGGGCGAAGTTATATAAGTTGTATCCAGTATATCTTTATATAAACTGACTAAGTTTTTTGTAGTAATGATGATGCACGCAGACTACAGGCTGATGTTTGATGATCTTTATTTAACAACAGGCCGATATCTGCTCAGTGTGTTATTACTAAAAACCTCATCTAAAAAGCAGAACATAGACAAAGGAGCAGGCAGCTTGACCAAATAAAACATCCCCCCGACTGACAGTATTCCTTCACGCTTCAGGTAAAACAGATCAAATCCTCTCAGATCCTCCTCGTCTCTGATGCTTAGCGTTAGCTCGGTATGCTGAACGGTCGGTGTCAGTGAATTTAGATGAACCCTCTAAAAAACGAGGCATTGTGGCACGAGTGAATAAAGAATGCTCTTGTGCTCCAAGAGAGATCATTGTTTGTTGTGTTGAGGGGTTCAGCCACTTCCTGGTCGGGTCATGTGCAGTGCTTGGCTCAGCGCTGCTCCAAAAGGCGTCGTTTGACACTGATTGCACAGAGCCCTTTGTCTCGGGAGGACTTTTGATGTTTACTCTAAAAGGTTGCTTTCTATAGTCTTCCTCTGCTTAGGAAGGATAAACATGTGGTGCCAGAAATGTTGTCAAGGTTCTGTAGAGACACCGACTGTTAAACTTTAGTATGCAGGTATTAGAGAAAAGGTGAACATGCGCTATACTGTATGCTTGGTTGCAAATTTATTATGTACACAAGAACTCTTCTAGGGACTAAACAATCATTTCTGGAACCAGAGTCTAAAAAATAGTGTCTGGCAACTATTCCTGATTGCTCTGCAGTTAGTTTCCTCGAAGTGAAACATGTTTCTAATATCATGTTCATCCTTTTTATGTCAATGGAGGTAGAGCAGCTAATAGAAACGTGTCTTAATAAAACATAAATTGACACTATAAATAGAACTGAGGTCTTTCTAAACCAGATGAGCATTACAAATTCATACATTTCATATTTATTGCATGAGTTTTGTATTATACTGCATTGGCTTTAACTGGGTGTACCAGCTAAAACCAATGCAACTTGCCACTGAGTGCTTCTGAGTTTTGTCCTGACGTTATTGAGTAATGATGTTACACAGTGGCTGGCTTCATAATCTTTTCTCTCTCTCTCTCATTTTCTGCACTACGAGCTCCAAATCTCTGATATTGTTGTCAACGAAGGTGTGTTAGCAATATGCTTCGCTGCTTCGTGTACACAAACTAACAGTGTGTATCAACCAGATATGTTCAGGTGTTGAATTCCAGGTGGAATTTAATCCGAAATAGTAATAGATTCATGTTCAGAAAAAGTGCCCTGAGCCAGATACCATCTCTAAGTATCAGCCAACTGACCAGCATTTGGATGGCATGTTATCAGCAAACAGTCTGGTCCGCTCGCCTTTATTGACTCTATACCGCCCAGCTACAGGTTAAACGGCAGGTCCTGTTGGTATTGTGCCAACATGGATAACAGAGATGTAGTGGTGCAAGCAGTCTTGGCGTCTTCGCTGCTACGTCCTACTTCTTTTTCTGTCCAAATATTTGTTTTGACAGTGAACTGCAACCCCTACGACCCTGCTCTGCTACGCTGTCTGTCTGAAGACGTGAGAATGTTCCCTGTTAAACTGAATTGACACATGGTCAAGATTGCACTTTGCAGCACTTTAAAACCCTGCCATCATTTCCTAAATGTTGATGCTTCTAATTTAGCACCTACCGATTGCTTTTGCATTTTCAGAATGTCAGCTGTGAAGTTCAGGTGCATCACTTGCATCGCAGCAATCTGAATTTCCTCAGGATGTCAAAGAGTTCATCTGCTGTTTTTTTTTTTTTTTTTGCAGGTCACCACACCATTTACATTGGTGTGCACGTGCCCAAGAGCTATCGGCGGCGGCGGCGCCACCGTCGGAAAGCCAGCCACAAGGACAGAAAGGAGAGGTTGACGGAGAACGTCTCTGACAAGTCGGACACAGAAAACAACGATGAGGCCAGCAACAGCATCCTCAAACCTCTCAGTAAGTTCTGATGGACTCCGTGTCAAGGCTGGTTAGGGCTTGTGTCCGTCTTTGCTGAAGGCTGCTCCCTTTTCCAGAAAAAAAGCCCATGTAACTCCCCGTGACCCCAAAGAAGTTGCTGAGTCCAGTTAGTGGCCAGAAATAGCTGCGCATGTCCTGCTGAGTGACAAGTCTGTTTCGACAGAGCAGAGAAAATTTTCACTGGAAGTAATAGCCGCTCAGATAAAACTGTACGAGTGCTGATGTGAGTCTCTTGAGTGCAGAGTGTAAGTGCATGCCTGGCTGTGCTTTTGTCCTTGGTTTGAGACATAAGTGTATCCGTCTTTGTGTGCGTTCGGGTGTGTTAGCATCCATATATGTTAGGGCAGACAGGTCTTGGTTGGCTGGAGTGTAAAGTACGATGTGCCCTCAGGCACAGCTGCTGCTGCGATCTGCAAATGCTCAGACAAAGAGCTTGAGCCACTTAAGGGGAAACTTTAGAAAGAAGGGGGGGAGGGAAAGGTTACGCTGGCTGACAGTGACTAGAGGTGTGACTTTAAATGCAAGCCCATCTCCCACTGATGTCAGCATTTTTCCTCTACCATGTTCAAGTTAATGTTTGAATCAAGGTGTGACCGAAGTCCTATTTGCATTGATAACAGAGATTGTGGATATTTTAGTGGTGTGAATTTGCAGCTTTAATACAATTTATGACTAGAATCTGAAGGGGCTGCAAAAATTGAAGGCTTTTATGGTATGAGAAGGGAGCGATATACTAAATAGGGCTGCAGCTAACGATTACTGTTCTTGTCAGTAAATCTGTTGATTACTCCTCATTGATCAATTTACACGTTGTTTGATCTAAGTGACGTCAACAAATGTCTTGTTTTGTCAACAATCCAAAGACAGATAATGTAAAGTAGGAAGAAATACATCAGGAAATATTTCTATAAATGCAACCATAACCAGAGAATTGAGCGATTACTGGGTCCAGGTCTATCACAATTCATAAACATATGCCAGTAGACATGAAGGGCCACAAGCCAAAAAGGTTAGGAACGACAGATTTATGTCTCAACTTAGACTAAGAGGATAGATGCTAAGTCTCTGTAACAGTGGTCTTCTGTGAATAAGGCTTAGAGCATCCGGGCCCTCTATCAGATCCACTAATGAGGCAGGCTACTCTCATTTCTCGACGATGATGTCATTTTACACATGCCTGCTTCCGCATGAAGTGACAAGAGGACCGAAATACGCCAGAACTGGATTGTACAATTGTACGATTGTACACATCGCTTGATGTGGGGGATTTTCTTCAGGATGCAAATCCAATCAGAGAATAGATTACACCCGACCCATCTGGTGGTTGCTACTGACTGTGATCATGCATATTTCGCAAAAACAGTGAGTTTTTTTTTAAATCAATTTTGGGGCCTGTTCCCTGATTGCGCTAACTGCAGATGCATTGATCTGTAATAAGCCTCCAAAGTGGGTGAAGCTGTGTTTTTCGAGGTTTTGTTTGTGTTTCAGGCATCATGTTGCTAGCTGTTTGGAAAGGAACACACAAGTGTAATCTGATCATTTCTGTTTGTGATTCATTTGATGATGAACCTTTGACATTCAGACTTGGTTTTACCCTGACTTACAGATTGATACTGTGCTTTTGACCCTTATAAACCAAGCAATGCCCACTCACCTATGACCCACAGATTGTTGTTCACTTCTCGCTTTGTTTCAGTTTTTATAGGCCTGACAGTAAAGCTGGCAGAAATGTATTTTTTTTTAATCCTCCAACCCCCTTGGTGGGTCTCGACTCCAAGTCTGGAAGAAGAACTACAACAACAATATGGAAAAAGATATTAAAGAATAAAGGTGACAGATAAGATGACAATATGATTTCTTTGTTCATAGAAATTTGTGTTCTTGAGAGGCCGATTCGACTTAGCGACCCTGAAGATGGTTCTTTGCAGCTGGTAGTTGTAGAGTTGTTGTCTGTATTTTCTTTTTCAAACCAAATATCAGACTAATTTAAATCCCTTGTTCTTCCTCTTGTAAAGCCCAACCCAATCCCGAACCCGCAACCAAAGTGTGTGGACACCAAGCATTTACACTGACCCAGCAGGGATACAGTTGTACCCGCCAGTGCTAATGGATCGTGTCCCTGGGGCCATGAAGACTGGGTTTTGGGTGGTGTAAATATTCTAGAGTAAACAGCGTTGCAGTTACTCTGTGGCCTCACCGGTTCATTTGCTCACACTTGGTTTAACAAGATTGAAACTGCTGCCTGTATTTAGAGGTGAGATAGATCATGGCCTGGACAACGTCGTCGAGGAGTGTTTGGGTGTTCTTGTTTTTTTTTCTTTGCCTCATGGTGGTGGTTTGTCGATTGCCAAGTCGGACCTGTCTGTCGGAGTACATGATGATTTTGTTTGAATGATTCACTTGTAAATTAAAGTCTGATTGTCTGTTCTGATCCATATTAAGATGTACACTCCAATCAGACTTCTTTACGTGATACCAAAAAAAGGCATGTATGTCAAAGGGTAAAATCCCATCCGTGATTCCTAAAAAAAATATCCCATGCTGAGATGAACACGTGTAGAACTGTACACACCTCGGTTTGTTTACAGCAACACTGGTAATTCTCCATTCATGGAAAATGCGACTATGTTGGCAGCAGGGTGTGCGCATTGACGTGTTGTTAGCAGTCAACACTGTGGCTTTCTGCTGGTTCATAGGGGTGAAATAGCATGTTGCTGTGAGCACTTTGTAAAAAATCAGTCTCGATATTGAGGTGTTTATGAATTGCGCGGTGAATTGGCGTCACACAAATAGAGAGCAGAAAGTACAATTGGTTTTGTTGTGCAGTCAGTGGCTCATTTACTTTATTATGTGTAAGCAGACTTTGGTACAACTTATATACTATTGGATGTGAACCATTAAGTGCATTGTTGCCACTAGTCCGTTTTAAGGTTATTTACTGGAAATAATTGTTGTCTTCATCACAATACACTTTGTCTATGTCTATACGAGTCAGGCACTCTCGTTTTATTCGAGAAAAATGGAGAGGAACCGCTGTGATGCACACACACACACACACACACACACACACACATGCCATCAAACAACACAAGATGAGTTTTGCAGTGTTACCAATAGCAAGTGCAGTTTACACACTTTACTATTATAACGTTCAAAGCTCATGAAATTGAATATAAATAACGCAACAAAACAATACAAAGTGTTTTTGTCGAGCCCTGATTCAGTTTCAGTAATCAATCAATCAATCAATCAATCACAAGTCTGAACTCTACTGGAGAGATTATCAAGATATTCCTTCAGATGATATTTAATAATGGTGGCCACTACATTCCATCGTCTCCCATTGGTGTTCAGTTGGCTTGACATGTAGTTACTGTGAAGGCCAGAGAATACTCTTTTATTGACAGAGTTTTCATACCTGTCAGTATCTTCTCAGGGTCAAACTTGCCAAATTTAGCATGTAGTTGGCTATCTCAGGAAAGCTAGTGAGCTAGCCTGCTGACCGTTCAACATCATGCATGTCATCGTTGTTTATGTAAGGGATAATGTATAGAACGACGGTCATTATCGGGAAACTAAGTCCAGACAGGATGAACTGGTCGGGGTCTGTTTCGTCCTGAAGGGACTTTCTGAGGGAGTTTCCTGACAATGACCGCCATTCTATACATTATCCTGCTTATTACATGGCTACTCGCCAACATGGAAAAAATGAATTCACACAGTGTGTCTTTTTACAATTTCTTTATTACCATTCATAGTGTTTTTCAGCGAAGAAATGTAGCAACCCTAACCCAAACCGACGACAAAGATGTTGACAGAACATTCTTTAGGACACAGCTGATCAATTGTCCGCTGAAATTCAAGTCCTCTAACCAGTCTTTCAAAACTGACATGGCCCATACCGTGCACTTTTTGGTGTTCAGTTCCTGTCGACCCTCTTCTATTTTATCAACGTCTCATTCATCCAAAACTTTGTGCCGTTTCGCTTTTATTTTCCAAAAATGTTAAAGCTAATGTGAAACTCATCCATACTAGTGGCCTAGTAGTATGTTTTTTCTGATATGAAGTAGGCTACAGATCAGCTGATGTCACTTAGAGACCAAGTATGCTGGGGTGATAAGTGACCAGACTACTTGTGCAGCAAAGATTCTAGAGCGTGGAGTGCTAGGAAATATGTGAATCAGATGCAAAAAGGCCACTTATCTTGACAGCGGTCAAAAATGCTTAGCAACGGTCAGTTACAGGGAAATATTTGACCACCGATTTGGAAGGCCCATTCAAGTGGAGTGGAGTGGAGCATTCTAGAGCATTAAGAAGAGCCATGTAATAGATAGAAATAAAATTGCATTCATAGCCATATAGATTTTTAAAATGAATCCATTCAGATTTTTCCCCAATTGTCCAATTGTTGCTTGAGGGAAAATAATTGTTTATTTGCTATTTTGAGTAGCTCTGCCCTTGAGGAATGTTAACTAAAAGTCAAGTCTGTAGGCATCTGTTAGCAATGCAACAGCATGGAGTAAACCTAATGTCCCTCTGTTACTTGCTGCTCTACTCTGTTTTACTCCCTCTGGGAAACATGGCTGCCCCCAGGGGAAGGCCCATATCTGTTGTCTGGGCTGAAATCCTCTTGTTTGGTCAGATGGACACTGCAGGGACTATAAGTCCATCCTCGTCATTACATGTGTGTCCACCGCGGGGCCACTTGACCTCTGCTCATTTCGATGAGCATGTTTTTTTTTTTTTTTTTTGGTCAAAGCTTTCCCTCCTCTGCTTTAGTCAGATCAAATGCTCTCTCAAAGTGGATTACAAAGATTACTTAGAAACTTGGTTCTTATACAAATAGGTTTAATTTCCCAAAGTCAGAGAGAGCAGATTGAGACCACTGCGATGTATTAAGTGTTGTATTGTTTAAAAAACAAAAAACAAAAACAAAAACCCATACATTTGTAAATGCCAACTGAATGTTCTAGCCTTGCTGCAAGCATTCCTGCCTCTCTCAGAAGTGAAAGTATGAGCCTGAGATTTACGAGGACTTTCTATACTGATTAGATAAATACAAAGGTCAAGGTACAAAACTGGCTGTTTTTTTTTTGTTTTGTTTTGTTTTCCTTTTTTTTCTGGTTCCTGAAAAGTTGACATTTTGGAGCAACACACATAACCACATAGCAACTGCTATTACTCAAGTAAACTATAATTGCCTTTGACAGATTTTACACAAGGCTACATGTGCTCTGTTTGGATCCAGATATTTTCCCTGAGAGTTATGAGAAAGGATCCAAAGTGAAGAGACTCTATTGATTACATGTTTGGACAGGACATGGTGTCCTTCCAGTGGCCTTACCTCGATGATTCTGGTTGGTTTAAGACATTCATACGATCCTAAACATCATTTTCACATGTCACAAACGATGGCAGTTTCTTCTCTTGAAATTGCACAGTGCAAACATTGGAGAAACAGTCTGGACTGGTGAGACTAGAGCTTCTACAGAGCAACAGATTGTTGGAGAAATTCATCAACGTCATAGGCAAAAGTGAATTATATCAGCAGAAAAGGTCTCTGGCTATTGATTGGATAAACTGCTTAAACCCTTGAAAGGACATCATTTTTCTTTACTTTGTGTCTTTCTGGACATGAGTTATTATGATGAGTTAATTTTCATTGATTGACACTTAGATCAACAAAGACCCCTCATCCACAGCCTGCACTGATAGTCTTGGCTAAGATTAGCTAACTTTAGCTAGACCTTGTGTAAAATAAACATTTTAAGCCTGTTTTTGACTCACTGACTAGCTTGGATGCACTCTGGGTAATTTACTTTTGAAAAGGAATGAGAATACATGGAATCATTTGATCATTTGCCAGACCAGGGGACAGCTTTTTTCAAAACCTGATGCCTACATTACCCATAATGAAACTTTGCCACTGAGTGACATCACTGGTTTTCATCAGATTAAATGTGTTTTTTATGTATCCAGGTAGACCTGTAAGCACACTTTAGTGTGTGAAATGGGTGATTTCACTTTAATGTGAGTGATTCATGACATTCTTATGAAATGGGCATTGTGCCTTATACGGAGGGGATGTGGTCGAACGTTCAGTGTACCTGAAGTAGTCGTTTCATTTCAGGTTGCGTCCGCCCTGCTGGCTTTTGTTACATTCCCATCAAAACTTGCCCACCGCAGCTATCACAACAAAATACCAGAGCTTGGTGTTCTGGGTATAAATACTGTGTTTTCAATGAATCGCCCCCTGGGTGTTACTCTGCATTCAGCCCAATCCCTGTTCTGCTGCCTGTGTGCTAGCTGCCCTGCATACTGAATGTTAGACTTTGTGGCATGGAAAGCATTTCCTGTGTACTCTCCAGTGATCCCCTCTTTGCTTTGAACGAGGTGATGCAGAGCTGCATTATCATTGCGTGAACGTGCTATTAGATTCCATGTAGCCATTTACTGTACTGAGTTTTTCAAAAAGGTCAGAGAGATGGAAGGTATTTGTGTAGGATGCATGTCAAGAGTGGGACTAAACAGGCCTTTAGTGGCAGCCACACTAAGCTTTCTGCCGGGCAGCGGGCATTCTTCCTCCATCCCCTATCCCATGAGCCTCTGCTGCTGGGACAAAGTCCTCTTTGTATGCCCATGGCTCTTGGCTAGAGCACACAGAGCTTTGAAATTGTGCTTGAACGATGGGATTTTCATTTCTATCCCTCTTTTTCGTGCTCGCTCTCACCCCTCTTTGCTTTCACTCTGCACCGAGCCTCACCCCTAACCCTTCTCACCCATGCCTCCCACCTTTCTCCTCTCTCTTAGCAACTACTCAAGTGGGACAGTATTGCACTGACACCAGCACTGTGCTTGTTACCAGCTTCCTGAGTACCAGAGTTTACCAGAGTTTCTGCTGGATGCTGTGGATAGACAGCATCAGATTTTTTTTTTTTTTTAATTATTATTTTTTTTGCAGTAGGGTTTATTATTTCCTAATCTTGTGTCAAACTCTATTTCTGCTAAGATAATGTGTCTTCTTGAGTGAAGAAAATAATAATAATTGATATGGCACGATAAATTATTTCCTGGTAATAAAGGAGCAAAAACACCTTTCCTGCTCTTACTATATTTCTTAATCTCTTTTTTTATTCAATGTTAGTCTACACCCCTGAGGGTTTTGGCCCCCTGCCTGCGCCGCTTGCCATTGTTTGCATGTAATTTTAGCCAAATAGGCATTTAAAGATTGTTTTAGATGTTTACTGTAATCAGCGTAAATCACTATGGAAGTGAGTGTCAGCTAAACGTATGAAACGCATGTGTGAATTATTCCACCTGAGGTGTTATTAAACAGGTTGCAGTGACTTAAGCTAGTTGCAGCTTGTGGAAGTGTGCGTATGTGTGTGTGCCAGCAGACAGTTTATCCCCCCCACCTAGTAATCTTACAGCTGCTTGTCTGGCTCGTACCTGCTGTTGTTGTTACTGTGCTGCAGAAAACACACAAGACGCCTTCACCTCATTTACTGCTTGGACACTTATTGCTGACTGACTGACAGAATGAATGTATGACTCAGTGTGGCGGGAGATAAAAGGTTGTATGTGTGCCTAGTGTCTAAATTTCAAATGCGAAAGAAAGTCGAGTCAAAGACTCAACACTTAAGTTAGCCTGAATTATTGTTCTTCCTCTGTGATCCAGAGATTTTAATGAATTTGTGATATAACAGCAGGATGTTTTTTAAGTTTTTGAGTCCAGTAAAATTTTACATACTACATATTATTTTATAATTATATATTTTTAGACTAAGAATATTAAAAGTCCACTGAAACACTAAGTAAAAGCATATATTTTTTAGCAAAAATATTGAAAATTTAGATATTCAATAGCGTCAGTCAATACTCTGGTGCCACAGTATTAGCAGAGTGTTATGCAATCAGATCAGACAGCTTTGTTATTATAACACACACTCACACACAGGCACAGGCACACATACACATACACACATGCTCACACACCCACACACACCTTCAGTGACATAATGCAAGCCTTAAACTTGACCTTAGCCACAACAACTGCATTCCCTCGGGTCAGTGAGGGGGTTCTGGGTGCCCAGTGGAAAAAAAAAAAAAAAAAAAAATTCACTGTAATTCCATCCATAGCCAAAACAATGCCAGAATGTTTGACTATATTGATCATGGGATTAGTTTCATTTTTTGTGAGAACATATTGAGAAGCGAAACACTTAATGGTCCAGCAGTCCTTGACATGAAGAAGTTTGAATCCTCGTGCTAAGTCATCAACAATGAAAATTTACAGTAACAGCATTTCTATCTTGGATTTGGTTCTGCTTGCTCAGACAAGGTAAAAATGAGTTGATTTCCACCTGCTGACAATTCACTTGGTCACTATCCAGCGTCATTCGCAGCAGGAGTCCCAGTGACAGTGACGTTAACAGCCTTTTGACTTGGCATAATAAGAGAAGCTCACAAATGGTAAACCCACACAGGTGCTGATTGTTATTCAGCCTGATTGGAACTCTTTTCAGGACTGTATGTCGGCTTTGTTTGCACTTATTGGGTCAATTACATCTGTGTCCTATTGGTTTATAGAGATTCCCCTACTTCCCAGCATGCCATAGCTCCTCCCAACTTTAACTGAAGTGGAGGTCTAATCATCCAGACAACAGAGTTTTATGCTTGACTACATCTTACAAAAGTTCTCATGTCGATATTAGTTGTTAACATTCACACTGATTAACTGACAGGTGTAACAGTCATATACCTCACTAAACCAACTGACAAAGCTGATGTTAGCAATGAAGAGTAAATAAAGAGTATAGAGGAAAGACATGATATGGAGTACAGTTAATTTATCTGATCTAAAACTTAATGAATGCTGTTTTTTCCTCTCAAACAATCTTTTGGGGGGAAGTTATGCTAGCTTGTGATGCTAAGGTGATTTCCTCTTTCCTCTTTTCATTTGGCAACATGCTGTAGTTCATTGTTCTTGATTAATCTGGCGCAATACATGTTTAAACCATTTACATTATATTACTAAAATCTTTACTAGCTAACATTTTCTTGAATTTTAGTGCTGCAAGCAGATTTAGCCAAATAACTCGCTAGTTTGAAACTAGCTAGAAGTTGCTAGGAACTTACAAAGGACTTTGTGTTCAAGCTCAGTGGATTCTAGAATAGCTAGTGCAACCAGTCCAGGGCCTTTAAATGGAGATCAGGTTTCATCAGTGTTAGCTGTTACATCTGTGCTATTTTGGCTATGATAAGTGCATGTTATGTATCTGTTAGCTAAGGTTTGGCTGGGCAGTATTTGACTGTCAGATGTTTCATGAAATGAAACTCAGGTTTGTGGGCAATGGAGGGGGGACTGCGAACTGTTTTTTTATACTCTGTGAAAAGTGATTTCACATCAGCGTATGCATATCTGATGAGCATCTTGTGGCTGTTTCACAGTTGCCGTCTGATGCCATTGTTTTTTTCATTGATGTGAGCTTTTCCAGGAAGAAGCAGGAGCTCTAATGATGTGCTGGACTTGTGTAGTTGTTTGCTGGTAATAATCCTTGTGTACAGTTTTCTACATGCATGGGCCCGCTTTCATGAAAGAGGGCAGCGACTGTTTGTGGGCTCTCATTCAAAGTTTAAATATTGTTTCCACTTGTTGGAACAAGCCCCGATGGTGTCGACCATTTACACCATGTTTGAATAGCACTGGAAAGTCTAATTTATGTATCAGCCCTGTTGAAATTCTGTTTGTGTTGCTCTCTAAATATTCAAATGAGAAGACAAGGGGAGGAAAGCCAAGCCTCTGTTGGAGAATAGGCCAGTTTGTGAAACCATTTCCTAATTGTTAATGAGGGGCTCCAGGGCAGCTTGCCAAGGCTGGAGGGCCAATAGCATGGGCCTGTTTGAGGAGGGGGGGGGGGGGGCAGAGAAGGGAAGGGGCTAGCTGTGGGGACACTGTCACTGAGGGGACCCCTAAACCCCATCGGCCCCCTCCTACCTGGTTCACAAAGTGCTCGAGCAGGCAGCTGAGTGCGACCGTCACTTCCACCCGAGACTTTAATGAGGGTCTAGTTCGGCTTTGGGACTCGGTGAGCTTGTGTGGCTTGCCGACTGCTATCTGAGGAGCAAACCCTGGGCTGTCTGACTTGGAGAGCAAAGGGGGGGTCAGTGAGTTTTTAAAGATGTCCAACAACAACAATAACCAGGAGGAGAAAGAGGAAAAGGAAGAGGACACTGAGGAGAAAGAAGAGGAGGTCATGGTGAAAATCCCACCGCCTCCACCTCCTCCTGAGGTCAACTGGAAGGGTCCTGCTGAGGAGGGGAAGTCGGAGCCCAAACCTTTGCCCAATGGGCACCACTGCCAGCCTATGAACCGCAGTATTTTTCCTCTCTCCACAGTCTCGCCTGCGGCTGAGAGGATCCGCTTCATCCTCGGGGAGGAAGATGACGGCCCGGCACCCCCACAACTCTTCACCGAGTTGGATGAGCTTCTGTCGGTGGATGGTCAGGAGATGGAGTGGAAGGAGACGGCCAGGTAAAGACCTCAGTCTCAGACCCCAAAGTTCCTGTATTTGCCCCTTTTTGATTTTACAGTTATGATCATCAGAAACTCTCTCCATTGACTTAAACTCAGTCATTCCAAAATAAGTTATACGGTTGACAGTGAAGTCATCTACACAATAAAAATCCTGTCATCTTTTAATTACGACGATGTACACATTTTGTACACCTAAAAACCTTTGTGCACAGATTGTTTTAAACCTCCATCCCAGGGGCAAATAAATGAACAGACACTTTTAAACTTCAGCTGGTTGTCAGACTAAAATCCCTTCTTCAAACACGAGGGAACTTGCTGCGTGTACTGAATTTGGAGCAGCAACTAAAATGAACCCACAGGTTTCTCTTGTGTGGCCCACCAGTGGGATGGGATGGGTTAGAGATGGGATGATTGTTTATACATCATTAGCATGTGAAGAGTGAAGCTCTCTCAGGGGGAAACTGGATCCCTGGGCTGCTGTTTGAGACTCCAAGTGAGTCAATTTGTTATCCAAACCCCTGACCAATTATACCACCGATAGAGGTTACATTTTGCCTCAGTGTTGGTTGAATGATTTTCAGAGGAGCCCTACTGAAGAACTCTGCTGTCAAATCCATTCAGTACACTTGGAACAAGCTTTTTCCTTTAACTCAGGAAGGCTTCATAAGGCGATGCGATAGTTGAAAAGTATTGAGAAAGTATTTGCCCACCATGATATTGACTAAATGTGTCACTTCTCCACAGGACACTGCTACTGTGTTGGTGAGGGTTCAGCTGAGATGAGCTTTATCATTATGTGAATATGCAGAAGCTTGTAAATCCTACAGAATTAGAAGTGGGATTAAACCTTACGTTAACCTGGACTGAACCCAGTTGATTGGTTGATCATGTCATGTCAGCCAACAAGGGAAAAAAAAACACCTGATGAACTCAAACAGTAGGAGGTAGGATTTATTATAGTTCCTAATAAACTATACTTTATTCAGTATAGAGGGGAAATAAATCAGTAAAACCGTGTGGACAATAACATACACAGAGTGCTTTTGAAAAATGACCACAAAAAAAAAAAAAAATCTTTCCACGATGAAAGATTTCCCTGCAGTCAAAAGTAAAGTTGAATAAGAAATCAATCCAAGAGGGTCAGCAGGGCTAAAAAGGTTAAAAGCGAACAGCAGTTCCAGACCCTTCCAAAGTGTCTGTTCATTCTTATATGTTGCTCACAAAAGGTGAAAATAGAGGTGGAAAAAAAAATCAATCCTGTGTCTTTAATGTCAAATGTATTATTCTGCAAATTGCTGCAGAGATTAAGACCCGCTCCAGTGTCTCACCAAGTGCACTCGGGGGACTCAAAATGAATAAAAGATCTCACAAGTGCTGGGAAGTGCTGGGAAGTGCTGGCTGTCCGCCAAGTGCAATTTTGGCAGCCAAACTGGCCAAATAAAACCCCGGTATAGAAACAACTTGCTCAAAGCCTGTTCGGTTTCTCATCTCCATGACTCTGAGGGAGGAGGGAGGGGAGTGATTAAATATACACATTAAGAAAAAAACAGACATTTTTAATACTGCTTCTGAAGTTCAGAGCAGATCATCTTACCTTAACCATCCACAAAAGAGAGGACTGAATTCTCACACACTGTCCGTCCACTCAGGTCTTTTCCTGTTCACCTACCTTTGTGCGTTAGACTTAGACCGCATGAAATCTCTTTTCAAGTGCTTGATCTCCACCTACATGACACCATTTTAAATGTAATCTATTCTTTTCCGGCAGTTGTAAATTCTGAAATTATTCGTCTGTAATGAATTGTTAATTATGTTTGGGATGCATCTATAAAACCTCTGTTGTATGTGGACATGCATGACACATTCATATATGTGCGTTGCGTTGGTGAAGTTTGACATATTCAGTGTGAAAGATGTGAGTTGCCTGCTGAAATGCGCCATCATCTTCATCAGTCCTGCTTGTGTGCAAAAATATAGGCACCAAGTGGAAAATAACTTCAGTTTATTTCAATATCTATATTTGTAGTTTAGTCCATAATTCTTTGATGTGCCTCATAGCACTGCCACATGCTGGAAGAACTTATCCAAGTTAACGTAGAAAAGGATACTTTAATACAAACCCCGTTTACTGTCTGAGTTCCTGGTTTAATCCAGTCATTTCTCTCCCTTTTTCATCGCACAAGGTGGATCAAGTTTGAGGAGAAGGTAGAGAAAGGAGGTGAACGCTGGAGTAAACCCCATGTGGCCACGCTGTCCTTACATAGCCTTTTCGAACTGCGGACGTGCATAGAGAAGGGCACCATCATGCTGGACTTGGAAGCTTCCTCTCTGCCTCAGGTTGTTGGTAAGTTGACTGCAGGTCACTTGTCAGTCTTTCTCTGTAAGGAGATAAACTGCATTTAATTGCAGATTGTTAATTTTGCATTGTCTAGTGCATTTTGGGTGGAATTGTTGTGCCATGCAGATTGTGTTCATGTTGTGGCACAAAGCAGGAGGTGCAGGGGTCTGCATCCCATCCTGCTTCAAGTTTTATAAATTTAGAATTGTGCTAACCCCTAACCCTAACCCTAACCCACCCTAACCCTAACCCTAACCATGATAATGATTACTGGAATGGAACCTCCGGCCCAACAGTCTGTTTTAATTCAATCAAACATCATCCAATATCAAACTTAGTCACCCTTTTATCAATCTGAATTTCAAACCACCCTTACCACCCTGAGTTGTGTGTCAGCCGGTCACAAAACAGTAAGACCATTATGTTTTTGATGTTGGGAGCACAACCATTTTTGTCCACAGGGGCGTCCAAAATCAACAAAATGGCTTCATCAAAGTTCCTGGTAGTTGCTTTCAAAAATGTGACAAAAAATTCCTGGATCCGTCCCTTCATCTGGATCGGCACCAAAAGTTAATAGGGTCTATTCTGGGCCGAGACCCATCCGCCATCCAAGTGTCATGGAAATCTGTCCAGTAGTTTTTTTGTAATCCTGTTTACAAACCAATGAACAAGCAAGCGAATGGATGCGGCCAAAAACATAGCCTCCGTGGCAGATGGTAAAGCTGGGGTGTTTTTTTATATCTGTATAAAATACATTTAATGTGACGTCTCTTTTCTTTGTTAAAAGAAAGTCCCACAGCATTACGAGCCAATGTAATAACTTTGCAAGTAAATGTTATTTGCAGGATGCAGGGCTAAAAAGAAAATCAAGCTAAAGTTCAAAGTAATTAAATGATTTTTATATACTGCTATAATTATATCACTCAACTTCCAGTGAATGTTGTAATTATTCATTTTAGGTGTCTTAATGTGTACCAGTCTTTTACCCTTACAATAGAGTGACATTGATAAAGGTCGGCACCTTCCTGCCCGTGACGCAAGAGCCCGTGCGCCAGTTTGATTTGATCTGCTCTGTGATGTACAGGACACTCAGAGCTCGTCTGTAGCGTTGCGTGCAGGTTTGTGGATTGATGCGTTGCACACATAACTCAGAGGTTTTCTCCTTTCCCCCTTCTTTGCTTTTAAGAGTAGCAAAAGGCCACAGCTCTCTGAAGTCAAGCCAATCCTGTGCTCCGCTGTGTATTAGAACAGTGAGGAACTCGAACAGTAAATGGTCACATAAAAACTTCCTAATTTGAGGACAGCCAGCTCTTCGTTTTTGTCTGCATGAGGGAGCAGGAGGAAGAGTTACCACTTGGAGTGATTAATGTGATGTAATTGACTGTGCTGCACGGAGCGGACATGCCGAGCGGAGCGGGGCCTCTTGCTTTGAGGCCAGCTGACTGGACTGATGGGCCATTAACAGCACTACCCCTCCACCAGAGGAGAAACTCCCCGAGGCTGCTATCCGTCAGCATTCAGGCCGCCGACCTTCTTTTTAAAAATAGGCTAGACCTTTTGATTGAGCCGTTTCATGATGCCATGAAGACTTTCATACAGGAGCATTACAGTCTGGGGGCTACTAATTGAGTCCTTACAAGTATGAAGAGACTTTCTATGTTGCTTTTGAGTAGTGGCCTTGAGTCATGATACTATATTGAGGCGGTTGGGTAAAATGCTGCACGGAGGAAAAAGATACAGACAAAATGAAAAACTGGTATGAAAGAACAGCAGAATTTATTTTTGGGTCACATATTTCACATAATACATTCACGTTTTTAACTATTGCTCCGACAAAATAAGCAAGTTGGTGTGTGTTGTGTTGTGTTAAACGCAGTGTGGTTAAATTCCAAGTTGCAAAACTGTCTCCTCTCTTGAAAAAAACTCCTCTTCTGTCTCTCCCCTCTCTCTGCACCACCAGAGCTGATCACGGACAACCAGATAGAGATCGGTCAGCTGAAGGCGGAGCTGAAGGACAAAGTCATGTACACATTGCTACGGAAACATCGTCACCAGACCAAGAAGTCCAACCTGCGCTCTCTGGCTGACATTGGCAAGACGGTCTCCAGTGCAAGTAGGCTGTTTTCCAACCAGGAAAACGGTAATACTGATGCCAGTTTGGTGCAGTCTTCTGATTTTATTTTATGTAAATGGTAATGAACAAAAATCACTGAGTTTGAGTTAGATGGTTTTATTGAAGTAAAAACCCAAGCTGCTTGGTAGATGCCGAGACGTCATCAGAAATTTGGTCCCTTATAGTTTATTTTGAAGGTGTTGGCTCAAAAACTTAATTTTACTGCTACTGCAGTGCTTCTCACTTCTACTCACTAAACCCATCATTCAACCAAAACTAAAGTTTGTAGATGCCTTTTTTCTAATTCATCACAAACATTTGGTGTTATCACTCTAACAACTCAAAGTACTCACTGTAGGATACTGTACTAACTACATTTACAGATGCAGAACTGGTCAGAGACAAATCTTGTCTGCACCTGTGAGAGCAGGTGGAGCTCATTTCAAATTGACTTCCGCTGTAAATTTCCCCACCAAAGAACAGAGTTGGCGCATGAATTTTATGACACCGGTGAGAAAAGTCCAGGGCCATTACAAAATCGTAAAAGCTGACCCAGTGTTTGGATAGGATATGACTAATGAACTTGAGAAATTATGATTAACAGTGGTTAAAATCTCTGAAGTTGCTGGTGTGTATATGTGTGTATGATTCTCACATAATTTACCTTTAACGTTTGGTGTGAATTTAAAAAGAAAAAGAATGTAACACCCTTTTTTCCTCACACAGGATGGGCTGTCACTTTGCTTCACTGACAGTCTTTTTCCAGACTTTTTCCAGAGACTGAATCCAGATTTACATGAAAAGCACACAGAAGTAATGGAAATTGGATAACAGGGCAGTTTGACAGGATTGTAATTGTCTTATCAAATGGATTAAACATCAATCTGGTGTGTGCTGCATGCAAAGCTCATTGAAATGAATTCCGTCACAAAAATCCTTTGTTAATGAAATAGAAAACACAGAGCGGGATATTCAATCAGTCTCCAGAGCGGTGAGATGCAAAGTGACAGCCCTCACTCACACTGATGTCTCACTGACACTCCACGTGTACGAGTGCTTTGATATTAACACATTGAGTAACTAGATGTTTCACAGTGTTGACAATGTAATTAATGTGTTACCAGCCATGGGTCTTTGGAAAGTGAAGTTATTTATTACCTGCTATTAGATTTTATGCAGCTGGTTTATGACTGTATCTAAAGAAAAGCTCCCTCTGTTCATGATCTGCCTTGTTTCTGTGCTCAAAAGGAAACTCGTGGCATCAAAAGCTCAGGCTCTTATCATGATCGCTGTACTGAGATTAAGAGTTTCATTAATAATCATTAATTCATCACAACTTTGTGTGAATAAAGTACATCATCCGGTTTGTTAAAACAGCATTTGTCTGCTGTTAAAGTTTTCCTGTCCAGTGACCCATGGTGACCTGATTTAATGACGCAAGTCATAAAACTCATGTTTTACAGATTGTTAAAGGGAAAGTTCACCCCAGAAGCAAAAATGCATATTTTTCTTCTTACCTTTTGTGCTATTTTACTTCATCTGGACTATTTTGGTGTGAGTTACTGGGTTCTGGAGATACCAGCAATAGTGATGTCTGCCTTCTCTCAAATTTGATGTAAGTAGATGGAACTCGGCTTGTGGTGCTCAGAGCATCGAAAACTACATTTGAAAAAGAAAAAAAAAAACTAACGGCAACACCCCCTCTCAGTAATCATGACATCGTTGCTAAAGATAACCCACAGACCTTGTTTTGAGCAGTTTCATAACGTTTCTTTCGACCAAAGTAGACCCACCAATCACATCACAGCACAGGAGGAAAGCGAACATCTACTGTAAACCAGAGTGCAGGATGTAAACATTAATGGCCTCCACCGGAGCTGAGAAGAGACACATTGCTGCAAGTTTTTTTTTAATGCTGATATCTCCAAAACTAGGCAACTCACACCAAAATGATCCAGATGGATAAAATACCAGGAAAGAATGAAAAACTTCTATTGTTTTATTTGGGGGTGAACTTTCCCTTTAGTAGCCACTTGACTTTCTTCTCCTAACAAATCTCATGCTTTGGCTCCGTGGGCTTATCTATCAACTCTCCTGCTGTCTCTTCCCTCCATCTCTCTTTCCTTCCTCTTTTTGCTTCCCTGGATTGGGCTTCATAACCTGCTGCTGCTACTAAAAGCTCGCAGTCCTCTTGAGAACTCTGTGACTTGCCTGTCGGGTCGCATATCAATGGAGGACTTGCAGTCCCAAAGGAGTACCAGCATGGACTGGCTTAGTAAGTTCACTGGACCCAGTCTACATTCACACTGCAGACCATCAACCAGTTCTGAATCACTGCTCGTATTGGTGTTCATATTTGTTCCCTTTGAGATTGAACCAGTCCGCCAAAGATGCCAAAATCATATGTTTGTCACTAACTGAAGTTCATATTCTTCAGTGTCTGGCTTCTTGGTGCAAAAACCAATACCTGAGACTCGGGACGCAGACATTTGAAAATATGACTGCAGATTTGTGTTGCATGTGAGTTAAAGCAGTAAGAAGTGGAAAACTTTCAGCTGCAGTGTGAACGTGACCAAACTCTAGTCTAACATACCGCACCTATTACTCAGACTGAATGTAACAAGGACAGTAGAAGTCATTTTTATGTGCTTAATATAGTAGTGTCAATAAAAAGTTTGTCATCCCTGCTAGTTTTTTTAACACATTTTTATTAAGTTTAAGCAATTCTCTTTCCCAAACACCTGATATTTGATCCCCTTTCCCCTTGATTTAGTTGTTTTACCCCGTTACTTCTGAATCTACTTACAGGTTACCTATATACAGTGAGCACTACAGTTTCATCATTTACACTGGCTGCATCATACTGACAAGCATGTTATTACCCACAATACCCAGGGGGCAGATGCATGAAAGGCTACAGTGGCGTCAGATTTTGCGTTCGCTGAGATTCGTCCCTCTCTGGACGACCGTCCCTTATCTCCGACCTCAGCTCCAGGACTGAAGTAAAGTCACGTTCTGCTGTCAGATCTCTGATGCTGGGGTTGACAAGCTGAAACCAAATGTCAGCAGAGCGTAAATCAAAGTCCGCTGTCCACCTGCTTCACATGAGGAGAGCACTCAGTGGATGACATTGATGTGAGAGGTGGACGCTTAAGATGATCAGATATTCTCAGTGAACCTTTTCATTCATTCTTACAGAGTAACAATGGAAAAATGATCATTATTATTATTACTAGTTGGCACTGCATTTGTCATCTTGATCAACTACAAATGAAACAAGCTGAGACAAAGAAGAATAATCTCATTATTGACATGTAATACCGGACTAAAGCTAGTCGAACATGCACGTTTTGTTTTTCAATGTTGCACTCTAGTCTTCAAGACTTTTAGCAGATTGTATGTATCTAGATCCAGTTACTGTCAGTGAACCGTTGAGGTGTTCTTAGCTGAACTTAAATGTTTTTCTCCAAACGCCTATTGATCGTTGAGTAGTAAGCAATTTATCCTCTGGTGCACTCCAGCCTGTATCAGATAGATGAGAGTTTAATGGTGAGCTAGATCTCTCGTTTCTGTCTTCTACGGTTTGCCTTTCTTTCTTTTTCGGCGCTGCATGTTGAGCGAACTGTCTGGGCCACTGTCTTTTCTTGGATCTCTGCCATCTGTATTTTCCACTCAGTGCTCCATTCTTGCTGTAAAGTGAAGCCGGTTTAACTGTTCAGGGTTGATGTGTTCTAACAGATAGTCCCACCACAACTCACCGGAACCTGACCTCCAGCAGCCTGAACGACATTTCTGACAAACCAGAAAAAGACCAGGTGAGTCAACCTGATGATTTAATAGTGGAGAATCCCTTTTGTTTTCCTGAATTCATGTCTAAATGCCTTTGCTGCAGTGTTTCAGCACTGCGGACACCAGACATTACCTGTCAATTAGAAAATAACTTAATGAAATGATTTCTGAAGGTGATTCCGCATCTTTTCTGCATTGCTAATGTTCCTGAGTTTCATTCGTATTCTTTATTCAATTTAGTCTTGATTGCCGACTTCCTTCCTCACCCTCCGACATTAAGGAAGATATAGCGACAGGTGTCCAAATGAAACACACTCGTAATGTGCAAAAATGTCTGGGTTTGAACATTGATGGAAACTTGTAGATTATGAATAGTACACAACTCATTTTTACATTTTGATGCAGACGTATTCACTTTTTGTCGTCCATAAGAATGTTATCTGAAAAATCCTTTCAAGAATCGTAAAAGTCTTAAAAGTCTCAGAACATCTCAGAACATCTCAAAGGTTTAGCTAAATGAAGATGCCTTCATCAGAGCCAATCAAGTAGAGCCTTTGGCTCAGTGATTTATATTCAAACCAGGGGCCATACTGTAAAATGTGTCTTGAATCTGTCACTGCATGGCCTATTTTTGAGAAACAGATTTTTAGGGATAAATAAAACTTTGAGTGATTTTTTTTTTCCCAGCATAACTGAATTTTTAACTAAATCTGTCCAGGGCAGAATTGCAGGCCTGTATTGCAAAGCTAGCTGTTAGCCTGATGTACCCTCAGCCCCTGCAGAGCTGGAGGAACCAGTCAGCGCAGACTGTGGCCTCTGGTTCAGAGCAGAGATAACATTGTCTACAGTACATTGTTCCAGCTGCTGTCGTTATCACTCGGCCCTCTGCAGCTGCTCCGAACCTGCCACAGCCAAGTCTGTAAAGCTATTTCCAAGTCCCTCGTGTGTAATATCTCTTCCCAGTGTATCAAGAGTCTGCAGACAAATGTGAATAAAAGTTTTCCTTTAATGGTCAGTGTGGCGATTTTGCTGCAGGGAAGACAAGGCAGAGAGTCTTTGCTGCAACAAATACCAGAAAGAGAGAGAGAGAGAGAACAAAATTGATTATTAAGTCAAAATGAAAAGTACACAAGCAGACACACACTGCCCTTCAATCTACTTCTGCCACAACTTACGATACACTGCATCTTTATGTGTCACACCCAGAGGAGATATCAATGTTTATTTTCTTCTTCCTCACCATGTTTATAAATTAATTTCTGTCAACTGCGATGTGTTTACTTCTCTGTGACCCGCTGGTGTTGTTTAGCTTATCTTTCCTGCTCATGTTTCTGGAAGAATATCACAACATCAACTCGCTGTTTCGTTAAACGACGTGTAGCAGAATAAGAAACTGTAGTACCTAAAAATATTTCCCCGTTCTGTCTGTGTGAGTGGGTCAGAAAAGAACATGTATGATTAACCCAATCCTGTGCTCAGTATGCACGTCTGCAGGGATCAGTGCACAAACTCTTTTGTTGTTCTTCTGAATAGACAAATAAACTCCAATTTCATTTTCACATCTGAGTACAAATATGTCAGTTTAAAAACTGGATAAACAGCAAACAGATAGTTTTTCTTTTGCAGAAAACTGTCACATCTGCTGCCGTCATAGTTGTCGCGGCAGATGACCACAAACTAGTCAATTGTCCCTTGGTGTTTTCCAGACTGGTTACATCACGCTGTAAGCTCCATTGATTCTGATGGTGGAATAGCTGGATTACCTCAGTTTACTGCAGATATTTGTTCGTATGGTCTCATCCCAGACCAGGCATCTGGGAGACGAGAATTAGGTCAGACCGATCCAGTAAGTCCTCCTGTGGGACACACAGTGTAGGGAAGAGACAACTAGACAGGAAGCACATCTCCTTAACCGAAGCTCTTCCACACCCACTCAGACTATAAATACCATTCAGAGGTTTCCTCTGTGGGCAAGTGATCATTTCCACACTGTCTGATAACTTGGTGCTTGAGGACAGAGATATGATGGCGGCAGAGATAGAGACATCTGCCGGGCAGATTCATGTCCAAAGACTGGAGTGAGATTGAGTGCAAAGCTGAATTATGAATTGAAATGTCACTGATGCATTGTAGGGCTGCTGAGAAGGCCTTCATTGTGTGAAGGTTTCTCAGTTTATCCAGAGTCGAACCAGGGTCCGCTGCAGATCCTTAGCACATAGGACGCCCGCTCTACCAACTGAGCTATATAGACCCTTTGAAATCATATTTAGATGAAAGCAGGAATCTCAGACACGTGTTAGAGTGTTTCTGTGGAATGTGGGTGAACTGATTTGAAAAGAGGCAGCAGGCAGAAGTTTTTACACTTCAGGCTTCAGGCAGTCACTGCATTTGTTCCTGGTGCCAGTCGAGAGTCAAAGGGGACAGGAACAGATTCAGGTAGTTTATGAGGGCAGTGTGGTGTGGATTAGCAGTGATCGGACACAGGACAGGGTGCGCAGTTACACAGGTTTAACCTCTGGACTCAATGATTTACCGACAAACCTACTGCCAAGCCAGCTCAACAGCCTCTGATTGGATCTGTTTGGATCTCACCAGTGGAAGGTCACAATTTTATGGGATTTCAGTCCTCAGAGGTTGATGGCAGCGATCCTGCCAGTACGTGATCTGCGTATGGCAGGCAGGCGTGATGACAAGTGACTGAAGGACGCTCTTTTTTTTTTTTTTTTTAACCTGGGTTATAGTTGTTTTTATCTCTCCTTTCTCAAAGAAGATAAAAATTAGGCCAATTCTTCTTCATTTACAATTAAATCTTTCTTTATCTTCTTGTGGACACAAGGAAACTGCTCCCCGACTATATTTTTAGATCTGCTTTTTACAATGATTGTTGTTTACTAGCAGCCAGTCGGTGTTGCTTGTAAGCTAATCCGATTCAGATCCCGGCACTGGTTTGAAGCCACGTTTAACTTCATCCAGTACTCTTATTCAGTTTGATAGCTTATCAGACTGTTCTCTGGACAGGTGATTCATTTTATTGTTATCAATATTAACTGTACATGATTAAAAAAAGCAGAATTGTCCCAACGATATATAAGAAGCCAAACAACAGAAGCAAAAATGGTGTAAATGTCGAAACTGCAGGTTATATTTCTTTACCACCTTGCTTAAGTGTACCATTGGTGCTGCGTCCTTTATATGGAAAACATATATTACAGCCTGATGGTATGAAATTCAGCAGCCTTCCTGAAATCAGTTGATAGCAACGGGTTTATCTCGGCAGGGTAGAGTCGAGGTTATGAAAATCTTTTTTTTTCGCATAGATTGTCCTCAGTAATGTTGAGGATGAAGCATGACATCTGGATTGTACGCGTCCGTTGGATTCTTGTATCTGCCATTTAATACGAGAGAAATCCATTCATGTCGATTGTTGTGTGATTGTATAAACATGGACGGTGTACTGGTGGTGAGTGAATGGAGCAGTTCTATTAGGAATTATAACATCTGTCCTTTGATTAAGCTTAAGGAGAATAAAGAAAATGAACCCCTGTGAAACAGACTGCTGAAATGTTACCATGAATGAAGAATCTCTCAAGATGTAAATATAATAATTGACTGAATAGTCCTGTGGAGCCTGTCAGCATAACACATTCAATTCTTGTATTTCCAAAAAACTTTCTAGCCTCTAAAAGTGAAGATATCATGTTAGATATTACTTATGGTAATAGTTAAAAACATCCATGTGAATAGTATTTGAGTGGCAGAGCATGTACTTAAATAAATTATATATATATTTGCATATATGTATGTACTGTATGCCGTGAGTCAACTTGCCTGGCTAAGAACTGAATCTGATCTCATTTTTCTAATTATTAGAATCAATTTTCATTTTTGTCTGATTGTCAGTAAAATAAATTAATGTAGAAAATGTGCCTCTTTGACTCTGCTGCTGCAATCGGCAAAGTAACTAATAACGACAGTTGTCAAATAAATATAATGGCGTAAAAGTAGATCATTTGATGCTGAAATGTTTAGAGAAGTGAGTATGAAGTAGCAGAAAATAGAATATCTGTTGATTGATGTGGTGAAATAAAGTAAAAATAAGAACTTTCCTTTAATAAAGGAAACACCATCTGGTGCAGATGGGACATGGAGTATATACTTTGAATCCTCTTGTGATGATTTCTTTTTCTAATGTTAAGGTTTTTTGCTGTAGTTGTAGATGTAGTTGCGTAGAGTGATTAAATGGTTGAATTTGATTAACCTTTATGAGACTCAAACACAGTCTTCTAATAGAAGGGGAAGAACATTGTCAGTGGGCCTGATTTCTGGTTTGGGGCGAACTAACACATCAACTCAGAAGACTGAGCTGAAACGCAAACTGTTCGAGAAGCTCAATCGACATTGATGTAAACCATGATTATTAAACGTCCAGAGCACAGAGTTCAGATGAACTGTCGCTGGCTACGACTCAGTCAATCTTTCCCGCCTGCTCGCTGCTGTTTTCAAGTTAATATACAACAAAGTACTTTTCCATGACAATCTTATCTCAGTGTTTATGATTAATTGTCTTTGAAGTTTTATTTATTAATGATCCCAACCTGCTCGCAAGCGACTCAATACAGCCTCGCCATCATAAGAAACATCGTATGAGGTAGATAGGACTGTGGAACGAGTGATGTAAACCGCCTGCTTTAAAACCGATGTAAAGCATTGAGAAATGAAAGAGATTTTTATTACAAAATGTAATGATGAAACAAATCTGAATCTCGAATCTTGTAAGATGAGTTAGCAGACATAGAGATTAGCAAGAAGAGGAACTGATTAAAGCCAGATCCCCCCCCCAAAAAAACAAACAAACAAACTAACTAACTAACAAAAAATATATAAGAATAACAAAAGAAAACAACACAATAGCTTTATTCTTTGGGTTTGTATTTTTTGTATTTACACTGTTAGGTCATGTTCACTCACTGCACAGCTGAGTTAAAGAGAGTCGGTGTTGACAGGAAAGCTGTTAAGACACGTTTGATGAAGAAGAGTTTAAAAGAGCAGAGACGATCTCACCTGCGGAGCTCAGCAGGTGTCTGGCCTCCGTTTTCATGCATCTCGCCACCACAGAGACAGAAAGAAATGCAGCCTTATTTAGGTTCCATGGGAGCCTCCTGGTTTGGTATTTAACTTGAATGGGGATTGTCGTGTTTGAAATAGGTGGCTTAATTTGATGTGTGCTGTATTGAGTCGCTTGCTGGTGAGAACATAACATTTACTGTCTCCTCCTGTTCTTCTCTTTTGTGCCTTTTCAGCTGAGGAACAAGTTCATGAAGAAGTTGCCGAGAGACGCCGAGGCCTCCAACGTGCTGGTGGGGGAGGTGGACTTCCTGGACTCGCCGTTTGTGGCGTTTGTTCGTCTGCAGCAAGCTGTGATGCTGGGAGCCTTAACAGAGGTTCCTGTTCCCACAAGGTGGCTGAGATTAATGTCGAGCTCCTATTTATGAATTCCTCAAGCGCAAAAGTTCAATGAAGGGAGATGCACCAGTCCAGGATTTTATTGGTCAGACTTATATAAGTCAGACTACCTTACACATATGATTTAAGGTTTTAAAACTGAGAGAAAACATCATATTAAAATTAGAAAGAACAACAGTGTACTTTAATATAACAAACTTCTGTCAAGTGTCCAACTACTGTTAATTATCTGAAGAGCCATAAAGCAGCTTTATATCCTGTGGTTGGCAGACGTCACCTCAGTTCTGATGAACCAGGAAATGTAGTAGATAGCTATGCCCTATATGACTAAAGTACCAACATTATGGCAATACTCATTTTTAACACCGTCTAAAAAGTTTTATTATCATAAAAAAATCACTTGGAAAGTACCTGTGAGGTGTTTGAATAAGGTTTTTAATATGAATAACATTAGGATGCCATTTTCCAATAACAGTGGCAAAAACAACATATTCTTCTCCTGGTTCAAAAGGGGCACTAAATAACAATAAAAAGCAACAAGGACAAAAAATCAGCTTCAGGTATCAGCCAAGTTGTGAAATTGTGGGCTGATGTGATGTTTCAGATGATGACATATGAATCCCTCGCTGACAATTTATTTGTGACATAAAAGTATAAGGAAACAATATCATTAATCCAAATGATTTTGTTCCATTTGCAGATTTTTGTTCATCTTGCTTGGACCCAAAGGCAAAGCCAAGTCGTACCATGAGATTGGCAGAGCGATCGCCACGCTGATGTCAGACGAGGTCGGGCTGCCGCATTTAATCAACCCACATCGTCCGTGTTGTATTTGAATGTTGATAGGGACAAATCGAAATTAAATCTTTCGTGTAATTCAAAGTGTCATTTTCACACATTTATGTTAAAAAAAAGTGACCAAAAAAAAGCATTTTTTGTAATTATTCAGGCTGAAGTTTATTGTGCTGTCGTATTCAATTGGATGTCGTCAGCTGTTCATATCATATCATTTTGCTGACAGTCAGTGTCCTTAAAGTAAAAGTATGAGTTACCTGCTACACGGTTAGTGCTTCCTTACTTTTTGGATCCATGCATTCAAGTTTATATCATAACTATGTTGAATTCTTAATGCTCAAAGTCATCCTACAGTTTAGGTGGTACAACATGTAAGAACTGGCCACATGTTGAATTCAACTGCTGCCCAACTGTAGCTGCCACTAACTGGTTAGGTCTCTTTCACATTTAAATCCCTTGTCCCTTTCCGTCTTCATCCAGGTCTTCCACGACATCGCATACAAGGCCAAGGACAGACAAGACCTGCTGGCCGGCATCGACGAGTTCCTGGATGAGGTGATCGTGCTTCCTCCTGGAGAGTGGGACCCAGCCATCAGGATAGAGCCTCCGAAATCCCTCCCCTCCTCTGACAAAAGGTTAAAAAAGTCCACGTGACAAAGTTCTCACTCTCTGTCGATAGTCCTCTTGTAACTAGGATAGCTAATCATTTCTAAAACCGAGAACTGAGGATTATAAAAAGTAACAGTAGCCCAAAGGTGTTACACCTTGAGAGGTTTCCTTGTGATCTTATCTGAAACCACAACCGATTCTACAAGGACCTCAGGCTTTAGATCAGTCTGCTGGTCACTTATTAAACCCATTTCTATGGACACACACACACACACACACACACACACACACACACACACACACACACACACACACACACACACACACACACACACACACACACACACACTCTCGAGCTGACACAAATATCGTTTTAATTCTGGCACCTCATATATGAGAATATGATGACTTGGTCACTGGCCTGCATGAAACATTTAAGAGGGAACAGATCAGCAGGTGCTGTGAGTGCTGTGTGTGCAGTAGCTACATTATGTTAAAGAAGAGCAGCAGCTGCAGAGTCACTGAGGTGTGTCCAGGTGTCCAGAACATTGTTCAATTATGAAAGAGCAGCAGTGGGTATATTTAAAGCTGAGGTTTTCTCAGTAAAGCAGGAAGGTTCTCGATCATTCTGTTTAATCACATATCAACATCATCTGATGGACAGCACAAGAAAAGAGGCCACAGCATGCTGACACTTGAAGCTGTTTTTCCAGGGACTGCTAGCTGTGTCAACACCAGCAGACATCTGAGACATTTAAATACATGACCTGCATCAGATTTTCCTGTGATGAACTGTTAACTAAATGTAAATAGCCTGCAGACTGAAAAACACTGTGTTTTAGGAAAAACATGTATGCAGGAGGGGACTCTCAGATGAACGGAGATATGCCTCATGATGGAGGTCATGGAGGAGGGGGACACGCTGTTGGGGACGAGCTGAAGAAGACTGGAAGGTATGGAATCATGACGATTCAAACGCCAACTCTTTATGGCCACAGTGTAAAAAAGCATAACAGTGAAGCACCTCCCAGTGCAGAATGTGAGACAAAAGTAATAACACGGAATAGAATTAAATTGTTTTTTAAGAATAAAATAAACATTAAGAGGATAGTCAACACTCACAACGGAACACATTTCTTATAATGAACAGAACCAAAAATTTGAAAATATTAGTTTTGGTTTGAGAGTTGACAATGATGACTAAACCTATGGCCCACTGATGAAAGCCACTGCATTTGCTTTAACACCAAAGATGTACACTGGGTAATTGTGGCAACTTTCCTGGAAAATATCACAAGCGGCACACACTTAGAGACGCTAACACCCAGCAGTGGCTGGGTGGCCAGAGAGAGCAGGTGGTTTGCACGCAACATAACAGTTTTGTTTGTCCTGGTCTCTGCTAGGAATAAACAGGAATAAACAGTTCAAGTTGATGTTAATGGTCATGGCCGAAGAAATGACCAATGACAGCAGGCGATGAAAACTTGTGCAAATAAAATGTGCAAATTGCTTTCATGTCATACTGTAGCTACAATGAACCAAGAGCAGAAAAAAAAATGTCCTACCTGACAGATTTCAAAGTGCAAAAAAAAGAAATAGAAAGTAATTGGTTAACATGATGTTGTCTTTAAAGTCACCGTGCTTATGGTTCACTGGATATGATTTTCTAACTAAAATGCATCATATATTGAAGTTTATGTGGGGCTGCATACAAATACTGTAAACATATATTCATACTGTTGGTTTTGTTTTGCTTTGTGGTCATTTTGTGGGAAAACAACACATCTCCTGTGTCTCTGTTTTCAGGTTTTGTGGGGGTCTCCTACTTGACATCAAAAGAAAAGCGCCTTTCTTCGTCAGTGACTTCACCGATGCATTTCACATTCAGGCCTTGTCGGCCATTCTGTTTATTTACTTGGGAACTGTGACAAACGCCATCACCTTCGGAGGTCTGCTGGGGGACGCTACCGAAAACATGCAGGTCGGACCGAGACTTGAACCTTTAAAAGTTTGCCAAGTGTTTTTGATTCCTGTTCTGATTTGTCCCCTCACTGCTCACCATCATGTGTGCAGGGTGTGCTGGAGAGTTTTCTAGGCACAGCGATCAGCGGTGGGGTGTTCTGTCTGCTGGCTGGCCAGCCTCTCACCATCCTCAGCAGCACCGGGCCTGTTCTGGTGTTCGAGCGGTTGCTCTTCAACTTCAGCAGGTGTGTTCTTCATTTCCTCAGTTCTCCAGAGGCTGAACTACTAATCACAGATGGTTTTGGTCTTGAAAAGCACTTCTTCATATGGTACACTTTCATTGATGAGGCTCAAAAAGCACCAAACCCTGCTCATTATAAATTTACTCCAAATCTCTACCATATGAACTGACCATGTTTACACAGAATTCATTCCGATGAAGATTTTGAGAACAACGTCAACATATTTTAGTGGTTTTAACACCTTTTCAAAACTGAAATGTTTTGGGAAAACAAAGTTGTATTTTAAGACTTTAATCACTCAGATGCAGTAATCAGGTGAAACAAGTCAGTCAGCTTTTATCTGTCAAATGAAGAATTTGATTGTTTTCACTTTCACTAGTCTTGAAACACTATCCTTTTTTTTCAATCAATCAATCTCCATAATGTTATGACTCTTTGATTTAGATAGAACTTTAATCTCAAATCCCTTTCTTTATGTCCTCCCAGTCGCCCTAAAGTTTTGTCATATACAACTTAAAGTACATGTCAGACTATTCATGAACATCTGTTGTGATTTGCTGTTCTTTCATTCAGAGATAATAACTTTGACTACCTGGAGTTCCGGCTGTGGATCGGCCTGTGGTCGGCGTTCTTCTGCCTGGTGCTTGTGGCCACTGATGCCAGCTTCTTGGTTCAGTACTTCACCCGTTTCACTGAGGAGGGCTTCTCCTGTCTTATCAGCTTCATCTTCATCTATGATGCCTTCAAGAAGATGATCAAATTAGCCCACCACTACCCCATCAACGCCGAGTTCAGGATGGAGTACGTCACGCAGTATGACTGCCTCTGTATGGCCCCTGCTGTTCTAGGTGAGACGTACTAACTCTGAGTAGGTTAGCTGACATTGCTGTGTGTGTGTGTGTGTGTGTGTGGTGTGTGTGTGTTTTATACCCATGGGTTGCTATAAGACACAGACATTTTTATTTTGTCCAGTTTAACATAATATTGAGACCTTGTGTTAATGTGGGCACAGCATGACAAGGGAGCATTGTGTAAACCAAGAGGATTACAGAGTCACTGAGTTTAATTGGATAAGAGGAGGGGTTAATACGCTGGTAATGGTGTCATTGTTTACACGAAATTGTTGCAAAGTTTCCCCATCATTCATGCAACATGTGTTGAGGAGGATGGCATGATGGGCCACTTTAACTTGGGTTGATGTCAGGAATAATTTAAGATTCATAAGCTGCTGAGTTTAAGTCATAGTTTGGCATGAATGGCCACATATTTCTGTGTGATGTTGCAACGAAGCACTTTCTTTTGTTGATACTCTACAAAAGTGAACAAGTGCTGTTGATGAGACTTTAATACAACACAGCGCGCCTCTTTATTTTCTTTTCGGGTGGAGGATGGGAGATGAAGAGGGGGCAGCGCTGAATTACTGGTAATCCCCTGCTGCTTTCAAAAATATCTCTCTGACACACACACTCACTCACACACAGACACACACAGACATAAGCTAGTCCTCATGCTGCTCCACATAGAGTACATTGCATACCACAGAAGAGGAAATAACAGATGCATATTTATTTCGAGTGAGCAGCTGACGCATCATCCAAACAGTGTGGTGTAACATCGACTATAAGTTGAGGAAACTCCTGGCTGCCACTAAAGCCGAGATTTGCGCCCCATTTGTTGCGCAACACTTTGGCCCTGAGTGAAACATCGCTAAAATTATTTTTAAAAATATTTTTTGAACACAGTAGGGGGACAAGAGATGCAACAAAGGTCATCAGTCAGATTTGAACAGCAATATTTTAGTCCACTGTCACAACGGCGTCCCTTGAGTGAAATCTCCTGACAATTGGATTGTCATGAAATTTGCTACGGACATTGGTGGCGCTGAGATTAGCCAACATGCTAAACGTAGGCATGCAACCATGACAACTGTTGGAGTAGCAACATGCTGGATATATGCTGAGAGAACATGTTATATTTAACATTAGAATTTAAATTAAAGTGTGACCATTCCTGAGCTTGACAACAGCACACTTTACACCTTTAAGTGTGTTTGCAGGTCTTGGGGAGTACTACTGCATATAAGATCAATGTAGTATGAAGTCTTTTGTCGCTCTAGAGGAAGCTGCTTGCAATCTGATTAATTGCCTTCAGTGATGTCACTCAGAGGCTAAGTTGCATTGTGTTTCAGGTTTTGAAAAGGAAAAAGAATGTATGGAATAAAGAAAGCAATATCTCTGCTTCTCCTGTATTGATTTTGATGTTTTGTTTCCAAACCGTCCATATTGTGTTCAACAGTGCTACACTGTGCATTTTTTAAACTTGTGCTGAGAGGAATTTCTGTTATGTTGTTGCAGAGAACAGCACAGACATCATCAGTGATCCTCTAGAAGGTACTTCTGTCTGGTACTGGAACAACACTGATCTGGTAAACATCATTTCCATCATCTTTGACTGTGTTCACTTTTCTATTTGTATTGGCCTTGAAGACAAAAAACATTCTTATTGATAACATCCTGAACTCTGACGTACTGTACCGTATATATACCACTGATTTACTTTGAGCAGTGTTGAAGCTGAGGGACTTTGAACGTACAATCTCGAAAAGACAAATCGCATTCCAACCACAAGTAGGGAGATAAAGGAGAAAATTGAAACAGACAGTTGTGTTGTGTTTGTCAGTTCAATTATGTTAGACGGAAAATGGAACAATCTGATAAGCACATTGTTTCCAAATTGAGGTCGGCTTTCTTTATCTCTCTTTACTTCAAAACACTGAAAGCACTGAGGTAGTTACTAGTCGTTACGTCACAGTGCTTCACCTGAAAACCCTCTATTGTATCTGTCACAGCTCTACCGTGACACTTATGCATGAATAACTTTATAATCGTCGTTCCTCTGTGCAGCCAATGAACGCCACATGGTCGTCGCTCACAAAGACGGAGTGCTTGAAGTACAAAGGGGAGCTGGTGGGGAAGGCCTGCGAGTTTGTCCCAGACATCGCCCTCATGTCCTTCATCCTGTTCTTTGGCACTTACACCTGCTCCATGTGTCTGAAGAAGTTCAAGACCAGCCCGTTCTTCCCCACCACCGTGAGTCACACACACTACCGTTATTTAATCCAACAGGTCACCCGCCAAAGAGATGAATTGAGTGTCCAAATGTTTGAACAAGCGGGTTACAGTGAAGTGTTTGTGTTGACTTTCACCCAGGTGAGGAAACTCATCAGTGACTTTGCCATCATCCTGGCCATCCTCATCTTCTGCGGGGTTGATATGCTCATAGGAGTCGATACTCCCAAACTCATTGTGCCAACTGAATTCAAGGTGAGTCCCCTCCCTGCTCTGTAAGCGTTCATGCAGAAAGCTCAGCTCAGGTACACTTTGTAAAAGTGGATTGCCTCCATAAAATATAGTAAGACTCCAACAGACTCTAGTGCCAGACAGTGGTGGAATGTAACTAGATAAATCAACTCTTAAGTACTTAAGTGCAAATTCAACATACTTCAGAATCAGAATCCTTTTATTGTCACTGCACAGTGGACAGCAAGTATACAGACAACATAAAGATAGAGTAAAACGTACAAGGCAGTAGTGCAATGTAAGTATAAAAAATACATAGATAAATATGTACAGTGTTGTATAATTATTGCACATTGTCCTTGTGTGTGTGTGTCAGTGCCCGTTTGTGTTCAGTGCCATGATGGCTTGTGGAAAGAAGCCGTTTCTAAGTCTGTCTGTTCTGGTTCTGATGGACCTGTAGCGTCTGCCAGAGGGTAGCAGGTCGAACAGGTGATGTGCAGGATGGGTGCTGTCTCTTATGATTGCCTCAGCTCTGCTGAGGCAGCGGGATGGGTGAATGTCTCTGAGGGAAGGGAGGGGGCATCCGATGATCCTCTGTGCTGTCTTGACCACTCTCTGTAGCCTCCTTCTGTCTGCCTCAGTGCAGTGGTAGAACCACACCGTGATGCAGTAGGTTAAGATGCTCTTGATGGTAGAGCCAGCAGTCACCAGCAGCTTCTCACAGATGTTACTTTCCCTGAGTACCCCCGTGATCAGTCCCACCACCGTTGTATCTTCTGCGAACTTAACAATGGTGTTGCTGGATTGGGCAGGTCTGCAGTCTGTGGTATAGAGGGAGCAGAGCAACAAGCTCAGCACACACGCTTGTGGGGAGCCCGTGCTCAGTGTCCGAGTGGAGGAGAGGTGGTGTCCCAGTTTGACTGTCTGGGGTCGGTTGGAGAAAAAGAAAAAACACAGAGCTGCGAGCTGCTGCGTCTATTCGGCTCCCACCAACATACTTGTACTTAACTTGAGTATTTCCTTGTTTACTTTACTTTATACTTATACTCCAGTACACCTCAAAGACAAATTTTGTACAAGTTAGTAGTTACTTTTCAGATGACATACCCCTCCTGTCCATTGGAAACCATGTATCTCCAAATGTGTCCACTTCGAAAATTGTCAAAATTGTTTCTTATTGTCCTCCAACTTTTAAGATGAATAAACCATTTGAAATAAGCTGAAAAATGCATCATCACAAAGCTGATAATGGGTTGTTTGTCTGACACTGAAAAGTTGACTTATTAGAGATGCATTAGAGATTATTAGGTTCTCGCAGGACAGTAATGCAACATAATGATTGTCTTGTTGAATTTGATGCATTGCTGTAGATCAAATGAGCCAGCAGTGTGTTAAAATGAGTTCAACCTTAAACATGTACAGCAGAGAAATGCAACATACACATAATGCAGCAGTGATAAAGACTGAACAGGAACCACTGAACTTCAGAATGCATTCATTTGCTTTCCATACTTCACATGAAGGTACATTCAGCTAATAACACTTGCAGGCTTTTACTCAAGTAAGGTTTAGTCGGGTCTTGGTACTTTTACTTAATTTAAAGGATCTGATAACTTCTCCCAACACTGGTACCATGTGAAAATAATGCAGCTAAAAGGTCAAATAAATAAAGCTAATTGTTTGTTTTTAAACCACTTAGTCCAACATGATTTCTATACTATAGTTAAAAGAGGCAGGACATGGCAACACAAGCTTAGGTGGTAGAAAGAGAGGCAGGTGACTGCTCTGTCAGGCTGTCAACATGTTGAAAAATCACCTGGAGCACCAAATTCCAAAGTGGTCAGTGCAGAAAGACATTTTATGTATTTGCAGGAATGTTGCACTGAGCTGAGCTTATGGTAGAAGGCAGTGTTTGTCAAAAGCAACCAACATATGTTTGAATTCCTTAAAAGTAAAAGGTTCTGTCCATGCATTAAGCCTGATGTGTCGAAGCTTCTCTCTTCCTCCCTTATAGCCAACAAGTCCTAACCGGGGCTGGTTTGTGCCCCCCTTCGGAGGAAACCCCTGGTGGGTTTACCTGGCGTCAGCTCTTCCTGCCCTGCTGGTCACCATACTGGTCTTCATGGACCAGCAGATTACTGCTGTGATCGTCAACAGGAAGGAGCACATGCTGAAGGTGAATAAGAAACCTTAGTCACAAAATATGTGTTTTCTAGGCCAGGTGGTAAATGGTGACCCAGTAGAGGAAAGTCTGTATGTGAGTGAGGCAGTGGAGAGTTGGAAGTTATTTCTGTTGCATTCTGGTACTTCAGATGGCAGATTTGCATCTCAGAACATGGCCAAGATGTAGCGAAAATGCTTGAATCTGCATTATACACAATGTAGAAAACAGTGTCTTTTAAATTAAACGCTAAAAAAAATGATATAAAGTGTTTTCATTGCAGTAAAAGAGTCAGGCTTTCACCTTTTCCCTGGTTGTCTCACCTGATTTATGTGAAGCAAGGATTTTTATGCGTTTCCCACAACAAACTGCAGTGTTTACAGGACACTTTCTACCTTCACACTGTAGTTAAATATTGTTGTCATTCTTCTCGTGGGAGTGAGAGATATTTCACGGCAGTGACTGAACACAGTTCAGTTCAAAAAGCAAATACCTGAGATGTTCATAGTCACTGCTGAGGCCGAGCGGTGATTTTCGATATTAGTTGAGTGACTCTTTCCTTTAAAGACTACTGGTGAGTCATGTCAGAGAACTTTTTTTATAAATAATAGGGCTGCAACTAACATTATTTTTTACCTTCAAGTTACCCAAGGTCACCTTACATAAAATAAAAGCATAAAATAACAACATCAAACATTATTGAAACCAACAATCTGCTGATTATTAGCCCGATGAATCAATATGTTGTTTTGTCTAGATACAGTCAGAAAATGGTCAAACATGTTGATGCGTGTTCAGTCGATCAGCCTAAGATGACATCTGCCACTGCCTTGTTTTGTCCACAACCAAAAGATTTTTGAATTACTGTCATAGAGGAGTATGAGAACAGAAATGATTCACAGTTAAGAAACTGGAATCAGAGAATGTTTTCCTTTAAAAACAAACAAGAAATGATCAACAACAAATGATCAAAATAGTTGTCGATTAATTAATTATTTGACAACTAATCAGTTGATTGATTAGTTATTACAGCTCAAATCTAAAATAAGGGGCTGTCTCCTGGGTTTTAGGTTTGCCTGTGTCTGCAGCCCTGCATACTGTCCATGCATAAACATGCACATACTTGACCTTTGACCTTGTGTTTGTTGTCTATACCAGAAAGGGGCAGGTTACCATCTGGATCTGTTCTGGGTGGCCGTTCTCCTGGTGGTTTGCTCATTCATGGGCCTGCCGTGGTACGTGGCTGCCACCGTTATCTCTATCGCTCACATCGACAGTCTGAAGATGGAAACTGAAACATCGGCTCCTGGAGAGCAGCCGAAGTTCCTGGGAGTGAGGTAAGACTGCTACAGTATGTGTGTAAACTATACACTGAGCATTTCATCAATAGATCGTGTTTTACTTTTTCTTCTCTACCTGGATCCATATGTGATTGACAGACAATCACCCGGATGGCAGCTAAGATGATTTACAGAATACAAAAATCCTGTTTGGGAATATTGAAGTGTTTTGAAGCAGTCTTAATTCATGAGCACATGGTAAATTAACTGTACCCTGTTGCTGTAGCACCACCTATAGGTGAGATGCCAACAAATGCTACAGAATCCCTCTGAGAAGTTGTGCACCTGTCATCAAAGTTTGGATGAGGCTACAATTTAATGTTGCAGCCACTGAAAGCAGCATACAGCATAGCAAAAAACCCCAAATGGATCCAGATACTTTAACACACTGTATTGAATTGAGAAAGAAATACATTTAAAGACGGGTTGCAGAAAAATATAATGTGATAGGACGTAATAGTGGGCTGTTATTTTAGGCATGAAAAGAGAACATTTTCTTTTACATCGACAGTTCAGAAGTTATGAGACAGTATGGGAAATTTAGTCTGCAAAAAAGAAGAATCACCTTGTTTATGGAAAGAAATTCTCTCTGCTGTCCATCAGTGTCTCCATGTACTCAAGTGAAGTTGTATAATTGTATTAATTGGTTAAACTAATGAGCTCATCTCACTGCGACTTAGGAAAACACATGCAATCTTCCCCCATTTGACAACACACACACACACACACACACACACACACACACACACACACACACACACACACACACACACACACACACACTTTAAAAAACAAATCAAAACTCCTCTTCCTCTATTTGTTTTTTTTGTGGATGTGTGTTCTTAAGTTGCAGGGCATTGAGATGGCAAAAAGACACCTTGTGATGTCTTTCCTGTTTTTTAGAGGTTGTTTTGGGGGAGCTGTTTTCGTGTCTGCTTGGTGACATCCTCCAGAGGCTCCTGATGTGTCAGCTGCAAGCTGAACTAACAAACTCTTGTCATGCAAGACCCTAAAACATTCACACCAACTTTGAACTTCCTACGATGTTTGGGATTGTCTTGGCTTTGGCTAAACTGAGTGAGATCTGGGAAATGATTGATAACCTCAAAAAAATCAGTCGTTTTTTTCTTGGACATTATTATTGTAGTTAAAGGAGGAAAGAAAAGTTTAATAATGACATGACTTATGACTCTTGTTTTCTTCCCTCTCTTTTGTTTTGTAGAGAGCAGAGGTTCACCGGTGTCATCGTGTTCATCCTGACAGGACTGTCTGTATTTATGTCTCCCATTTTAAAGGTAATCAGAGATTGTCCTCTGATTTGTTTGTGTTTGTTAGTCACTTGGTCATCTTGAGAAGATTAAACTTCAGAGACTGAGCTCAATTTACAGATTAAATCAAAGTAGGACTGCTTTACAGCCTGAGATAATGTCATGCTGCCAAAATGCCACTTTGTTTAAACAGATCTCAGATTCAGAGAACTTAAATAAGATTTACAGTGAGGCACAAAAACATGTTGGCATGAAAGTTTCTATTATGAAAAGGACGTGAAATGAAACAAACACAACAAAATAAGAAAATAAGACTTTGTTTACGAGGTTCAATGTTTGGATTCTCATTGATTAACTTTTTGCCAAAAAAAGGGATAAATAATTAATTCTGCCTCAGTCAGTCCGCAAAACTTCCGTTGCGTGCAGTCTGTGTGTGACGAGGTCAGAGGTCAGAGGTCAGTAGAGCACAAAAGATTATAGTATAGATTAACTCGAAGACTTATTAACCTTCAGGACCACCCGAGGGACCTGTTTCATTCTTAAAAGAAAAGAAAAACACAGAATAGTCCTATATTCTTTGTTCTGTATAGATGCTAACATCATTGGTAACACTTTGGTTGAAGGAGACTGAAATAGTAACTGACCGATTGACAACAGTCGTAAGTATTCATAAGGATTCCTTTATATTCGTGACAGGTGTCATGTCAAAGCTACATCAGTGCTACAACATCATTTATCTTTTTATTAATCAGTGTTTACAAGCCCCTTTATCTAACTCAATCATATTAGTGTAGTGTTTGCTTTTCCGGGTTATGTTATAAATTTAATATTAAAATGACAAATGTACATCATATGTGTGTACATATAAATAAATATCCTTGAAACTGCTTTTACTTTCAGGCCGATTGTTGATAACGTGTAGCTCTCACTTAGTAATAGAAGCAAAATATTTTAGGTAAATGTGAAAAGATAATTCAAAGCAGCGTCTCACATTTATGACCTCCTGAATTATTACTGTTAACATAAATTCACATTGATTTAATCTTTAAAACAAGCTTTAATCTGCTTTCTCTGTCCTACCTAGTTTATCCCAATGCCTGTGCTGTATGGAGTCTTCTTATACATGGGAGTCGCTTCTCTCAATGGAGTGCAGGTAAATCTTACAAAGGTTTTATTTGTTCTGTACAAAATCACATGACATATAAGCTGAGGGGAACCTCTCTGATACTCTGACACACTCATGCATGCAATGCATCCCATCATTTGTGTCTGAAACTTATCTGTCTGCAGTTTATGGATCGCCTGAAGCTGCTCCTGATGCCGGCGAAGCATCAGCCGGACCTGGTTTACCTGCGACACGTTCCCCTCAGGAAGGTCCACCTCTTCACCTTCATCCAGGTCCTTTGTTTGGCTCTGCTCTGGATCCTTAAGTCCACCGTGGCTGCTATTATATTCCCTGTCATGGTAAGAAGAGACATTTGTATATTAAGATTCAACCAATAAACAATAAGATGATTTTTAAAGGAACTTTCAGCTGCTTCTAGTGGATTACATCAGCAGAAGGAGTTGGCACAGTTGTTTTTGATTAATTTTCAGTTGTGTTATGTTATGCATCTCTGTTAACGGAGGCCATGAAGACTAATGCTGAAAACTAAAAAAATGTTTACAGTAAGTGGCCCCTGTGTTAGGAAGCTTTAATCAACCTGTTGTTTCAAAGGTCAAATATTAATATTTAGGAATAAAGGGTTATTTTCAAGATTTTAGATTTAGTTTGGTTTACAACCAAAACATAAAATAATAACCAGTCCTGTCACTATTCTTTAAGTCAACTGGAGCAAAAATCAAACATATTAAAGGAGGATTGTTGAGATGGAGTCAGTCCAGTCAGCATGACACTGAATCACTCTGTAAACAGAGGATTGTTAATGTGAGTGATAAACCAGTTATGATAGTCATGGTGTTTCACATAATTACAATTCAGAACTCACAAAGAATGACTGACACTGTTTCGTTGGTCTGTGTATGAATGTTATTTATCAAATTCCATGTGTTAAGATGGGCCTCATTTATCACTTGTGTTATCTAAGCTGCTTAAATTTATGCCATTTTAAAAAACATTATATGTTGTGTGTATTAAACATATCTAGTTTAATTGTCTTGAAGTTTTGCAAAATCTTAACACAATTTTAAACATTGTTGTTTTGTTTGGTTTGAAACTACCAACAATCATTTAATGATATTGTCTTTTGCTGAAGATTTTAACAAATGATTATTGAAACATCAGCTCATGAAAAATAAAATAAATCTGTTGAATGTTTGCAGGGATGTTAGAATACACTGTAGTGTAATTAAACAGACCAGGCTGACCAACACTAATTCAACAAATGAGAGTGGAAACTTGCCTCACACTCTAATCCTCTCGTTCTTCTGTTTTTAGATCCTTGCTCTGGTAGCCGTCAGAAAAGCAATGGACTACATGTTCTCCCAGCATGACCTCGGCTTCCTGGATGACGTCATCCCAGAGAAGGATAAGAAGAAGAAAGAGGACGATAAAAAGAAAAAACGGGACAGCATAGACAGCGACGTTGAAGACGTAAGAGTTTTGATCCTGCAGTTGAATGCACCAGGCTTGTATCTGTGAGGAACCCGATACAAGTAAATGTATTGTATTTTCTCCAGTTTCTTATCATTTGTTTTACATGACAGCCTGATTACAAGTCTCTCGAACTCACCCACAACCTCCAGCCCTGCTCCCTGCTCCTAGTTCTCTTTTGCAGCAGCATGTACCGTTTGAGCGGTTAGTTACTGGCTAACCAACATCCAGGTGTATAAACGTCAGAGATGAGCTTCTCTCAGTTTCTTTTACATGTTCATGTGGCTGACATGGAATGCAAGAATATTGTTGTATGTGTTATTATACTTCTGCATTTATAGCTTCAAACTGAGCTAAAGATCAAGCCCAGAAGCTGGAAGCAAAGGTCCTCATGTATCCACTCAGCCCCATTTGTAACCGAGACTTGACCCGAGATCCAAGCTGGCCTGCGTTCAGATTGTATTTGGTTTAATTGGTTTGGGAACAGTTCTGTTGTTTTGTGGCACAACTCCAGTCTGCATTAATGCGTCTTAACACTGGAGTGGATCCCAACTGCCACTCTCTCAGCTCTGATGACATGGTGCATCTTAATCATTGCAGAAAATGACATGTTTTTTTTGCTGCACATTTTAAACCAAGGATGTGCTTAATGCTTTTCAGATCTGGTATCATTATCTAGACTTTGATTAGACATCGTGTTTGGGAAACTTTTTTTCCACAGACTAGTCAACTCTCGTAAGTGGTTGAGCTGATGATAATGATGTGACTCCACAACACTTGAAACGTGCATACGTGGACCACTTTCAATGGATAACAAGCTGGCTTGTTTTTGTGATCACTGACATAGAATGATGCATTTGTCCAGTTCTAGTAGTCAATATCCAGTGCATTCAAGTGAAAGTGAGTCAAGTAAAAATTACTCCTCTCAAATGGAAAGCGCTTGATGGATTATGCCCTTATTTTTTTCTTTTTACATGGCAGAATGATTTGTCTTTTTTTTACTGTACTCCTCAACATAAAGCTCTTAATGCAATGTTGCATTTACTTTTACATTTTTTTTAACCAGGAATGTATAAAATGGAGCCTAATATAGCAGTCGCATCCCGACATCTCGTTTTTGTAATCAAGAGTTCTGTATTTTTCAGTGGAAGTTTCCTTAAAGGTGTGATATGAGCAATTTCAGTAAAGCAAAACAAAACAAAAGCAACAGAATATGACGTTTATCAGAGACCTTTATGTATTCTGTTGTGGATAAATCTACTGAAGTTAGCATGCTAATCAGCTAGCCCCTTGCCATTTTGTACGTCAAGCGTTGTTAACAAACAGCACTTGCACTATCTCTATGCTCCGAGCTCCCGGTCTAGGCACAGAACTGCTAGCTGCATGTTAAATAAGCTTACTAGCTAACTGCAGCCACAGTTTGCAGCAGTTAGTGGTTAGTGGTTGTTTGGAGTTGTTCAGAGTGTTAATTCAAATGATACTTACATGTTGCACCTTATTAAGAGAAAATGTTTGGCAATGAATGTACTCGGGGAAGGTCATGAAAGATTTGGTAATACATGCATGCGTGTGCTGATGCTAACTCATCCGACACCCCCAGAGGTCCGGTCTCAGGATGTGCATCTCCTCTCTCCAACAGTCTGACTATCCTTATAATGAGAAAGTTCCCAGCATTAAAATCCCGATGGACATGATGGAGCAGGAGCCCTTCTTAGGTGATAAGGCGTCTAACAGTGAGTAGACCCCGAACTACCAGCAGTGCAGAAGGAAAGCTACTTCTTCCTCCTGCCTGACTCTCCTGCTCCGCTTGTGTCTCCACTGACTCCAGATCAGAGTGCTTGATGCTCTGTTGCCTGTTTATCCTTCGCTCGCTGCATGATATTAACATTTTTTTTCCGTCTTTGCCTTTCTCTTTCTTGTGTCTCAAAACATGAAACATTAACTCTGTCTTCTCCTTTTGTGCTTTGCTCTTGGATTAATATGCCTTCCAGCAACACTGATCTTATTTGTCTGTCCCCCTCAGAATTTTTCCTTCCTTGGCCTAACCCTTTCTTTTCTTTACAATTTCATCCTACCTGTTCAAAAAAGCTGTTGATTTCATGGATTTTCAAGGGTTTTTATTGCATGAACTTACACAGATTGTTAAACTGTATTATTGTTTTTTTCAGCTTTATGCAAAAGATCTCTACATATAACTTGGAAGACTGTGTGCCTTTTGTTGTGTGTGGTTAACCGTACCTTATGAAGCTTTTAACACTTCCTCATCATCATTTGCTTTTGCACTTAACTTAAAGAGGTATTTTAAAGTGCTGAACATAATGGTTTGAATAGATATTGTACGTGCATGTGCAGGTTGTCAATCCACCCAAATCAGCTAACGGCTAATTGTAGTGGGTTTGTTAGTGAAATCAGTGGCAGTCCTAAATACATGTAAAACTTTAAAGCATGTGTCAGAGAGGGCTGACTGTACAAGTATGGCTACAGGCACATTAATGGCCGTTTTCTTTCTTTGACAGGAGAGAAGTCCCCATCATTCCTTGAACGTCACACATCGTGCTGAGCAGCTTCGCTACTACCAGGCCAACTGCTTATCCAGGTAAGATGTGTCCGTGTGCTTGAGGGTCAGCCACACACTCTCGCAAATCTTCTCACCTAACAGGCCAAATTAAAGGATAAAGAGGGAACAAAAATAAAAAAATAACAGGCCACTGATTTTCTCTTTGAATTCATTCATGAATGTGGCATCAAAGCTTGCAAAAGGTCAGAAGGCGAGCTAACTAGCTCACATTTAATGCTAATCTGAACTTTAAAGGTCAGCGAGGCTAATTAAGTAATCTATAGCTAAATGATTTTCAGTGACTAACAGACTTCTTGCTTCTCTCTGGACTTAAGACCTGCAATAAGTAATTTTTTTTGGGGCCACTTGGGTGCAGTGGAAACAAGTTGTAAGCACAACATTGACCCATCATAAACTTTTAAGTTTATTTGAGAAACTTGTTGGCAACTTCCTTAAGTCCAGTACTTGTACTCTTTAAGCTCTGGTTTGGATCTTTACCACCAACATTTCTGGCTCTTTAGCTGCCGAATGCCTACACTGTGTTCAGTTGCTAGTTGTTGCAGAGGTAATAGGATGCTGTACAGTAAGTGTGAAGCAAAACAGTTAACTGAACAATGAGCTGATACTCCTTAAAGATGAGGGTAGCTAAGAATTTCACATTGTTGTACAGTTCAAATTTGTAATCTTTTAAAATATGATTTAATATTCCAATGTTTGTCACCAGCAACATGTGGTTACCACAAACAACTCAAAATGATATTCACCTCTACTTGACATGAACTAAATCTTGAACATCTTTTGAATCTCATCATCTGCCGCAGAATATTTCAGATTTATATCAGATAAAATCTCCTGCAGACACACAGATCAAGGCCCATTTAGAGTAGTAACAATGGTCTGAAACTGACCCAGTCTATGTGGCACCGTGACTAAAGGCCTTTGTTGCGTGATAACTACACACTGTGGTTCGCTTATATGAGCTTTAGAGGAGACAATCAGACTCAAAGAGGCAGAACAAGCCTTGTTTTTTGGGCAAATATTTAGAGCGATGATTATGATGCTGAAGAAGAGATTATGTTTCTTCATCATGCCCACAACCTCTCTTGATGACCAGGATCCGCGGGTCATATGCACAGGGTCACGTTTTTGTTCCAGTATTACCCCATCTGCTCTAAGATTGTCAGAGCAGTGCAGACAGAGGAGGATTAGTGGTTGGGACAATGTGTGAAAAGCGACTGTGATCACAGCACATCTGTGATGCCAACAAACAACTTACGTGATTTATTTTTTCTAATTGGTCTCAAGCTGGAGAAATCAGACTGACAGGCTGTCGTTCGTTCACATGGCTGGTGACTAACTATAAGCAAAGTGTACTGATGGAGGTGGAAGAAGTATTCAGATACTGTATTTGAAAGTGAAGTCATGAATTTAAATGTTACTTATGCCAAACATACTAGCATCAAAAACCATCAAGTAGCAGTTATCAAAAGTAGAGGTAGAAATGTCCCATTTTATGATACTACATTATATCATATTATATTAAATCATCCCATTTTTATTACTATCACATTACTTACTGCTGGCTGAGGTGAAACTTCTAACTACCATACTGAATACATTATTATTTACTTTAACTCCTTAACAATTTGTCATTTTAGAAACTCAGTATAGATTTTCTAGTGAAGAATTTATTCTTACAAATAACTTAAGTTAAAGTACAACCGAAATTTCTTCGCTTGCCATTGATAAGTAGCTTTAATTGGCCCGATGCTGTAGATAAAAAAATGTTGTAGCCTCCTGTCCTGGCTGGAAATGCAGATATAAAGAAATCAAGACTGGAAGAGTTTGATCTCACGTTACTTTGAAGACCTCTGGCCTTTCAGTGGTCTGTGCACATGTCCATTAGAGTCACTGACGTCATACAGGGCATGAACTGCAGTGATGCTCTGGTAGTGATGACATTACGCTGCTCCCACCCCCCTTCCAAAACTAATCCTGTCCCCGCTAAGATTGAAGCCAAATTGCTTTGAGCTCAGATGACCTCAGGAACCATCAAACGCGATCACTGGTTCTATTTCTGCAGCCAGAGACCAAAACGCGATGCTGTTGTTGCTCACGCAGTAATGATTTATCTCAGTAATGCGTTGATAAACACATCATTTTATACACGTCACAGAGAAGACGGAATTATGACGAAGACACTAAATTGCAGCAGCCTACAACCCCTTCGATTAAACTCAATCTCTCAATCAGTTTTTCGGGAAGTTGTCAGACTATTTGTCAACTAGGAGCAGTGACTTCCTTCACTCACCAGCCAAGATGTTACCACTGGGTAGTATGATTTAACATTTGGACAGAGCCAAGCTAAGCTAAGCTAACCAGTTTGTGGCTCCAGTTGCATAATTAGTGTAGGACATAGGGGGATATGTTGGAAGAAATGGAATGTAATATTAATTATTATGTTTTTGTATTAGTTAAAACATAGTTTGGTAAATTACTTTAGAATGAAGCTTTTATATCTACAGAAGGAGCACTTTGTCTTCTACAGAGTCGGCCATGTTTCACTGCTGTGCAGCAGCCCAGAATGGACAAAGGGTCTTTCGAGTTTTTGTCTTTTAAGAAGCTGCTGTAGGGAAGCTGTTTGCATTTTGTGATCCCACCACTGAATCCCAATAAATCCCACACCCTGAACTGTCAACATATAAGAGATGAGGGCATCAATCTTGTGATTTGACTCTCAGCAAGAGAATGATTACGTGTATTTCCAAAAATGTCAAACTGTTCCTTTGATTTAAGGTTATACTACATTATATCCAAGTGTACACTATGTCCTAACAATAGATGTACGTGTGTGTTTCAGCCCTGAGATGAGTCCACTGAAGTCTGTGCCTCAGATTAGAATAGAGATGGACCCAGACGATGATAATTCATTCTACTGGAAGAGCAGAGGATCTGAAACGTCCTTGTAGAGCACCGAAGCACCACCAGGCGAATCCTGCAGCACCCGCAAGGCAACTCGCTCTTTTCCCTTTCCTTTATGTCTTCATTCCTTTTAACTCCTTTCCACAGTTTTCAGGATTTTTGCTCTGAATAGGTGGTTCTTAAAAAAAACCGAGAGGCGACAAAAAAATCTGTCTAACACGACAGTACGTTTCTCATAATGAAGCTATTTTAAAACCATGTCTGTCTTCACTAGCTTGTCTCGGTATTTTTCTCACTGCTTCACAAACACTGTCAAATGTAACTCCTTACTACTCTACTATGCAACTCATCCCACATGTCGCTGATCTACAGTAAAGCTGTGGCTCTCTCTGACCACGCATGGAACACCCTCCCTGCTCTCTATATATATTTATATATATATATATATATCTATATAAACATATCTATATAAATCTATATATATATTATATATCATCTGTCTGAACTCTTTTTTTTTATATAAATTGAATTATTCTAATAACATTTTCCTGTAGCAGGAAAATTATGTTTTTTATAGCTCTACCTCTTGTTCTAGATCAATGGCTTATTATGAACAAATGCAACATGTTGATTTTTGACGCAGCATGGGGTTTTGATATTTTCTCTCTGTCCTCTTGTAGAGTTGAAATGATTCAAGAGATTCACTGTATTATAGCGTGTGAAGGAAATGTGTGCAAATAGATCTTTTAAGTTAATTAACAGTTAATTAATGCATATTTGTATGTGCAGATGAGGTAAATATTTTTATCATCACTTTTTGATGCGGTTTTGATTGCTTCACCTTTCTAATTTTCTGAATCTTTCTCTCACGTGTTCACTTCAAAGCTTTTGTTACTTGTTTGAATTAAAATCATACATTTCTTCATGTTTTGTTTTTTCCTAATGTTTTTTTTTTTTTTTTAAATCATTATGTTTGTGTGTATGTTGGTAACCTTTTTCTTGTGTCCTACCTTTTTGTTTCTTTGTGGGTAGAGAACAGTTCAGCTAAACATAATCATCTGATTTTCCTCAGCCAAACTTTAACTCTAACTCGGAGTGCATATCATATAGTTGCTTGTTCTGCACAAACTACTTTACCTAAGTGGCTTATAAGAGATCGATCCTGACTGAAATTCTCATAGCAACGATGTAACAAATAAGAAGGGAATCAAATCCATGTAAGCTATATGCAGTGGGACGGCTTCAGTCCGCAGCCAGTGTATTTTGTTTTTGTCTCGGTGGTTGTTTGAATTGTCTGATGTGAGAATGGGTTCACAGATTAAAAGAAAAAAGTTATACAGTAAATGATTTTGATTATTTCAGGTCTATCTTAATCTAAATCTCACGTGGTATTGGTTGCTGTTATTATCTTTACCTTCCAAGTCTGAGTCGAGTCTCAAATTGCAATGACAATGAGCCCACATCTGACAGGGCTGGGCAAAATGTGTGATATTCGTTGTTATCGTGACATGAGACTATATATCGTTTTAGATCTTGATCATTATAATTAGAACGTGATATGAGATCAGTGTTGTACACGAAGAACATTTCACCCCGGCCCTAATCTCTGGTTAAAACATGTATAGACGGCTCCCAGGACATATGTCTGCCACAGCTCAGCATACGAACTTAATTGAAAGACCATAATTTCCACTACCACTTTCATTTGTCATCATGCTAACATTTCGAATACAGTTTTGCACTGTGTTGTAAATCTCTTCTGCCATCCTTTTTGCAGTGTATTTGCATTAGGAAGGTATTGTTATCAGCAAATAATAACTGTGCAATCGTGTGAGTATTACATTAAGATGGACTTTGATTGAATCCAGACTGATCCTTAAAACAAATCATCCGCAGTCGTTTTTTTACTTACTTTGCTTAAATCAGGCTGAAGATACATAAGCGTCTTACTCACTTCAGTCCACTGCCACATACACAAAGTATTGAGCCCCTCAGATATGCCAACTTGACTTTTACTGGCCAGTATTACTTCCAGTACAACGAGCCAGACTGGCTTCTTAAGCACTGTTTGTCATGACAGTATCCCCACTTTATCTCTAAAGGGCACACTGTAGCACTTTCTCGCTCTGATTTTTACGTCTAAGTGTGTCATGTTTAACTTTAAGCTGGAAGTTGTCTCTGTCTTCATCACCACTATAGATTCCAATTTAAACTTTGAGATAAATGAGCCGCCTTCCTCTTCTGAAAATCATGTAAATACAGCAAAGGCATGTCGGTTCAGACCAAAATGCATTAAAGGTTACTTTGTTTCAGTTCATCAGCCGAAGTGACGATGTTGTTTATTCTCCACATCAGTGTTCTTAGACGTCAGCAGCAGAGCGTGGAAAGAAGTGTGACTTCATGTCTGAGATATACTTTGTGTGGAGTTGAAGTGCGTCGTACTGTGTTAGCAAGTCGGACAACAAATCTACAACATGAAATGAAAACCTGTTAATTTTAGCATACAGAATACTGATGTTTTTGTTTTGTTTTTGATTAACTTTTTGTGACTTTTTAGAACAGGTGAAATGGTTTATTTTAGAATTTATATTTTTCAAATGAAATGTATATTGAAAATAAACAGAATGATCAAATGGTGACGGTGTGCAGCTTTTTCATTGAGAGTGGAAAAACCAAGCAAATATTGTAAGGAGACGAGAGCTGAGAGTAAATTAACATAAAGGTGATATAATTCTGTCAATTATAATAATCTTACAATAATCTATCTATCTATCTATCTATCTATCATTCTCCGCATTAAAGCCTGTCACATCAGCTGTAAATTGAACACACAATATTAACAACTTCAACCGAGAACCGTTCCCCCTCTCCTCCACATGATTACTAATCGAATGGCTCCCTCTGGTGGCCAAACAGTTGCATTACAGCCTGCAGAAACTAGCCGTCACACAAATGTCGGCAAAGTTCTCGTTGGGATTCAAATCACCATAAATTAGCTGCTGCAGGACTGACTGCAGGGAGACTCGCTCCACTAGTCCTGCTGCAGTTAGGCTACGGCTGCCTGACGTTTGCTCTTTTGCACGTTTACAGGAGAAAGTGTTTTCTGACGGTTGCAAAGAATTCCCTCAAAGTAAATTTAGTCAGAAACCTGCAACGAAAACTTTGAATGCCACTCAAGCAGTAAAACTGTCACATTTATATGACACAGTAAAGAATATAGATCTAATGAGTGACCTAATGATTGTACTTGATGTTATGGGATTTTAACTCTCGCTCTCTTTAGTCAGGGGCAGTCCAGCTTCATGGTGAAATGAATTACCTGAGTACAGAATCACAGTCAAACTGATATTAAATTTAACAGCAGCTGTAGAAGCTATGTGTGTGTGTGTGTGTGTGTGTGTGTATGTGTGTGTTTTACTGTGGGTTATATCTTTGTGGGGACCAGTGACTTTTGGACTTGATTTTATGGCTGAGGTTGGTTTAGGTTAGAAAAAGTTTTTAAAAGAGTTACAAGTAGGTTTGTTTAGGAAACGCCTCCAATACTGCCTAAAATGCTGAAATCTGTGTGTCTATGCACCGATTTGACACCACTTCATATATTTATTAGATCTTCATTGACTGAATTAACAAACTGACCTTAAAGGACAACACAATTTCATACTGTTTTACTTTGTTTATATGTGGCTGCCATTATTTATTTTTTTGCAAAAGTAGCCAGTATCCATGAACAACAAGCAACTTTAGTAACTTCACATCCATAATATCCACACAGGGTTAGCAGTGGACAGCTGTTTTATAATGATAATGTGTATGTGTATTATTTAACACACTGGTATCAGATCAATATTCAGTATCAGCTGATGGTGGAAGCACAACTCAACATCTGTGCCCAGGAGAGAGCAACAGTTCTCTGTTGTTTGAGTCAAGGAGGAGGGAGAACATTAGCTACTGGTGATGAAAATGCAGTGACATATGTATACTGAATTGAACTGAATGGCAAAAGGAAAGAACAGAGTAGAATACAACAGAGGAGCACACCCGCTGACAGGATAAATATAAACTCTATACATGTACTGTGTCATTAAGCTGTTTGGTCTCTGCTCTGGAGGAAACATAGTGGGATTAATGACCGTGCTGCAGCATGTGTTCGCCCACTGACGTCATGTGACATCACCGCTGTGAGGGCGAGCTTGAAAGATGTTTTACAATAAGCCAGCTCATTATTGTTGAGATGCCGTTTTCCAGAGGTGGGCGTAACACATTACTTTTACTCTTGTTACTGTCACAAAGGCCTTTGTGTGTGTGTGTGTGTGTGTGTGTGTGCGTTTTCTTTTACTTTTTACCTTTTTTGTGTGGAGGTTTGTCTTGATAAGCTGAAAAAGAACAGAAGAAAGGATTCAAATCAGTAGCTGGTGTGTCTGCAGCCACAGGAGGGCAGAGCTCCGTGTTCAGAGAAGAGACACTCCATGACACACTGTGAGGAGGTGTGGGAGATGAGCAGTTAGGGACCGGTAGAAAAATACTCAAGGACGCAATTAAACTAACGATCACACCATTATGGTTTAAGGTTAAAATTGTTGTAATTTGATGCAGTTAAAAAAAGGAAAAAAAAAAAAAAAAAGGTTGAAACATACAGGGGGAAGCTCACTTTGTACCAAAGGACGTTCTGCTCACAAAGTAAGCAGGAGTATTTTTCCTCCTCATTTTCTTCTAACCTGTAGGATGTAAGAGTGTACTTCAGAAATACAGTCGGTGTCCGAGTGAAACACTTGTGCATGCTGGGACCAGGCTGCTGTGCAGGTTCATACTGTCACACACAAGCAAGCTGTTCTTTCCTTTTCTACACCTGCAAGAGTTCTATGTTATTATTTCGCCACAAACACATTTTTCCACTTCACAAAGCCTCCTCAGTCTTGTTGTCTTTCCCTCAAAGCAGCATTTGGTGAACTAAAACTCTCATTGAGGAAATCGACTTTGAAGGACAGAGCAAAAGAAACTACTGATTATGAATTTCATCACTGAACAACCTTGTTCATTTTGTTCAAATCTAAAGAAACACTCATATTAAAAAAAAAGAAAAACAAGGGAAATTTGACTTATTTAAAGACTATTTACTATTTAACTACTATTGACTATTTAAATTGTCGTCAGCTGGTTTTCTAATAAATAGGTTAATCAACTTGTAGTTTACGGCTCTAAAATAAACTTAAAACCTTATTTCTAGGTTACAACTACATCTCAGAATCTTACATGTTCTATAAAACCTTTTGATAATAAATAAAACAACAAAACATTGATTGTATTGGCATCTTTTTCTCTCTCTCAGACAGACACACAGACACAGACCCCCCCCCCCCCCCCCCCACCCCCCACCCCCCACCCCCACACACACACACACATAGCAGAACACAAGAGCTTATTTCAAACTTATTTCTATTTCTTGAGCACTAGATACAAATACCGAGAAAACGTTTCAGTCATAATGATTGAGATGCTTTGATTGATTGAGCAGCTTTTCTTCCTTTATCTTTCTTCCTCAGTTCTCTGCCTCTGCCGGTTCTGCTGCTGTAAACAATCAGCAACGCACAACACAGAGTGTTTTATCCAAACACTTCATGAACTCGGCTCAACAATGAGCTTATTATAGAGTTAAAGGTGTAAATGCACAAGGCATCGAATGAACACTAATACATATAGTTTCTACGTTATAGCAACTCATATGGGACTTTCTTTCCTCCGTTCATTCGTTCCTTCCTTTATCATCTTTTGATGAAGATTGAGCACCAAAACTAAATGGTTCAGAGAATTGTGATTTTGGTTTAAAAACTGAAATGAAAGAGGCAAAAGAAAACAAGAACAACAAAGCTGACTGTTGGTGGGAAATGGGATTTGAAGATTGATCTCTGGTGCAAAAAGCCAGACTCTTTCTACACCCCAACGTTCATCCAAACCCCCTTTCTAAGATGTTTTGTTGCACTCTAACGACCCGATTCTACCTCTGTCTTTTCTCCCGAGAGACAGCAGTCATAAATCACACAGCCACTGTTGTTTTACCGAGGAGGAGAGCTTCGTGCTGGCTCTGTCTGCGATGTTCAGTAAGGACAAGAGGAACGGGCTTCGTTGAAGTTACTCCTCAGCACTGCAAGCATTACACAAATACACAATTGTTCCAGGCTTATTGCTCATAAGCCTGGAACAATTGTGTTCAACATACTGTTGACAAACACACACACAATTACTTCAATCAGATTTAAACTTTTAAATTGCATGCTGTAGATAGGCCTGTGCCAAACTTCTTTTTTTGCATGGAAGTGGAGCACCATTCCTTTCCATTAATTCCTGTGGAAAACAGATGTGACCAAAAATGGCAGATTTGCATTATAAAGAACAACCAAGTGATCCAATCACAAGTGGACAGCTTTAAGCCTGTCAACTCCCACCGGGCCTCGAATGCGTCTCGTCATGTATCTTGAGTGACCTCCCCATAGAGCAGATCTCACTTCCCTCTCTATATGCAAAGATGCAACTACAACACTAAAACAAACAGATCTATGTATTTATGTATTACTTATGCCGAATTAACAAGAAGGCCCAAATAGTTAGATGTGCTGTAGACAGCCGTTCACAATGTTTGTAAAGTTTCTCCTAATGCAACAAGCCTCAGAATATAGCATTTTTTAAGGGAGACCTGGGACTTTCTACTCAGGTGTCGAGAAAGTAGCTTAAAGAATTTGTTACATGCATCACAGGCCAAAGTCTAATGTGATCTGGGTGATTGGATCTTAAATGCATCCTGAATGCATCGTAGGGGTGTCAACATCTGTACTTAGAGCTGTGCGCCTGTGATCAGATGACTCAGGACAGATGACAAATGTGAACAGCCTCCCTGTTGCTTACATCCAATTTATCCCATCATGCAAAGGTGGCATATCTGTGAGGCGAGGTATGTAACATAACATTGGTTAATTTGTTTGAACAACAAAACATGCAAAAAACAAAAAAGAAAATCTCGTGAATTGATTTATTTTCATTATGATTTTAGAAACATGCTGGGTGGCCCTGGAATGCTTTTGCAGGTCAGATTTGGTGGTTGAATAAAACTGCAATTTAGGCCCCATATGCTCTACATTTTACCATTATAACAGTTCAAAAGGAAACAAACAATCATATAAAATGTGCAAAATGTGCAACCAAAAATCAGCATCTTCATGACATGTAATTTTTAGTGACACTCAAAGAAAGAACAAAGGTGTCATAAAGGGACAAAAACTCTGTCACTGAAATAAAAAAAAGAGTCGATGTGAAGATGACAGCATCTTTTGTCTTTGAATAAGAACTTGGCAGACTCATACCGCACTGAGTCATTAGCATGTTTCCGGCCCACTTGCATAATTGTAAGTGTTTTGAAAGAGACAGTGCCTGCAGCCAGTCTGTGGAGAAGAGAGCTGATGTAGGAACTCCTCCATATTGAAATATAACCATTTAAAGCACAAGTCTGGTGATGTTTGACATTAACATTAAGGCAACAAATCTCATATGGTTGCCAAACCAATATGGGATTGATCCTAATAAATGCTGTATGTGCAAAAAAACAGAACTATACATTTTACAAGAATCCTCAGGAGGGTTGAATAGGATTGGGGGCTGAGTGCCAAGGTCAGGCTGGAGATGCATTTAAACTTGTCAAGCATCTTGTAACCGGACAAAATCTAGAGATTTAAGACACTTTTGACAGTGACACTTAAATGTAACCAGATGTGTACCTGTGATAGAGTAAGGCATCGGGAAGAAAATGCAAAGACAAAGATGTGCTAATGTATTTTGAAATTGATTTGATAGAAGGTCAAAGTTCAGAGTAATATTAATAGAGTTTGACACTTGGTCAAATTTCACCTCAGATCCATCTCATTCACTTTGCATGGGGACACTTTTTTTCAATAGCTTCCAGGTCCTTTGACCCATTGACTCAAAGTCAATGCCACAATGTCTTCTCATACAGGCTGAATGAAACACACATGTTTTTTTTTATTGGATTTTGGTGGGATTTATATTTTTCATGAGTAAATTAATCAGTCATTGACTGACGTCAGTTTTCTGCCTCTGACCTAACGCTCACCCTAGATCCAAAAAAGTGTCACTACAAATAGGTACCAATCCACTTCAAATGGCCTGAAATGGGCTCCTAAACACTTTCTGGAGGAACAATTTGGGCAGTCACACTCTACATTAGCCGCATATATCTGATTAGAATTCATCTTTGTTTTTTCTCATCGCCCAGAAGCTGATGATACACCTGAAGCTCTAACTAACAAGGAAATCGCTCTGATCAACAAATGGGTTAGATTTCAGTCTAAAATAGTATGTTTGTGAGATATGGAAGAGATGGAAGTCAGAGGTATTATCGGTTTGTCTGCTTTGTAAAGAAACCTTTTTCCACTGATCCTGTGGAACAACAACTTCATGTCACAGCTCTCCGGAAGGCCTCATTTCAGTTTGTACCATTCATAGCTGTGACCAAGTGGCCATAAAATGCAAGCCAGGCTGGATGTACAGTTATTCAGCTAACCCAGTACAGACAGGAGAAGAGGACCAACACAATAGTCTCTTGACACTTCCTGAACTCTGATACGCAGAAAGGCTCATAGTCATTACTTCAGCGCCTGTTAAAACAGCAAAAGTGAACCATCCGTCCTTGCACATCCTCCTTCTCCTCCTCCTCAGCTAAAAGTTTATTCATTCAGGATGTTATTCAGTGATCAGAGAATACATACGTTTTATGAGCTCCAAGAGATAAGCTGAAAGGTCATAGTTCAATTAAAAAAAATGCTTACAGCTCAAGGGTATGCATCCCCAAGGAAACAGGGTCAAAAGCCAGATTTAAATTGAATAAAGTTCTGAATTTGGTAGATGTAGATGGTTGATCATCTTGTCTTGAATTATTCATTCATTCATTATTCTATATCACTTGTTTAATTTATTGAATGTGTAAAAAAAAAAAAAAAATCGATTTTTTTCCTTTTCTCAGTTTACTTTATGCAGCTGCTTAGTTCATTTATGCCTCTGGCTGGCCCTGAGTAGGTGTACAGTGGGTGTACAGAAGGTGTAGGTGTATCGGAAGCAGCATGTTTGCAGTGCACCAGCAGCTTCTGTACTATGTGTCTACACAAGATGTGTTCAGTCACAGTGTTGAGTGTAGGTCACCTGTGTTTTATCATTGCTTAAGGCCCAACTAAATCAAGGCTGTTAAGGTCGTGTGTGGGCAGTTGCAATGAATGACACATAATTGTATCTGTTCCATGAGACAGATGGCTGACTGATAAATGCAACTGACTATCTCACCAGCTGGCATATGTTGCTATCCTTAGAGCCTTAAAGAGACAGGAGCTAAACCAGAGGATTTGGACAATGGGGGAAGTGCATTGGACATAATGAAAAAGCTAATTTGTTTTTTTGAGCATTAAAGCATTTAAACCTATTCTAGCAGCAGCCCAGAAATTGAATAATGAACATGAAAAAGAGCATAATGTGTCCTTAAGAAAAAGGTGAGAGCATGAAAAGAGGACAGCAAGTAGTAAACTTAACCTGAGGCGTGACCCCTTTATATAGTAAATGTGAATGGCTGAAAAGTGGTTGTTACAAAGTAATATCAAGTTTGATGCAAATGTGCAAGAAGTAGCACACGGATTGATTACCTTCACGCATTATTTAAACCATAGTCCCAGTGACAACAGAGGAGTTTATGAGGAATTTGCCTCATCAGTCCTTGAAGTTATAGTGAAGAAATTACGTTCCCCTCGATTCCACGGCTTTATTTTTGCTATCATTTTCCTGCAGTATTTTTTATCTGCAGGAACTTTTTTTTTTAATCTAGTATATATTTAGATTATCCCAAAAATAGTCTGTGCCGTGAATCTTCAACTTAGAATAAACTTGAATTGACTTAACTAAATCTTAAGGAGCACCAATCTAGTCTGAGTGTCCTGTAATATTTGGTGTCATTTAACGCAGTAAGTAAGCAACATGATGAATTTAAAAACCTCAACTCAGTAGGCTCATCACTTTTTTGAACATTTCATCAAAATATGTAAAATTAGCATAACTGTGTTTTGCTTTGGGGGTTTTTGTATGGAGGAAACTTTGAGGAATGCATGAGTGCGGTGGAGGAACGCTCGCTGACTGCCTTCTATAGGCCTTTATACCAATGTACTAAATGTACTAACTAAATACGCACATATTGGGCTGAATATGCCAAATATGTGTGAATGAGTCTGAGTGTTTGTGATGTGATTTATATCTATCCTCAGCTATAACAGATTTGACTGCCCCAGTTCCATCAATCCAATTAAGTCAAATCATTCTGGGTTGTCCTCACATCACACTTCCTGAGAGCACAAAGTTCATAACCTAGAATTCCAAGAGTAATATTATTTTAAATCCATTATTTTGGAATGAAATTGAATGTGTATAAAAGGGCTGTGGGACAGTGTGATTGACATGTTTCTACAATTTAAATTGTATCATTTACAAATTTATTGAACAACTGGCAGATTAATCAATTTATAGAAATACCTGTTAGTTGCCCTTGGTATTACACAGACAGGGAAAGACATTAAATATACATGTATACATTTTGGGTACTGATTTTTATCTCAAAGGAAGGAAGCATTGGACAGTCAACTAAAATACCATATCAATATGCTATAGGGGAAAAAGATACAATTTAAATTTAACGGTGTTTTCAAGATAAGCCTGCCTTTTCTACAGAAAGTCCTCTGAGAGGAGGTAGTATTAGCATAATCTAAGTTAAAATAAGGTAGAAAAAAAATCCCCCCTTGATTCCATTTATTTAATTTCATGCAGTGTGTATGAAAGAGGTTTGACGTAATCCACCTGGTGACTGACTCAGAGCATTGGTGCCACAGCCAAAGCACTGACACCCACACAGCTCTGCCTGAAACCACATAGAAACCAGTCACAGGTTGCAGTCTGGTGGCTTTTGGACATTATAGTGTGGGAATGTCGCATTTTCTTGCATATCTTTCACATACAACAAGACCTCTTATCTTTGAGAAAAAAAGAGAAATTGTGCTCAGATACGGAGTTAGCACTTTTATAACAGCAGATCATGTATGTGTGGCTCGGGTCAGATAAAAGCCAATACTCCCCTCCAAATGTTCGCTCTAAAAGTTGTCTCAAGTGCTAGATGTGGCACTGGAGGAAGCTCGCCAGGCAATAATGTTTTGGCCTTTTGGCAAATCAATGTTCTTTCATATATAAAATGTTAGACAGTAAATCACTGCCTCTTTCAATTCTGCTTGGATTAAGCCTTCTTTTCTGTGAGCCATTTACTGGCAAAAAAATCCATTTCACTGTTATTTACCTCGAAAAATGCCTTTCTCCCTAATACATTCTTACGTGCATTGCTGGCATTACAAACAATTTCATCAAATTGAAGGTTAAGCCTCCATCATCTCTTTCGGAACAGAGTTATTGAAATGGGTGCTTCTTGTACACGTCTTGCTGTTCTAAAGGAAGCAACTACATTTCTTTAGCCTGACTTCAGTCAAATCTGAATATCTGGCATCAACCCTTTGTGTTGAATGAATTAATATCAGAATTAATGTTGTGCAACATGGAAGCAATTAGAGACTAGTCAGATCTGTCAGGACAATGAGATATTGTGACTGATCTATAAAGAAAAAGCAAAATTAAATCAAACATTATACTCCCTTGCACTGGTTTGCGTTATTATTCAATCATCTGTAATCTATTTGAGGATAATGAATGTCTCAGCATGTATTTGTCTTGTGAGGAAAATGTAGTGCAATTTGATCTGCCTGCATTACAGGATGTTAGTCAAAGCGGCTGTGACAAAGCCCACCCGTCAATTCACTGTTCTCCTGTACCCAGCAGCATGTCATTGAATTACATGACAAAGTGAATGAACCTAGAGGTGATATTCACTGAAGGATATACTGTGCTTGTTAGGACATTTTCCCTTTTTTTCCCTTCATTTTTTTTTTTTACTGACAAGACCTCTTGAGTGTGTAGGAATCACGAGTAGACGAGGCAAGACGTGACACTGACATGGTGCTGGACCAATGGGTCTATTGCACAAGTGGACATGATACCAGGTTGAATGTAAATGTGAAGGATGATTATTAGACAAACAACCATCGGCATGTTTCTAAACGCATGAACATTAGCAGAATTTTTCATTATCTTCTTCAACAACATCGACCGCATATAAAGACTGACGACATGAAAGCATCCCAAAAATAGAGCCAAGGCACCTAGATTGCCTCGGTGTAAGTGGCTGCAGTTTGGGTCATAAAAAATGTTTTCCCTCATGGTATTTCTCATCAGACTGACGTATGTTCAAGTGTTCATTTTTCTGATAAGTTTGGTCTCAATTGCTTATTTGATGCTATAAAAAGGGTTGTAACATCATGACTGACAGCTGATCCCTGCTTGTAATTGAGTCTGGCAGACGTACGGGCGATCGATGTCGCCAGCTCAAGAGGGCAGCACCTGCATCCACGATACATCGGCTTTATTTAGGTACAGTGGGAGGAAGTGGAGACACACGGGACATATGCAAGTCACACATTAGGGGGAAGTGGGCACCCGTGAAGGGGGCAGAGGGGCTCATGGGGACGCCAACATTTGTATCAGGGGAGCCGAATTTTCAGTGGACTTAACTTCAACTTTATTGGACTTACAGGTCCCCTCCATCCTCTCCAAGTCACCACGCTTCGCTCGGCCTGTCTGGTGGTATATGCTGTCACAGGGGGTGCTGGTATTGGTAGCTTTCCCGGTCCCGCCTTGAGCAAGAGGAGGATGATCCTGCTGTGCGTGTGTTCACGAGCAGGTTGGACTACCCTCTTTATGTAGTTCTCTATCCTGATTGGATAAAATGGGCAGGGACCAAACACTCTGTAGCAGTGATTACTGCTGGAATATAGATACACTTATTTGAATAACTCAACACTTACAGCAGCTTTAAAATATTTTCTGTTGCTCCATGAACCTCTACCAACCACTTTATTTACAAATGTTTTTTTTCATTACAGTGGCACAATAGAATGCTACAATAAGTGCATAACATCACAGAAAAACCTGCCACTTAAAGTACAACACAAGTCCTCCAAACAATGCTAGTGTTCTTTGCATTAAAACACATCAGAGATGGGTCGTGCTTTCTTCAGCTTTCATTTGTGGCATTTTATGAAAATGATTTATAGCTTTGCTATCATTTGTTTCAACCCTGCAATTTACTCTGAAACGGTCACAAACAACCAAATACTCAGCAGAGACTAATATTTATGATAATTCACTTAATTATTTTGGTAAAAATGGTTCCATTCAAGGCTAAAGCTACTATTCTGTTATCTCAAAGTGAAATATGACAAAGCCTGTGCTTTAACTGAAGGACTGCATCTATTTATTTATGATTCCTTTCAGCAGAGTGAATGTGCCTTTGTCATGTTGCTGAATGCTAAGGGCACCAACAGAAAGAGCTGCTGAACAACAAGACGACAATGGAGTAAAAAGACAGAGAATATAGACCGTCGATGTAATTTGCTTCCACTCTCTTTTCAGCAGATATTCAATCTATAGATCAGTTCAGTTCAAGCTTTGATAGACCGAGCATCAGATGCTGTTTGTGAGGAGGACTGTTCCAGGAAAACTTCATCTGGCTCACAGTAACTCATGTTTTATACATTTCTTGTGTTTGCTTTGAAAAGAAAGACACAGGCAGGCCTATCTGCAACTCTATGGAATATATTGAAAGGATCTGGACATACTGAAATTTTCACACAACGGAGGTACTGTGTGAAAGTGTCAGTACCTTAACACCCGCTAAGTAGTTTAAAAACATTATGGCTGCACAATCGCTTTCTCTTTATTTTTTAGACACAGAAAGTAATAATCTAATGTCTAGAAACAGTTTATTTGTTAGTTTGGGATAAAAAGTGGAGCTGATGCTTTTATTTTGACGAAATCTGGCCACAAGACATGAATCCAGCACACATTAAGGTAGGATTTGTCAGCCTGATCAGAAAAAAACACAGCCCCAAAATATATTTGTTGTTAAAGGTACCTTAAATACATAACATAATTAACTTCACCTAAACTGCAAATAAGTGCTTATCATGTCAGCAGCATTTTCCAAACCTCTCTGTACAAATCCACACACTTCATGGACAATTAGGATCAGGCCTATTCTACAGATAGACTGCTCTGGAAACTGAACTTGGGCAGTGTGAAAACCCGTGGCTGATGCCATCACTCCAGCCCACACTTTTTTATTGACATGGGAAATAGTGCAGTCAAACAAAATCCAAAGTATGTCCAACAATTCAACAAGACACAAAATGTCTTAGATAACCATCAAAAATCCAGCTATACCAGGAAAACTTGCATAACAAAAAGCTTTGACAATTTATGCTGCAACGTCCACGATGAAGGGAAACAAAGAGCGGCAAAATGCTAAATTTCAAATAAGAAAGCTGATGATAGATGAAGCAAACAAGGACCCTACAGAGAGAACTGGAGGTGAATGAACTTGATAAAATTCAGCTGAATTCAAGGTAGATCACATCTTTGCACTGAAACCTGATGAACCAGATTATAAACTCACAGCTACTCTCACACTCATTGCACATTGCATTTTGCCATTGATTTTCACATTTCTCCCAAAAATGAGGTCAACTTTCCGATTCCAGTTATAGATCACTACATAAAAGCTCTTATATGGTATATATGTTTTGTAAGGCACTCACAAAAAATCAAAATGAACAACAACTCTTGAGTGCTTATTGAGCATGTTATAATAACAAATGGTAAGACTTCAAAAATGGAGAACCCTGACACATTTGCCACATTTGCTTTACTGATGTTTAAGATCATTAGAAATAATATAAGGTGGAAGGCAGTCACAAGTGTTGAAACTGCCTTTACATTTAAGCTGTGTATGATGCTGTAAGCTCATTTACATACTCAAAAGTTCCCACATTGTTGCAAGTGAGATGTCAATGTCTTGTAAACTATAAAGCAGGTATAGGCGTTGTATAATCACTATGAAAGTATAAAAACACTCACTATTCACAAACTATGCCTTGATTGAGCCGTCAGGAACTGCAGCTCCCCCAGCGTGGCTGTGGCAGCAAAGCTGACGTGGATATACAGTGGGCGGTGTCTGCTCAGGCCTGTGCGACCTGACCAATCGGAGAAGACTGGGCTTTTCATAAGGGATGCTTTAAAGAGACAGACACTAAATTAAAGCATTCAGAAAGAGGGTGAATATAGGCTGTGCAGCAAGGGGACAGAATGACATTAATAATGGGTTTTTGCCAATTGAAGCATTTACTAGTAAACACCCAAAAATAAAAGTATGAATCTGAAAATGACCATGATATGGGACCTTAAACATTGTCTTGTTTTCTTTGTAGGTTTCCAATGATTTCATAGACCTCAACACACATAATCAATAATAAAGAGGAAACCTACAGAGACTGACCAAGTGCTGTGCAATGGAAAGAGCAAGCTGCAGCCCTGAGCAACTTCCCACTGTACTGTACAAGAAGACTGAGCAAGAATCCAGTGCCCTCCTGGCTGAACTACGGTGCATTAACCTCTAATTACTTGCTGCATGTACGAAACACATTGCATTGATATTTTTCCTTTATCTAGGTGCTATCTGATGGATCTAGGTTTGATGGATTTGTGGTAAAACTATCACCAGTCAGAAGGTTGAATACTCAGACAAACAATAACCACCTACACCTTATCCTGTATTTTAGATTTTTCACAGTTAATTAAAATTTCTTGCAAACAAATAAAACTGTGACCTTCAGACATTTGCCAATTCCCAGGAGGCGTAGCCGAGCCTCATCATCCTCAGGTGTACATTGTGAATTTGCTTACCCTGTCATAAACATGTATCATATGCTAGTAGGGTTAGGGTTAGGGTTAGACTTTGACTTTCAGTCAAAATCTTGCTGTCAAGGACAGCATCGCTTGGAGGAACTACAAAGGCATACAGAGTAGGAGAAACACAGCATATCAACTCTCACATCTGTCTACGTTGTCCTTTGAGGTGAAAACCAGACTGTGTTTCCCCGAGTCAAAGATGATGTCTGACATTTAGACCAATAATATTATTATCAATTATTTTCATCAAAAAAGCTTGCTTTCATCCTAAGGTAAAGGTTTTTGAAAACTTTGTTTGGTTGATGTTTTGGTGGACGGAATGATTTTGCTCGCAGGTGCTTGTTTTTCAGTCTGTACTGTTGAGTGGTGCTCAAAGTTCACGCAACAAACTCAGCTCAGCTACTACAACAACAAAGCAGGGGCAATTTTTCAACCTCATCTTACTTCATAGACACTTGATCTGAACAAAGGTTCAGTGTCATTTTGAAGTGTCTGCCTATCTGCGACTGGATGTCCCAAAATATCTCTCGGCTATGTGTACGCAACCGGAGGCCACCATCACTGCCAAGAACATTCATTTGGACACAAACACATCAGGGAAACTGAGCTGTCTCTTGGCTTTTAATCCTCCAGCAAGGACATGTTGGTTGCCTCAAAAGTCAAGACTGAAAATCAAAGGGTGAACGTGAGTTTGCCAATATGGAACAATGTGCTGGCATAAACTTGAATCTCTGGAACTGCCCCGTTTCTGAATTTCTGAAATCAAATAACAGATGAGCGCTTTTTAAGTTGCTTTTTTTCCCACTGGAATTTGATGAACTTTATGCAAGACTGACAGTTTAATCGTGTCAAAAAATAACACAGCAAAGGCTCTGACAACTGACATTTTCTTATTATTATTTTGTGCACATGTGCTCGTCTAATCTGAGCCACACCTTAATGAAGACGCTGATGAATACCCCTCCTGCAGGGATCAGAGGTGAGAGATATCTGAGAGATGGGGGGCTGGGGAGGCTTTCTGGTTGGGACGAGGTGCCTCGTGTGAAACAGCTCTCACTTACTAATTGGCCTCCTGCTTTTTACACTGGCATTTCCATTTCAAAGGGTTCCCAGCAGCTCACGATTTCTGCCAGATCACCTGGGTTGCAGCTGGGCGACCATTATATCTAACCACTGCTGTCACTTTGACTGTTGTGCTTCAGATGAAAAATGAGCCTATGCCATTGCTAATGTGTTCTGAGAGGCAGAGACAGCAGCTGATCTTCAAACAACCTGAAAGCTTCTTACAAGTAGCACCATTTACTGCTTTTGAAGAGGCTCACAGTATAATTGTATGTAGTAAACTGTAGAGAATATGATTTGAACACAGTGCAATTCCCAGTGCTGGGCAAGTTACTCCAAACACGCAATGCATTATTTATTACTTGTTACTGTCATTTCAACATAATTTGTTACATTATAATATTACAGTCTTTGAATTGTAAGGCATTACACTACTATTGCATTACCTTTAATCTAGAGGCCCTAATGCAATAAAAAATAAACATTAGCATTAAACATTAAGGGCCTTAATATGTAGGCTACCCTCGATTCACAACCACCAACACTGAAAACAACAGTTTTTGAAAGGGCTGAACATGCTGAACATGAATTGCAATGTTAAAATTGAGACATTTGGAGTGCACTACCTGTTTCAGAAAAAAACATCACCACCAAAATGCATTGTAACGCACATTACTGAGATTTACCGTAACACGTTGCTCCCAACACTGGCAATTCCCTCTTGATATGTGGGTTAGGGATTAGTCTTTACACTGAAGCAGGCAGGTAATCATCTCCTTCTGGCAGATGGCAACGTTGCAATGTTTGGAGGAAACAATTCTCAGGTGACCGTATGTTTAGTCTTTTTAAGCTTGAGAGCACACGCAAGCTTCACACAGACAATTCCCAAAAGAAGCCATTGATTTGGCCACTGACATAAAGGAGGCAGACTTCAGTTGTGTTAGTTCTCAAAGGGTAAGGCTGGTGATCATTTTTGTGTTTCTCACTGCAAACAAATCCCACAAAAAGACCAGAAAGAACTATGAATTGATCCACAAGGGTTATCAGGGAATCTAAAGCCTTGTATTTCTTTTTCCACGGAGCTCCATTGCAAGAAATAATTAAAAACGCATAATTGCACTGGGTAGTATGTTCCTTCATTACCATGATAGACTTTAGTTTCTTCTGAATCACTCATGCATGTTTACTGCATCAACTGTGTATGAATCGACGTCTGAATTTGACCAACATATAGTATGTTAGAGTATAACAGTGTGTCCTCCCATTTGAGTCAATTGCTGAGCATCGTAAGAGGAAATGAATGGCCTTTGGACTGAGTGCCAGAGAGTGCTTCTGTCCCCTTTCCCCTGATGACCAAATAGGATTGTATTTTTTATTTCTGCAGTGGTCCTTTGAAATGGTTTGGTTAAATTGCAGGAAAAAAACTCCTCCACACTGTTCACTTCACCCGCAATGAATTTTGACATTTTGGTATTATTACACTTCACAAGATGAAAAAGCACAACATTTCCACCTCACGGTTTTGTGGCATTGAAAAACCTAGAGATGATGATCCTGACTTGTTGCCTAGGATGCTGGGCTATTGGATCTTCACTTTACAGACCTACTTCCTTGGGGTCTAAATGATGAACTACTGCTGAATGTGATGTTATGAGTTGTGCTGTTCGATTACCTTTGAGATATTCTCAAAGGTAGCTGTGGTGAGTAATGCAGCTTTGCCAACTAGTTTGGGGTAATTAAATGTATGGTGAAGTATTATGTCACGTGTCTTGCAGAGATGTGATTTCAGTCGTCGCATGTAATATAATGACATTGCTCATGCTGTTGGAGGCATGTGCTCATGTGTGGATTTGAAATAGCACACCACACGCTGCAAATCATAGCTGGATGCTTCGATCGAACCCGTACATTATTTAAGCAGTCATCGCTGCAATTAATTCTGATTATCAAAGTGGAATATTCAGTATCCATATCAAATCTTGACATCTGGAGAAACATTCAATTCATAAATAAAAGAACACGAGGAAAAATACAACAGAGAAAATGAGCCAAGGTGCCTTTTTTTTTTTTTTTAAACATATAATGGGTTTTTCAAAGGATGGAACATTTCTTTAATAACCGCTATTACTGATTTATCTCATACATTTACTCATACATGGCTTTTGGCAGTGAGCGGACAGGCTTTCAGGCGGTCAGATGGACGCTCCAGTTGGTACTGGTTGAAACTCGACCCTGATGTCTGTGCCGATTGGGATCCAGGCTTTATCCCTACCATGCACCCCCCGCTGTACATGAATTAACTCTTCTGCAGATTATCCATCCCTCAGAGTTTTGTCGCTTTACATCATTGTTTGGTGGGTTCAGGGGGTGAGTTTTTTCAGAATACTTGGCGAAATTGCAGAAAACCAAATAAAGCTGTGAACATCCTGACAGTTTTCTTCCTTTGTCATCAGTCTGAGACACTGAGTGGCAGTGGGCTTTCTTTGGCAACCGAGAATATTTTTAACAAATACTTTATTCCTTGTGCCAGCCACACAATTTATGCCCCAGCATAGATTGGTTAGTTTTACCTTGACATATAACAAATACATGTTGAATAAGTATTAGTTAGTTAGTTCTTTTGGTAACACATAAGGGTACATGAAGGACCATGACGTTTTGCGTGGCTCTATTTATGATGAGGCATCAATTCATTAATTTAGTACTTCATGAACTATCAGTAATGTACATATATTACAAGAAAGTATCTTATGGGATATATGTTAAAACATTTCTCTGCAGCAAAGTGGAGAAATCTCACCTCAGAATTACATCCAGAATGAATGTACTGTATTTATATTATTTTGACCTCAGTTCCTTTATAGCTTGTCCCAAAGTAAATGGCATGGATCAGAAGTGAAATTTGACTATGTGTCAGGGCCGAAACTTTCAGGAGCATGTTTTGGGTTGTTTGGAGTCCTATTTGTAGTGACACAAGTTTCACATAATTAGACTTAGGCTTAGAGGCAGTAAACTTACTTCAGTCAATGAAAAAGAGATGTTCTACAGAAATCCAATCGAAACAGGTGTGTCTCATTCAACTGGTAACCAAAGACATTGTGGCAGTGATTTTGAGTCAATGGGTAAAATTACCTAGAAGCTACTGAATAAGACGTGTCCCTGTGCAAAGTTCATTGGTACCTACTGTATTTGTAGTGAGACTTTTTCTAAAGTTTCACATAGTTAGAACTAAGGTTATGGCTGCTTAGAAAGATGCTGCTAAACACCTCCTAGAGTACAATGCTTATCTTTCACTACAGCAATGTGGAGAAATCTCACCTCAAAATCACCCCCAACCTGACCTTTGAACTTATGTCAAATACATTCCTATATAAATTAGCTCATCACTGTCTTTACATCTTCTTCCTGACTGCAGCAATGTGGAGAAATCTCAACCCAAAATGAATAAACTGTACTTACAATATTCTGACCTTTGACCTCATGTCAAATCAATTCCTAAATAGGTTTGCTCATAATTGTCCTTGCATCTTCTTCCTGGTGTCTAACTCTATCTCAGGTACATATTCCAATATCACATTTACATTTCAGGATCTGGTTATCATAGACAAAGAATCAGTGTTACTTACATTGGTAGCTGTTAAAACATTCGAAAAATACAAACGTCAGTTTGGTGCCTACCTGTATACTAAACATATAAGGAGTAGTTAACGGTTATTATCACCAGTGAATGTTATGTTATATATCTGTTTCCTAAACATATTTGTAAGTGTGTGAATGGGTAAATGTGACGCATTAACTGATAGCACTTTGTAGAGGGGCGCTTTATAAAGTTCACTCCATTGACTTATATTAGTTCACGAGGCAGAGCTGCCACATCCAATATGGTGGCGACATCGACATACGATTCAACGCTTAATGAGGGGTCTGTGTGTATATGTCTATGGGTTACAAGCAGCTTGTGCACCAGCAAGACTGATACGTATCAGACACTCCCCTTGGCTCTGATTGGTTGCCAAAACCAAATTATGGCCACTGGGTGGAGCCACAGACAGTGACTGTTTTCACAGTTGACCTATATCTTATACTACTGTCAGATACATGACACTGGCAAATATGACAAAAATAGAGGTACAGACTAAAACTTTAATTTGTCTTTTTAATTGTATAATGCTTTCTTCTTCTTCTCTCTTAATAATTTATTTTTTTCCAAACTGAGTAATTGCAAATTAGATCATATTTTTTTATTTCATTGCAATTATCAGTTGGTAGTGAAGGGCTGGCTTTATTTGAGATGATTGATGATGTAGCAGTTATACATTTTATACATGCTAATTTAAATGATGCCACCATTGATCAGTTATACATGATGATGTCATGTGATGATGCTCAAATGGTAAATGGACTGTATCACAGATTAAGCTGTTGCACTCAACCGGCAGACCATGTTTCAGGCTGACACAGCACCGGACTACGGACGGAGCGCTGGACCCCGTGTTTATAACATCGATGCTTGATGTTCACACACAGTTAAAGTGGATGGACAGTGTTGAACAGATGTTGTACATATGTTTTGTAATCTATGTAACATGAAGGACTTCTATTCTATTCATACAATTGTATAATGTTATTTAATGGTAATTAAATTAACTTATCATGAAAATTACACCACTTTCATTCAGCAGATAAGATGTAGTTGTTGTCAGGTTTTTTGGCCCATTCAGATGTTTACATTAAGTCAGGTAAGGCATGAGACACCACAATACTTGTATACTGCTGAGGCACTACATAAATGAATTAAAGCTTCTTTATGCATGGAGTCCTACATGAATTCATGATATTTCATGTACCCTGTTACTTGTGCTTTGAATCAAAATCAGCCTCTTTTGTCCTCCCATAATACGTGAAGTTATTTTTGATACCTCAGTGACACAAATTCATACCCTGACATGTGACAACTGGACTGTGTACTTGCAGGTTGCAGGAGAGCAATATGATCAAGGTTCAGGAAATGTCAGTCTGCAAGACATGTGTGTGGCTTCGCTCTAATTTATTGATTTCTCAATCATCTTCCCCCTTCCCCCCGGATCGAACAGCTTGGAGGAGGGGGGCCTACACTTGCTGTCACACATACGCAAATGCAGGCGAATGAGAACCGCCTGGAGGTGATGAATGTGGGCAGTGCAGGATGTGTTTCACGCGGAGCTCGACCTCACACGTGACTAAAATGCACTCCACGTAAAGACAAGATACAGATTTTCTTCAACATGGGATGTGAACGTTTTGTGTGGTCACGGCCTTAAATGCGGCATATTTGCAAAGCCACGTCCACATTTGAATAAGCCAAACAAAGAAAGATTTAATTCAAATCTGTCTCACACCTGCAGTCCACACACACATTTTGGAAGATAAAGATGCTCTAACTGCTGTTTAACTGCAACTCCCAAATCTTAAACTGATATTAAAAGACCTGCGTTATATTATTTTATCTTTTTTTTTGTTGTAGTCTGAAGACATGGTCTCACAGAAAATAATGTTGTACTGTCTTCTATCAGTGGGAGCATTTCACAGAAACAATTTGTGTTCCCTGCTTACAAGCAAATGAAAAATGGCAGAAGAATGAAATTTCACGACTGCAGGCTCAGATGCTTTTCGCTCGCAAATTGATAAATCATATGACACACAAGGCTTTTTAAAATTATTTCATGTAATTGATTTCAAGCTTGAAGGTTACAAATCTGATGCAATGAGTCACATGCTCACACAAAGGTAAACTATCCAACACAACGTCTTCCGAATAAAAATGGCTCAAAGGAATACAATTAATTTAATCTATATTATGGAGCTGCTAAATAATATAGTTTTGAACCCAAGCCTTCCAAGGCTGGTGTTTAAACATCCTCTAAGAAACACTGCATGTCAATAACAAAACATGATAATCTGAATGAACCCTCAGATCCACATCATTGTTGTAGTTTCCTCTTTCCTGTGTTTTAATTCTAGCTTAACACGCTTGGGACCCTACAATCTGAGAGAGCCAGACACCAAGGAATTTTCGAGTCAATCCCCAGCTGGTTCCAAGGCTCAGAATTCATGTAGTGACCCTGGAGGTAAAGCTGTCACTGCAATTAGCATCCTGTCTGCACAGTCACTGGAGACTAACACCCTGCTGTGTGAACAATACTTCAGAGGGAAAAATGTCTTACAGATGCTTGAACCACTCTACCAACCCGAGGGGACTTGCTTTCTGACTTCCTTTCTGACTTCCTTTTTGTCGCTGTAGCTAGGACTCAATGTTTTCTTTTTCTTTGACAAAATAACAGAATACTGTGGAATAAATACTTTCAAATTACTTTTCCAAACCCATTAACAGCATCGTCTGCTGAGTCAAAAGGCAGAAACTATTTTCAATTTTTTTCTCTAATAGAAGCACAATTTAGACTGAAAGCTGTTTATTTTGTGCTGCCGGCAAAGTTAAAAGTAGCACATATTCACATAGAGAGAAGGTTATAACTAGTGGTGTAGCTACACATAAATCCTGGTTCAGTGCAAGTACAGAAGAGCGGGTAGAGCAGGTCGACTAGTGATCGGAAGGTCACTGGTTCAAATCCCGGCAGAGTTGAGCTGCATGTCGAAGTGTCCTTGAGCGAGATACTGAACCCCAAATTGCTCAATAGTGAGGGCCCTGCGATGAGCTGGCGACTTATCCAGGGAGTACCCTGCCCTCGCCCGGAGACAAGGCTGGGATTGGCTCCAGCAGCAACACCCCGCAACCCCATGGAAAGGGATAAGCAGTTCGGACAATGACATGACATATATATATATATATATATATATATATATATATATATATATATATATATAGTAGTAAAGAGACAGCCTGGAGGAAGAGTAGGAAACTGAAAGGACTTGAGTTATATAAATAACATTTAATTTAGTCTGTAGCTCGTGTCAGCACTCAACTATCTGTGTCTGAATAAACCTAAAAAAATTTCAAATTTGTGCCATTCAGAGAGAGAAAAATATCAACTTCCAATCCAGTCTCCACACTTCTGGAGGTATCCGGTGTTAGCTGTGATTCATACCTGTTGCAGACAAGAGATGTATAGGACAAGCCACTGCTAGAGGCCGCTTAAAAGCAAAAGGAGCACACTCATGTAAGACCCGTACAGTATATTAAGATGTCGTATGTCACTGGAAACCTTCTATAATCTTTTGTTGCTCAAACAGCTTTAATTTGTCTTTTTTGAAGTAGATGATCCTCTGAGTCACTGCCCTCAGGCGAATGAGAGCCGCTCTTACATCTCCGTTTGTAAACTATTTAAGTAGCTCTCCAGCTGAACTTCCTCAGTCATATTAGTCATACTCTCCAATAGCTATTTATGTTAATTAGCTCTCCCACTAACCTCCCTGAATCTTGATTGATACAGTCATAGTTTTATAAGGATGCTATTACCATCTTGAGTGCTGTTGAAGTACATGGGTAGAAACACTTAACACACATCAACTGCCACCGGCTCGCTTAAAATGTGCTGGGAATAAGTCATGTTTGTGCACCTAATCAGACCAATTAAGTAATACATGGTCAATTTTGGGATTTTGGGCTATTTTGCTTCATTGACATGGCTTCTTTCAAACTCGTTGAAAGAAAGATATTCACATTACGCATTTAGATGTTTATGTTTCTGTGCTGGACATTTCTGAAAATGATCACATATGTAGTTAGTTGACCTCATTTACATGAAATACGAGAAAACTCCTAATACAAAGAGTAACTCAAGAGAGCCTTAATGTAAGGAATCAACAAAAGAAGTATCATGGTGTTTTTTAGTTTAAATGTTTACCTATTCACCATTTTATCCACTGCCTAAATTATTTTTCTTCACTTTTGGTTGCACTTACATTCACCAGACTCTCCAGTTTTATGCCTGTGTGTATTCTGAAGTTGTTTTTTTCATATATTCTCATAACCTGATACCTGAAACATGGCGAAAATATTTTCTGATATAAACAGATATCCAAGCTTCTCTCCATAAAAAAACATTCGAGTAGAATATATCAACCAACTGTGCAGTGAATTCTGATCTGGGCTTCAGCCAACGTTTAGATTTTATGTTCTTGAAATGTCTAACTATGTAATGCCTCATTTAAACATTAGATCTCAGAAAGGTAATATTGTCTTACTGTAAGAAATCAAGTTCATGGTGATATCAACAGTCTCCCCTTTACCACAAAGTCTTAAGCAGAGCTTTTCCAACACCATGTATGACAGGGAACAAGAGTCTATCACAAATTATAAGAGGTTGAATGTAATGATGTAAGAATGAAATTTAGTTGATTGCCTGTCATTAACAGTTAATGTAAAGCTTTTCTACTTCTCTCCATGAGATCAACTCATTACAACTCATTAACATTTGTCCTTTTACTAATATATACATTCATTAAGGAGTGTCAGGGCAAAGACAGTCAGCTGGTTTAGGCTTGAGTTAAACATCTGGAATTCCTCAGCTATCTAGCCAACCATATGACCAGTATGGTCAGCTCAGTCTTGTTGTGAGGAAGTTGATATCATTATATTAAGATGAGCAAAGAACTCATGATCATGCTATGTGAAACCACATTTGCCTTACACGATGCTTTATGTTACCTCGAGTGGACAAGAGATAACTTGCTCTTTGAAAGAGCACCATTCTTTGACCTGACTCAAAGTGAATGGTACAACACTTTCTCACCCGTGTCTGCAGTTGTGTGTGAGAGAGGGTGCTGCTGCCTGTGGGCCAAAAGCCAAAAGCATCCAAGAAAACGAAGCCATTGATTGGTGATCAAAACAATGGTGAGAAAGAAATCAGTCAACTACCTTCCTAATAAGCCTGAGTAGCAATAAAGGAAATGCCAGGAAATGATGTCTGTCCCCCAATTACTTCATTCTGTGCCTTCAGTTAGATTGTCAAGTTTTCTCTTCTCACAAAGCCGTGCTTCTGCTTTGGTTAGGTATAGAGGACAAAACACACTTGAAATATATTTTTTGTCGCTACAAAACACATTTGGAAATTCTCCTAAGGTCCCATAAATACAAACAATTGAAAAAATACCCAGTGCTACCACATCCAGCATTACATATTACCAGTGTCATCATTACACATGTTGAAACACAGACTTGCATTTCGGAGCCCCACTTCCCAATTCATCTCCAGTCAAAAAAACATCAGGTTATGATCATGCAATGTGAACGTGATATGATATACAGATGTAACTGTGCTTTGCTATCCTGGCAACTGGCCTGTTAAAAATAATCTGCTCTGTTGCCAGGATGATGACTTCCTCCCTTTGGAAGATCTGAGAGAGGCGTGCCACGTCAGGGAGCACATTTGCTTGCAGGTGGGGGGGCTGAAATGAAATGAAATGAAATGAAATGGTATGCAGTGAGAAAAGAGTGCAATACTTAAGCAACAGGATATCTGCAAATCTCTAGTCACTTTGACTTGGCCTCCTTTACCCTAATGATGTTTTGCTAAATAGCTTCATGTTGATACTCAGTGACACAACCTAAACAGATTAAACACTTTAAGCACTATTTAATAGACAGCAATGTGCTAAATGCAAGTAAATCTGCATGTTTCAGATATTTCAAATGATGAAAACTTATTCAGTTTAACCTTCAGCTCAAAAACCCAAATAAAGCCTGTGGCTGACCCCAGTAAGCAAAGCAGTTTGAAAAACTGTAAAAAAAAAAAAGAAAAAAAAAAGCTGTAGCTCTTGTCAGTGATCTTTGAACGTTTGCATGTGCGGCACGTTTTCTGATGCATCGTGACGGGCCGACATCTGATGAGATGCTGATGATACACACTGATGAGCCATGGCCGGTCGTAAATCAGTTTTGTTGACACTCCATTGTGATTTCCCAGTGCATGACATCTCAATTTAAAAAATCCACTTCATGAGAGAGAACACATTAGAAATGCTGTTTAATCCCCAGAGAAGTAAAACAATAATATGATGCCTACTTGTAAGTGCAGACCCATCAGTCTTTAATCCAGATATGAGTTGATCCTTAAATGACTTGAGGAGGTCTTTCATGTGCATGTTTTTCATCACTTGCTGTTAATGAGTCTGCTTTCCCATCTGTCAGCTATATGAGATTTTAATGAGAATAATGGAAATACGTCAAGATTTTATTGACTTCAATGCCTACCTCTTAGTTATTGAACACATAGACTATGCCACATGAATGTACAGTGGTTTACACATGGATATTCATGCTCTTGACCATTTCCAGCCTTTTCATCGACAATTCTGTGTGGTAGCCCCCTGGTGCTTATTGTCTAATACCCTCAGGTGTGCTCAGTTAGATATTCACTGGACATATTAATAGAAATATTGCTAGATTGTTTAGTCTGTGTTTAAAAGTCACAACTGGGTAAGTGGTAGGGTTATGTCACAACATTATGATCAATCCCTCAGCTCATTAATCATTTATAGAGACTGGGTGCTCTTTTACATCCAAAACCCTGGCTGGCTTTAATGTTTGCCTTAAGGTATTCAGAGAAGCTCTGTCTAGATACAGTTTTATGATTGACCCTCAAATTATAGTTGAACTCCAGTGAACTGGATTTAAACTAATATAATGATATGAACATTAAGTGCTGACTCACAGTTTGGATTTTAAGGAATCTGAAATTATTGATCAACCTGGATACTAAACATACGAATGAAACTAACCTATAAATGAAAGAGTGATCAAATTTGCATGCCCTGATGAAGCCTCAATGGCTGAAACATGAAGACCTATTTGACATTAAAGGTCCCATATTATGAAAAACACGTTTTCTCTGGTCTCTACATATATAAACTGGTCCTCCCTGAACCTACCAACTCCCAGAATTAGGAAAGCAAACGATTCCTGCATGGTCTCTGCAGCCCACCCACTGGTAAAACAGTGCTCCTACAGGCTGTTCAGATTCAGCTCCTTTCGTTACGTTAAAACAGGAGTCATTATCATAGGCCGACCTCCTCTGTACCGGTGTGTTCAGTGGTAAGATAGCAGTGTTTCGAAATGTCGTTGCTCAGAGCTAGACAGGCAAATTGCTGTTGTTGGTAGTATAAATCAACATAAGTGCCTATATTCTGTCCCAGCTACAGAGGAACAGAAGAGACAGTGATTGTGTTTCATTTTTAATGACAACGTGCCGACTGTGGTTCCTGTTAGCTTGTATGTGTGTGCTAACCACTTCACGTTGGACTGCTTCAGTAATGAGGGTCAGTACAAAGCTGGCTTTGCCTCGACACTGACCCTCGTAAAAGGATCAGTACCAATGATACCAGACCCAGCAACTGCACCCAAGCCAAAGGTAAGTGTCGCCACGGTTTGATAGTATTTACAGTTGCCTACGAGTATGAAGTCAGATGGAAACTGGCTAACTAATTAGCTCTGCATTGGTCCACTATGCAATGGCGTTAAAAGTGAGTTTAATGTTAATAATATTACGATGGAGCTTGGTTGTCGCAGTAAGAAATCTGGAAACGTGCAGACTGGAGACAGAGATGATGCGAACAGTGTCCAAGAGTTTAGAGACTGTGTTGGAGACAAACACAGCTTTCGCTAGCTGTCAGCCATTAGCTACATGGTAGTAAATGTAACAACGCATACGAACAAACTAACATTATTCAGACACACTAACCATTCTGAAATGTCCTGCTGCAGCCGCAGAGTCTGTACTTCTTCAGGAACCTCTCCTTCTGGGTCCCATTCTGGGTCAAACTTGTTTGGTTGAACGAAAGCATCTCCGCGAGCCATAGCGATACATCCACTGTAAAACATTAGCGCATGTTTAAGCGGCATCCTCTCTCTGAGAGGGGCCTACAGCAGGCAAGGCAGGTGTTGACAGATGGAGCTCATTAGCATTTAAAAGTGCAGGCACAGAAACAGCCTGTTCTCAGTAGAGCTCACTTGAGCAACTTTCAGACAGCTGAAATTCAGGACCACAGATGGGTTTGGGGCAATGCATCTTGAATACAGTGTCGTTGGACCTCTGATAGCTGTGTAAAATTGATGAAAAACTGTATAATACGGGACCTTTAAAGGCTGTCCAAAACATCGCCCTCTTGAATGCTTTGGACCTCTTTAACAATCTCCAAACTGAAGAGCACCAGAGGGACGCCTTTTTTGCCACCCAAATAGTACTCCTTGGACTTTTTTTTTAATTGAAGAACATGCTGTGGATGCCTTATTTAAAATCCTTTTAAATGACAGTTTGCAACTAAAAGAACGGGATCATGGTGGCCTTTAATGAGGCATTCTCGGGCATTTAGAGCTGATGTTCACACACACACGCGCACACCTTGAGCCACAGTAGTCATAGTTTAAGAGTTAAGTTTACAAATACTCCCAGCTGTATGGACCACCACACTCTCTGCAGATTCGGTACATGTAAAACGCAGTTATTTTTATGATGTGTTCACACGGTGGAAAAAAACGAGAAAAACCAAGCCGTACCTGTGGGTGTCAACTGTAATCTCAGACTTCCCTTTTGTTACTATGGGGACTTACTTGAACTGGGAGAAAAATAAGGACCCTTCATAACAAGCATGTACAGCCTCACAATGGGAGGGGTACTTTGTCTGGTTTTATTAAAATGGATGAGCTACTCAAGGGCTTGAGTTGAGTTTGTCATTTCACAGACACCAAAGCTTTGGTTAGACTAAACATTGTAGTGAATATTCCACATTTGATGTCTAATCCTCACTTTAAATGTGTATATTTTGGATATTTATTTTATGGAAAAGTACTTTAGAAAAAAGACATCTGTGGATTAAAAGATTTAATTTTGCCCCTGTATGTTCCTAATGCACTGTGCAAATAAATAATAAACAAACACGAGAGCAGAGAAGATACGCACAATGAAACAGAGATAATAGTGAACATGATTTTAATCGTCAGATTTGTCATATTGGACAATTTTCTGTTACACACACCAATCACTACACTGCATACAGGTATACTACACAACCGGATATAGGACTTTTATTCAAAATTGATGCTTAAGTACCTTGTTGACTCATTATATATCCTGTCAGGTCATTCACAGTAATCACTGGCTTTATGGTTTGACTGATGTTTGCACTTGTAGGCTACTTTTACTAACCAAAAGTTCTGGAATTGGTAAAGCAGATCACCTCAGGTAGAAGCCACAGCTGTGATGGCTGTTATATAATCCTTTGGGTCACCATGACTGTCAAAGTGACATCTGGTGAAGTGCTTGTTTTTGTCACTGACAGGCTGTGTCTGAGGTTGAGCCGAGGTTTACAAAATAATTCAATTTCTGTTTTTTCGTCCTTTACTTTTCAGCTATTTTTCTGGTCTGTCCCATTGTTGTGAATGCCATATCTCAAGAATGCCTCTAGGAAATCTCCTAAATTTGGTACCAATGTTCACTTGGACTCAAGATCATTGTGACCTCATGTGTCCTTGACCAAGATACTGAACCCCAAATTGCTCCTGATGAGCAGTTGGCGCCTTGCTCCCACCATCTAAATAAAATTTCAAAGTCTTCTCTATTTTTGCCATGAATAAGTGTACTTTAGGAAAAAACCTATTGCAGATAAATGATATCTCCTCTCTAATGAAATTTATTCAGACTTTTACATAATATGTGTAAAAATTACGCCTTCAAAAGTTAATCAGACATATCATATAGCCCCATGCTCCAAGGAGCAAAATTCATTTGATTGCAATTTTTGAATGCCAAGTTCATTCAAAGTGCTTCACCTAAGGCGTAAATGCTTATTTTTTAAATGAACAGCACAGCTGAAAACATTTCAAGAGAATCTGAAGGGTAAAATCTAAAAAATTAAAAGTATGAAAAGATTTGAAAAGGCTCAAAAGACGCTGAAGAAGATGAAAACACACAGACATAAACAGTGCTGACAAGCAAAGAGTGTTCAGACGTGTCTCCGATCCAGCTCAGAGGGACGCACTCCATGAAAACTGCATAGATCCAGCTGGCTGACGTACACCCCCTCTGGCTGGCACTGTCTGTATTGGACTGTGATTGCAGACTCTTCACGGGTGGATGGATGGTGCCTAAGGTTGGTGACACAGTAGTAACTATCTGCGGGTTGTGCAATCAATGCTAAATTGTTCAAAAGGCTTCTTACTATGCCGAGCAAGTTAAAAGAAAAAAAAAAGATGGCAAAGTCTACAAAACATTCATCTGGGCTTAATGAAAACGGAACAATTTTTACAAGCGTTTGATACTCACTAGGATGCAAAGTATCAGCACTAGCCCATTAGACCAAAGTTTGACCATCACCGCAATTTTTTGGAAAGGAAAGACACTGCAAAATGGACCAAAAAAATTAAAAATATAGAGGCAAATGTAGAACCATGAATGAATATGTGAGATGAAAACAAAAAGGGCATGTGCATCCACTTCACTGCACTGAAATTAGTATTCAAATCCGTGGAGAACGTTTGAAGCCTTTTCTCTAACCTGCAGGTACGGCATTGCTTCACTCTAACAAGACAAGAGTCATGAATGTGAATGCATCGTGTTTTCAACAAACGAAACCAGAGCTGAACAGTATATCGATCAAGCTTTGTTTTTTTGCTGCCCACAGGTGGAGGTGTTCTCAGTAGCTTTTATTCTTTACAGCTCCTAGAACACACCGACTATCTTGCTTTGTCCTGCTCCCTGTGGGTCACCGCGACACTGGAATTCATTTTCAAACTCTTTTCAGGTGTGAAATAACAAATCTGCACTTGAACCCCGAGAGTCCGCGAAAGATTTCAGCAAGATGCCACATGAGCGAAGTCATTCAGAGGAGAACTGAGTCGACTAAAACCCTGCTGCTTCGTTTGTTGGTGATGCTGTCCTCCAAGTTTTTGAGGTTAGGTAAGGACAACTGTGATCCTGAAAAAATCCTGTCAAATTCTCATGGCTTTAGGCTCTAAACTAAAAATGTTTATATAACCAAGTTGAGTCTATTCACCACTTCCAGATCGCTGATGTTTTGCTTTGTGGCTCCCTCAGAGGTGTTCTCACTTCTAAACATTTTGAAATGAATGATAGTTAACATCTAATTCCAGATCCAGGGGGAAATCAATAGGACCATTAAAACTCAAGCTCAAACTATTCTGATTATTATTATAAATTATATGTTTGAGCAAACTTAGGTCGTCGCAGATGGTTTTTATTTAAATCAACAAAGTTAAGGTCTTCTGTGATAAGATGCTTTACAGGCTTTGCCGTTATTTTCAGGTAATAAGACCCCAAGTTTAAAGCAACACTGTGTAAATTTTCACAATCATTTTCGACGGTAGAGTGTCTTATGATTGGGTGACTGGCGTCCCTGTGACAGCCCCTGTATCACTTGCTTCTGCAGTGGGAAAAAAAGTTGCTCGCCTCCACATCAGCAGATTGTATGATCGTATATTGATAACAGTTATCATTTTTGTACAAAGAAAATCGGGTTTTATTGGTCCAAAAAAAAAAAAAAAAAATCGCTTCACATTTTTCTCTTTGAAGTCAATGCTACTCATCAGACAAAACAAGCAAAGTTCCCTTTAGGCTGTGACAACTTGCCTCCTCACGTGTCAGCATTTACTGACTAGCCTAGTCATTAAGATTAAATGGAAGTTATACATGCATTGATAATGCAAACAATCACAGCCATTCTTGATGGAGAATAAACTGGATGAATGAAGATGGCATGGCTGACAGAAACAGAAACATCTGACGGGAAATGCGGCGCATTAAAATAACTTACAGGCTTGTCTCCAAAGCAACACTTTAGGAGATGATTAGTGACATGACACTGAACTTCTTCCGCCAAAGCTCCTTAGGCACAGCAAAGCTGAGTGTTGGCAGGGGTGGACAAGAATATTTAAGCTGGATGTTTGTAGAATGAGGCAAAGCGTGGAAAGAAAAATGTAGAAAATGCATGTACTGTAGCTGCGTGACACGGACGGTGTTTTTATTATGATTGCACTGCACTGAACTTTTGAAAAGGCGAATACGTTAACTGGCACTTGGAGAAAAGAAATGTGTTGTATAACCCCACACTCCTCCATTTCATACAAACATTCACATTCTGCACATGCCGACTTGTTGAAGGCTCTGCATCCACTTCCACCAACACCAGCGTCTCGCTCAGGCGAAGAGTGATGCTTAAATAGATTGTAACACATCCATCTTCTTATCCTCTCAAACGCTCACATTCAAAGAAACATTTCCCGAGAAGCAAAACCTTTCTCCTGCATTAAGAGCAACACTTCTCCCCCCCGTCTACCATAGGAAGAGGAGGTTTTATATCCTTTTCAGTTTCTTGGTGCTGCTGCTTGTAATGAGCAGATTTGCTCCTGCAATACCGCTGGCAAGCTGACAAGTGAACACAAAGTCCATGTTGCTATGATTAATGCAATCAGCTCCGTTCATTTCAATCAGGGAAAACTCCAAAACTAAGCTGAGCTGGATTCGGTGAAACAGCGATCATGCACTGTCAACCCAGAGGCGGCGCTCTTTTTGGGTGCCTCCGAGGTAATCCAGGGCATCAGAACTCTCATCTGCTGTGCAATATGCCACTTCAAAGCTGCCGTGTAGGTCAGTATTTCAAAACTTGGCTCAGGTATGGTTTCTCATGCAACATGAAATAACGACATGAAAATGAACTAACAGACAGGGGAAGTGGCGGCTCAGACTGTCCTTTAAAAGGCTGGAGGGCCATGTGGGTTGATTGAGAGTTTACAATTCAGTCTACTTATCAGCCAGTATCCTCCACTGAAGGTGAAGCCCAAAAGAGGGACTCGAATATCCTTCACTGCAAACTCAAATGTCCATGTCTTGGTTCTCAACTGAAGGAGTGAGATTTCCTAGAAGTTTTTGTTTATGGCAACTTTTATTATAACAAAATCTAAATTGACAAACCTTCACTAATGTTTTACCTTATAAAAACATGATGGTCAGACACTCGCTCCATCAGCTGGATCGGAGCTGAAATATTTCACCAACTTTTGGGCCGATTGATGATGATCGATTTAACAGCGTCTTCAGGTCAACATTTTTAATTTGCCAAACATATTTTGGATAACAAGCAATCACCTGCAAAACTAATGACACCTCCATCTGCCTCAGCTGAACTGGGTTTCGTTCTAATAAGCAAATACTTTCATCCTAACATGCTAAACTAGGCTGATGAATAATAAACGTCATACCTGCTAAAGTTCGGCATGTTAGCATGTCGATGCTGTACAAGATTAGTGTTTGTACTGTATGTTAAGTATTTGTTGAGTTTTATATATCTTAAAGGCCTATCTTTGTCTCCATAAAAATAAGCATTAAATAAATTGCTAGCAAGATGCAAAATGTGCATAAAGCATCTTTTCATTATGGTGTGCAGATGTGACCTTCACATCTGTATAATCAGCAGCAATAAACTAATATTCACTGCTACTCTTCTCTGTTAAATAACTGTGACATCTTTTGGAAGGTGATAAAAGAAAACGAGCTGTTTTTGGATGGAGAGATTTCCTGAAACAGCCTCTCTCACTGAGACAGCAATCACGGAGCTGTCGCCCAGCAGGGAGGAAACTTTAGGAAAAGTTCACAGTGTGCGACCAGCTGCTGCCTGCGGCCGTTCATCGGTACATTTCTGCACATTTGCACCCTTCAAACTTCGCAACTCCCAACCCAAATCCCATCGCTTTGTTCACTTCCTCATTGACACTTTAAACCCTCAGGGGGTCCTGCAGCTGCGATCAAAGCTATGTTCCGAAGCATATTGATATCATTCACGCTCAGCAATTTAAACGTTGTGCCCTTCAGACATAAAAGCTAATTCAAAATCAAATTATTCAAGGTCACGATGAAAAAAAAAGTTCACAAAGACGGAGCGAAAGAAATAAAATGACCATTAATTCACACATGAAAAATTAGAATCCTTGGAAACAACAGAGGCATGATACAAACAGATGAGGTGAGAGTTATTTAAATCTGCTCTAGGCTACACTTTATATTGATTTGTTTAAATGTATTGATCTAGGGGTTAATTGTCTGTAGCCCACTTGCAAACACACCGAGTGTCCTGCGTCGTTTTTTGTTTTTTGTTTTTTTTTGGTCACATCTTTTTTAAATGCTCATTTTAAAACTCAATTAAGTTCTCATTTATTAATGGTGCTTTGGGGTCTGACCAGGTTTGGGGTCAGCAACGCGCCTCAGATTCGATTAATGTGTGCATCTCACACTGAATCCAGTCAGGAGCGTGATGTGCGTCCTCAGCATCAGCTCTCTTTCCAGTGAAAACCAGTGGAATGCGCGCAGCTCCTAACATCTGTGACCTGCCGCGTTCACTGTCAGCTTCACATTTGACCTTGTTGTTTGTTGTTGTTTTTTTTTAATAGCTCTCTTGACATCGCAAATAGAGCAGCTGGGAGAGATCACGGGGGGATCTCACTCAACCATTAGCCTGTTAATCCGGCTCACATCCCACCCCCTTCAGTCCCGACGTCACCGCATCAAATACGCACGGACGGAGCTGCAAACCGGCCACTCGCGCTCCGAGCGGCAGTCTGAGCGCATCCCGTGCCACCGGAAGCGCTCCGCAGCGACGCACATGAGACCGGACTGACACTGCACACCGCTGGGTGGACGGAGCTTGATCCTTGATCCCCCCCTCCCTCTGTGTTTTGTCTTTCTCCTCGATCTATGTCTCATTCAGAGAAAAGTGGACGTTTTTTATTCTCCTCAGAGCGCACAGCCCGCCGTCAGCTTGATTTGAAATAAACCAAGGTAAGACAAGTTTATTAGCCTTAATAACTGTCGACGCGGCACGAGTTTATAACAAATGGGTGTTTATGGCATTCATTTCCTTTACCCCCCCAAAATAATATTTTCTTTCAATCTATTCTCAGTCGGACTCACTGAATCATTAAAAGCTTGTTTCAGGCTTGCGGACTTTTTCTGTCGCCTGTCCACCCTGCTCCCATCGGGTCAGCTTCCTCTGTTTGATGCGCCGATTTCCACTTTGACACAGAAACCTTTGTTAGATTGTCAGTCATGCGTGCCCTAGCGCCAGCTCCTCAAGTTTGCATCTTGATTACAATCACAATTTATGCGCAGAGCTCCCAGCACAGGAAAGCAATCGGAAGCAAAACAACTCTAAAGACCATCTCTTTTTTTCCCCCTATGGGCGCATGTGAAGTGCAGCGACCGTTATGCGCGCAAGCTTGGGACATAATTAACATCTGTATCTTCTCTGTTAGAGCTGCTGAAGGGAGATTGAAGGGTGTAGCTACAGTATGTGTTGGTCACTGAAGGCTGGGGGGCTGAAACTGGCTGAGGAGAATCTGGGTAGTCAAAAAAAAAAAAAAAAAAAACTTGAAAAATACTGTTCTCATCTTCAAGTGCCTCAAAAGAAAACATACTGTAAGTCAACCTGAGATATGAGTAGACTACACGCATGCAATTACCTCTGGCCATTCCTACTGCCGAGTCACACAGCCTGGGAATCACTGTGCTTATTTTATTTATTACATGCACGTTTTTAATTTGATCCGAGGCTGAATTTGGAGGCAAGTGATGGATTATTCATGTGATTCGGTGTCTTCAGGACATTTTAAATTATTCAGTAGATTAAATGAACAGTGATTGCCGTGGATCAATTTTAAAATCATGTGCACAGCCTTCGCTTTCAAGCATGGTTGTAAGCTGTTAATGTTGGTGAAGCTGGACGTAATGAGGAGCATGTAGGAGGGAGATCATCCTCTGATACCCTCCTCTGCTGTTTTAATTACAGGATTTAGTCAACAGGAGTCACTAAGCAAGCTTTCTTAGTCCTGCGGTCCTGCTCAGGTTGAAATAGGTCTAATGACTGCTAATGAAAAGGCTCCAGTGGGTGATTCATGAGCTTTAACTGACATGGCGGGTAACACGAGTCCCTTTAGAGAGCATACTGTGCCTGCGCAGGTAAATCTCGTATAACATTTCAGCATGCCCAAATTGAATTCTAAAGACATAAAAATGTTTTTGACCTCTTCCCCATGGAGCACAACATATGAGCGTAACACAGTAATCTGACATGCGGTAATCTTTTATTTGTTAAGTACCACTGTCACCAGGATTATAATCTTCAACATGTTGAGTTTACATGGATTTTCCCTCCATTCCACCTCCAGATTTAGGTTGCGTTTACAACTAGAATCCTCACTCAACCTGGACAAGTGCATAAAAGCTAAATGAAGGCCATGACTCCTTACTTACTCCTCTGAGGGTGGAAAAAAGCCTCTGAAATCACCTTTACTGGATCCTAATGATTTCCGATAAAGCCCAGGGAGAGGCACACTTTACCGCACAACACAGGGTCCGATAACCCACTGTAATGATTTCACTCTGGTCAAATAATTAGTATAAAAATTCACCAGCTGCAGGTGAAAGAGGAACTTCCATCACATTGACAACGGACCCCAGAAGCAACTCGCTGAATCTTATGAATTTAATTTAAAATGCAATGCGGAGAAAGATGGCATTTTTCTTTCAGCAATCAAGGCTTTTACAATCATTTAACGCAGTGAATTCAAGATGAACACACATGAGCAAACATCGTGCTCTACAGAAGGATGCTATTTGATTAAGCTCATTGTATGTACTAGAGTGGCACTCGGTATAGCACATACCTCCACCAATGACCCGCACTCCCCTTTCTCAATCAAGCCTAACACATTTTTAACTGTCCATAACTGCGTAATCATAATTCAAGATCACCAGCTCCAGGAACCAAATCAGACTGCGCTCACTCAAGAACACCAGCCACCCTAATACGCTCTCTAATTACATCAAGATTCCTTATTCCCTGGAAATGAATGAAAATGTTGAAAAAGACCCTCTATTGCAATGGTTAATAAGTGAGAAAAAAGCTCCTTGATCAGTTCCAAATGATAATGGGGGCCATTCTAGGCCAAGACCTCAATCTTCTTTGAAATCCTTTCCATAGTTTTTGTGTGATCCTGCTGACAAACCAACTAACTGTCGGACATGGATAAAAAATATAACCTTCTTGGCTGTTGGTGTTAAAAATATAGAAGTAATATTTGACTAGATTTATTGCTTCATAGGACCAAGCTGAGACATCAGTCTTTAAAATTCCAAGTTAGGTTGTAAATGTACTTTGTACAGTGCTTTGGCATTGACACACTAACTCTAGATTTAGGAAAAATACAAGTTAAGCAAATCCTTTTCAGTCCAAGAGACATTCAGCCAGTGTTGAGGACAAATTAAATATTAAATCAACAAAGTTTGATTCCTTATAAGGAGGCCGTCACCAGACACTGCCTGTCAGCCAAAGTTCAACACCAAATATCAAAATCAGGCAGGCTGACCAGATACTTTAGGTTGACTCTGAAAGCAGCTTATTATTATGACCCACATTTATGCTTCTTGTTAGGCATCAAACTCTGGCTGTAGTTGTGAAGTCATATAAAGAGCTATAAAGAGACAAGTTTTAGGTCAGGGTGAAACTTAAAGGTTGAACAAGCACAGGACTTTAAACCAGTGTCCATGGTGAGTTCTTTTTACTTACTAATGTAGTGAAGTGATGTTACATACATATACTAAGTGAAGTTGCTGTGCAAACTGGGTAACTGAGTTTACAGACGAGCACTGATGTATGTTGAAGGGTCAAGGGTTTTTGCTGCGGGTATTTCAGTCTGTATGAGTTTCCAGGCTGCGCGTACACAAGAGGTATGTAACACAAAGAAACTCCATGTACTTGTGTCCACAGGATGGAGCAAGCTTTTTTCTGGAGATTCAGAAAAAAAAACAAAAAAAAACCAACTCAGACCCTTCACCTCGGCTCTTCAATTCTCATAAACATTGCATCCCACTTAAAGACCGACAAGACAAACCTACATTTCCATGAATAAGTCATTAATACTGAACAGTTGGGTGCATGTTAAATAGCAACAAATGACCTCTTTTCTTGCCCAGGCATGTTTAATTCAAACTTTGTTTTTTTATTGAACTCCTTCACACAGTAACAAGCAGAATGCAGGACACTGAGATGCAACTGTGAGGTTTACCACCATCACCGATGTGAAGAAGTGCTTTCTGCCATCTGAATGTTGCTACTGTCCTCCGGCACTGGCACATAAGTAACATCCAATCATTACCGCACTCACAATCAGACATACTAAGCCCATACTTTGCTGTTGATTTGGAGGAGAAATCAGGAACAGCTGTTAGAGACAGAGACATTATTTTTCTGCTTCCTTCCGATGCGTCTGATGTGTTCTGATGTGTCACTTTCACTTTTGACTCTACGCTCAGACAGACTTTTGACATTTTCACAAGGACTACAGCTTCAGCTGGAGTTCGAATCATTCAATCTGCTTTACTGAAAGAAACTTTCATCAGAAGTTCGAGTCTGTGATAGACGTTGCCGTTCATTTCTGCAGTTTCAGTGTTTAACGCTGCATACTGCATCCACTGATTTACAGAAACACACTTAAAATAAACTTTTTCTAAAGAATCTACTGTGTGGCAAGAAGCAGAAAATAGACATTTTTACACAACCCCGGTTCAAAAGAGGCGCGGGCGCTGTGTTAAATGTAGACAAAAACAAAATGCAATAATTTACAAATGAATCATGTTTACCGACAGCATTTTAACAAAGTGTTCCAGAGCCAGTGTTTCACTAAGCTGTGAACCTCTCCCTGTGAATGAATGACCCTTTTATTATGATTCATGATACTATCACCCGTTTGTGTCATTCACACTGGAGACACGTCCCCCAAAATCATTCAAAGTTATTCAAAACATATGCTTGGATTGAGTCATGATTGGTTTAAGTTGATTACAGATCTTATGTGTAAAAAGAAAGAACATATATATAGTATTGAAACAAGAGATTAACTTTACATTGAAAGGTAAGGTTTCCTTACCATCTGTGGCTGACATTCTGAACATGATTCCTCTGGTTGTGATATTGGATACTGTTATCACTGCTGACATGCACCGGTACCTTCCGACAGTAGACGTCATACTGGCATTGTTAAATGACACAGTGCACTTTTCTACGTGATGCATATGGATGACTGTTACTTATGTGATCCTGTCACTCAGTTTATGCTGAGTGTTTTGTGATTTTCAGCTCCATATTAGCCTAGGCTTCGCCATTTTGATGCATCAGTATTTTTTTTTGTATCTATTCTAGCCTCAAACGACGTAAACTCTTAATTGTAAAGATTTGCTGCCTTTTTGTTTTTGAACAATGAGCACCCACTCTACACTCATTTATGGACTATGACATGCCCTTCAAAGAAACAGAGAGAGAGAGAGAGAGAGAGAGAGAGAGAGAGAGAGAGAGAGAGAGAGAGAGAGAGAGAGAGAGGAGCTCTCTGGTATTATATCCCTACTCCATACCGATTGTGATGCGACCTCTCCTATTTAATGTGGCTCACCTGCTTTTGTAAAAAACAGAATCGTGGGTGAAAAATCAATATTCGGGACACATTTGGGAAACAAGGAAAAAGAACAAAAAAGAGGTGAGGCAAGTCAGTGTGTGGACAAAGCAACAGTATATAGGCAAACTTTTTCAGCGATTGTGGAGCCTCATTGTCATGCCATCTAATACCATCACCGTTTGGTTTGTGGCTCAGGTCTGATAAATCAATCAAGCTCAATTAAACTTTGTTTACACCTTTCCGTTTAACACCTTTCAAACAAATAATAATATTGTAGCATGGTAAATAATACAAGATGAGGAATGAAATATAAAAAAACAAGCAATAGAAATAATGAGAGATGTTTCTTTGATATTTCACAAAAAATGTTTTAAAAGCTCATTGTTTTGAATTGACACTCAACCATCAAATGGCAAGAAACCAATCAAAATGGAGGCAAAGACACTGGTTTGTCTAATGATGGAAGATGAACCACAATGCATAGCAGCCCTCCTCTTGTGCGAATCTCTCTCTCTTGCTTCCAGTCCTCTCTCAGGGGAATAAAAACAACCCCACCGTGCGTTTGTTATTGTTCTCTCTTCACCTGCACGTACGCAGTAAACAAGAAAAGCTACTTCTGTGGCGGCTGGATCATACTCCCAAAACAGAAGCATAAACAGAGAGCTGCAGATGGGTCTCTGACATCACCCTCTAATGTGAGACAAGCTGTCTGACATAACGATCTGCCAGAAAGGCTTTACTGTAGTATGTACCACTAAACGGCTTTGTCCTCCTACACGATTTAAGCACATGTCATACTGTCAGGGATCTAACGGTTGTTTGGACACTTAACCTTTGGCATGAACTTTAGATTGTTCCTATGACGATGCTTTAACTGTGAGGAATGTAAATACTGGGACTACATCATACTGTAGCTAAAAACGACTTCCAGTTCAAACTTGAAGCTGCACTTGTCAATATTTTCATTTTAGCAGTGGGTTGAAATGACAGCCTTTAAAATGAGAGGCCGCTCACGGCAACATACAAGGAGTTTTCTCCTGACACTGCAGTTCTCAACATCCCACTGTGTTTTAGCTCATTGCCTCGGTTTTACTGTTTTGGTTGATCCTTGCATTCTCAGCGCAATGATTTCCAGTCACAGCAGCCAGTTGTCATCAGCAAAACTGCTCTGATAAACCCTCCGTTCACCACCTGCAAAACCATTTTTTCTTCCGCCTTTGCACCAAGTAACCTAAGAAAGCAAGAAAATAATCTGATTTGTCCCTAAGTCCTCTCTTCATGTGTCATTTCCCCAGGTTTAAAATGAACGAAGGACTTGGGAACAACTTGACTCAACTCTATGACAACTGGACATTTTACAACTCCTCCCTGGAGTCCGTCATACCCAGGAGTAACATCACCTATGTGGGATTTTACCTTCACCAGCCATCCACAGCAGCCATCTTCATCGTGTCCTACCTGCTGATCTTCCTCGTGTGCATGGTGGGAAATGGAGTGGTGTGCTTCATTGTGCTGAGGAGCAAAAACATGCGGACTGTCACCAACTTGTTCATCCTGAACCTTGCTGTGAGTGACCTCCTGGTTGGGATTTTCTGCATGCCCACGACGCTCCTTGACAACATCATCACAGGTGAGTAATTAGAAGCTTTCAGTGCTATGCTCGGTGTCACAACTAGGAACTGAATCCATGCAGGCTGCATGGTCAACGTCTCCACCTGCCCAACACTTCAACGACTTTATTGCTGACAACCTCAGTTGCAGTTCACTGTTGAGGTGGCATGCTACAAAATCTTATCTACAAACAGGAAAAACTAGCTGATACTCTATGCAAAACATCAACGAGCAATGACGGTCCAGACCAGAACACCCTCCATCAATTCTGACAGACTGAGAATTAATCAGCTGTAATGTCTTGCAGTCTGAGGGTTACCAGTACATAAAACACTGTAAGGTTCCTAATTGGGTTATTCTAAACAAACGTATGTAAGCTTGTTGACCTTGAGTGTGAACCACAACTTGGGCCAGCTCCCCATAATCTCTAATTATTTCTCTCAATTTCCCACACTGGGAAGACCCAACAAGACAGCATCACAGCACATTATGGATGATTCTCTAACATCCCACTCCTGGCAGGGCAACATGGAGCAGCTGCAGAGAGCTGACAGACACACCAAAGTAAAGAGCTGTTGCTCTGGGAGCAATACACCATCTCGTTCAGTTGCATTTGTGTAAACCGGAAGCTCTTACGTTCCAGGTCACAACTCCTTTAGGGTGAATCTTTGGCATAAAATCAAACGCCTAGCAAATAAACCTCAACAGGCCCTTTCAAAAATATTTCCTCCACCCATTTCAACGTCCTCTGAACTTCCAGCTGAGGAACCCTGGTCCAAGAGTTAGATCTAACACTGCACAAGTGAGGTTGATGGATGTTGAAATGTATTTGACAAGGTCAAGCTCTGACTAATAAAAGCTGAATCAAGGTTGATTAAGCAGAGCTGAGTCTAATGAGCTCAGCCTGAGGTATCCTAAAACTAATAAACTGTTACATTTTTCTTCTGGTGCCACCCTCAGCTCCACAGGGCTGCTGGACTCGTTAATCCTCTGATGAACTTAACCCTTAATATCTAATCATTGATATCATTTCATTCGCTGGAGGGCGAACTTGTTTTTCAAGTTTAGGCTCACATTAATGTGCACTACTAAGGTGCACGGGGGCCGTGCCACAAAGCATGAACCTTGTTGTTTTCTTGCCAGCCTATGGCAATCAAAAGTCAAGAAGGCTCAGAGGAGTTGACTTTGTGATTCATCATGTAGGTGACAGTCTTCCCTGCATGCATGAACAAGACCAGGGCTTTTTACACATCGTGCTGATTGGACCTGACAGTTGGCTCTTGATGACACAAATCCCACAGGAGCAATTCTTAAGGCAAGTGATAGCGGCTGCCAGTTCGGATTGTTCGTATAGGCAATCTGCGGTGGCTGTAGTGTTCTCTTAAAGGTCCACTTTGTCAGAAAAGTAGTGTCATTCCCAGCTCATCAAATATTGACGCTTTTTGTTTCCCAACTCGTCAAATAATAACGCTTTGAGATTTTTGGTAGGATTCATCGCCGTCTTAAAGCGTCAGTATTTGATGAGCTGTGAATGACGCTCAAAAATCGACTTTCCTCACAGTGAGAAAAGTGTTTCTTCTCAACTGACTAAAATCAAGACAAACTTTCAAAAGACTCACAGGCATTGTCGGACTTTTTGAAATCAGTTTGATATTGATCAAGTGAAGTGAATGAAAAAGGAATTTTGCACTGACTGTGGATCAGCTTAACTGCCTTATTCAGAGGTTTTCTTACAATTCAATATCTGATGAAAGGGGCTCTGTAGAACTTGTGTTGTGCTGAAAGCTGGTCCTTAGTTTATATGAGCCGCAGATCGACAACTTAAACAAATCATACACGGGCTTGAATAGGCAACCGAGAGAGGCAGGGAAGGCCTCATTTTTCAAATTATGTTACAATCTGCTCACATATGGGCGTTAAATACATGATTAAAACATGTTAATTGCTACAAAATGTTGACTAGAAATGTATAAATAATTATTTGCCATTATCCATCTATTGCCTCTTCACAGGAGCAGCAAATAGTGTAATCAGTCACTGTCTGACGGAGAGACATGCTAGACCCTGACATAGAGTTCATGGAAATCCAGCTGGCAGAGTGCTTTGAATGATTAAATCTGTGCTGCACTGACGTGACAAGTGGACAGCTTGCAGCCACCAGAAGTACACATGAATGAAAGCTTATTAGCTCTGCAGTGGACTATCGCAATTAGAATCATCCAAATTACAAAAAGAAAATAAAAATCTCCTTGGCATTTATTACCTCAGTGAAATTGACAGAAGGGTTCCATCAAATGTATCAAATGATCAGGAACAAACTAGTGAGCAGGCACTTAAACCACCACTTACTTAGCACAAAACAACTTTTCCAATCAGTTGCATTCACCAAAGTGTTTGACTATGGGGATTTCTAAAAGATAAAATTAAAACAGACAATGAGCTTCCTTACAAGAGAGGACTGAACAGACTCCAGTGGGCTGCAACAACAATCCTACTTTTAGTTTGTTAAGTATGTAATTTTTCCTGACAGCATGCTATCAAATACCTCAACATTTTACTTGCTGTATTGTTTGAGACAAAATAACACAGTTGACCACACTATACACAACAGGCAACAATACATTTGATACACATAGACAGTTCAGTGAATCATGGGGTCTTTCAGAGTTTTTTCAGTCACCTGAGATTTTTCCAGATTTTTTGAGACTGTAGCTAGAATACAATATGAATCGGATACCTATGACACTACATGCAATCAAACAGATGAACTGTACAACATAAGTTAAAGTTGACTGCATAAGGATGGTTATGTCAGGCTTAGACAAAAGAGAGGACTCAGATGCAGATTTGGCAGATGTAATGTCAGGTTTTATTGTTCTGTTATGCGGCTCTTTAGTCAGAATGATGAAACCAAATGGTATGAAATACTATGAGACTCACAAGACAAACAAGACATGAAACACGCAATAACTTAAAGCGCTCCCGAAGGAGGAAAACCTACTCTGAACTATAATTCTAGAATATGCAAGTTAACAAACAAAAATACACTCCGAAGAGGAAAAAGCACAAAGGCTATGAAACTTAACTACACTCTCTATATTCAAAAAGGTACAACACAAAACGCTCCAGAAGGAGGAAAATAAAAGGCTATAAACAAAGTTAAACTGGAACACAATATCCTGACCAGAAATTTATCAAACACAAAATCACTCTACTAGAGAGGGCAAAATCAGAAAATAAAACGTGACAATACTTAACGATAGATTCAAGGCAAGGCTGTGGTACAAGGTTTCAGTAGACGACGAAATGACGAAATACGCAGACAGGGGAAGACAAAGACTTTATACACATGGGGGAAGGGAACACAGGTGAAAACAATCAAGGATTAGGGATGACGTCAGACCAGGGACACAGGAGGAAGGGCAAGTGACCTGAAACGAGAGGAGAGTTACTTTCAAAATAAAACATGAAATTCACAAGACAGACCCCAAGACAGGACAAACCTCACCGCGATGTGACAGGTTAGGCACGTTGAAGGAATCTGGCACGGTTCACCTGTTTAACCACAGGCACTGCTCTCATGTCAATCTACTGTGATCTGCCCTGAACCAGCTGCACCTGGACAAGAAGCACTGCTGTGCATATTTTGCCACGATGACACACACATACACACACACACACACACACACACACACACACACACACACACACACACACACACACACACACACACACACACACACATTCTTCTGAAACGTGTTGAAGTGTTTTTTATTGGTGCTCAGCTGTGGCTGATTCAACTTCTGCTCTAAAATCATAAAAACCTACCATGTGGCTGTTAAAAAAAGGTCCACAGCTGCCAAGAGTATTTGCATATTCATGTAGTATGGACTTTCAGGGATCAACAGAGGATTAGGTGGGTAATTACAATCAAATCAAAAAAGTAATTACCTCAGAATGTATTGAAAATTTCCCCAAAATGACTGAAGAATAATATTTTTATGGTTGGTAAAGTACATTTTTAAAATTATTTACATTTTCACCAATGTTTATAATTGCAGTGTGATGGAGAAAGAGCCTGATTGTTGAACTGGTGAGAATGTGAATGGTTAAAAGATTTACTAAAATGTCCTGACCTGCAGGAAATGAACAGAAACTATTTGGAAACTAAGCTGAAACAACTCATCACAGTAATTTGTGGGTGCATTTCAAAGAAATTTTAAATATTATCCCCCACTGACTGTAACATTTTCAGTGCAAGTGTGTTTCCAAGAACTGTAAAGGAATTTTGGTTCTGCCATTTGTTTGACATTCAGTCCAGTATGTCATTTGGCATACAGCAGAGAGGTAGAGATTACACATAGGGGAGGGGGAGTGTCATTGGTCATTCCAGTTGACTGACATTCAACGGATACTGAAGACCTTCCTCGGGGAGGAGAACAAGAAGTGAAGGATCCTAGGCAAAAAAAAAAAAAAATCTTGCTGGAAGCACAACAGTCAGAAGAGCACTTCTCAAATCTGAGCGGTGTTTGAGTAACAGCGAAAGTGACGCCATGAGAAAAGGGTCAAGTCGAGTCAGGCTGCGGTTTAAAAAAAAAGGCACATAAGACTGAGAGCGCAGGAGGTGAAAGACTTGTTGGTGTCAAAGAGATGAAAACTCAGTCGCTCAGCTGGAACATGAAGCCCCGTGTCAGTCAGAAACTGGGCAGAGCTAATCACCAGTCTACAAGGATCCCCACTAGAAGGCTTTGTGATGACAGGTTTATGCTGCGCAGGGCTTTTCAGCAGCAGGGAGTGGGACATCCAGACAGCCGATGACATTTGATCGGGTTGTGAACCAAACTTTAAGAGGACAGTGACACTTAGAGGGACAAGTCTTGGTTCAAAGTACAGTTTTCTAGACTCCCGTGCCTTCACAGATAGGGTACAATTGGCATTTATTTCTGGGTGAAATGACTCTGCAGCAGTACAAGTAGGATATGTGTAAACGTGTAAATGCAACCACTGTGCACTGTCACTGGTGCAACAACAACAAAAAAATGGAAAGACAAACTCGACTACTGGAGATGGGAAAGTTCTCCTGTGTGGTTAAAAACACACACATATATATGTATATACTATATGTATATATGCATATTATTGTGTAGAAATAGGATTTGAGGATTCAGATTATTGTGGTGATGTGTGTGTGTGTCCTTCTGCCTCTGAGTGTTATTAGGGTTTTACAGAGCAGTTTGTGTCTCTTTTAAGACTGGACAACTTGCAATCTGCCACTGTCTTCAAAGACAGCTTTCATCTGATGCCCCATTAGGATGTTTACGCCGCATAATTGAAGATGTTGGGGAATTGTCATCTGTAAAAATGCTGAGTGGCCCGCCGCAATTTGTAAACCACATGAAAGAAGCATTGCAAGAAAATGAAAGTGGCGATTTTACCGAGAGAGTTACTACTACTACTACTACTAATAATAATTCATTTAATTTATATAGCGCTTTTCAAGGACCCAAAGTCGCTTACAGAGTTAGGTACACAGATAGCAAACAAAGAATAACAAGACACAAAGCACAGCAGGGAACAAAGGCAGTAGTGGTGTGGAGTAGATAACAGTGGTACAGACAAATAGAAAAAAACAGGTAGTACAGTAGTTGAGAGGTGGCAGGGATTGATTGAAGAGTGGTGGGGGGCTGATGAATGAGGAGAGTGGAAGGAGAGTGTACTGTGCATGGATCATAAGATACTGTGGACAGTGGGACTGCATGTCTGCTTCAAGCTTAATAAAGATAACTCAATAAAGTTTTCTCAGAATAGAACCACTTCCCCATCAGTATTTAAAAACCTTTACATTTTTGTGTATGTATGTATGTATACACACACACACACACACACACACATCTATATCTATCTATCTATCTATCTATCTATCTATCTATCTATCTATCTATCTATCTATCTATCTATCTATCTATCTATCTATATATATATATATATATATATATATATATATATATATAACCTCATTCTGTCACTCTGCTGTAAGTACAGGGTTCAGTCTGAATAGGATGAAAGCATAAAGAACAGTCGAAGAAAAAATGGTTCATTGTTACTTTCATCCTATTATCTAGCATATGCATCACCCACCTAACTCCTACCCCTGTGAGGCTTCCTGTGACAATGCTGGTCACAGAGATAGTGTGTTGAGCTTGATACCAACACATCAGCACATAATTTACATAATTCATAAACAAACATTGTTTAAAATCAAACTGGAGAAATGCACACATGCACCTTTGAAATTTAACCCATCTATCTTTGGAAACTGGGAGATGATGTCTCCAACTTTAAGCTTCTGATTCATTCACATTCTTAGAAAGGTCAGCAGTGACCCTAAGATAATTTGAGCTGCAGAGCAGGGTAGTGGAAAAATCTGGGCAGCGGAAACAACCAAGCAGTGCTGCCTTAAGCTCCAGCATTATTACTCTCTGTATTGGAAAATAGGAGCTGAAGTCGACACAAAGCTTACACCGATTGATAATCAACTTAAATCACATTTGTAGTTACAGTTATGATTGTCCTGATACTAACATCAGTAATCAAATACACCATAATACTGCGTATCCTGAGTAATTATGTACTTTCTGTACCACCGTGTCACCACATCAATACCCGTAACCAAAAAGGTGCTCGGAAAAACATCGGCTGTCACTGGCAGCAATAACCCAGATGCCAACAGACCCCTGAGCAAAAGAAAAACACTTCTCCAGTGTCAGTCAGTGATCCATTTCACAAGAACAATGAGCAGTTGAAGTTCTTAAGTGAAATTACACAAAATCCTAGAATCCTCCACAACTTATTAATGCCTCCTAATCAAAAACACACACAACTCCAGCATGTAACGCAGGCTGACAATGCTGTGTAGCAATGCTTGCAGCAGGTTAATTGAATATTGTGTGTAAAATTTCGTGAATTCCCCTTTTAAATTCATCCCCTTCACACCTTCTCTTTTGCTGTATCACTATAAACGTCTCAATTCCTTATTTAGTCTCGTTCTCACTCATACAGTTTTATAACCACGGCTGTGAGCTCTCAGAGTGCTGAATGGATAACCCCAGTCCCCCTTTGTTGTATGTAAGTGTATGGTAATTAACACAAGCCAGTGTTATAGAAGCTGAGGGCCATACTGAGGAAAGAGTGCAGTCTGTATTCATTTTGAGTCCGCCACAATAAGACACCTACACTGTCAGCAGCTCTGCTACAAGTCACCAGCAACCTTGATTAAGTTCTGGAAATAAAAGGATTGTTCCCCTTTATGATACAATACATCACAGCGAATCCCTTCAGCTCCTCCTGTACTCTGATGGGTTTGTGTGTGTGTGTGTGTGTGTGTGTGTGTGTGTGTGTGTGTGTGTGTGTGTGTGTGTGTGTGTGTGTGTGTGTGTGTGTGTGTGTGAATGTGTATGAGTCTGAACAGGTGTTCTGTCTTTAATGTGTTGACTTAGCGGTAAATCAGCTGATTGCATGTCTCCCTTCGACAGGATGGCCTTTTGGAAGCCTGGTCTGCAAAATGAGCGGCATGGTCCAAGGGATCTCAGTGTCAGCATCTGTCTTCACTCTGGTCGCCATCGCTGTTGACAGGTACAGAGGCTGTTTCTTTCTACTACCACTGGTACATAGAACAGTACAATTTCCTTTTCAAGGCAACTTTCATATTTAAACTGCAAGTCACAAAAAAGGACAAGCCTATCAATTTATGAGAAAATGTTTTTAAAAAATCACAGTTCATTAACTTCCTTCTTCTTAGAGCTTTAATTCATATCGGAGGCTACACTGCAAACTGGCACGAAATGTGTTTGTGTTAGTACAGAACAATCCACGAGTATGTCATCGGGTTACAGTTGTGTTTATTTCTTTGTTGCCTCATTTGTGTGACAGTACAGCCAGAGCTTCGTCTGCAAGTTTTGCAGATTCAGATTTTATTTTCTGGAGAATGCAAGTTATGGTATGGCCTTCAAACACAGAACATAATACAATATCAAACAACCAGAAACAATATTTAGCTCAAACAACACCATTAAAAGAGAGGCAGAAATGCATCGTGTTCATATGCATTCAGTAAAGTTTTACCCAGGACGGGTGATTTATGGCCGATACTTATTTCTTTTCTCAACAGTGCTTGTGTTTTTGCGCTCATACAAAGCATGATAATCATCCCACAGGCAGTTGTCATCACATTAATTACTAAATCTTATAATCCCTGTAGGACCTTTGTATCTACTTGTTTGGTGACATAATTATAATACTAATTTGCATGATGTTTTCCACTTTGCAGAAGCAAAGAGAAAAACTAGACTTGTACTCAGTGGAGCGCATAATACTGCCAAGTACCAGCAGTCCCCTTTTGCAGATAACCATCCTCCATCCACATTTTGTATATTTTTTTTGTGCGAGCTTGCTGACAAACCAATAAACTGGTATGATGAAAACATCTCCTCCTTGGTTGAGGTAATAGCTGCCAAGCTCACTGACGTCAAGAGGGCATGCAATGTGTCAAAAGGACAGTGTGTTTTAAGGACACCAATCCCTGAGATAAAGGCTATTTTCACAGTCTATAATCACTATAGTGGCTAGAACTGATCCTAGCTAGTCCTCGTACAGTAAGTGTACCTTTGGTGTAGAATGTTTTGGCACAGATTTTTTTGTTCCCAAGGTCATATATCATTTAATCTTGAAAAACAAATGACCAAAATCAAGTCACTTGATCTTCGACCTTTGTACTTTATTTTCTAGGCTTTGTCAAGACAGACAAATGAGCAGGATTGTGCAGCCTTCTCACCTTCATCTGGTACTCGCCCTCTTTTTAACGATTGTGCTGAATTGCCTGGTTGTTCAGCAAGATGGAGGAGGCAGTAGAGTTACAACAGCTCTCCAAGCTGTGAAAATGAGAGTGCTGGTATTGTATCGTTTGTCATTTGGTCTTCAGACAACCGACATGCGGTGAAGGCACTCAGAATTTGTAATCACTGGAGGGTGTCTGCGCCTCTGGAAAGGACAGATGGAGTTTCAAATGCTTTGACATCCAAAAGAGACGCCACAATAACACCGACTAAAGTTATTCAGCAATACACTTCTTTGTCTGGATGTCTCGGCACGACTCTGTTCTCAAACTAACAATCACAAGATTCCTTCTCAGTGACCGCTTGAGTCAATCTGCCTCCTGCCTAACACGGGAGATGCCAGTTGAGTCTAATGATAATGATTCCCGTCTCTCGCCTGTAATGTCTCCAAATGATCTGCTCGAAAACAAGCAAATCTATATTCAAGCCAAGTTTAAACAAGTGGTTTCTCCCTCGGTGTCTTCTTTACATCGCTCTCCTGCAGCTGCTTCACAGTGAAGGCTCTGTTTTCTAACACACTTCTACTTTTATACATACGAATGACACATGATGAATTGTCACTGATTAAACTGCCGAAGCTGTATGAATCAGTTGAAATTTTGGATACAAGTTACTGATAATACGTCTGTACCATGGCTGAAATATGATGTTAGCAGGACTTTTTTTCTTGAAATGTAGTGTTTTGCTTTGTTTCTTTGTTTCTGAGCTACTTCAGTTTAGTCCCACAGCACTTCCTCCATCGCTGCCAAATGCCAATGGAAAGTCAGATGAAGTTTTGCAGTCCAAAAAACATTTCTGACTATTTCATCAGTGTGGTTCAAAGAGGCTGACACAGAAGTGTTTGGCAACTCAAGATCAAATGTACAGATCATGAGCAGAGAAGTAACTAACTGTAACTAACTATTTAATGCATGTAAATTGTTGTTTAATAGGCATCATATATGATGGCTTGTGAGGGGCTGATGCATTTTTCGAAGGCTTGAGCAGTAGCAATTCACAAGAAGGAAAACAAAAATACCTTGGCCAGAGGGTTACTGATTTGATAAGTCAGTGAGAGATATGAAGATGGATGGATCTGACTTCAAAAGGAAGGCCAACAAGCCTGTCAGCCACCCCAACAGCAACAGCTCCTAGGACGAGAGGTCACGTGGTCCTCTCTCGCTTCACAGACATACTGCTGCTGGCCGGACTGTCACAGACTGCATGATACACTGCAAGGATTACATATAGCCCTTATTACTGCTGATTTATAAATATCAAAATGTGAACTTGGTGCAAACCTCTACATTTTTCAGAGAGGCTCAAGTTTAGAAAGGTGGTGCATTTGTAGAGAAAGCGTACAGAACGTCAACAGAATAGTCCTCGAAAATCTCAAGTGCACAATGGCCTATTCATACCATCCATTTGGCAAGAACAACTTGCTGCCGTCTCTCTGGTCTTCTAAATAGGAAGCACAAAGACAACCTTGTGCACAATTTGGCATGATCATTACATACCTTTTGTGAACAGATGGCAATAAAGTCACAGATTATACTGAAGGTACAAAGGGGAGCTGTGATAATTACAACCCTTTTGTTTTGAAATTGATCTGCAGTACAACGACATGGCGAGGAACATTGTAATGAACACTAACAGTAATGTTATTGTTTTTCTGCATTTTTAATTCAAAGGCCAAATCACTTTTTGTATTTGCTTACATTGTTGTCCTTTCTTTCTTTTTTTCTTTTTCTTTCTTTCTTTTTTTTTACATAAATACTGACCTGCATGTCTGCTGGTTAGTTGGTCTACATTGGTTGCTATAGTTTCACCCTTGGAGGCTGATATTTGACAAGTGTGTGTGATTGTCTTTGCTGTGGCCTATAGCAGAAAGGCGTATAACATCTTGACAGATCTGCATAAAATACGCACACAGTTTTCCATGCCACTTTTTATAACTCATGAAATGATTTTTTTTTTTGCTCCTTGCTTGAACCTGAAGTTGTTCTGGTCCACCCCTTCGCACCCCAAAGCTCTTGCTTCTGCTCTGACTGGAGTGAGGCTCAAGGAGCGAGGAGGAATCTTGAGCTAGGATAAACGAGACCAGCCTACATGACCCCTTTTTAGATATCAGCTTTAAATAAATATAGTTGTGCATGAGGCACAGCTGGTTTAAATTAATTTATCATTTAAATCACCTGACATGCCATCAGGATCGGGCAGGTTCTATTGTCCATTAATGTTCTGTCTTCAGATTCATATAGTAAAACTGTTTGGAGTGAAGCAATGATCCTAATAAATCCTAAGCTCCATCAGCCCACTCTGAGCACCATTCATTTATTTTAATTACCCTTTATAACAGAACAAGGCATTACAATAAATGATTAGTTCATTATTATTATTATTATTATTATTATTATTATTATTATTATTATTATTATTATTATTATTATTGTTTTATTTTTATTTATTTATTTATTTATTTAGTTAGTTAGTTAGTTATTACACACATGTAAAACGTCCCCTGGTGCTTTTTTTGCCAAAGGGTTCATTAAGCCCCCTGAACAGGTGCAAATTGCACCTGTGGAGAAAACACTGCTTCTCTGTGCTGATAACTGCATGTCTCTATTAGTGTTAGCATAGTGCACATATGTGCAGTCACACATTCTTCACAAGTATCTATAGGTGTTAAAGGTGAATCACAGCTGATTCCAGCTGTGATCGCTTCATTTGACATTTCAGAGGCATGGATGTCAGTGCTTGTGAGGTTGTGCACATGTGAATGCATGAACGAGTCAATGCTGTGCTAGCTAGTAGCAGCTATTGAAAATTCATGCTTGTTCTCATGTGCACCTCTTTACCATAGGACTCTGTGGCCCCTAACAATATCCCCTCCATGTGATAAGAGCCTGGATGATTTACAGTAACTCTAAATATAAAATGTTGTACCATTTAAAGTAAATATTCTTTACTGTCACTCAATTTCTTGTGGAAAAAGTAGGTTAAATTTCACCTTGTATCTTTCTTATCCAGTCTCTTTTTGTAATCCTTTTGCAGATTCAGATGTATTGTCTACCCATTCAAGCAAAAGCTGACCATATCCACAGCCACCTTGATAATCGTCATTATCTGGGTTCTGGCCGTATCCATCATGTGTCCCTCTGGGGTGATGCTACAAGTGACCAAGGAGCACACCATTCGGGTGTTACTGGGCTACGACAACAAAACAAGCCCGTTTTATTGGTGCAGAGAGAACTGGCCAAACCAGGAGATGAGGAAGATTTACACCACTGTCCTGTTTGCAAATATCTACCTTGCTCCTCTGTCCCTCATTGTGATCATGTACGCACGGATTGGCATTACGCTTTTCAAAACAGCCGTCCCAACGGGAGGAAAGCCGGGCAACGACAACCGCCACACTGTGTCAAAGAAAAAGCAAAGGGTGATTAAAATGCTTCTTATAGTGGCTCTGCTTTTCATCCTCTCCTGGCTGCCTCTGTGGACCCTCATGATGTTAAGCGACTATGCCAGCCTGACTGAGCAGCAGTACAGAATCATCAACATTTACATTTACCCCTTTGCCCACTGGCTGGCCTTCTTCAACAGCAGCGTCAATCCCATCATCTACGGTTTCTTCAACGAGAATTTCCGCAGAGGATTTCAAGCCATTTTCAAATTCAGCCTGTGCGCGGCCGACGGACAGCGGAGGAAAACCTACTCGCACAGGCTGCAGGGAAACTCTGTGCTCCCAGCTAACAATGCACAAACCTCCCTAGAGCCCATTTCCCTCAACAGCTTAGATAAGAACACTTCCAGGCGTCTCAACCATGTCACTGAGCAGGACTTGGTCATGGAGGACCTGGAGAAGGCATCTTGCAGCAGCGGAGGTGTGACAGCAGTGTCTATTTGAGGTGACATGTAGAGACAGTCTTCTAGGTGATAAGTAAAGGTGTTCACACTAAAAAAAACAAAAAAACAAAAAAAAACAGGCCTCATTATTGAAAATAAAGGCCTCCACTGTGTGATAAGTCAGCCACAAGGCTCAACTGAATGCATTTAAATAAGCCTGAACACATTTAAGAAGCTGACACTTATGTTGAATTTGCCAAGGTAATTTTTTTATCGTCTAATAAAATAGTCAAAAATGGAAAAACACAAATCTTTCCTTTCGACTGTTTTTCACCACTCAAAAAACAGTTAATCCAGCAACAGTGTTCGCTTCTGAAACAAATGAAATTAACTTTAAATTACCAACTTCAAAAGCGAACACTCATCCTGTGTGAGTCTTTGCTTATCACCTTTAAGGTGCACAACATATGTTGCACACATTGTGCTGTGTTCTAAACGGAAGCAGGCTGCGCTGTTGGAATTGTGCCTGTCAACAAAAGGAAAACAGATCTCTTTGGCGGGTGCATCATTAATCCGTAAGGATTGGTTGAAATTGCATTGATAACAGGCTACTGTCCTGCTCCACGACATACGGTACCTTACAAAACCTGTATGTATGTATTAATGTTTAAAGATGCATCAGACATGTTATGTACTTTTGATGTTTGCAGAGAAGATTTCAAAAGAAAGATTTGACACGTTAGATTGAACAACCTTCTCAGTATTAGTCACTTCTATTGAGAATGTAAAATGAAGTCATATCACCTTATTAAGAAATCAGATCATTTCAAAAACAACCTGTTTAAAACTTCAGAGGCCTCAAACATCAAACTGAAGAAAGACTCTTTTAGTTACCTTAATCATAAAGCACAGTTGTTTTTCATGCCCACAACTGTTTTTACATTTCAGAGAACCAAACTCTGCAGAGGCATACTGAATTTAAGAAACTGATGAAGGCTTTCATCCTGTTAAATCATCCTGTCAGCAGCTTGGCTAACAGACTACAGAGAACAAACCCAAGTTCAAGTGATAAACAAAGGTTCCCTAAGCAGCAGACCAGCTAGAGACTAGGTTGCATTGTCAAGGGCAAGTTATATTCAGTGAACTTTAAAAGTATGTGGTTGTACAGCTTTTTAGGCCACTTATATTACTTAGATTACAGTATTAAACATGTGTGCACTTTGTTTTTTGGAGTTACTTGACAATTTTTTCAATTCTTCACAAATATTATATAATTACAAGGAAATATAGCAGTCTAATGAAGACAGTTGGGCAGTCACTGTCATTTCATTGCCTTCAAAGAAGATCTTTTCAGTCTGTCCAGAAAGTTGAAACCTGTACCACTGGTTTTGTGTCTGAATTACAGGATAAAGTGGTATCTGCTCCTGCCACCTTGTCCTTTTTACAAAAATCCATGAGGCTTTGAAAGCATGCCAGTGACTAATCCTGTTGATTAATGAGTTAATCATCCCTTGGTATGATTACTGCCATGTCGAAGACAGGCAAAAGCTGTAGAATCTGTCGCCTGCAGCAGTTAACATGTCAATCATAATATTTTGATTTAATATTTATTTCTATAAGTCAATGTGTACAGTGGCAGCATTCTCATTGACATTTTCTGTCCATATGCAGTATGGCAGCTGCTGTAGCAGAAGCGGCTAAATGTCTCGCCATCGGCACAATTTCCTTCTAATACTCTGTGGAACAATTAATATGGTAATGATTTGTTGAAAAAGACTAACCCAAGCCATTGTTAGTTGCATCAGCCAGTTAAAAACTTCCCCTAGGGATAAAATGATATCAGATCAGAAAGGCAGGAAACCAGATAAACTGTGACCACAAATGTAAAGGGCCAGTCCGGCAGGTCTCACAAATAATAACGTGATTTTATCAGTTTTCTCATTCGGGCTTGAAAGGCTTCTTCATTCAGAGCGCACAGGGAACCTATGATTGTACTGTACGTGAGGCATATACTGTACATACAAACAGACTCTTCATCCATGCTTTTACTTTGAAATCTGCTCTTCAAACACGTACATAAAATGTAACAATTCTGAATTTAATCTAATTTATTCATGATATCTCATGAGCCTGTTATGAATGTGCCATGTAAATCTCAGATGACAAAGTGTTTTGCTGTCATTTCATTTTTTTTTTTATCTCTCTATGAACAGTCTTGTGCAGATAACCCATGTGGAAAATGGGAAAAACAGTTCCTGCATTGACCCTAGAACATGCATTGTCTGCTGTAAGTGTATGTCACTAAGTCTGAAGCTTAGATTACGAGTGATGATGTGAATCTGTCTTTGTGGGGTAGTGTACTGAACAATCTATGATTAGGTATTTTACTAACTTTGAATCTCTTCTGTTGGCAGAGATCATTTTGAAACTTTAAATGGCTGATTTAGATGTAAAAATTGTGTAAAAAAAAGTGGGGGGGGGGGGGATCATTAGCATCAGTACGACTAACCTGGATGCACTGTTGAGGAGCAGTCTAAGGCCGTCATGTGCTAGCTCTATAAGCAGTCTCTTCTGAAAACTGACAACGTGCCATATAGTATATATACGTTTGTTTACAAGCCTGTGGTACAGTTGAGGGGTTGTAACGAGTGGTATGTAACTGGACGTGTGATGAGATCCGTTTGCTCCATCACACGTTCTACACAAATGTGAAAACAATGGCCGCTCTTGCCAATGTTTCTTGTGTTGCAAGCAGAAATTCTGCGGCCTGCGTGGTAACTGACGCTTTTTGACTGCGTCCAATTTTCTCGCTAGCCGCTTGATTTAAAGCTGCTGTCAGGGCAAAGCTGCTCTCATTAACCCGCAATTGTGTTTATATATTGTGATTATAAAATAAGCAGCAGCTTGATGGCGACTGCTAGTCATCAAGGTATGAGCCAGGATTCCATTTCATACTAATTATCAGACAACAACAACAGCAACAGCAAAAAAAAGTAAGTGTGAACAAACATGTTGTACATTTGGCTGCATTGCAACACAGAGCAAATAAACTAAACAGAGGTTTTGCCCTTCTGCCTCCCTAGAATTATGAGGACAAAGTCAGAAAGTAATTCATTCATCATTCATCATTAAAAATTCATTTAAAGTGGATGAATACATAAATAGTCATTTATATACATTCCAACCTTAACAGCAGATTTTACTCGTCTGAGTCTCTGAGAGTTCTGCACTGCTAATGCTCACACTGGGGGGACAAATATGTCTCAGCTAGCAGTTAATGGTGACACTTGTCATAAGTGGATACCTATAATCTTCACAGGTTGTCCACTAAGATTCTCCAGGTCATTGGATATCTGGCTCTTTTAACACTTATCCAAATGGCTGCATCCTGTCTATTGACTGAAAGGGCCTTAGGCACTTTAACCCGTGTGTCACTTTGGTGTCACATGAGATTTGCTGAGGTCACACGGACACATATGAGACTTAACTGAATCACATGATGAGGAGTTAGACCAAGACCAGCTTATATAAAAAAAAAAAAAAAAAAAAAATCTGTGAATTTAAGAAATAGCACAGGGATCACAAAACAACTTCCTCGGAGGACCTCCAACATGGCACCAGACGAGATAGCCAAGAGTTTTTTCTAACACCTGTTAGCCCCCAAACTGTATTCAGTTCTTCGTGCTTATTCTGCTGGGCCATGTTTATGTGCCCTGATCTTGACCTCACTGCTGAAAGGATTCATGGCTTCCCTTTCAGTGTGTCTGACACATACCGAAGAGAGGCCCCTATGTGACCCTGATTTGACTGCTCCTTGTTGAACACTTGTAGTGAGTGTTCCCAGCTATTATACATCATGAGAGATTTTACTTTCCCGTGATTTCCTGACTGACTGACAGTCTGGAGACCTTGTTCATATTATCTGGTACATATTTAGATGTAATTCCTATAAGCTACTGAGCATTCTGAGTGCATCCTTAAGTGATTTTCTGTATGCTGCAAAGCACTGTGAGCCATAGGAGTTTGATAGCATGTCTGGAGTTTGATAGCATTTAATTGAATCTAGACTGAAACTGAGTACTGGATGTACTTTGTACTGGAGTTTGATAACATTTAATTGAATCTAGACTGAAACTGAGTACTGGATGTACTTTGATTTAGCTTTCTGAAAATTTAAGATGAGCTTGAGATATTAGTTATTTTACCAAATTAGAACATGGGTCCTAAGTGGGACCAGCAATCAGAAACCCAGTCTCACTGGGGAAATGTTAGCATGTTTAAACCCTTTCGATCATTTGACAACCTAAGCCAGACTAAATATATAGAGAGAAAGAGAGAAAAAGAGAGGGGGCGGGGGGAGAGATGCAGCCAGAGGCCACTGATGGAATCAAACTGATGCTGCTGCTGAGGACTCAGGACACAAGCTCTACCAAGTGACCTGATCGGGTTGGGTGCCCCCAATCATTTTCTTTTTAACTCAGTGCTAATAAAAGGCATCAGTAATTACTCATGTGACAGCACTGAGGTTTAGTGCCCTGCTTTATTCACAACTTCAGCTTGTAATTCAGCATTTCTACATTGTGAAACCAAAAATTGTCATTTAAATGAAAAAAAAAAAAATGTAATTTTGTTGTTTGTTTTCTAACAGCGGTGGCATTTTCCCTGGATTTTAAGCAGCCATTTGCATTGATTTATTCCTGCCAAAGACGTCAGGGGTATCTACAGTAATTTAAAACACTACAAGGCTCAAGATAGCATTTGGAACATTGCTCGTGAGACTTTTGGCACAGGGAAGATGTTTAAGTGTAACACTGAATGTAAAGAAGTTGTACTTTATGGTGCCTGTGGTGAAAAAAATGTTGTTTTTTTTGTCTGCTTCAGTTTTCAAGTATGTAAGTAAGGACTAATTACTGTGAACTTTCTTTGGGACCTAGATACTACTTTTGTTTAGTCTGCATGTGGATATCTTGTGTACTAGCATGTGTGGTTTTTGTGTCTTCTCCTACATGTTCTGAAATAATGTTGAACAATTTTTTTTTTAAATTTCTTTGTTGGACACAAATGCTGGCTGCAGGTTTTGCAGGACGCAATATCTTATAGAGAGTGAGTTAGTTAATGGTGTCCTATTTTATTTGTGAAGGGCTATTCATCACATTATCTCTTACCTCTGTGATTGTCTGCACAAAATATAATTACATGGTCTATAGTCAGGGTTCTGAGCATCAACAAAGGCTTTGTAATGCCACTGCTTTGTGGCGTTTGGTTAATTAATATTTTCTCTGCAAATAATCTGCTGTAATTTGCTATACAACAAGGGGATTTTGAATTTAATTACTAAAGATAAAAAAAAAAAGATTAAAAAAAACGGCTGTGCCTCTGGGAAAAGGCAAACTCTCTTAATGAAATCAAATTTCAAATAAATATTACACAAGCTCTCTGATACATTATGAATAACACTGTTGTGGCAGCATTTACATACAGTGGCTTTATTAGGTTTGCCTGATAGAGGCAATAAACTGAACATGAAATTAAGGAAAAGAGCATTTCTTAAGCATGTTATTGTGTCTATGCTACACACAGCAACCCAACAGTTTGAGAACATACAGTATGTTGTTTCACAGCTCTGTATTTAAACACTGCAGTTGAGCTGTGCTGACCAGGGGGTGTTGTTTTGGTAGTGTGAGACAACGACATACAGTCAAGGAAGTCCAGCTGGAGTAACAGATTTAATTTCAATGGTTTTTAGCACCCACAGACACACTCTCTCAAACGCTGGAATTGATGGTTTGGAGGTAAAAAGTAGAAATTCGGTCACCCAGTGCCATGTGACATCGTGTTGAAGCAAAATTTGAGCCTGGGCGACCCTGCGTTGTCATCCAAGCTGAACAGACTCCTTTTCAAATGAATGAGAAGCTGCGTTTTATTTTCACACAGGCCCCAAGTCGGTCTGAATGTGGCCTTACAATGTTTGCTAAAAATAAAAAGAAAGCGCATTTGCGGGAGAGAACTAAAGGGTAACTGACTTTGCAGTGAAATGTAGAGGGGCCATCATATAAGCAATGCACAATGAGGTGTTCTGATTCAGATGAGAGCAACAGACGAGGTGGAGCGTGGAAGAAGCATTTCCTCCACCCGCCTTGTTTTGTTCACATATCAGAACAGTTCAGAGTGGATCATTGCTCTTTTAACGTGGCGAGTGACCAAAGAGAAAGGTAGCTTGTGTGTTTGTATTTGGCTTATTGTTTGTTTTGTCTATAGGAGCTTGCCTGTGTTGTATTTTAATGACCTTCTAGTTGGGCATCTGCAGTTAAATAAATCTTGCACACTGATTTACACCAGCAGTTAAACCATTATAAAAACCACAACTCACGTGATGCCCAATATTTTATCGTAAATGGGAATTTTAATTGAGTAATTTAACAAGCATCCACTGTCAAGTACTTATTGAAATAAAATAAAATATTCTGAATGAGGTGAACAGTCAGTCCATGTTAATATCAGTGAGTGAATCATCCAGGTTGTTTGGAAGCAGAATAGAATAAAAAGCACCACGCCTCCTGGTGACTTATTCAGGCCAAATCCTCTTTGACAACCTAGTAGACAACTCTGGAAAGCATTTATGAATTTGCTAGAGAAATTTTCACTTTCTCAAATGAAATGCTGACATCATTTGAAATCTTGGCCAAAGCAAAATAAACATCCTAAAATGTATTGCACGTTACTGCAGTTTTGCTCAGAAATGTGGACGGGACAAACAAACGTTCAGTCATTGAAAGAGTTTTTTTTTTCTTTCATTATCTGAGAGAAGGTCAACACAGCTCCACTGTATAATTCCTACTGTTGCTGTATTATGTATTTTTTATAAATTACAAGGTTATTCTGATTTTATTTTAAAATTGTTCTGTTTCTGAGAAAAGTCCCCATGTGTCATTTATGCCCAGGGGAACAATAAGGCTGGGCGTGAGATCGTTCACTATTCAGTCTACCCATTGTTTTTTGCCAAGCGGTGTCCAGTTGTGCATTGAGAATTAGCACATACCATAACTGTTCTAGTGAGCGATTTTTGACTCAAGTTTTTTTTTTTTTTTTTTAATAAATCTCTCCTGCTTTCTTCTCAGTGTGCCAAACTGTAAAGCTTGGTATTTGCTTTCTGTCTTTGTATGTTCCTGTGTATACACTCAGTGAGGAGAAAAACAGACCCCTGTTTAGAACAAAATTGAACCACTTTTGGTCCTTAGGAAAGCTCTGAAGGATTGAACAAAGCAAGTCTCCCTTAACATCCAGGTAACAAAAATGTAGGGCTGCAACTGATGATTATTTTCATAAATGGTTAATCTGCCAATTGTTTTCATCAATTAATCCTTCAAGCCACCAAATGGCAAAAAGAAATTGTGGAGCATGGCCATCAAAAGTTCTGGGCCCAAAGTGACATATTCAAACTGCTTCTTTTGTCTAACCAGCAGTCCCAAACCCCCCAAACCCTTCATTTACTATCATAAATGACAAAGACAAGCAGCAAATATTCACATTTAAGAAAATGTTTCATTTCTCTGCTCACTGAGTGTATTTCCTATTTGATAATATGTACAATAATGAAAAAAAAAAACTATTGCAGTTGTATGCTTTTAAAAATTGTCAAGCTCAATTCTGTCTTGCCTTTGTTATCAAGAGATATTTCAATGTGCCCAAACTGTGAGCGGGAGCATATATGTTATTGTGAACAGCAAAATGTCCTAATGGTCATTAATAAAGATATTGGTCTTAACTCATTTACAATAAAGTACTAAAATCTCAATCTGGCAAAGTTCTCTGGCACAAACAATACAAAGAATCCATGCATCACATTGCAGTTTATAGTCATTGTGAATTATCAGCTCTTTCATGTGTGTCTTCTGCCTTGAGCTTGGGTCCTATCTATTTATCACCAAAAGTACAAAAGTGTCATCAGACAGTGACAAAAATGACAAAAAAAGCAAAGAAAACAAACAAAAAAACAAACAAAAAAACAATTGTCTGTGATATAATGCTTCTTACAGTATGTGTCAGGTGAGAATTTGCTTTTATCTCAAGTTTCAGGTATGGAAACCTGCTGTGAAAGTTGATTCATCCTACAACCTTAGACAGCTGCCTGATAATCGAATTCAATTCTAATAACAGAGGTTTCTTGTCACATAATCTGATGGCTAATTTAGGCACCATTGTGACACTGATTTTAAAGGAAAGACATAAGTAGTATAGCCTAAATTTGAATAATGTATTTGTACTTTTTCTTTTAGGGATTGCACTTGTTGATTACAACTCAACTACTGGACACAAAACAAAAAACAAAATAAATGATTAAATAAAACAGGTAGGGCAGCTGCTGCACAGAAGTCAGTGGATGCAACTGGAAAACGAAAACCTTCTGTGCAAAGGATGTGATCTGAACTCAGCGAGCTTGTGAGAGTTATAATTCCCTTCCACACAGTATCATTTTTGATACTCACTTCAATATTAAGGGTCTTATTCATACCCGCAGGGCACTCCAAAATGTCAAATGGCTGTTTTTGGCAGTTATCCATGGTGCTAAAAAAAGGGAGGGTCGTGAAAGGCCATCTTAACCTGTTTCACGAAAAGAAAAAAAAGAGGGTTGCTGCATTGTTTCAATTCCATCATTCCAAATTGAACCCAAAAGTATTTTTCTTCCTCAAAGCATTTCCGGCTAGGATTTTTTAATACAATACGGATGGATTTTGCAAAAAGTATATAAAGGTGTTATTGTCCAGTTTTAGTATAATAACATATTGAATGGGCACATACAACTCATAGAATCAAAATATTAAAATATAGACTTGGAAAAAAAAGATTAAATAACAGTTTGTCAAAAAATGTATTCATAAAATGTATTAAAAATATTAGTATTTCTTATAGGTCAAGGAACTCAACAAAATCTAACCTCTGAAAAGATTAAATCTGCTTCACACTGATTCGATGAATGGATGTTACTCCTGGAGCAGATCCCCTCACCCAGCATGTTTAACATATGAATTACAATGCTAATAAAGCTTTTATTGTTGAGGATGCAGTCAGACTAAGAGTATCCATAATGGCATGGAAACGACTGTGAGACATAATGCAGAGAAATTAGAATAATTACAGTTAATTTCCTCCATTCATCATGGCTCCATTTTTCACCCAAAAGGAACCATACAATGCACTGATTTATGCAGTTCAATGAAAACGTTATTACATCTTGTTCAATTAATTAATGAACCAGTAAACAGTATAACTAAAATATTTGGGCCTCTCTGTTTCACAGATCTTGATTTGATAACGTGATGGTTTTGTGACACTAGACTACCGACTACTGGTAGCCATGTTTGGACCACAGCTACTCATTTTTGCTCATTGGGTAATCAAGTCCAGTTGCCCACGATACAACACCTAGATGTACCATGACCTGGATGTCTGAGAACCTCCATCAGCATCTCACAGTGTAAACAAGGAACTCGATGAGCTTAATATTGTTTCTGTGATTTGCATAAATGGATCTCATAACTTCAGACCAGGAAGAAAAACGTCATCATCTGCACCACGCACATAAGCTACGTGATGAACAGCTGGTCTCTCCAAGTATACATACAATTATGTGGGCTTAACAGAATAATCTACATACAGCCGAGTGTATTTCAGGTTAAAAAAAAAAAAAAACCTCTCACAGACAGAAACATTGACAATCTGATTCTGTCTGCTATCATTTTACAGGATCAACTAGGATCTATGTCTTCAGTCACAAAGTGTATTGTTGGTGCTAAAAGTGATTTGTCGATAAATAAATAGCGTTCTTTACAAGACAACATCTGACACGACTTTTTTGTTAATATTGTTGCCAGTTTATCAAGCAACAAGACAAGACTACCAGCAGTGTAAGCGTGGACTTTGAGCCAAATGCTACTGTGAAGTCATGACAATGCTATGTGCTGTTGTTTAGCTCTAAAGTTTACAATGTGAGCCATCTTACATTTTGCATATTAGTGTGGGTATATTGAATAATAAGCACCTATCAAAAAAAATAAAATAAAAATACAGCCGAGATTAACGGGAGCATCATTAGCTCTTCGGCATTAGATTCCCTTTAAGAAAAGTGTGTGTTTTAATACTGTTTTGGGCAGCAAGTAATCTGCGCAGACATCCACCAGGATGCTTACGGACATTCGTGACTGATGAACTCTACTTCATATGAACACTTTGCAGCCACAAGAAAACCAGTTGTTCCCACACATAATTGGGTGGTCCCCCCAGGTATTTGTACTGCCAACAAAGAAAGCCGATAATGTTGCTGATGGAAAGAAAACAGAAAGGAGAGAGAAACAGACGAGAGGAAGAAAGGAGAGGCAAGTCAGTGATGTTGGCTTCTGAAAGTGGTTATAAAGCAAGATATATGAAACCGCAAGATATACGTTTTTGGGGTTGAGGTTGTGTCAGGATGGAGCCATTAAATTCCAATTACCATAATGGTCTGACAGAAATCATGTTATTCTGCCTTGGTGAATTTAAACTACTTTCCTGTGGCCTTTACCCACCTGGTGCCTCAGCACAGAAGACAGCTGCCATTTGTCAGGACAAGGAGAATGGAATCAGATCTGAATTAGTTTTCTTCTGCATGGAGAAAGCATGTGCCTTGTCTGCATAGGAGTCCCCTGGGTCTCTTCAGATTAGAGCTGGAATCTCTAAATTGCCCTGTGACATGAAGTCAAATGGAGAGAGAATAGTTCATTTTTACAGATGTGACTGCTCTGTATAGCTATATAATATATAGCTACAGCATGATATTTCATGATATGTTCAGCATGTGAAATATCATTCATTTGCAGTATTCCATCCTACCAACCTATGAAATTGTGTTGTGATCCCTCTGATGATAAGAAAAGACCATATAACAGCAAACGAGACCTTCTGTGCTCTGGTCAGATCACATATATTGCATATAAATCACGTATAAATACATTACCTCTGTCATTCACCTCCAAAACGAATGCATGTGTCGCTGGAACGCGCTACCGAGATCTTAACAACAGATCATAATGCTTCTGTCCAGAGGGGCACTAGTATCAACAAATATCTGAATGTTCATCATAGAACTTTAACTAGTGTACTAATTTTGGTGTGTGATGTGCAACTGTTGGGCCATAGAACAGCTCCAGCTAATTAAAAGACTCCTGCCCTACAGGTCTCAGCGTGGCATGGGTGCGCATTAAACAGAGGCAACGCAGCAAAGCAACAAACATGTAATTGCCAGGTCCTTAGGCTGACCTTGAATTAGCTGTGCTTTCAAATGGGAAGATAAAAACTGCGAATGGATAAGTCTTTGTTGGCTTAACATCAACCCCATCCCTTTTTTTTTTTTGAACACCGTGCAACTGAATACCACCACAGCCGATTAGATAACCAACCGCAGCTGAAGCAAGTGTGTCTGCATGCAGCCACTGTGTCTAAAATACACCATGTAAACATTAGGAGTGATCCATTCCTCACCACTGCACAATCCCAGCCACAGTGCTGAGGAGGAGGGAAAGCTGATGCCTCGAGTCAAACCGCATCCTGGGGAAACGAGCGCTGGACCAAGCTGCACCAAGATGCCACAACAAACACTATCTCGCATGACTTGTGAAGAGCACTGAACCACAGTGATCATTGTTTAACACCATATCAGCATTTTGGAAACATTTATGAGCAGAATTTTCAGTATAACCAAGTTCATAGTAGCAGCTCGCTTCAGGGCAAATAAATAAAGGTAGAATTTTTATCACTGCCGGGAAAACTCTTAACTTACATAATGTCTACCACAACACGCTCTGACAAAGGCTTACAAGAAATTGCCTGCCCTGTGTGTCCCCAAATAATTGCACAATTTCAGCAATTTGATGCATTTTGAGAAATACAATCGACAAAGCAGTAATGGGCGCGAGTGACCTCCAAAAACGAGATCTCAACTAGAACACAAAGGCGCATGTGCAGTTCCACCAGAAATGAACTGGCTCAATCTGGAACAGATTTTATTCCATTTGAAGAGGGCGGGTTATGAGTTTCATCCCATCAGAGGAACAAAGTCTTTCATAAGGACATCATTCCATTTTGGTAAAACTTTAATTGGAGAACAAACCATCAAGTAAAATAAGCAAATTGTCAGTGTTTGTATAAATAAATGAATAATCATAAAGAGAGTTAACCTGTCTACAGTAGGCTACGTATCACATGCTGTGCCACCAGCTCGGGGATACAAATACAGATTTAGCTTCATCTGCACTGTGATTATCTCTTCCAACAAGTCCCTCAACCATTAACTCTGACTACATTTTATTTAAGTGAAGATTAGCAGCTAATTTTCAATCATTCTGCGCCAACAAATTACTCGGTTGCAGGATTATACACTGCAGACATCAAGTCACAGTTAATTTACAAGCCGGGGTGAGCTCACTCTCCCAGCAGGCATACTGCATACATTCTCCTATGTTATTATTGTTAAAAATGAAAATTCCAATATAATGGAAATAAAATTGGTCAAAGTAATATGATGAATGATGTAAAGTGAAAACTGCCCAACAGTCCCCCTTTAATCCAATCAAGCCTATAATCCAATATCAAACTAAATAGCTCTGTATCACTCTAAATGTCAAAACATGGTAACTCTTTCACAAAGATCCATGCATTAATCCCTGCAGAATGAACTAAAGTGTTGATTGATAACACCTTATATGGTTCTGTTAGAGAGTGAGAAAGCACTCCAGGATCCACAAGCCACAGTAAAAGTTAATGGGGTCTATATTCTGGGCCGAGGCACATCTTCCATCCAAGTGGAAATCAATTCAGATGACAAACCAACAACTAACAAACAAACAAACAGACACCTCTTTGGTTGAGGTTATATATATATAAAAAAAACAATTTAAAAAAAAGCCTAGGCATTTTTAAGGTATTGTATCAAAGTGAGGTATTCAAGTGTTTAAAATGAATTTCTCAACAGAATAGTTAGTATTGCTTGGCTTCAGTCTGCTCTACCATCACTGTGATTTCATCTTTCAAAAAGTCAGATTTCTACAGCTCACAGGTGGTAACTCATAAGAGTAAGAACTCATGCTGTTTGCAGTTGGAGGCGTCCTGTCAAGAGTTTTACAAATGTCTTGTTTATAAAGGTGGTCTGCTGGAGGCTCTTTCAACGGCTTGCTGAATGTGGCATCAACAAAGTTTGTGGTTCTGCTTTGTGGAACATCTAAATTAAAATCATCGCAGCAGAATTTGGAATTAATCGATTTAATGTGTATTTGCAGTATTCACAGAACAGAATGTGCTCCCCCAATGCACAAAATCTTCTGCTGCCGTCTACCTGGCTTTCAAAAATGCTCCTTTTGAAATTTGTGCTCCTTACACATTGACTGGTCCGGCATGAAGCACAAAAGCGATATGAATTTTCACAAATTGGTCCAGGATTGTCATTGAGGGCCACATTGACCTGTTCTGAACCGACCTGCAAGTGAAAAAAGACATGTAAATGTCAAGTGGGAGTTTCCATGCACGTGTCCAGGACTGAGTGAAAGTGCATCAGACTCAAATTATGTGCAGAACTGTGTACCGTCACAGCCTGAGAGAGTCCTTAAGTTTAGATCTGATAAATAAATTACAGATGACTTATAAAGCCATGTGAACTGTACATATAAAATGAGACACATTTTAATTTTTCTAAAATATCCAAGCTACAAGTTCACATTAATTCGGTATCTTCAGACATTTCATCAACACTCAAACCATTAAATGAAATAAGCTTACAAAGAACAGCAGGGGGATTTACTGGAATGTGCTCAGATATTTTCATCTATAAAACGTGGAACGTTAATTCCTTTTATCCTCATCGGGCCATTTATCCCTCCTTTCCTCTGAAACTGTCCCTTTCTTTCCACACCTTATGCACTCAAGTCACTGAGTGTGATTTAGTCAATTTTTAACTGTGGCCTTAATGACCTGTTAACCATCAACAAGGATGGACTGCTGTCTTAACAGATATGGATGGAAATGCACTGATTTGTAGCTAATTAGCAACGGACCTGGGAGGAGGAGTAAAACACATTTGTGTGAGTGTTGAACCACTCAGGAACCCACTTACAGCTCTGTACTGCTGCGTTTTACACCGACTGATAAAACATTAATAGACCATCAGTGGATGGAAACTTTTTCTTGTGTTCCCGAAACAGCGATGGATGACAGCGTGATGCCTCGGGATACCGCGTGACCTCATTCAATAAAACGGCTGCAATATTAAAGTCGTTTTGTCGTGTTTTATAATTCAAAGGGATCTGCTGGAGCTGGTGCCTTTTTGAACCCAGAAGACAGAGCAAACACAAACCAAACCCACTAATCGGGAAAATACGCAACAGACGTCTTACAAACCACAAAGGGCAGTTTTGAGTTCTTTTGGCAGATTGGCTGGAGCTCCACTGTTCTCAAACTGCGGCACACGTACCAACAGTGGCACTCGGAGGAATCCAACAAATATAACAAAAATGAAAAATGAAATAAGTAACTGAAATATAATTTCAAATAAGTCAGCATCTTTTAAGGTTATGATTGCTTTGACACGGTGTTCCTTCACAGTTCAGTCATTCACAGAAATCCTTTCCCAGCTCTGATTGTATATCATTAATTAAGTGACAGATGAGGGAAAGGGTAGGAGTTCAGAGAAAAGTGCTGAATCGAATTCTTTAATACTGGTAAGCTAATATGAAATTCCTATTATAAGAAGAGCTGATTAATGAAAGTTAAATGAACCACTGTGAATTGCAGAGGGAGTCTGAATCGTGTATGCAGGGTTTTTAAAAGCCATTACCAATTATATACTATAAAATAATGTGATCCTGTATGATTTAGTCTTGACCTCATTCCTGAGCAGAGCTGCAACAGAGCAGCAAGAAAAAAGTGCGGACATGGACTCTTCATAAGATCTACAAAAGGTTTACTTTGCTTTTCAGTACAACATGTTTCAATTGAGTTGTTGTTTTTCAGGGGTTTTTTTTCCCCAACAACTGACTTAGCTGAAAAAAAAAAAGTTGTTTTATTTATGTTTATGTAATGTTTATGCATTTATATGTGTTTTTTTCCTTGATGGAAAGCAGACTTTAGGCATGATGTCAAACGACAAATTACACAAGGCTTTTGTTTAGACCACTGGCTCTCAAACTTCAGAAGCATTTATCAATCATTAGCAATACATCTGATAAAACAACCCATGTCTAATTTAAAAGAAAAAAAAAACAAGTTTCCAATTAGCAAGCTAGCCCTAAATAACAAATGTCCAAGATTTTTGCAGGTTATCAAAAAAAAACTGTTGCCTGGTTCAAATTAAACACCTTTCCCACATTAGTGGCTCTGCCATTAATCCAAACTAACTCTGTTGCAGTGAATGTTGATGTTTCAATTGATCATGTCACCTGATCAAAATAAAGTCATGTATATGAGGACTCATACTACATCTTTGAAAGGACCATCCATTTCATGCAGCTTGAGGCATTTCTGCAAAAAGAAATGTCAGGTTTCCAGCAGGTATGAAATATGCATTCAAACAAATGCTGCAATTCAAAATCATGTTCAAAATCAAAAATCGTGTTCAAATCACTGTACAGATGTTTTTGGATGTAAGGGCATTACAACCGATGGTTTACAGTTAACTCATAGTCTGCCTCTGTATTGAAGTTGCTATATTCAACTAATTGCCATTAACCAGGCTGATATATATAATAGTAAGACGTGAAGTGTTTAGCACACACATACAAGCTAACAGGAAGTGTAGCCGATACGTTGTTGTTAAAAATGAAATGCAACCACTGTCTCTTCTGTTGTTCTGTAGCTGGGACAGAATATAGGCCCTTATGTTGATTTATACAGCTAGCAACCAACCATTTTGCATGTCTAACTCTGAGCGATGACACTGTGAAACACTGCTATTTTACTGCTGGACACACCGAACGTCACCTCGGGGATGAACGCCCTATCATCTCCTGTCATCGTGGAGAGAGGACTGGCCTAAGAACATCTCTCCTTTCGTTACGTAACGACAGGAGCTGAATCTGAACAGCCTGTGGGTGGGCTGCAGAAACCACACAGGACTCGTTTGCTTACCTCATTCTGGGAGTTTGTAGGCTCAGAGAGGACCAGTTTATATGTGAAGAGACCAGAGAAAACATGTTTTTCATAATATGTGACCTTTATTGTCCGTTAGCCCATTTATACCAACTAAATTTGCCAACAAATGAGGCTAGCCTTATCAAAGTATCCCAGTAAGAAGACCGCCATGTTTATATGTGCATGCACTTTAGATTAAAAATTAAATTATTTCTTATGATAAAACTTGGGAATACTACAAAATATGTCAGGCAGGTGTGCAGATGTTTAGAGCTCTGGCATGCGCAGCAGATGATCCTCAGGTCACATCTGTTTTTGTGGATCTGTGCACTTCTCATTTCATCCAGCGTAGACCTGCTGAAAGAGCAGCCAGACAGGCGGAGTCACCACTTCATAAACATGCGAGTATATTGTCAATATTTGAACATCATCAACTGCTGAACTCCTACACACAAGAAAATTATCCATTGCTATCCTTGATACCCACCTTCACAATGGCTGTCACATTTGGTGCGCACAAAATTAACACCACCTGCTTGAATGGTGAAATACTGGGTTCCCTATCAAGACTCTTCTTCAGGTTGGTCTACAGAATTTGCCTCTGTAATGGGAAATAGTAAATCCAGACCCCTTTTTTGTTACTTGTTCTACAGTTTTAGATTACAATAACAATAATGTATGGTTATTGAAAAATCCCATGGAACACCTCTGTTACGTTTATGGGGAGAACAAGATGAGGACCCAAATGCAGACATACACAGGAGGAAGGATTGCGGGGGGACAAGAGGCAGGTTTTGATTTAGCAAAGCTGAATGTACTAATACCCAAGGAATCTGAGCAAACAAAAGCAAGTCAAAAGACAAAAAAACAAAGTATCAACAAAAGAGCTTAAACACAGTACAAAAATCAATGGAAACAACAAGATGCAAAAACTGGTATGATATTATGGGGACGTCACAGGGAAACATGGAGTGTGGCCGAACGAACTGACAAAGACATGAGGGAGAACAGAAACCATATACACAGCCACACTAACGAGGCGATCAGGAACACAGGAACAGAAAACAGAAAACACAAGGACCACAAGACACTAAACTATGACCGCCTTAATTCTTGCTTCCTCATATCCGAAGTCCAGTAATCATTATCATCATCTTTGCGTTATGATATAATCTATGATCTGGTGATATGAACTTCTGAATCCAGACCGTCTTTCATCCAGATAAAGTAAAGATTCTGGCACAGCCGTATGTTTTGCTACATTCTGTAAAAATCGTGGCAGTGTTGCGTGATCATTATTATCCCATTTTCCGCATTGCCTCAGATCTTTGTGCACGACCCACAGCCATCAGGATTTGGTTGAATCACATCAAAACTGAGCACCCGGGTGCGCATAACAAATGCAACCTTAATCCTTCTCTCAGTACACGCCCCAATCTTTTAAATTTACATTCATGCCATTTGATATAATAATATGATTACAAATGTCTTACACTTGAGCTGATCTAACCAACCGATTCATGGTTACCAAATTAAAACTAATTTTTGAAGCCAATTGTATAATGTTGCATGTATTTTGTTTCATCACTTGCGCGTATAATTTGCCATAATCACAGTCACACTGCGAACATTTCTTTTGATCCCTTTTATTACCTTTGTAAATATATAATGAATGTAATTAAAACACGCTTTATTAAAGAGGAGTTCAAACCAGGAGTGCATTGCAGGGTGAGCTTCTGTAATTCTACTGAACTTGTTCTCATGCAAGTGAAGCTTCATAACAGACTTAGACACAGTATAGTAGCATGGCTCACTACAGTTCATCTAATAACCCAGATTAAAGAGAGGCTTTATGCTGCAGGGGACGAGGGGAGGTGGGGGCAGTGGGGTGGGTGGGGGTCTCGGTGCAGTGAGGCTGAATTGATAAACCGAGCGGATGAGCACCAGCTCTATTGGTGTCAAGTCAATGCAGCCATGCAAGCAGGATTCCCAACCCAGTTGATACTCCCATGTAGACTGAGTCATTTGGGAGCCAGTGGAGTCTACAATCACACAGTCGCTATTCAGTTCTGATGAGCCACGTTTCACAATGATCAAATGACGTAAAAATGTCTTAAGGAAGCTGTAATCAATATTTTTAATGAAGACGTCACATGAGCCGACAGAGAATTACAGCTCAAGTCAACTCCCTTCACCTCTATGGAGCACTATAGTGAGTTTAGCTCATTGTTTAACTCTCCGGCCGCCAATTTTACTGTTTTTGCTTACTCTCACTGCTATCATAGCATCATTTTCAGCAGCGTCAGTTGCTCTCAGAGAGAGTTAGAGGTAGCTTTTGGACGTTGGCTAAAGAGCCATTTATTTACTTCAGGACTTAAAACAGAGCTAAACCTATATATATATATATATATATATATATATATATATATATATATATATATATATATATATATATATATATATATATATATATATATATATATATATATATATATATACATTATATATACATTAACATGTCTGCTTCACCCAGGAGCATGGCCAAGTATTCTCGACACACTAATGGATTCTTGTTGAAGATTCCACTGAAATCCCATTAGGAAGTGATATTTTAATGGGCAGTAGAAATAGAAGAGAAGGATGCAAGCAAGACCTGTTCTAATGCTCATAAGGGCATCTAACTATTGTTGTAAGACTTGAAAAATTGTGAGCTTATCCTTCAGTTGAGACGGACAGAATGAAATGAGACACTGGTGAATTTTTGGTGAATTTCAGCCCAAGAACAACACAGCTGAGTAGACACACCACACTGTGCCCACCACAAAACCACAATGGACCACAGTTTACTGCCAATGAGCATGAGAGTCAATGCCAGACCTCCCAGTCTGCGGGGGAGTCTCCTGTGCACTGAGGCAACAGGAGAACAGTATTCCCCACTGATTGCAATTTTTTACAGTCAAGCAGCTTGTTTCTTTCTTTTTGATAATTAAAATCCATACCCAGGTGCTTTGATGTCATCCTGGAGCATACTGAAGATGTAGCTCGTAATGAGCTGTAGTTTATTTTTATAGACCACTACATCAGTCACTGATTTCCCACATCGATCTCCCTGAATGAAATTTAACAACTCCCTGGGTATGAAAACAAACCTGTCCATTTCAATAAAATGTTGATGCAAGAAGACATGAATAGTTAATGAGCACTGGGGCATTTGTGATTGCAGCCACATCTTATGTATTGCATTATGGTCCACTGAGGCCACTGTGTGTAGATAATGAACACTGATACTTTCATGACGGATTTCTCACTGTGACTTCTGAAAATCAGACAATGCAAAAGGGTTGCAACAGAGTTGATGGATGTGAGCTTTACTGCTGTAATCCACTCAAAAGTGCATTTAAGCATATCTATCTATCTATCTATCTATCTATCTATCTATCTATCTATCTATCTATCTATCTATCTATCTATCTATCTATCTAGCTATATATATATATATATATATATATATATATATTTTTTTTTTTAAATTTATTTATTTATTTATTTATTTTTATTATTTTACATGCATTCTGCAGTGTGTGGACTGACCACTTATTAAGACGAACAGTAACAGAAGATTTTTTGGAGCACAGTGAGGTGAGGTTACATATTGTCATGTAAGATTCCTGGTCCGCACCGCGCATGTGCAATACTTAAGAGTGACGAATGACGAAGCAGCGAGATGGCACACGCCAAAGCTAGCTTTAGTGCTCTTAATTAAGTAAGTTTGAACATGAACCCTGACTTGTCATTAAGAAAGGCAATCTTGTCCACTGGCTATAAGAAAAAGAGTTGATTGTTCATTTTTAGAAAGTTTGCCAGTGTTCAAAATGCCCACATAATGGTGTAAAATTGCTATTTTTTTGCAGAAAGGATTTCTCCTCCTTTCCATGGACATAAGCAGGTCTTTTATATGAAAAATTGAAAGAAATCGAAGTCATCGAACTTTGCATGGAGAGTTTTTTACAGACGAAAAAGAAAGGGCCTCTCTCCATCTTAATTGAGAGCAAAAAAGACCTGTCAGCCTCTTCTCTCCGCAAACAAAGGACAAGCAGTCACTAGTCAAATCACAGATGCTGTACCACACGAAATGATCATTATCTCTCAGTGAGTTTGACAAAAAAAAAAAAACAGCTTGCGTGTCTTCCAAGCCACTCACCCTCATTTAGAGGAGCTCACACAATTGGAGTCACTGTCATGCAAATGTTCACACCGACTGAGCCCAATTGGCTGCCTGCCACCAGGATGGACTGTTGCTACGGCTGCAAATACGAAAACATCTAGCCATGCATACAATTACCACAGCAACCATCAGTTCATCAGTAAACTTTTTTTTTCTCGGTAATTACATGGGTCTTGTACATGTCAATGTGACATGTGGCCCTAAACATCTGTGACAAAGTGCCACTGTCGTCAGTCTTCTTTTCCAACATTATTTGATACTATATAATGTGTGATGCCATGATTGATGTGAATTTGATGCTGCAGCTCCAAAGCCCACATCAATATTAATCCAGCAGATAACATATTGCAGTAGGAATGCTTATTATTATTATTATTATTATTATTATTATTATTATTATTATCATTATTATTATTATTATTATTATTAGTAGTAGTAGTAGTAGTATTTCCATACAACAATCCAAATCAAACAAAAACGTATTTTTTTAATAGCCAGTTTTCTGACCTCACTATCATCTTTGGTTTTTAAAATACTCCCTGTTATAAATTTAATTTGTGTTATGATTTGAAGGCACTACAGTCAGGGTTAAGGTAGTTATGGTTAGGCATGGTAATGACTTGGTCAAATTTCGAGAATTGTGGTGACGGGAAATGATTTTATCCAATGTTTTGTTGACCCTTCCATTCACTTCCTGTGTACTTCCTCCTACCACGCACACTCTGCCACTCCATAACAACAACAGCAACTGACTTCCTCTGGTGCTCTCGTCATTGTTACTACACCCACCGAAGGGCTTCATTTGAATGCGTTTGAAAGTAAACAGTGCTTTCGAGCACTTGTTTTAACGACTGATGATGTCTTGCCTCACGCGAGGAAAGACTTTTTTAAAAGTAGTGACACCGACGTAAAATTCTGTTATAAAAAAGATGCTTTATATGCCCTCACTTAAAACGCCATGCCATCGGTAGTTACTGATTCACTAAGAGCCGTCTGTTTCTGTGTTATCTTGAATTAATGAAAGCCATTTTTCACAGCCTGAGTAGTGATTTCTTGTCATGCTGAGTACAACTCTAATAAGCTGCCATTGATCACACGGTCAATCTTGGCTCTCTTTAGATCACACTCTTAGTAAATAAGATCTGGATTGCAGTCAGCGTTACTGAGCCCCATGAATGAACCCCAGTCTCTGGATGGCGAATCCAGTTACCCAAGCCATCCTCGGACTCTGGCTTTTTTCACTCTTTAGACTATGACATCAGAGGAGCTACAGCTTAGAAATTAGAATTTAGAAGTGTAAGGTCACGGACCAGGCTGCTGTATTTGACACGTTCGGAGTAAGAATGAGCTGTGCAGTCCAGCGGTTTTGCACACAAGTTTGGTTCCCTCCAAAGAGTCGCAGGATAAGTCAAAAGGAAGAAAGAACAAAGCCTCCGCTACAGAATTTATATTCATTTATTTGTGGGACTTTTGAGCTTTGGTTTTGCAGGAAATATCACATACTTTGGGCCTCAAGGAGTTATTGAAATATAGGTCTAGATGTCGCAAAGAGTAAGTCAACCATCGGCGAACAGGCTCGTGGCTTTGCTACTGTAGGCTTACGTCAAAGTTCCTCTGCAGAATTGCCAAAAGCAGCCACCCAAGTGCAAAGTAGTTTAGAGTGTGTCAGCTCAGAGAATAAGCCCTCATCAGTCATGCGGAGTAGCTGCTGGCTCAGTGTCAGCCGGCTGTTCTGTGAGCGCTGTAGGAAAAGCAACACTATGAGAGTAAGTTGTATAATGCATTGCTGGCTGCTCATTAAAAATACTACTCTTGATGAAACATAATTACACTGGAGGGGCCAAAAAGAAAAACTCGGCTGGCTTTGATCAGAGTGGCCGTTGCCTTCCTCAGTTCTCTCTGCTCCTGTGTTCGTGGCGCCTCCGTCTCATCCCATTTCTCATCTCAAGAGATTTACATGCACTGATGTTTCCAGTGACCATAACTTACCTCTTCTTGGCTTTTTTATTATCTATGGAAACGTTTTTGACATGTCGCTCAGCTCTCCTCCACTTTTTGAAAGCTGCTGACGATCAAATTTAGAATGATCGCTGGTATTCTATTATAATTTTTTTGTGTTTGTGTCTGGGCAAATTATCTCATAGTCGTATCTTATATTTATTGTTAGATCCCGAGTTGTTTCCCTGACTGCAAGGGCAAAGCATACAGTGCAATACTTAGTTCAATTACTTATCAGTCATTATCAAAAATACTTATTGATACATCACAATACTTCAAATAACCAATTAATCTAAAAGAGCTGAGATCTACTTAAATTTAGGTGAGATGGAGAGGGTCAGGTCTTTCCATAGCTCGCCTTTTCCTTCCTGCTGAAAATCCAAGTCCTTGAGGCAAATCACCACCCCGGCCGAGGTCTCATAACTTCCTCAAAGTCCAGCTTTCACGCCAGCAGACTGAACAAAAGTCCTCCAATATCCAAATTGTAATCCACAGCATGTTGGCAAAAATAGTTAATCCATTGTGCTCTTAATGCCTTCGTCTGTTTCTACTGAAGATTTCTTGAAGTCCTTTCTGCGATGTTTAGGCTGCTCACATTCTCCGGCTCAGGTGTTTCTTCAAGGCTTGAGCGGGTGGAAGAATGAAAAGTTCGTGCTCCTCAGGTTATATACACTCTTGCTTGGACACTGGCTTGGTTTTGTGTCCTTATTAGGACATTTTTTTTCAGCATCTCTCCATTCACTGGTTGATAACCCCTTGATTAAGATTTCACGACGCTTCTCTCTTGCTTTGGACGCTGGCACGGTTTTATGTCCTTATCAGGACATTTCCCCACCATCTCTCCATTCAGTGACTAATAGTCCTTTGGTAACGGCTAACGATTTCATAATGATCCAACACACCTTGGCCATGGTCTGTGCCCGTGCCCAAAGCGTAATCAGATTTTGACACTTCCTTTTGGCCTCACATTGACCTGATCAGTTCTTTTAACACTTTCTCATGACCTCAGCTCAACACCATTTCTTTACTGATTTACATTAGATTGCTACACGTCAACACATTGTTTTCAATCATGGTTACCCATTACACATCCCTCTACTTTGCAAAGTTGGTACTTAATCAAAAATGATCATCAGAGACAGAATGACAGACAGAGCCTTGATTGTAATACTTCCTCTTTCCACACATACACAGTGTTGCCATTTCCTCTTCACTTCCTATTTCAACACACCTTCAATGTAATTGTTCAACATTTTCCAATGAATTTATGGCAAACACAATGGAGCAGGCAAAGCTTTAATATATTTCAGAATCATTTCAGGACAAAGTATAGTGTCCCTCTCTTGTATTTGTGTCTGGCAGGCGTGTATGAATCTCAACTTTTCTGACACTGTCTCCGTGTGTGTGTACATACTGGTATTTATCCTATTAACTATTTTGACAATATATATCCATTTTTTGCAGCAATTCTGTGCTGGGCCAACTTAGAATAGCCATCTACCGCCATACAGTGAAGTGTTTGGATTGGAAAAAATGACATAGTTGGTGGAAATAATCTAAAGTGCTATTAAAAGGTTGAAATAGCCAACCACACTAATCCAGTGGTGGATGATATAGTCTATATTAGCTGTATACTATATATAGGATTACAATGTAAGCAATTTCATGGAGTGTATGAGGATGTTAATACCAGGGATATGCTCGCTGCTCTTCGGCATACAGGCGCACTCAGCTCTTGCTGCTGCTGATTGAATTTTAATAACCACAATCTGAAACTTGCTGTGCAGGCAGATGGAGAGATATGCACACATTGTTGTAGTAGAATTAGTAAAATTATTCTTAGAAAATAATAATAAAATAAACAATTAAATAACAATTACATCTTTAACCCTTCACTTTAACAAATGAAGATGGTCATTCAATTGTCTGAAATGTGTCTCAGCAAGATGTAGAAAGTACATACCGTGTTAACAATTCTAAATGTCAGTCAGCCTACTGTAATTATTTACTGTAAATCAACAAACTTAAGTTGGAGATGTGATTAGTGCAGCAAAGGTCACCTCATTTTGAAGAAAGGGAGGAACTGAGTGTAATGGTCCCTGATTTAATGCTCATGGTTAATGATAAATTTTGCTGTTAATGTACAGCCCACAGTTTTCGTCCATGTGGCGCAGACGACCAAACAGGATGCATTTTTTCACCTCTAATTTATTTGACATTTCACTGTCCTGTTCCAAATGTACCACAGTTTAATAATGTGATGCACACGAATGGAAAATGACAGCCGAGTAGTAGCTGAAAGGGCGTGTGACAGGATCTCGTTTACATTGATTTTCCGAGTAATCAATCACCCAGGCTGATGCTGGAAATAAGGATGCCATGTGATTAAACGAGAGTGAAGGAGGATGAAACAGCCCTGCCAAATCACACTTCTTTTCATCTTAGAGTAAAAACGATGGTGCTTGAGTAATTATGTCTGACATTTTCATATAGACGACTGTCTTACCTCTCACCACCCCTGATGTACATGACATTGATTAATGCAACAGTGTAACATCCATCCATCCACCCGTCCATCCATCCACCCATCCACCCATCCATTAGGAGTGTCACAGGACTGCCAAACACTTTAACTGATAGGATGTATTCATACTCTTGTCTTCACTTCTCTGAGTAATAAATTAAGAAGTAACTCACTATGTTATATTTCCAGTATATCCTTCGTTTTCCCTACACTTATATTTGACAACCTTCAGGTTTTTTCGTTTTGCAACCCTGATTTCATCTTTTTAACCTTCCTTTAATTCCAGTTATTTCTCTTTTAAAATGTTACTCTCCCCTTTTCAGAAATAAAGTCTATCAATTAAACCCAGCTCATGTACGTCTACACCAAATGTCAAAAGTCTCCATGGAAAAATTTTAAAACGCCCCATAGGACTTTATTCTTGTGATTGTTTGGGCCGTCTCCAAAAGCCCACAAGATGCCATAAAAGAAAAAGGCTGATCTCTTGTTTTCTTAGCTTCTAGTTTTTGAGAAGAATATGTAATAAATATTTTCAATTTCAATCATCTACACCCAAGGTTAAAATTGAACGTGCTCAGCCCCGAGAGGAATTTGTGTTTTTGGGCTACAGATATCAAACTTAATGCGACTTAGGATGCAATAAATGATGATGGAGAAAGCCTGAAAGTAGGAAATCAGAGTAGTTAATCAGATCTTTTATTGCTATGTGCTCCCCATTACAACAAACAGCATCAGTAGTGTACACTTCGATCTACACAAATACATAGAAAAAGAAAAATAGAGCAGAGAGTGACTGACAGTTATGACAATCATAATCCTTCAATGCACGGATAGCACAGGGGTATTGATACAGTACATGGAGAATCCTATGCAGTAATATCTGTCTGAGGCTCAGGGATTGTCAATGTAACATCTAAAGCTACTCTATCTTTCATTACAAACTCTGCATAACAAGCAGCAATGACGTATAGGCAGCAGATAGGCTAAAGGATGTGAAGAGGACTAGGGAGGAAAATGTAAAATGGTTAGACAATACTGACAACTACAAACAGCATTATAAACAACATTACTGTTACTACGCTAATAATGTTTTATTGGTTAAAATAAAGCGTTTGACTGCCAGTACATGTTGCACTGATGTAACAGCTCTGTTAACAACCTCTACGAAACGGCTGTGAAAAGACAGCTTTCTGACGACAAGTAAAACATCTCAAAATTGAGCATGTATATTTACATCTAATTGTTTGCAAACAAAACAATGTCAATTCTAGTCTATTGTGTTTTTTTTTTTTTTTTTTTTTTTTTGGATTTTTTTTAAGTAGCAAGCCTTTTAAATTTTGAAATTGTGGCTGAAGAAAAGAAAAGGGCGTCATGAATGTGGTCAGTTTTCAGTTGTTTAATGGCTGCAGCTTATTGACCAGTTGGCACCGCACATACCGTAAAAACAAAGCAGAACCCTTTAACTCTCAATAAATATTCATGTACTCAATGCTATATACATGTACTATACATTGGCACACAGGAGTGAGTGTGAATAGTTGCGAGCTATTTCTTTGCTGAAAACACAAAACTGTGTCTTTGCTATTGCAGTCAGATGCATGGTGGTTGTGAGGAATTTCTTGAATTCGTAAATAAATAGCTTTTCTCTCCTGAACCTTCGTCCACCATCAAAAAAAAAAGCCATTTAGGAAACACTTAGGTGGAAAAAAAACATGTTCCACATACAGTAAAACTCCTCTGAAGGTCCAGCTTCTTGTGCTTACAGTGAGGCTTTTCTTCCTGTAAATACAATATATTCAGTACAACCTTGTTCAGACTGAATGTGAAAGAATGCAATGAGCTTAAAGCTCCATTAAGCGAGATTTTTGATATTAAAACGACTCTGTGTAATGGTAAAGGGTCTCTCACAGAGATTAACCTACTGAGAATTAACACCCGACACCAGCACTACACAGCTCATAGCACATTGGTTTCACCCTTGTGAACTCAAACAGATAAATCAAAAAGCTGAGTGTAAGTTAGTCAGGACCAAACAGCACCGAGCTGAGGAGATAGATTTCCCTCAGGAGTTGGTAAAGTCCAGATAGGAGTTAAAATGCGAGTGATCATTTATCAGGTGGACACACACACAGGATTCAATCAGACGCTCGTATTGCTCTGTTTCTGCTGGATGAGTCGACCAGTAACCCTCTGGTAGGTGAATGGGCACACGTGGACTGTACTGTTTGTTTGAGAGTCTTTCTGCCCCCTAGTGGTCAAAAAATGCTTAATGAAGCTTTAAGTGTTGGAAATCTAATTGTTAACTTATGTTAACATAAAAACTTAACAGCGGAGCACGTTTCAAGTTGTGTGTTTGTTTCTTGTGTGGTTTCATCAAAGAAGAACAGAAGGATACATTTCATTTGCATAGTGAAAAGTCACGTCTGTCCGAGCTGAACAAGAGCCGGCTGTATCTAATATATAGTATTAACACGTGACATGTATTGTTAAATATGTTCCCTGGTTTGTTCCCTTCTTTACCCTAACAACTTCAACCTTTCTGAGCGAAGACTTTGACAAGAGGGCAATACAAAGTGTAAAAGAGGTTGCATGCTAGCACCATACATAGCCTACTTCTGATTTAGAAAAAGATGAAGGCTGGGATGAAGTAATGGGAATAGTTTGACATTTAGGGGAGTGCACTTTATCTCTTTCTTGCTAGATGTCATAAGAGAATACGAAAACCACTTTTATTTCTGCACAGTAAACATAAATTGACAGCACCAAGAAAGTTATCTTAGTGTATCGATAGAAACAGCTGGCCTGGCTCTCTCCAAAGATAACAAAATATATTTGTGCTGTTTTTAAACTTCAGTTTTGTACGAATTAAACAGAACAGATTAATTAATTAACTACAGCTTCTAGTCTTTATGCAGAGCTAAGACAACAGTCTACTGGCTGAAGTGTTTTATTGACTGCATGGATATGAAAGTGGTACCAATCTTCTTATCCACTCTGTGCAATTAGGCAAATAATCCTATTTCTCAAAATGCTGACCTATTCTTTTAAAACATTACCAAGAGCACCTTGTGCCAGCGTTCGAGTGTGTAACAGTGACTGTTAATGTCCATTCAACACTGCTGCTGAAAATGTAAACATTAGAAATAATCATATCACTCTAATTGATTGAAAGGGTGCTTGAAAATATCCTTAGCTTATTCAAATAATACTGTTATTTTCATGTACAGTATTTACAGGAACCTTTATAAATACCCATTTCCATACAAACTGTGGAGTGCCACTCAACAGACGTCACTGGCTATCAAACGTCTATACAACTGAAACCATTTTCCTAATGGTTTTAACTTGTTTACCTCTGGCCACTTTCCATATGTGGCCACATAAAGTCTGGTGGATGATACTGTATATGCTATTACTCCTCAAGTACTGGGAAAGCTAGATTCTATATGCGCCCAAGCTTAAAAGTTGATTTTTTTTGGCAAGACAAAGGCAGTTTGTTTCAAGTAAAAAGGGGCTTTTCAGCTGCATTAAATGATCTGTTGTCATGAACGTTCACACTGACACTTTGATGTCTGGGCCTGCTGACATTTTCTCTCTCGCTGTCTGCAGAGTGTTAGCTGGAGGACCTGCTAAAATGCTGCGCAGACATCATGGCCTGATTCATTAAATGACAAAACCAGAAAAAGGACCAATCAGAGGGGAAATGCGAGGCTTCATGACTCGTGTCAAAAAAGTTAAGAGTTTGGTTGGAATTACACAACCAGTAACATTTACTGACATGTTTGAAGTTTGGAGCAGTGTAGAAAAATAGATTCTTTAATTCAATTAAATCTGTCCTTTGGCTATTTTGAACCATTATAATTATTCACTATGAACTACTGCAGCTGTGTTTCATTAAGCTTTTCATTTGACACAGATGAAAATTACCTTCGTACCATTCCCCCTTTATCATAATATGACTGTGACATTTTCTCCTCTCAATATCAAGTATGAAAGTCAATATCAGGGGCAAAAGGAAAGGGAATGTCTTCACAACAAAGTGAACCAGCACTTTTCTATCTTTCTCTCTGTTTCTCGATCTGTGGTGTTTTTTGGTTTGAAAAGACTCAGGATGAAGCTGAATGATCTACTGTACATTAAAAGTTCAGATGGGAAAAGGGCGTCACTTTCATCTCCCCACTTCGGAATATGTAGGCCACCGACTATCTGTCAAGCTGCTTGACCTCTGACCCTCAGTCGGGTCTGCCAGGGGGAGTGTTGTCATGGCAGGCAGCTTCCTGCCAGTGAGCCCGATGTGTCGTGGTACCCGCCTTGGTGCTGTGGTGATCTTCGCTGGGGTTTTCTTAAGTTGAGCAGGGGTGGTGACCTGTTTTGCGGCTTTGCCTGTTGGGGCTGATCCTTTGCCTGAGCCTTGTTTCCCACTGCGTGTGCCGTTGGCTGCCACCGAGGCAGTTAATGTCTCTAGCAGCTGGGAGGCTGATCCAAATCGGACGTGCTCCTCCGTCTCAGCAGCATCTGAAAACAGTGACAGAGCTCCGCTGCGCTTGCTGCAGGAGTCACAGCACAGTTTGTTGTAGCCTGGAATAGAGCAGTACCGTGCTAGGACCTCCATTTGGCAGAAGATGGATTTGTCTCCATTACATGGCTCATCTGAAAAGGCAAAAAGCATACGGTGTGAGCCAGGCGCATGAGACACAGCACTGAAAAGTGGTGAGAGGAGGCCTTGGAAGGAGATCAAAAAAAAAAAAAAGTGGAGCTGAAGTGGATGCATTACCAAGCACTAGAGCATTGCTTTTAGGAGACTGGCTAAGTGTTTGTACCCAAAAAAACCAACAAAAAACTGTAGAACATATCGTGCATAGAACATTCAGCAGAAAGCTGAACTCTCTGTGAAGACGAGTGCTGTGATCTCAGATCCATACCACTGTACATACCGCTGGCAAAGTGCAAAAAACTGATGCTAGTGCTCCCCTAATTCACATGTTGGCGAGAGGTGGTGCAGTGATAGACAGGATCTCTTTTCTAATCACACACACAGCCTCTCTTTAGATCTCTTTTCAACTGAAGCCTTAAATATGTTCCTGGATAAGCAGGAAGCTGCTTCTTCTGGAACAATGATGGTAAAAAGGCTGTAGACTTGTGTGATGATTGGCGAGGAGGATTGTTTTTTTTTTTTTTATGCCGGGCAGGCAGCGTGTGTGTCTTCTCATTACTATACATCAAACACAGAAACAGCAGTGATACTATTAGCGCGTTTTCTTGCCGAACTCTCATACCGAGAAAATGAAACAGATGTTGAAGATTGTGAAGTGCAGCGTGATCATAAGCATCGGTAGTTAGTGCCTCTCATGTGTTGACATTAGCATCACATTCTAGTAACATTCATGAGCATCTGATTCTCATTTGAAAAAAGGTTGTTGAGGCTTATGCTCTGAAGGCTTACAATGAGAAAATTACTTTGAACCTCTAAGTTGTGTGACTCCAAATCCACACAACGATGGTCGCTAATGTCTGAAATCTTTTTTTTTTTGTATTATTGTGCAGTGGAAAGGAACTCTTGTTGTTTGAAGAGTCTTGCTGATGCAAGAGAGGAACCAAGTTATTATACACAATATGGCATTGGGACACTTTGGTTGGTTTCTCAGCTTAAAAACAAAACACTAAGGAAAGTTAAAAAACAAAACAAGACAAAATTTTAAAATCTTGCTTCTTTTTATTGACCTTCATATTTTGGATGGTATAAATGCACCACAGCGTACTGCACGAGAAGTTATTTGTTTTTAACTGAACTCACCTTGTCAGCATGCTCAATTAAATGACAAAGTATCCACATTAAGTACGCACGTATATCATGTATGGATTTGCTGTAATCATTACTCTATGTATATGTAGTGCCATATTGATTTTAAAGCTCTCAAGAACCCTGTAAGTAATATTTCTGAGCAGACACGTATGGCGTGGATCAATGTTGGATATACAGCGTGTGCTTTTATGCACTGGAGAGAGCGTGTGGCTTCTGTATCTCCTTCCTAGTTTATCTCCCTGGCTCAGTTGCAAATATCTACTCAGCATTAACATTTTAACAAAAGTATTTGCTTGTGATGACATTTGAGAATGATGATCATATATTCAGCTATTTAAAAGTTTAAATTTCCCCTTAGCTGTTAGCTGTTTTAAAGCATCATCATTAGACAACCTGACTTACAGTAAGTAAACCTGTCTCCTGGTGAGGAGCTCTGTGTTTACTCTCTGTTTTACAGTTAAAACCCTGGATATTTTAGTTCCATCCATGCTTAAATGTAGCATAAAAACAGCAAAAAAAAAAAAAAAGTCACCCAGCTGACTTGGAAAATTTCAGTTACACAGGAATATCTACCTCAAGTTTGCATATTATTCTTTGTGTCACTATAATTCTGAAAGGAGTGCAGGCGTTTCTGGTAAATATGCACTTGCACTGCATCCAACAGTAATGGAAGTAATTAATGTTGGGTTTGTGTCCACTGTGATAAATCACGTGTTGGCCTATTGATTTTTATATCAGAAATTAATGAAAACCAAAGGCTACCTGGAAGGTTGGAGCAATACATGATTCATATTTAAGGAGTGTTTGGCTTTCGGAAAGAAATGACAAATGGTGTATTTTGTGGAGGAGTGTTGAAATAAATGTTTGCTTATCCTGAAGAAGCCAAAATGTGCTGAAATATTGACCCATAGACTTAAAAAGAAACTTCATCTCTGCTGCTCGAAGAGGTATTCATTTGTCCTCAGCTCTTAAGAGACAGTGTTTTTACCATGGCAGGGTCCCGGTCTGCACTGTCTCACATTTTCAGGTTTGTCTCCGTTACACTGATCTCCAATCCGGCAAGTGACCAGACGCCTCTCCATTCCCTCTCCGCAGGTCACAGAGCACTGTGGAAGAGCACAGACAGCGACTCACTCGCGTATCGTGAAAGAACACAAGTGAAGGCAGCTCAAACAGCCAACAGGAAATGTCAGGATAGGTGGGTGGGATGGTAAATCGACTTGAGGTCCAGCTGTCACCAACAAACATAATGTTTGGCTACACAGTTGACCTGGCAGAGACATCACAGTGTCCACACGGAAAGCTGCAAGAAATAAAGTCTGTCTAGTACTGCCGAAACATTTATTGTTGCTTGTTTGGACTGTCAACTGCAGTTTACTTCATTTTTTTTTTTTTTTTTGTAAAGTCACTGTAGAATTCAAAACAACCTGCAATATATATTTATTTTAATCTATCTCCATCTGGCAGCTCGGAATACACACACACACACACACACGCACACACACGCACACGCACACACGCACACGCACACACACACACACACACACACACACACACACACACACACACACACACACACACACACAGTGACAACCCAAATCTAATCTGTGAAAAATAAAGCTTTGCACAAACATGGGTAGGGTTCTAAGCACATCCACCTCTGATCCCATTTAAACGTATCATTTGCTTGAGTGCGAAACACATAAAAAAAAAAAAACAAAAAAAAACTTCACTCAGAGTAGATGCACATGCCTCATAGATTTGGTTTTATTTGCACCATGCATTCAAGAGTGAGTTCATGTCAAACACACCTACAAGAATTTGTCCTCTAACTTTAGCAACACATTTTAGCATCTCTAAAAACACTCTTCTTAATATGCTATGTGTGAAATATGCTGGAGTCGGAATAATATTTGTTGGAGGGATGATGGAGAATATCTGCCTGAAATGTACAAAAACCTATGCTGACAAATGTTGCTTCTCTTTTTTTTTTCCTACCTTCTACTGAACTGCATGTTTCTTGTGTGAAGCAGTGCTGTGTTTTTGTGCCACAGCACTGCTACTGTCTCATATCACTAATACCACTGACACACACTCAGCTTCACACTCCCTCTGTGGATGACTGCCAACTTAAATGTTGATGACAGATATGAACACCTTTTCCTTTAAGCATGATCAGACAACGCTTCATTCAGACTGCATTTATAAAGGAACACTATGGCCTTTTAAGAGATATCAATAGAAGATGCTTACACAACGCCGTTTGGACTGTGAAGATCATATGCAATGCTAACAATTCCTTGGGGTTTTCAGTGAATGGATGTAGCAGTCAAACTTTACATAGCGTCTTTCAAACATATCAGCATGCAGTTCAAATGGTTTTACAAGGTATCATGTCCATTGTCAATTGTGAAATGTTGAAGAAACTCTGCTTTTGTGACTTATTAAATGAAGAAAGCTAAACCCCCAAAGAAGCAAAAAAGGTATCATTTTAATCATTCATGTTACAAGGAACTACTATCATGCTCAAGTGCTCACACATTCACATAAGCTACTCTCCAAGCCATGCTGTCTGAAAATCTGACCAAGAATCACAAATGAACTGCTGACATGAAGAATCTGCATCTTATTAGCTCTTATCTGCTCTCCACTGCTAAGCTTGCTGTCTGATCTATTGGATTTTTTTTCCAGTGGGTTTCAAAAGTCTCATTGGGATGCAGGGAATTGTTCGACAGAAACTGCTGCGTTTTCGGATGAGATGCAACGCTGCTTCAAATTAAATATTGGATGTCTCGTGCTCTATCTTCATAAACCGCCTTGTCAAGAATATCAGGCATGTTAAAGTTGCTGTTGTATCGATATGTATTTACAGGAAAAATGGTGAGCTGACAGCGATTAAGCCAACATGTATTGATTGGAAACAAGATGACATGATGGGTAAGATCAATCAGACACCCAGATCCCAGAACAGAGTTTATAAAGAAAATCTCTCTTTCAAATAGATCGTGTAGATGCTGTACCTCTGACCACGCTCCGGTCCTCCACTGGGCTGGACATGGGACTCTGTTACAGGGCCTCCGGCTCTCTGGCTTCTCCCCGCTGCAGTACTTGCTGTGGACGGAGCGGTTGGTGCCGTCGTGGAGGAACTGCACACACCGAACTGTCCGTATCTGAAAGCCCAGGGTGCCGCAGGTCTTGGTACAATGCTCCCATTCTTCTGAGATCCATCTGGAGAAATCAAAGTGAGGATACTGCTGAGGATATGAGCTACTTTTAACTACTTTAAAAACAGTTCAGTAGGTGGCCCAGGGGTCCAGTCCCTTCAAAGGGTCACAGAATGAATCTGGGAGAAAAAGATGTATTTGTTTCTTTACTTTTCTTTAAACCTTCTAAAATGTACCTCTTTGGTCTGCAAACAGTTAATTTAATAAGTCTAAAACCCTGCTAACAGAGTACAGTTGCAAATTCTCACGTTTGATAACCTGGAATTGTTTTTTTTTTTTTTTGGAATATTTTGGCTTCAAACTGATTAATGGTTATTATAGAATAGTTGCTGATTAATTTTCTGTTGACTGACAACTTGATTAATTGATTTGTCATTGCAGTTCTCCTAAACAGTGTCATCTGGCAGCAGGAACCAACTTCTTCCTGCATGGGAACATGAATCTGATTCACACCAATACAAGTTGTAGTTTCAGTAAAATCTACTCCAGTTTAAAGTGAGCAGGAAAGTTAACTTCAAAAGGCTGATCGAGGACATATATACAACTGTATATATTCAGAAAGGTTCGTGGACCCCATGTTGCTATGTGCTTTTCTTTGTCTCCATATTTTGTTGTGTTTAATTTGATGGAATTTGCCTCTAAATGAATTCAAGATTGACATCCCTAACGGCATTCATGAATCTACAATCACATCACGGCGAGTGAGACGGTAAATGGGCGCTCCTAACGGAGGACAAAAGGTGGGCACAATGGAAAGCGATGCCTTCAAGGATTCTTTGCAGGCCAGCAAAGAGGAATTGTTTAGCATTCAGGAGCAGGTGTGAAGAGCTTTAAACATAACATTCACTGACGTAGGACAGAAATACATAGAGAACTGACATGCAGCTATGACCTATTTACTGAGGACAACGCCTGATGAGCGCTCTGAATGCAGATTCACTCTCCCCAAACTCCTAAAAGTTTAGACTCACCCGACACCTCCCACACATAAAGCAACACATCCCTTTAAAATTGTGAAAGCTATCATTCTGACTGACTGACACTCTCAAATCAAACATTTGTATTAATTCCCACAAAAACATCAGGCACCATCTGTGTGACTGTCTTCTTCCCCCGAGTCTGTCAGTGAAGTTGATTTTCCCAGAAGGACTGTATCTGTGTGTGTGTGTGTGTGTGTGACAGAGAGAGGTGAGGCATTAATTTTCAACAGAGGATAATGACATGATGTGTAGGTAACCCTACTTGGAAGCACTGGAAATGACTTATTAGATTCCATTAAAATGCAGCTTGATCAGCTACGGGTGTATTTATAACAAAGGGTTAGTCCACTCACATCATAAATCCACTCCATACAGTGTATTTTTATCAAGCATTCAAAGGCTGCAGTACTTTAGGGATACAGAATGTTAACAGTGGTCAAAAGTCCTTCAGACTGACAAACCCATCTGCATTTTGTTCTCAGTGCTGTTGTTTGTGAGGATTAGAAGTGTTTGTTCAGGACCTCTTCTGAATCTTTTGCACGGTAGCCCCTTTTTTCTGACAGGGGTTTTACATTGCTGTGTGTTGGAATGTGTGTCATCATGGAAAAAAAATGGTCCTCCGAGAGCTTTTGTAGCGGGAACTAACACAGTTGCTGTTTTGACAACTGCCAAGTTAGAAAAATGCGCATAGTCCCACCCAAGGGTGCTAAGATCGTCTGCAGCGTGGTCGTGGGTCAGAACGTGAACATGCTGAATAGAGTCGTGATCAGTCGCTTGCTGGTGTGATCAAAATGGTCTCTAGTGTAAAATCTATATCCCTCGCACAGTATGCTGCTGCTCATTACATCTGACAAACTGCTACATCCTTTTCACACAAACAAATGCAAATAGGCAGAATGACAGTTGGATACAAACACACACACACACCCACACACATTGGCCAATGCTGTCACAGCTGGTGGTAACATTTTACCCTACATCGTCAGGGTCCCACTCAAATCTTCTTTAGGCACACGGCCCCACATCTTCTCATTGACATTTTTTATCTCCTCTGCCTCTGCCTCTGCTCCTCCTCTCTTCAGGTTTGCCTCAAATCTCAGTCATGGTGCAAGGTGGGGAGTCCAGCAATGAAAAAAAAAATTAGGCCAGCTATTGAGGGCATTCACCTTTCTTTAGAGTCTGCCTCCTCACACGGACCAACTCAGATACCAGCACAAAGTACAAAGTCAGTGAAAGGAAAAGTAGAGCACATACCTCCATCAAGGCTGCAGCACTCATAATCTCTCAAATTCTTTGATTTGCACAGAAACAGATTTTAACCTTGGTTTTGACATGACGCTTTAGGTCCAGGAGGCTTGCTCAAAGAGAAGTCAGTAAAAACATGAGAGGAATACAGTTTCCTTAACAGCAGTGAGTGAACGTTCCATCCAGCGTTAGATCTCTCTCCTCTCTCGCTGCTTCGGTTTGAAGATGATCAGAACTGCCCCCGTGGGTAACATTAGCACATGTGAGGTCTTGCATCATGGCTGTGTATTGACCAAAAGAAGCTGGTGCTCATATGCAGCTGTAAGATTTTGATGGATGATCTTGGGTGCAGTTTTTTTTTTTTTTTTGGGCGGCTGCCTTTAAACTTCTCTCTCATCCTGGTCCTTTCGCAGCCTGTGTCATTAATCAGCTTATGCAACTCTTTTTAATCACCTGTGGGCCTTCTTTTGTCCGGACCCTGCGTTTGGACTCCATCACCTCGGTGACCACATACAGCGCAGCAGCCTGAGTGTGTCCTCACCCAGAGAGGCCGTGTCGCCCTCATATTGTCTCGTTTCTAGGTAAAAGTTTAAAGCAGACTGATATCTTGCAACAAAGCTCATTCTCACCCAGGTCACACTGAAATGATGTATTGATTAAAACGCAGACCTGTCTAGACACTCTGCACAGGAAACTGTGCAAATTTTGAGAGAATTACTGACTGACTGGGTCTCCCAAGGTTTGAGTCCAATTAGATTTAAAGTGGCATTAAAACAAATATTGAGAGACAAGTATAAATAGAGATTAACGCTGCTGCTTCAGGCGCAGTACGTCAAATGGGAATCACTGATATAGTCTGTGCTGGAGACGGGAAACTTTCTTTGTGTTTTTGTCAGCTGAATGTCAAAAGTATAGTAGAGACACATTTAATGCCCCATGCAATGACTCCACTGAGAATGATTTGATTCATTGTTTGATCACATTTTTTCACAATATTTCTGATTTAATCCTTGATGCAGTTTGCAGGTTTATGTATTATCTGCCTATTTTAACACCTTTAAAGGGGCACTGTGTATTTGGAGAAGAAATTCAAACTTTTAATATTTAGACTGTTAAAGAGGTAATACAATTCTCAGAAATGTCTTGTTTTCCCATGAGTGAATAGACAAGCTGTTCTCAAAGGTCCCCAGAACACTTTTTGAAGCTAGAAAGGTGGCAGGGTCCGCCAAATGTAAACAAGGTATGAAACAGTATGAAATTGCGTTGTCCATTAGGGTCAGTTTATTAATTCAGCTTATTCAGTCATGGAAATAAAGTGAGTTTGTTTATTAGTTTGTTCAGACGTTAAAAAAAAAACTACATAGTGCACCTATTTAATCGTTGTTAAAGGCCCTTATGCATGACTCATCTAATGACTGAATGACCTCTCCGCTCTGTGCATTTTTAAATCTCTTTCACGAGTCAGTACAAAGTTGTGGTAGTGTGAAGAAAATTTTGACTTAAATCTCTGAATACGAGACACACTTACTGGCTGATGGTCGCAGTTTAGCAAACTTCCAGAAATTCCACTGAATGTATATTTTCTTGTGAATTTGGCAGCAATTGCACAAGGTGTTCAAGATTTCTGAAACCTTCCCATCCCACTCTTTTATACTCTCGGTTTATAACCCCATAATGATCATCCTTAACCTCCTGATGTAACAGAGCAGATTTTGGAGAGCCTTCTTTCTCTCCATTGCCTCTCTGTTGCCGACACCACGGTGAAAAAGAAGCTCATTCAAATTCAGCTCACACTGAGCGGAGACACTTAAACATTTTATCTTAATAGACTGCAGCTAAGCTCCAGTTTGAATCTAATCAGCACTTGTAATAACCCCTCAATATGTTTTCCTGTGAGTGAAGCTGCGACGTGTGCACTCACTGAGGCTGTGTGCAGTCCTGAAGATTACACATTCTGCGGATGGGCTTTGGCTTTTTGCTGGCGTCGCAGTAGCCTCGATGGAGCATCTTGGTGTCCCCCTTCTTTCGACAGCCATACTTGGTGTACTGGTAACCTGCAAAGGAAGCACAGGTGAAACAAGGGAACATTTAAAGAAGCAATTAGAAAAAATTAGATTTTGATCATTACCCAGCCATTTTCACAGGCTGGAAATCAAACCATATTAAAACCTGTCAAGCTGTGGAGCATTGAATGCTTGCTCAGATTTGTGGTCTTTTTTTCCATTGTTACTCTTCCTGAATATTGCTGAGAACGGCTGTGCTTGCAACTGATTCTCTTAATGGCATTGTCTTGAGAAGACAAGCGCTGTTATCTCGAGGTACCAAGAAAATCAACCCGTTATCATGAGAAGACAAAGGGTTGCTTCCTCTTAGCGCTTTTCATGGATCAGCAGTGCCATGGAGTCTCGACGGTGTAGCCACTGATTGAAGCTGATCAACATTATTGATCAACGCATCAGAACGTACTTAAAATCTTGATTGTGTGTGCAGATACTTAATAAAGCCATCCACAGACCCTCCAGTGTGGGGAGTTTCTTGTCTAGTTCTCCTATGCCAATGAGAGCTCTTTTGGTTGTTGCTGGACAGTTTAAATTGACCACTTCACGTACACCTATCCCTTACAACAATTAGCCATCGTGTAAATACCCTCATATCTAATCTCTAGCCAAAACAACTTTTAAACAAATAGCTAAAGTTTATAAAAAAAAGTTTATGTGGTTTGCTCTGAAACTCCCTAACCCGGCCCAAAGAGCAGTGTGTGTATTTCGCAATCCGCTCTTTTGAATCTAATGAAGTAATTTCCTCTCATCAAATTAACTTGGAACTCAGAAAATCGGTTGTTTGTCTACTCAAGATAACAAGATAAATCAACCTGTTACTATGAGAAAATGAGCAGCGTTATCTTGAGCAATCATTAACCCATGATGTTGAGATAACAGCTTAAAAAAAAAAAAAAAAGGATTGCAAGCGTGGCTGTTCTTAGCTTCAACGCTTCTTCATTTACTCAGTTTCCAACTATCTAATGTTTTTGCCAGTGTATGTCTGGCAACATTTAACACAGAAAAATATTTATCTGTCTAAAAGCATTGGGAAAAAGCGCATTGTTGATCGAATATTAAAATAATTTCAATAGGTACCTATTTTTCACATTGTTTCACAATTAAGTTATATTTTATAGCAAACGTGCTGTCATTTTCATAAAACATTCATATAGACTCAACGAAAACTCTCAGTTTACTTTCGAATCATGTGTCGACAACTATCATCCTTTCCAAACAGGGAATACACTGCAAACACTGTATCGACTGACTAACCTCTAAAAATAATGCATAATAAGATCATTATTATATGAGTCAAGTGCAGGTGTGGGAGTGTGTTCATGGCCCCCTGCCTGTTATGGAAAAAAAAAACCAACATAACAAAAATAACCAGAAATATATAAGGTGTCCATCTTGCAGAGAGATGCCACTCATATTACAGTCGCTAGTGTCAAAATCAACAATGTAAAGACTGTTTTTTTGAATTCCTGTATACAACCGCCATGAGCATCATGTCTACAGACACATGACAGCACCTCATTAAAACACGCAGCTATTCTTGTTTATTTCAGGTCGCATTAGCGTTAATTTGAAGGCTGCCTACGCCTGTGATATGTTGAAAAACATTTTTTGTACAAGAAAAAGAAAAGACATGATTCATCTGTTCTCTTCTAATTTGATGGTAATTCATCCCTTACCGCCGGCACAAGGTTTGGAACATGGAGACCAGCTCTTCAGAGCCCACTCATACGTATCCTCCTGGATGACATTGTTGTTGTTGACAGGCACTGAGTCTTCATGGATGATGTACTTGTACATTAAAGTGGACCGTGTCTCATTGTCCTTGGGTATAATCTGCAAACCAGAGGAAAAAAACACATTATACGTAATACTTGCAGTGCAAATTAGTGGAAATAAATGAGTTTTGCTTAATCTCAAGAGCAGGAAGACTCTGCTGTTTCTGAGCTTTTCTTTCGATCAGGTACATTTCATCGGGTAGCTGCAGGGCTCAACTCCAAAAGGATAACAGCTGGCTGAAAAAAATATAAATATTCCACTTTTTCTATCAAATAACATGGAATTATACTCTTTAAAGTTGTACGAAGGAACTTCATTGAATGTCATATCAAGGTATTACCTCATGGTGTGTATCATACATTTTATTGCATGATATTGTTTTCATCAAATGACTGGCTCTATGAAGTGAGATTAAAATAAGCACTGAAAATTCCCTGCATTTAGTCATTTTATTATCATAAAAAGGTAGCAAAAGACTCTGGGCATTTTCTTGTGGTGACTTCTAAGACCCCTTTAGCATCTCTCTGATGATTCCAGCAACATTTAGACCAGACATTAACTCCTTTCCCTAAAAATGAGTCGGCAATGGTTCTCAGTGAATGTGCTCTCATATGGCCGGCTCTGACTCTCTGTGCAGTGGGTGAAGGAGAGCAACAGCATACTGAGTTTACCAATTATCACCCAGACAGAAACATCAATGAGCTCTAATCACTAATTGCCACCATTTTTCAGATGAACGCCCTTTTCTCGCTCTCTGTTTTAAATGAAAAAAACTGAATTTATTCCAGTGTCACAATATTTCACTTCCACAATCTAAACAAGAGCCATTCCACCGTTAAAGGTTTGGACATCAGGTAGATTTAGACACATTTTTATGAGCTAAAAGCAGTTAGTTAGAAACTCAAGCTATATAAGCTTGACATTGACAATTTTTTCAAATCTAATCTTTTAAAATCTTGTAAATGCACAAGCATGACAGCAAAAACCATACATTTCCATAATTTCATAATTTCCATAAATTTCTCTCTTTATTTTTTTTTCCCCCCTACACAGTGAAAATGATTTACAGAGCACATACTGCATCTGCTGTATGCTGCAGTACAACCACATAACTCAACTTTAGCTTGACTGTTAAATACTGGGTGTGATCAGTATTGCTTTGATATTAAAGATATCCTGTGAGAGTCTAGACTGTAAATTGAAATATTCATCTTGGAATTTAAATTTAAATAAATGTTTTTGGATTATTCAAATGAAGACCTTTACTTATTAAGTGCAGAATTAAGGGCCAGTTAACCCTATAAAACAATACAAGGTTTAATAGGTGACATAGAATGTTACTTAATTAATGTGTTTGTAATGCCATTATAAAAAAGTATAAGAAACTCTTAAGGCTGTTATTCATGTTCTTAAGCATCTTTAAACTGTTGGCCAGTTTCTTTTAAGTGCTTATCAATATCTTATTTTTCATTAAAAAAAACTGTGTTATTTGCCTTTATTAACAGCTAAATACAGTAGTCTTATTAAATTAAATGGACAGCCCTTATAACTAACACCTATTACATGTAAATCAATATCAAACCTCAGCATAAGGGCACAAAGGTGACATGATGTGTTTTGCTCAACAAACATTTAATAAGAATTAAAAATGTATTAAATATATTCCATGTCTCATAAAGCATAAATTGGATCAGAAATCAGAAAGAAACCACAAATAGAACAAGAAAGAAAACAAATGATTAATCCAATTGAAGTTAATCTTGTCTGCTCCATCATTTAGTTGCTTCTTTCACAAAGGACCTTTAGGTTTCCACTGATCAGATCCACAGGATGTCATGACAGATGAAAAACAGATCAGTTCTTATAGAACATCAGGTTGGCAGATGATGCGCAATGACAACCACAGGGTATTTTCACTATTTATTAATAATTGTACTTTTTTTTCTGTGTCTGCTGCTGGTTATAGTTTTATGATGAATTGTACTCTTGCTGGACCTGTGCTGGGGGAACTTTTCAAAGTGTATGGTTTGAATCCTGTAGGCAAACAACCAGTGTAACAGACTTCTACCTGAAAACCTGAAATCTGACTCTTTTGGGCAGCAGCTCCATTTCACTCACTAAGTTATGGCCTTTAAGTAACATTTAAGCAGTTGTCAGCCACTTATTGCCCTCCTGCACTTTATCTAGATAAACAGACACATTTGACACAATTAATTCATCAATCAAGCAAATAATCTACAGATGAACTGATAATGAGAATAAACATGAGTTGCGTCTTCATTCACGTCCAAGTACGTGAAGTGATCCCAGTCATATCTCATTCAACACTGGCAGACCTGGAGGAGGTTATCCATGCTGTGATCTACCAGGTTTGAACAATGCAGTCAAATGCATGTCATAATACATGTCAAATTGAAAAAAGAGTTTTTTATTACTGGACTTTAATAAGTTTAATCCATTCATATTTAACAGATAGTGAAAGAAAATGAATGAGAAGAATGGAGAGCTTGAACCTGACGGCTGACCTGATTCTTCTATAAAAAATGAATACTGTCAAGGGAATGTCTGTTTGGTTTAAATGCTATAGAACCTTTGATACAGAAGGAGGTATCATTACCAGAACCACCACGGGGTCGTGCAGAGGTCCGTCGGTGTGCAGTGTCTCCACGTCCTCCTCGATGATGTAGTGCCACTCAACGCCCAAGTCAATGAAACTTCTGGACTTGACCTCCTCTCCTTTTCCATTCAGAATGTAATGCCCCGTTGCCTGGTTCTTGATTGCTGTAATCAGTAACTTGTTATGAGATGCTGACAAAGTTGAACTGGCTTTCATTTTTTGAAGTTTTGAATTATTCACAGAGAAAAAGCAATTTATGGTGTCAAAGGGGTGATTCATAAATTTGTATTACCCAGGGGACTTATTTGGAATAATTATGCATTAACATTACAACCTTTGCTTTGTTCTATATTTCGTTCTGAACCTGCTGTCAAACCACTAATATAATGAAACTTGTCAAAACCGAGGGGCTGAAATGAAAATGGCCCTGTTTCCTGCGCAAAACATGCCCATGGGGCAAAATGAAAAGCTATTACGACTCATGGATCATTCCGTCTGGTGGTCCAGTCTTACACTAAGGCCTGCATTATAGCGAGCATAGTCCACATGTTAATTCGAAGGCAAACATGACTCAAACTAACTGCAACTAATGTCCCATTATTGGCATCAGGTTCTTGAGTTATGACCTGCATGTCATTTGATCAGTAAACACAGTAGTGTTAGCATCAGCCTGGAGCACCAGAAAATATGATTGTATCAAAACATTCTGCTTTCCTTCCCAACTTGTGCCTTAAAGTTTTTTTTTTGTTTTTTTTTGTTTTTTTTTATTTAAATCGAACTGTGAAGTGATGATGAATACAGTTATTTGGCACTGCCCTAGTATACAAGATATATTGACGGACACACTGACAGAAATGCAGAGCTAACAGCAGGAAACCTTGAAACGTAAGCAAGTCGGAAACGTCTACAGTGATCCATCAGCACATGTCATTTCAGCTGATAATGACAGTGGCAGGAAGGACAGATGGATGCTGTTTACAAAACTATAGAACAGCAGCGGATTCATTCTGAAGCTGTAAATAAACCCTTCTTCAAGCATAATATGTCAAATGGTCTGAACAACGCCAGACATCCACAAAACCTATTTATTCAGTGCTGCATTGTGTATTTTTTTTTCGTCATTCTCTCGGCTGAAAACAGCACCTGCAACGCAGACTTTCTTTTCTTTTTCTCGTCCAGAGCTGCAGGGTTTGGTCAAAATAAAGCCAATCACCTCAAACAGACATTTCTCGGTGAATGATGCTTTGTGATGATGGAGGCTATTTCATCTGGCACGATCATGCTCTCTCCTGTAACACAGAGCCAAAGAGCCAATATTCCTTTTGCAGTAGCCACTAACATTCACACTGACCGCTCGCTGGGCCTTTCAGCCTCATGATAAGGCAGGAGACCGCTCCGCCACAGCTGGCTTGAGTAAGGAACGCTAGAGAAAGAAGGGTGGATCAACTTTAACCTGCTGTGTGTTTTTGTGTTTCCTACTGACAGTCACGATCGTACCTGTGTGTTCATTGTTGTTCCCATGACAACTTTACTTCTGCTGCAGTGGGGTCAATTAAATTTTTCTGCTGTAGAACGTGTGCATCTTTTTTCAACTAATTACAACAGAACATGTTTTGCTGTTTTTGTTTTGAAGGGTTTCCTCTCATAGAAGATCACTCCAGCTGCATAAAAATAGAGCACATATCTGTCATTGCACTGTTTAAATCCTGCACATATAGTGCAGCTGGTGACGCTGGAGGGCAACTTATTACACCTCTGTTTTAACAAACCACAATCCTTCATGTTTGAATGCAACATAACAAATTGCTCCAATTCTAGAGGATTTACATCATCTAATTAAGAGCAATCACCAGAAATCACAGATGTTTCTGGTTTGGACACTGATATACCCCCCCCCCCATAAAGCATTAACAAACAGAATAAAACCTGCCTATCCTTTAAGCTTCTGCAAAGTCGACCTCCCAGGCAAGTATTCCCTCTCAGAGCAGATGATGGCATGCTGTAGCTCAGGGACATGAGTCACCACTGGTCAGGGTCTATTGCTGCATTATTGAGGTCCCCCGGTTCGTCTTTATGTAAACAATAAAACTGACTGCACCTCGACCTCCTACCCTGACTCAGCTGTTTATGGAATTTGATTAAACTGTTTCCGAAAGGTCAAGCTTTTATTAAGAAGTAGTTAAGGAGGGATTTAAGCCTTCTTTAACATTAAACAGTCATTCTAAGGGTGAGGTTATCACTATAATCCCTATTTTCGTGCAAGTGAAAACCTAACACAACTAGTTCATGGAAGTCAAAGCTTAAACGTCCTAACACAGGACATACATCAGTACATACATACCTATAAAAATGTAAGCGTATTATGAAGTCCTCCCTCTTCTCATGTCTGACACAAGTGTCTCTTCAGTATATGCAAGCACACCCTGGAATTAACTCCTTGAAATATCTGTGATTGATTCTGATTGTAGATTGAGCTGGAAAACATCCCCGTCTGTCAAAGCTTTTCACCCATCTACAGCCAGGGCGAGAGCAGCTATTCAGGGACTCTGATGCATCATCTTCACCCCAATCAGCAGAGGTCAACACCCTCTGACGGAATTTTCGAACACAATAAACAATGAATTTAACTGCATGCATGAAAAATGGAAGGTGGTTGTCACCGTGCCTTGGAAGTGGATTTATCAAAGGTGGCAACAGAGTGGAGGGACACACTGTTCCTAACTAGTTTTTGGAAGGGATAATAATTCCAGAGCAGGGAATAATAAGACAATCTCGCTGGCTCAAGGCAGACATAATTCATACATCACTCCCCTGCATGCAAAATAGGAGTTGATTGTTCAAATTTCGCAACAGCTAAAGTCCACAGCAGCAAATTTGTGAAATGTGATTTTGGGCTACATAATTAAAACTGATTTGACTTGATTAACAGTCAAACTCTGAGAAGGGAAAGGGGTTTTATTTGATAAAGCAGTGCTGGTATTGTTCCTGGAACATTGTAATTAATGTCGCTCCAGGACTATCACTGCAAGTTGTTGTGGCTGAACAGGTTAAATGACTCTTGCTAAGGAGACTGGGATTCATATCCTGTGTGGAACATAATGTTTTACTGTTCACTTAATATTTTACACCAATTCTACTAATTATTTCCATTTTTACACAACAAAAATACAAAAAAAGAGAAAGAAAAATGCAGAAAATGCAGAAAAAATAGGGGAAGTTTACATTTCACCAAACCTTAAACAAATTCAAATAAGTAGGTGTCATATGTACCATACTGCCACTTGTATAACATATATATATATATGAGTTAAATTTTTACGTCTGGAGGTGGAGGGCATGGTGGTGGACCTACAGCTAGGTGAGGAGCGCTGAAGCCAGTGACCAAGTGTCACACCATTGGATATTTTTAAAGAGACTTTGGGGCAGTTTCTCTGTGGCAACAGAACCAGGCGCTCTACACCAAAATAGGATCTTTTCCTAACTCTAACCGAGTGGCCTTTGTGCCCAGCTCTAACCAGTCCATAAACTGAAAATGGAACCTTACGTTGCAACTTAAAGAAATGAGAAGCTTTAACATTTCCGTGGTTTGTAGAAATGTACATTGCAGACATTTATTCTGGTTATTGTGTTGAGTTTACATTTACATTGTAAACCACATTACATGCCGTGTGCACAGAAAGCTTGTCAGGCTTAGCAACAGTGACTCAGACCCCTACAACATTTATCCTTTCTAAACCAACTCTTTTACTTCAAAGACTCCACACATAAGTTTGTGTTTGACTTTTTTTAGTTATGTAGATCTTTATCTTCTTCCCTCCTCCCTTCTAACTCTTTCCCAGGATGGGGGTGTCAGATAAATTACTGAAGCATTAATTATTAATTTACAGAGTGTTCTTTTAAAAACACACTGCCTCTGGCTGAGGAAATCATGCTGACCCTTCCCACCTTGTGCTGAATTAATCATGCTTTCCTCGGGCCAGTCTCAGAACAAGAAAGAAACAGATTCATCAGCTCTTTCATGCATTCAATCGCCTGTCAGACAAAATCTTTAGAGGGAACCTGGAAGGTTGTTTCCATTCTCTACAGCTCCGCATTCTCCGCAACTCCAAATGCTTTTACCAAAACTTTAACCATTAAAGCCAGGACTGTCTGATTAGCCAACAGTAGTGCCTGTCACTATATGGTCAGACGCAGTCCGGTACCCATGAATAGTACACGGCATTAACCACTCCTTCACTTGTTTACCCATAAAGAAATGATCTTACAGTGCTATGGTAACATTTTGGCTAGGTTCAGATACAAACTCTACAACTCTAGGGTAAAGGAAAGATCATGGTTTGGCTTTAAATACATGCTTTAGCACGCTATAAATAACAACCACTTGGTCAACATGAGGAATGATGTATTTAGAAGAAACTAGCTAGATAGTTGGCAGGTAACAGGGTCAAATAATGAAGATTCCTTTCGAAAACGCCTGAGTGTAACTGTGACGTCACCTCACATCGAGAAAAAGTCAACGCCAAAAAACTAAAAACTAAAAATGCAGTCTGATTTGGCAGTAGAAAGAGCCCACTACTCAAGATCAATGAATAAAGAATGAACAATATGAAGACTTGTTTTCTTAGCCTGGGAGGTGAAGACTATGAGAATACATTAGTCATAGTCAACAATCTCTGATTTTACAGTATAGCCTGTGTTTTTCATTAGGCTTTCAGGGAAGCATGAGGAAGAAGGTGGTGAGATGTTTTATGGCATCCTCTGATTTCATGCATGTGATGGTGTTTGGGCATTGGACTTACCAAGAATTTGAGGGGAGGCCTCATGTTCTTGGATGATCACATGTCTAGCTCCAGGAGGAATGAGAAACATCTTAAGGTAACCTTTGTTCAGATCGCAGCAGCGTCAGCAGAAGTAGAAGAGGGGGGTTAGGAAAGATGAGAAAGAGACAGGTAAGTTAAGCGGATACAGAAACAGTCTTTTTCGTTTGCAGTGGTGGACATCACACGTGTTTCAGAAGTTTGGTCCACTTTGCTCTACGAAGTGGTTTATAGGAGAAAAAAAAAGAAAATGTCTACATCAGCTTTCATCTGCCCGGTAGAAGGCTGCAGCTAAGAGTTTCATTGAAAACAGTCACTCATTCACATCCACCTGTTCCAAGGACTTTTAAAATATAGAAAATACATATCTGTACTGCTACACAATTGAAAGTCTATCAAAAATAACTCCTTTAACCTTGAACTCATATGATGTGAATGTGAATGAAAAGAGCCCTGAGGCATGTTTCAATGAGGCAAAAGTAAGAGGTTTTTTTGGACTAAAGTTCAGCAAAGTCACCTTCTGTCTGGGATGTCCACCACTTACAAACCTACCGTGACTCACCAAGTACATTTCTAGAGTCTTCCGTTTCATTTAAAAACACATTCCGTGCTCCTTTCGGCAAAGAGAAGGCTCCTCTGGTCTTCCCTTTAAAATAAAATCAGTGAGTTAGTTAGTCACACAATGGTTCCTCTCCTCTCCAGCTCACCGTCTCTCTGTTTCTCTGCAACACATCACCTACAGTGGAGGCATATTTAATTGGCATAGCAGGGACCAGTGGAATTCACATTGGATGAGCAGCCAAACCATTTTTGCTGGCAGGGTGACACTTGCCAATCACCAGGAGTGAACTACTGGCGTGTAATTACTTGCCCTTAGATTTGACAGCCACCTGATGCAGACTCGGCGGTGCTGCTGAGTTGATTATGAATGCGACTGGCACAATGTCACAAGGTTCAACCAAGGTTACAATAGGTGGCAGAGAAGCTGGTGCTGCTCGCTTTAAATTATACAGAGGAGATAAATTGCAAGCAAAATCACAAAAGATGCCCTGTCATGTCTGGGACAACATGATCTGATGGCAGCCAATTTCAGAACCCCAAGCAGTCGGAAGTTACAATCTTCAGAGTTTTTGGTAGACTGAAATATTGCACATACAGCTAGCTGTCTGAAGACCCTATGGGTGGGTGCTTGGGTTGAACCGAGCATCAGCGTGCCAGTTGAGGTTCAATCAATCAGGCTGTAAATTGCCAACAAAATCCCAGATTGCCTCCAAAGGTCTGCAGTTTGATTTGATGTGACATTTTTATCTGCACAAAGACTTTGCAGTTAGTTTGTTAGGCCGCACAGGAGATGTTTGCATTAAACGACCACACGTATCAAAAGTATTTGACTGTTTAAAGACCCCGTGACAGCTAAGGCCGAGTCAGACCTAAACAGACACTTGATTAGTAACATGGGACAGCAGACACAGCAGCATATACAGTATAGCTCGTGTCTCTAAGTCTCTACAGCGTTAGGCATCCATCTGCACTACAAGCTAATGCTAGCAAAGAGGCTGTGAGGGATTCAGGAACACCGGATACTTGCATATTGTGTTTTCCAACATAGGAGTTTCTTTTTGGGCTCTCTTGCTTAACTGTTTCCCTGTTGAAAAACGTGAGTGTTTAAATGAGAGTGAGATGTTAAGGGAAATAAAAAAAAAAATGATCACAGTTTCAACAAAGCACAACCTGGAACGGTTTTGATGAAGCCGCAATGTCCAGTACCTCAGAGAGACAGTACATCTTGATTTTTTTTCGACGCTCTCCATGATGGCATCATGAAACCGATACCAGTTACTCCCTTCATGCTGGAGGTTGATGTGAAGACATAGTTTCTCAAAAGGAAGTAAACTACTTTCTCACACCCATTCAGTTTAACACTGCACAGCGGTGAGTGTTGCATTGGCAAGCGAAACATCCAGCTTGTGTTCAAGAGTGTGTGTGTGTGTGTGTGTGTGTATGTGTGTGTGTGTGTGTGTGCACGCGCGTGTGTGCCGTGTGCAGCTGCAGAGGGGGTATAACCAGAGGGAAGACCCTTGAATTAAAGAAGTCTGTATAAAGCAAAGGCACAATTTATTAATTTACTTACAAGGCTGATTAAAAAACAAACTCGCTACATCAATAAATAAATAAATAAATGGGGGAGCTTAATCATTTCTCTGCTAATTAGTCAGCGTCCTAATCCAGACAAAGCCAAAGGTTCAATGGGAAGGCTGTGCAAGCTGTCAGCACAGCGCTGTGTCACTCTACACCTTCCTTATAGTCATTCATTAGGAGGAGTGCAAAGTCTGATGTGATCAAACTGAAATTAAATGATCTACAGGAGGTTGAGGCTTCTTCGTCTTTTATTAAGCTCAACTGCAGCAGTTAGGATGATGAATGTATTCAAGAGGTTATTTTTGTGTTTGCTCCCAGTTTCCACGAGTGCGCTGCAGAGTTACCTGGCAGCTCCCTCACAATTTCTCATTTCAGATAAAAGACAGATGGTTAAATTCTTTATTTACATTCAGCTGCACCTCGGTGAGCTCTACGATCAGCAGCTTATCACACAAAGCTCAAATGTAAATTCTATGACAGGCCGCTCGACACAGTCGTAGATTGTTGTAGCACTAACCACATGATTTTTCTAGCACTAGCCACTTTGTTTATTCTAAATCACTGATTATGGGATTGGATACTCTTTTTATCGTTATGGAGGTGGAAATAAAATGTACTCGACTTTTAATTTCCTCAAATTAGGACCTTTCAAATCACAAGCCTGTATTATCAGGATGAAACAAGAGAGTCACTTATAATGAAGGGACTCTAGCAACAAACAGGATGCGATTAGACAGGGATGAGGCTGGAGCTAAGCTATATTTGTCTTACTGTCGACGAATCCCACCTAAAAGATAATAGCCCAAAACCAAAAATGCCTGTTGTATTGTTGCACAAAAGCTGGACTTTATTTCGACTCAACCCCAGATGTACCACATACCATTCTGCTGCTGTTCATACTTCATACATGTTTGGGACTGAATGCCACAGACAGGCCACTACTGACTAAAGCATTGCTGGTTTTGGTCTGACAATAAAAACAGTGATAGAATAGCACCGGCCTCATCATATGGGTGTAAATCAGGTGTTCTGATTGGTTGAATTTGCACATTTGTATCTCTCTTTGGACAGAAAGTGTAAATGCAAATGTGCAGTGCAGCATCTATATGTCTAATTAAGGTTAATCACTGTCGGTGTTTGTCATTATTTATTAACATCCATAGCCGTAGACAGTCTGTCGAATGAACAAACTGAGAAAACATGCAGGGAAAGAATTGGGAGAAACTGTTCATACAAAAAAGAAACTTTAGTCCAAAACAAATCTGTGTAGATGCTTTGTTACAACTCGTTCTATGTGCTCTTACCAGGTTTTTTTGGCGTTCTGGTGAAGGTTCCTTTAACGGTGCGGCAGTGGGAGTTGTCTCCACCACAAACGCCACATTTGTCCTCAACTTTGCTGGAGCCAATCTCTCTGTCGCAGCCGACTTTCTGAAAGGCAAGAAAACAATTAGCCAGATGAGGTGAGATTCATTTTATGTCTTGGAACTGTAAAGCTCACAACATGTTTTTAAAGACAGGATGACCTGTCCGTTAACTTGAACTGTACATCCTATACTCTATCATAGGCAACTGGACTTTCAGTTTCTTCATGACCTTTCACCTCTCATCCGAGATTCTTCTTCTGTTCTAACTTACTGGAGGGGAGTTGCCGGCTTTAAAACTCTGTGTGGGAGTGTCCTTACAGAGTCATTAAAGACACGTGAGCTCAGGGCTTTAGAGTGGTTAAGGCCACTTATGAGTCATTGACCCAACTGGCCTTCATGAGGTTGCTAGCGCTAGGTAAGCCCAGTTTTGAATGGTTGTATAGCTGTCTGGGGAGGGAACTTAGTACTGTATTGTATGTGGGTGATAAGTAATGCCTTAGGCCACCTCCTCTGTTTAAAGAAGGTTATTCCAGTTTGACATGGATGTACTGTTTTACTCCTCTTTAAAACCATCTGTCTTCTATGGCCAAGATTTTTACATTTTTGTCGTCAAAGGCATGATTTTTCTCGTAGGTAAGTGGACAGCAGCGCCTTGACCTGAGGAGTTGACCCTCCTGCATTGTGCCATTCGATTGCAGAGGAGAAGAACCCATCTATGTCAAGCTGGAAAGGCATTCTTTGAACAGAGGAGGTGGCCTTACGACATTACTCATCACCCACCTACAATACAGTGCAGAGTCTCTCATTTTAAGACTACTACCCAAGTGCTATTCACATGGGTGACTTCAATTCTTACTAAAGTTATATGTAAGATATTCACTTTTACTCAAGTATAATCAGACATTCAGAAAAAGCATGAGCGTGTCCTCTCTGCCAAGGACGTGATCTTTTCTCAGGCTGGATTGTTTTGTGTCAGGGAGTGTTTGCTTGACAGCAGCATATTTCCAAAACGTGTTGACAGATATTAAATAAATTCTACTGTAGGCCACTGAAGAAGTTATAAAGCTCCAACTGAAATGACACCAGTGTGCGGGCATTCTTAAGGTATTTTATATTATATATTGTATGAACTTATAACTCCTGTATCATGGGTTATTAAATTATTTCCCTTCTCCTTCCATAAAAATGCATCACATCACCTTCAAATTCGGTATTTATTCATGTCCATGTTAAAACACGTCCTTACCACACATTCTCCACGCACGCAGATACTGTAGGCATCTTTGTAGGAGCATCGTGTCCCATCATGCACCAGCTGCTTCATGTACGCCACGTCTCCCGTCTCCTTTGACTGGCAGTACAAGTGGCATCTCTTGTTGGCTACAAGACATCAGATTTGATTATCAGGTTATTGGTTATTAATTTCTTCCACACTATCAGTTGATCAATCAGTGCATTAACTTTTATTTGGTAATGCTAGAATGACCTTTATTCCCAAAATCCCAAAAAGATTTTCACCACTGTCGCTGCATTATGACAAGCTTGTTGTTCACACCAGCGAGCGGGTAATGTTGTCACGACAGAATTTCTAATTTCGACACATTGCCTAAAAATATTACTATAAATATTACTATAAATAATACTTTAATATAACTAACATGTAGTCATTACAGTGGTGCATGTGTCAACCTGCTGTCAGAGAGGAGAGTCAAAAAAAGGAGTATTGAAACCATTTTTAATAGTCAGTATCCATTCTTTGCTATATATTTTGACACTTTTGACAACACTGCTAGCAGCTCAAACACAGGTCAAAATAACTGTGGACACAAGCTGTCTTGAGAGACACCCACCAATAAACCACCATTAAAAATGGGTTAATTCTGTTGTGGCCTCAAAATTTCACAATGACAAATCAAGAAAATGCAACACCACACGTGTCATGCAGCTATTAATCCTTTCATAAACCTTTCATAGAATAATGGGCGCCCACTTCCACTACTGTGTTGTCTCTCTGCAGCTTTTCTGTCGGATTTCATATTTCTTTTCTACATGAAAGACTTTCAAAATCATTAGGTTTAATAAGCGGCAAGCAGCTCCACAGAGCGAGGCTGGATCTGGATGTCTAAAACAGTGCAGACTTCTGAAATAGGATACAAGTTTTGTCTCTACATTGTAGACATGCATCGCCCATGCAGAAAGGGCACATTTTGAGCTTGGGTGGTTTAAACTCTGACTATTGGCTCAGTGAGTCAGAGTGAGTCAGTGAGTCTAAACAGAAAAAGAGAAGGGGAAAAGATGGAAATGAAAAACCTAAAAGCAAGACACAAAACACAATAGAAAACACTCTCTCTGCACACACTAGCGTGGTCAATGTGCGGAAACTGTCAAAAACAGTTGGGAAAATCCCAGTTTTGGATATATAATATGCTTCTAACGATATTGCTTTCTCTTGCTGAGAGAACACAGAGCCCATGCCCTTGTTGACTTTCATTGTTCTCTCTTCTTGGCTTAAAAAAAGACAAAGCAGCCTCACACGGAACAAAACAATCTGCTGACATTTTTTTGGCGTACCGTCGGGATGCTCGTAGGGCAGCCAGTGGTGCTTGGCATTTTGGAACTCAAAGTGGGAGTTGCGTAGCTGGCACTGCTGGGCTCGGAAATCTTCGAAGTGCTTGGGGCAGTCGTCAGTGTTACATAGCTGATACTCGTAGTTCACCCCTGGGCAGTCCTGGCCACCGTTGGAGGGCCTGGAGGGAGGAAGAGGATGAACATCAGAGGAGCCGAGCACACAGTGTACACTTCTTTGAGGCCGAGGATTTGGAAATAAATCCTGCTTAAAAAGTGATGCTAAAATAAATCATTCTAATGAGGGGCTGTCTGTCAAGGTGTACAGTATAACTAATTGATCATTAGCACTACCACACATTAACACTGGCCACCTCTGTATTCATTTATCACATGTCTGTTTTCTGTGAGGTGCTTACTTGATGTATTTCAGCCTTACATATATCTTCATGTGTAACGAATAATGCAAACTGCAAGCCTGTACGCTTACCTGCACCTCTAAAGCTCATGTTCTAACATGTTTGTTTTGTTTTTACTTTAAAATGAAGGTAACTAGGAATATGTAATTTATTTAATTTTGAAAGTAACTTGCACAGCACAGGTAACGTCACAAAGGGAAACGGCTTACAGCAATGAGATACAATAATGTGACTATCTGTTTTTTAGTCACAAAATAACATTCAGTAACATGGTAAAAAATATTCCTCAACAACACTGATGGTGATATGTCATGGATTCTCTCTTGTGACAAATGTACTTATTGTAAATCACTTTGGACAAAAGCGTTTGCTAAATGCCCTAACTGTAAATGTAAATGTAAGTGTAAATGTAAATGTAAAACATTTGAATACAAAATGCCAGTTTCCACATAATGTTGACTTAAGGTGAGGGGAACATCAGTGTCATGGATGAAGTTAGGAAAACATTGTTGTCATGCTTAGAAGAAACCACAGCTGAATGATGGTATGAGATAGGACGCAAACTGCAGCTTTCTCTGTCACATGCTAATCTGAAGCCCAACCCTGTTCTTGAGACATTTTCCCTGACACATGACACTTCTTAAAGAGGGCAGTCATTACATTTGTGTCTACATTTAGGGCATTTAGCAGATACTTTTGTCCAAAGTGATTTACAGTAAGTACATTTGTCACAAGACAGAAACCACAACATATCACATATTGATTAAGTTAGTATGTAAAAAAAATGTAAACAATTTTCAAGCCCTCGTCTGAGCATAGTAGCTGCTATTTATCGAGGACACCTTAAGTACATAAGTGGTAAGGGCACTACTCTGAAGGCTGCAAGACGTTGCTTGGAAGAGATGGTGTAAACATGAGTGATTTTCAGACTGTGAAAATGATGCCGTTGAGGAATAGTTGCACACTTGTACAAAAATGCTTTGTTAAAGCACTGTTTTGGATTGAGGCTTCTGCTTCAGTAAGGTCTTTTTAGAGCATTTTTTGTGGAGAAGGCAACTTTTCTACTGCACATTTCTACATTCCTCGTAGTCGTCGTTCTTTTTTTTCTGGAAGAGAAAAATCTCATAAAACAAAAATAGCATGAATCCTTTACTTAGTATTAGTAAGGCATAAAACTTAGTAAGGCATAAAACTTCAAAATAAAATTATCTGGATTGTCACTGCCATTTGAGATCAGCATCCACCATTACTTCATTACTTCATTCATGATACCTCACAAAATCCAATCATGTCATTGTTGTATTTTCTACTTACGCTGGGTTGTTGCACTGACGTGTCCGGAAGCGAACTCCAGTTCCACACGAGCGCGAGCAGGAGCCAAATTTGCTCCAGGAGCCCCAGACGCCATCTTGCTTGACCTGATTAGGGTTCTTCCACATGCAGTGACCTTTGTAGCACCACTAAAAAAAGGATAGCAAGGTTGAGGAAAGAGGAAAACACAAAAAGCAAAAGCCTCCTTTCTACACTTGGTAAATAACACAGCGATAAAATTCAAATAAGCAATATGTTTACTTTAAAGCTGTCTTTTCTTTTTTTCTTCTTATCACACAACAAAAATATAAATGCAACACTTTTTACACTCCCGTTTTTCACGAGTTTAAGTAAAAGATCTCAGACTCTTTCTGTTCTCACAAGAGGCACGCGTTTGTTAGTGAGCACTTTCTCCTTTGCCAAAATTAACAGGGAAGGAGAGGTGGTCGCTAACCAGACAGTATCTGTTTAGAAAGAGATCACTTTTCCATTGTGCCTTTTGTCTTGACCAGTCCACTGTACACCTGTGCAACACATTGTGCTGATTATTTATGGATCTTATGCCACACCAGCCAGAAAGATGGATTAACTGTGTTGACATTTTCGAGTGTGACTGACTAACTTACTTTTCCAGGAGCGCACTCAGTCCCGTCGAGAGGGGGTCCCTTCTTGGTTTTGCAGAAGTAAGGGTTGTCCGGATGGCTGCACCACAGCTGCTTACATGGGTCGAATGTGCGAAACTGAATCATAAAAAAGACGAAAAGCTAAGTGAGCTCATGTACTGTGTATGAAAATGAACAATAGTTGTTTATATGTTAATCACAACACATATTTCATAGAAAAAATCCAGCTGTGAAATTCATCAACAGGAAGTGAATGTTATTTCCCACTTTGCACCTCTTCGATCAAGATGCTCAGTATTGTGGATGTTGAAAATGGTCTTGATACAAATAAAACTGATGTTATCAAGTTTGATAGAAGAGGAAGATTGACTTAACACATATGTAAGTATTCCACAGTCACAATCTTATCAAAAGGTGACACCCGGGGGGCCCAACTGTTGTTTAGAGGTGCTCCGGGCTCCACAATCAGCGGTACTAAAGAAGAAGGGATTATGAAAGCTTTCTGTGAGCACAGTTTATTGTTTGACCCTCCTTAGAGAAGTAGGTCAGACATTATCTACAGGATTAGAGGAGATTATCAGACTGATTTAAGAGAACTCAAAAATGGGTCTCTTACCTTCCTGGTGCATCCTTATACCACAAGGCTTTTTGAGCAGCATGAGCCGTAAAAAATTTAAGGTTGAGGACGCAGTGGATTTTACAACCATCAACACAACCTGGTGCTAAAACCATAAATCTGTGCTCTGCATATACACTGCTTGTTGTTTTTTGAGCATTGACTCTTCAGAGAGGTGTGAATGTGTTTGGATTTGCTTTCCATCCCATCTTCCGTGCCTTGATCATGTCTTCTGTCTGTATCACATTATGAATGTATGAGGTATCAATCTGTAACACGCAAATGAACAAAACTCTCTGCTATACAGCTGATGTTTTATAGTACAAACTTTACTGAGCGGAAACATCACAAATTTGGGGGACGTTTGGAAATGGGCAACATGAAGCGAGTAAAGACTGGGATTCAACAATGCCACCTTGTGGCCATTTATGAGATTTGCATAATGTGGTAACCTTTGAGGCAAATAAGCAAAAGTTTTGTTATTTTGTTGTTTTGCTATTGCTATTCTTTTTTTTTTTTACCAAAAAAAAAATTAAAAAAAAAATCAAACAACATAATTTTCACCTCAAAACAGTTATTTCTACAATATCTGATGGGGGACACATCAGAGTTTGGTGTGTAGGATATAGTGGCATCTGTTGGTGGGATTGCAGGTTGCAACCAACTAAATATACCAAAATATAGGACTCACTACTTCCTGGGGTTATAATGTTGGCATTGGATGTACATGTTGTGCTACAAAATGTGTTCAATTACATCAGTGGTCTTTGACTGGCAGGTGTAGCATATGATAACTTCAAACTTACATAGCTGCAGTCTGATTCACTTTTGACTCATTTACACTGTTGATCTAATGTCACTGGATAAGACTGAAATACTCCGCTGGCCATCATCAGACGATCAACATCATTATTTATTGTTCGGTGTAATCTTGCACCTTGCTGAAAGTCTTTGAGTGCTTTCTAAGTAAAACCTGTCATCACTCAGAAATTCGGTATTAGATGTATTTACTTCAAGTGAATTTCTTCCCATTTGTGCAGTGAAATACTGGTATGACACTGCTTCAAATTATCTTCAATTCACTGATTAATATTGATAAAGAAACACTTTATCTCTCCAGCTCATTTACAGCTCATTTATTAGGACTTAATAGGAAGACATAAAGCACTTGAACATTTGAATTGAGCAGAGATTAATACGAGTCTCTGAGCGTGTCTGACGCGGCCTTCTGGATCAGTTATTCAGGCGAGTGGCCTTTTGTTTCAGAGGCACACGAGGCAATTAGCTAGATTGAATGACTTCTTTCTATAAGAACAAAAACCTTTGCAGATGGTTACACAAAAAGTATCCAGTGGGCTGCGACACACAATTGCTGTAAAAGGGGCCTCCATGACTTCCAACTGCAGCTCTGGCTCTCTGTTATGCTGTGCTCTGAAGCTGCCTTCTTAAAAAGCTCAGACATGTTGGTCACTCCAGGCTCCAGTAACTGTGTGTGTGTGTGTGTGTGTGTGTGTGTGTGTGTGTGTGTGTGTGTGTGTGTGTGTGTGTGTGTGTTTGGCAATGTTTTTGTTACCTAGTGTGGACCATTTCTGAACGATCATGTCAGGCCCAACAGTCCTCATGGCGACCAAAGACTGGTCTTAATGTGGCAAAACCTAATTTCTAAGGTCCTGGTTAAGTTTAAGGTAAAGTATACATTGAGTTCAGGTTAACGTCAAGATTAGGCATGAAAAGGGTTAGGGTGAGGTTGTACAAATGAATGGAAGTCAATGTAAAGCAGACCAGTGATCAGTGATTGCAGGTTGGGGTTTTAAGCTAAGCTAGTTTAAAAGGAACAATTCCCTGTTTGGTAAAGCTGAAGTAAGCAATTCTGATGAACTGAACTGAATTGATGCTTTTGATTGGCCAGCAGTGGCAAACCCAAATCGTCCCAAAACCCAAGTCACCTCAAGTCATTTAGTGTTGAGCTGGTTTAAATGCCTTTTCTCCCTTGAAACAGGTGAAGTTCTGTCAAAAAGCTACCATCATTTTGCTTTTTTTCAGTAAAGATATTCAGTCATGGCACTTTATTACGGCAGTAAATAGAAGGACATTGATGTCACTACTTTGGTAAATAACTCACATATTTAGAAAAGACAATATTCACTGTCTAAATGACTTGTTACTGTTGATTTTTGGGGAAATTCCTTCCCACTTGTCTTGCATACAATACATGTACTGTATCATCTCTGTGGCGCATTCTGATGACTGTTTCATAATCTCTCTTTTCTTAGGAATTCAGCTCCTCTCTTATGCAAATGCAGGAATGATGTCAGGCCTGTTACACCTATTCAAATGGATTTAAAAAAGGGAAGCACTCATTTAGTTCCAGCATAGCCATTTCCAACTGAATACATGGGGTCTGCTTTCAGATTTTCACCCAGAAACACACATACATTGAGAAAGTCTTTAAAAGTGCCAGGTGCTGTCTCATTCTACACAGGCAAGTTGATGTTCTGACGACTCTTTTTAAAAAAAGGAGAAGGTAGAAATAAAACAACAAGGAGTCGCTTGTCTTTTTAGTCCGCAAGGGTCTGGTGCTTTTATGTACATGTGTGTAGGATTGACTTTGTTTGCGAAAATAACAGTATATTAGAGCCATAAGTATTCAGAGCCAGCAGCTGAGGCTTTTCCAGCACAGAGGACAGGCTGCTCCTGAATTAAACAATGTGAGGGATAAATAGTGAAGCATAGGACATCAAGAACTCTATCCAACAAAATACTGGGAGGTGCCATCATCAGGTTTATGCAGAAGAAGAACAAACAAGTTGTACTAAGAAATTCAAGAAGTGTGACTGCCAGTGTAAACAGAGTAATCTCAGATGAAGGAGATGATTGCTATAACACAGTGATATCCCACAGCTTCCAGGGTATTTCTGGTTTTAGTCTGCCTATAGAGAATGAACAATTGGAAAGATTTAAGATTAGGGTTGGACAATAAACTGAATTCATCAAATTATGGACATTATGCATGGTGCTCTTCCCATCCTGAATTGACTAAAAATGCACTTCTTAACCAAATAAACCAACAACAGTCAGAACAGCCAGCCAATCAGTCAACAGTCTGGTTTCTTCATGTGGTCATAATGGAGCATTGTGGTGGTTCACGTCTACGTCGTATCTCTAAATGCAGAGCTTATTCTAGCTCCATACACCAACTCTGACCTTCGCATCCATGCTGCTACACCACAGCCTGCTGTCAGCAGCCATTTATGAATCAGACAAACATGCATAAATTGGCCAGAAAGTTCCTGAAATCAAATTGTTCTCTGTTCAGTGAGATATAAATGCCAGTGATTTATGATTCCTGTGTAGTTTGACCAACGCTTTGGAATTGACAAGTCAATTTAATCTGTCATTAAGTCACTTGAGCCTTGTGCCTAGTAGTGAAGGTCTTGTTATTTTCAGGTTGCTGGTTTGATTCCCCTGGTCTGCATGTCGAAGTGACCTTGGGCAAGATACTGAACCCCAAACTGCTCCTGATGTGCTGGTTGGCACCCTGCATGGCAGCCACCGCCATCAGCGTATGTATTTATGAACATGCATCTGCTAAATGCCCTACGGTTAAATGTAAAGCCATCTGCTGATCTTGGCAATAAATGGAATCTACTGTACTCAAAGATTTTCATTCTACACCTCTGCTATACATTGAAAGCTGCTATTCTTCCAGTATATCATGTCATTTTGTGTGGCCGCATTTGAGGGAAATCTCTTTAGCTGCTAAATGCTCTATTGTGTTCAGCGGGGAGTTGCAAACTCCTATATTGTGCTGGGCCAGTGACCTACATTGGGTTTATCAGACACTTTTCACTAGCAACAACAGCAATGAGAGCAGCGAAATCAAACAAAAAAGATATGGGCTGAAAAACCAAAACAATGGGCTAAAAGACGCTGGAATGCTGTGCAGAACTGAGGAGAGCGTCCGGGTCAGGGGATAACTCTCTGTGTGCTTATAATTATGAGTGACAACTCTTACATATAGTACAGTTCAAGAACCCTTTTGATCCGTTCTATGTCTGTAATGTAAAAACAGACTTAAAAGCCTCCAAAAGAGGATCTTTATACTGGTAATGGATACTGGTCTGTAGCAAAAAAATGTTATTATACTTCCTTGGCAATGGCTTGTCTTGTCTTGTTGGTTGATCAAAAACTAATCTTCAAAGTAATTAGTAAGGACAGCCCACAGCAAGAAAAACCTTCCATGTCAACTGAATGTACAGCAGGTTGTGATTAAACATCAGATGCAGCCATCTGACCTCCTGATTCTTTGGCTGTATTTGTGGAAATCAAACAGTGCAGCCTTCATCCCAGTAAGGCAGGATAACAAAGGAGACTGTCGAAATCAAAAATGCTTTCAAAGAGATTCTGACCTTGATTTACAGTCAAGAGCTTTACCCATCAAGTGAAGGTTCTAGTCAGACCCCTCCCCTCTGGGTCTCTGCACAATCCTCACAATATGAACACATTTTCTCCGCAAATGTAGTACCAGGACTACATGACTCATTTGCCTGCAAGTTCTGGAGGGTTTGTGAAAATGATAAGTAACAGCAAGAGGTCTTGATGAAAGGACATAATGCTTTGTGCATGGCCTGATCAACAGCATCCTCAAATCAATTATTCATCATGTGCTGCAACTTAAACTCACATTTATAGAATTCATAGATAGGATAGGAACAGTTTCAACCATTCAGCATTCAGCCAATCCAAGTCACAACATATTTTGACAAAACGTAAAATTTGCCCCACAGTCTAAAAGGAAATAAGATATATTGCTTTTCTGAATCCAGACAGCGGATGTGACAGTGTTTCAATAAGCAAATGCTTAAATTCTAACTAATCTAGCACTTGATTATGTTCGTAGGAGTCTGCTGATAATTGAAGGATGTTTTCTCAGGGGGGCTGATAACATCCCCTGCATGTCCTTCTGCAAGAAGCTCACTTGCTCACCTCAACTATCACTTCTACAGCCAGAGAGCATTTCAGCTGGATGACATCTTATTTTTCTAAGCCATTTGATAGCAAATTAAGTTTCTATGGGTTCCATCTCTTTCATTTTTCTCTGCTGAGTCTCACTTATCGACATATTTCTGTGATAGGGCTCACACTGTGTAGGTAGTGCCTGTCAACTAAATGGAAGCCCTGGGGGCTGTACTCACTGAAGTGCATATCTTATAGCCCACTCCAAAGTCAAAACGACACTGCTCATCCATCGAGTAGTTGATGCCAGGTAGCTCAGGAAGCTGCGGCCAGTCGTGTTTGAAGGGGTCATCCAAGAGACAGTCATATGTGCTGTCAGGAAATGAAAAAAGAGGTGACAAAGGTGTCAAAAACTGAACAGAGACTAATAAAGATTTTAACATAATCTTTTAAAAATGGATTTGCCACCTGAGGCCTTTATTTTCCTCAATGGTGGAGAGATCCAGACCTTTAGTTTTAAATCTGGACAGGTCACAGGCAGGTTTGGCTGCATGTGTTGGGGAGGTAGCTGTAGTAAGTCCCCTGATTCTTTTTATGGCGAGGTGCACAGTTCAACTCTGCCCAGAGTCAGCGAGCCATCTGTGCCTTTTGCATGTGTAAAATGATTTCAATCCTATAAACTTCACCACGGCTGTTGCAACAACTTTCGCTTTCTCTTGTTTGATCCTACATTAGCGTAGTGCAGCAAGACTTGTCATACAATATTAAACATTACTGTACAGTGATTGATTGCACATTGTCATCTCCTTTAATGCAGCCTAGTTGTGTGGTGACAACGCTCTGATGGGCTTATCAGAAATTGATTTCTTCACAGCTGACTGAAAAACCTTGATGCCTGGGAGCCGAACACAGGCCAGGGATGCATGAGCTGTGGCTCATACAGGCTCTCCCAGTGTCCTGTTTGAAGATGGCATGTTGCTGTTTTAGTTAAAGGAACATTCTGGATTTCACAGCTTCAGCTGCTTTAATTACCGGATAATGATGTAATGATGTAATGTATGTAATGATTTCCTCAGAAGAGGTACAGTAGAGTTTTGAGTAGAGTTTGTTTTTAAAGTGGTCTATTTGGATGTGAAGGGCTTTTGATGCTTTACCCTGATGTAAAAAAGCAACATCTGACACAATCTCTGTACATGAGGTGCACGTAGGTGAGCTACTGCTGCACCCCAGATAACAAGACTGATGAACATTTTCTAGCACTGATGTAATCAATTTGAATGGTCGTTTGGCTTTGTAATCAATGTCAGACTTTCAGCGTCATTTTATTTTCCACCAATGCTATTAAGCAGTAAAGACAGAAATGTAATCAAATAAAGTCAGTCATTGAGCATCATTCCTGCTATTTTATGTGACTTATTAAAGCATCTTTGTTAACTGGAAACATGAACTCACTGGATGTATCTCTTCAGCTCTTGTCCACTGCACATGGACCAGTGGTATCGATGGAAGGCCGCCTGCACCAGAGGAGCCATAACACTCCCCATCGCTGTTTCATCCCCGCAGCGGTTGCCCTGACCGTCATGCTCCATGCCCAACCTGCTCCCACAGGGACAGACAAGAGACAAGCAAATGATGACAAATATGCAGGGTGTCAAGACCAATCTCCAAAGAGTTTGGATCAAATAAGCACCTTTTGGACCACTGGATCATTATAGACAATCTTGATCTTTTTCATGGACAGAAGAGGAAAAATACTTTACTTATATAAGGTACTGAGAGCAGCACGAGGAATCTTACTTGATGTGGATTATGGCCTCTTTCATCGTAATTATGCTTTTACACGAAGGTTTGGCTCATATACATTCACAAAAAAAAAAGCCTAAGTTGCATTTTGGCGAGAGTTTCACTTTAACTTTGTTTGTGTGTTGTACAACCAGACTACAGAGCAGCTTCTCACCTCGGGCTGTGAGACTCGTTTTATCCGCACCATTCATGGTGATGTTAAGGATTATTTAAAAAACTATTCAGAAATAGCTAATCTTCTCATAGCATTACATTTACACAAAGATTTATGGTAAAAAAAAAAAAAATGGTATTATCTCCCCTTGTCTTTATTTCCTTCTTCCCTGAATTCTTGTCAAGGTGCATTCAGGTGCATCTCATAAAAAATGTAAATGGCAGATGTCATTTTTTTCCATCAGTGGCCTTCGCAACCGTGTGGCTTTACTTTCTTGAGTCATTACTACTAAACAAATAACAATTTTCCTGCAGCAGGTGGACTTTTTAAAGCTTGTCACACTGTTGTCTCAAGGCGAAAGGTAGAGTTCTTCTCCTTTTAAGTTTCACAAGGTTTGTAGTAATTCTCAGTCGGCCTTCTGTTCTAAAGGAACAAAATGATTCACCGGAGGAAGTGAAGGACAAACACACATTTTGACTGAACAAAACTCTCTGTACGATTGGAAAGAGATGATGTTTTGGTTTGTTGTTCTCGATGTGACGGTGGCTATTATAAGACAGGTGTCACACCTGCTCATCTGTCAGTATGGAGGAAGCGTTACTATAAAATTATAACAAAGATGGAATTTTGAACATGACATTTGCCTAGATCAACACGTGTTGTAACTATTTAATCAGTGCAAACAAAGCTGTTCACTGAGGAAAACAATTAAACTTTCTTGCCTTTTAGTTTTGGTACGGTTCACACTGACACATAATCAACAAACCTAAGAGCCTAAACAGTAAACAGGTGAATCCCGTCTCGAGATGGACCCACACGTGAACATTACATGTTGACAGATTACATCTTTACTGAATATATAGTGAATATATACACTCTATACTGAGCCATGGTGTTTAGCACAGCTGTGACAGGAGAGACAGAACTTCTGCTGGATGGACGCAGGGTAAAAAATGTGCAGAGACGGTGTCCAGGGTTGTGTGCATTACAAGCGATGGCTCTTGGGAGTCCGGTGACCGATGACAATGCTGTACTTTACCGCCACTGATGTGTTCATTTATCTCCTCTATTGCCACAAAGCGATAGCAGATGATGAGCGTCATTAGTCCAGACCTCATATATCATAAATAACACCAGACATTTAGAAACAGGATGGCAATATTACAGGGGCATGTTCACTGTCAACCTGCTACATTTAACTTGATTTGAATGAAAGCTCTCATACGGGCAGGTTAATGCACCAGAGATTGACTGCACTGGAACTGACAGCACAGATATGAAAGGCATTTCAAAAGGGGGGAGGGGGGGGGGACACTTCAGCTCTGAGCTGTGAGTGGATTATCAGGTGGAGGTCATAAAATCTTCCTCATAGCAGAGTTCAAATTGAGTTGAATCAAATGGCATGTGTCATTTTTCAAAAGTATTCCTTCCTTTTTTAAGGACATTTTGTGCCTTCATCTGGGAGTTGACAATGGAGATGATTTGCAACAAAAGTTTCCAGCTGGAGCCGAACCAGTGTCACAGTCACTGTTTCTTATTTGCCAATCTCAAAAAGGCAGGTCTTGCCAAAGAGATGATGAGTAGAGGAAGAAGAGACTGAAAACTCTTCAAAACTATTTTGGCTGGGACCTATGATGACCCTGTAGTTCAGCTCTGTTATTCGATTTTATCAAGTTGCTGCATCCTCTTTATTTCCTGTACATATGCCCACAAGGCTTAGTAGAAATAAACCTCAGATAACAAAACAACAAATAATTTTAACATTCCTAACGGTGCTGTTACACCAGGGACACTGGGCTGAGTAGACAAGCCTTAAAACCCCAGCCACCTTAGTGCAACATGCCACACTGTAGTTAACTGCCGTTAATGGTCATGACATCTGTTTATGTTTCTTTTCATCAGACCTGAGCAAACCCCATCTGCTGATGATGACTGTGATAGTGTTTAAAGTTTCAGAGAAAGCTAATTAGTACACCCCAAGCACTGTTTCCAAGGTCAGGAATGAACTTTCAGACTTCAAAATGACTTAACAAAAGTAAGATCAACCCCTTCAAAAATGTGAAGGAACATTTCCGATGAATTTCTTGATTTTCGCCCCAGCTTTGAAGGAAGAAAAAAGGCTTCAGATGGATTTTGGAGGATAAAAAACCTACAGAGGAGCATTTCAAACTAATTCTGAAGAAAACTTTGCTGCAAACCATGTATGACGTACTGAGGTACACAGAGTACTGATATCTGCTGCCGCCATGTACTAGAGAATAACCATTTTCGTATTGTGATAAGAAACTGGACTTAACAAACTGTGTTTGTCAGATGAATAAGCAAGGTTGTTTATGCAACTTATCAATAACAGACAACTCACAAAACAGTGCTTTGAATAGCTACAAAGAGCTAGTTTAGGAGAAAGACGTGAAGTGAATTTAGTGAGTTTTTACTGGGTGTGGTTCCGTGGGGCTTCAGCAATCACTACGCAGACGTTGTTTTAATGTCTATAATGTCTCCAAAACACCAAGTAGACATAAAGATAAAATGTTTCTATTTGAAACTGCACGTACTGTAGATCATCAGAGTTCTGATCAAGACATGCTATTTTTTCTAATCACTGTACATTCTGAATTACTACTGATGCATTTCTGCTGTTCTGTAATGTTGGACACACAGCCGGATTTAACAGAGAACACCAACAAAAGGTTGATGTTGATCAGCACAGCAGCTGATGTGTCCGTTACGCACTGCTGTACATCCTGTACCGTCCCTGCTCTGAATGAGGTCATGTGTTTAGCATACAGTGCGCATCAATAATTGCCTGTGTCGGCAGATGAGGCATCAATACTGTGTGTTCCAACGTCACAAATTCCTGTTCACATATTTTTAAAGCATGCATGAAGTGTTTAAGAGTTTGTGCAGCTGCTGCATTGGCTTGTAAAATTATTACACATAATTATATCTAATGCTCATCAGCATCATCATTACATCAGTTGAACATTTACATTGTGTGTAGGTTTGAGTTAAACCTGTTTTAGTTTGTTACATAACTAGGTTATTTGGATCTTGTCGTGCTGTTGTGATGAAATTGTTTGTCTTTTCTCATTCTTGCAAGCAGATTGTGACAGAGGTGGTGTGGTAAAGGATGCATTCATTGGGCTACCAATCAAATATAAATACATACAATTATTACATATACAATTATTAATGCATCTGAGTGCCTCACAATAATTGATTTCAAAGCATCATTGTGTGACTACTTGCATATTTTTAACCAAAGCCAAACATTTGTAATGATCCTTAATTAAAATGAACACATGAATTAAGTTGCGTTATCTTTGCTCAGAGAAAGAGAGAGAGCCAAGATGGCGTCCCTGTAACACTTCTGTTGTGACTATGGGTTTAATGTTGTTTTGATCTCAGCTGGCAACTTCTGTGCATCAAGGGGCAAACCTGTGTAAACCAGACTGTGGCGACACCTCGTCTGAGTGGACTGACTTTTAAACAAACAGGATTGCACCAGGGCGTATATAGCTGAGCTCAGAGCATTAACATGAAACAAATGTTTACATCCATTACGTTTCACCTTCCAATTAGGTTTAGCTCCAAGGAGCGCACTGCCTGGTCCTGGTGATCACGATATGGAGAAAGTTCCAAATTTAAGATTTCCAAGAAAGAATTATGATGCACCCAAAAAAAGAGTCCCACTCACTCCTCTCCCCCTGCCAGTCTCTGAGCTAAGTGGATGCACTTATTGGTTCTGAAAAGTTAACAAAATCCATGACATCTGACAAATGTGGGGGCTTCAACTTGCAGGAGTGCTCTTAAGCATACTGATGCCCTAAAACTGAATACTCACGAGCTATAAATAGGGTCTAATAATCTGAAAAGGTTCTTAGATGACCATGCTACAATATAAACAACAAAACACTTGGAAAATAATCCACATAACCACATAACCCCTGTTGCACATATCAGACAATTTTACTGGGTGCCATCAAGTCATGTGATGAAAACATCTTTCTTACAACAAAAGGACAAGTACACACGCAAGACTCATCCTGCCTGTGATCACGATGTTCAGGGTGGGTGAAGACGACACATCTTTGTTTGGAATCCTCAGTGCATCTCTTCACTGTTACGCTGTTGGTCTGACATCTGACTGCGGTTAATTAAATCAGCTTCTCCTTGGACTTTCATTTTGTTGTGACAAAGATCCTCTGAGCCTCTGTTAAATGTATTACAGTGGCATATCAACGTAAGATTGTGAGGATTACTGTGTATGTGTTTGTTCAGACAAACTGAAAGTAACTGGGCCATATTTTTTTTTCCTGTAAGTTACATCTGAAACATTTTCTCTGTTACATGATTCATCTCATATGGTAACCAAGAAACAAGGGGTGGTTTGACTTAATTATGCATGCAGGCTGTCACATTCTCCCCACCAGAGTTACACTGTGTGCCTTCTCAAATAATGATCTGAATCTGTAAAGTTTTTCATGAGGTCACCATGGCAATGGATTAATTAAAAACATGATGTCTGGACCTCATATCTGTGATAGTGGTTGCTAACGGTGACTGAGGGAGTCAAATGCGGAGACAGGAGATCCTGCGGCTCTACAGGCTCATCTCATCACCCCCCTATAGGCATTTTGAAAGGCATTTTTGTGTCATTATGATCTTCAATTAAAAATCTCCTTATACAGATGTTCAGGATGGGTTTTACCAGGGTGCATGTTCTGTTCACATTGTTGTTGAAGGTTGGGATCCCTTCTCAGCATTAGACGGCTGTGTGTGTACAGCACAGCTCCTGGTTTCCAAACAGTTTTTATATGACTCTTTGCTTTTATTGATCCCTGAGGATGAAACCGTACGCTCGCCTATCTCCGGGGTTATCCACAAAGCAACAACCGTGAAGTTGGAGGATTTTGTGTCTCGCTCTGGGACATTTCACAAGGATCGTCCTTGCTGTCTCAACTGGATTACTATGTGACAGACAGCTTCCTTTTTTTCACTGCGTCACTGCCCTACCTCCCTTTCTGCTAATTTCATTTTCAACAGACTTAAAAAATAAAGTGCTGCAGCAAATTAAGTCTGTTCGACCCTGGAGACGGTGGTCCAATCAGCTGACTGATCATTTTAAACCTAATCTCATCAGAAATGGAGGTTATTTAAGTGAAGGCAACAGCTCCCATGACTCTACTTCATCAAAGGAGGTCTTTGTCAGTAAGATGTGTACAGAGGTGATGGAGAACAAAGTCAATGACTCCTTGTGCTTTTGGAGATATGCTCAATAAATAAACCATTAAAATCAACAAAGGTTAGTATGTTCACTGTCAGAGTGCTAAAGGCCAATCTGCTGGAAGGTCTCTCATGCCATTTAACATAGAGATCAAGGGGGAAAATATGCCCCAGGAGGAAGCACTTGCAGACTGACACTGTGCAGCAGTTTTTTTTTCTTTTATATGGTAGGACAACAATCTCCTTGCACATAACATAAAGCCACTCTGACGAGAGGAACTTGTATGTGTTGGGCTTCAAACACCTACACAGACATAGAAGGAAGAACATATCGAGAACCTACACATGTCCGGTCTCGTGAGCCACAACGAAGGCCGAAGAGAAGCCGTCTTCATGGTTGAGAGTGCAGCTCCGGACTGGGTGGCACATCCCTGTGACCGGAGCGTAACCTGAAGAACAACATGGAAGAAGGATGAAAAGTGAGTCACATGAGTGTGTTTTCTTGTGCGTTCATGTCCTGGTAATGATCTTATTTTTTTTATTTATTTATTTATTTTTACATCTCTAAAGACTATCCACCACACTGAGGGATATATGCTTGTACCTACACAGTACTTATACTGAGAGTCTCTGCAGTGTTTTGGTGTCATTCACTTACTGCTTCTGATCTCTGCCATCTGTCTATGTAGGAGTTCATCATACACACAGCTAAAGGACGAGAACTTCAAATTAGAAGGTTTCTTGTCTAATTTACATCACAAGTTCTGACAGATTTTCTTTCGTATCCAAGCAAAATTGGTTTTGTAACTGAAATATCCCTAACTGAATGTATGGTCGGACTTTTACTTTTACTTTGAGACTCAGGTTGACAGACGTCCCATGCATTGTTGGATTAAAGCTTTTAAAACACTTGCAGGTAGGGAAGGTTGTCGTTTTGGTTACATGTCACGTTTTAAATCAGGATTGGCTTTGATATTCAACAATGAAATCAAAAACAGTACTCCTGCTTCAGTTACCAGGACAATGTGGGGGGAAGACAAATGAAATACACGGTCAGTGATCACAGATTCATTCAGTATGTCTAGTTTTACTGCAGAGATCAACTCACTGAAAACGAAACCAGCCTGTGTTTTCAAAAAACTATGTCTCTTTGGTGACTATGTCTCTCTCTGTTATTGACTTGTATCTTTGGATAATCAACAGGCTTTGCAAGTATTTTTTTTAGAGAAAACACTACTACCAAAGAAATAGTCCCATATATCTGGGGATTGTATAGAGAAACTGGGACATTGTGTCTACAAAAAGACACTGCTGCTAAATTTGAATTGTAAATTTCCAATGCACGAGCCCCACAAAAGAAAGCCCCACTCCTCTACATTGGAGTGACGGCAGAGAAGTGTCACAGGAGGATATCTCAAAATTTAAACCTGTGAAACAGACGGTACCCATATGGCTGAAATGCTTTTGAGGTAGAGGGTGAACTTATACTTTAAGCGGGACAGATATGTGCATATTTCTGCCTGTTCGTATTGTGTGAGTTTCAGTGTGTCACATGTATTAGAGGAGTGCAACAATGCATGTGATGATGAGCTCTGTGAAGACGGCAGAAAACCGATCATACAAACAAATGACAGGGAAGAGGCACAGTGGGAGAGTCAGCAGGGAGGGAAGCTCCTCTATGTCTGTCACCTTCAGGATTATTAATTATGACTGAAATTCATATTTTTACATGCCCACTATTTCCTTCTGCATCAGCCATGCCCACGCATTGTTGACATTAATAACTGAGCATATGAAAGCAGCAGATGGGAGCGCTGATGAACCCTAGCTGTGCCAAAATTAGAATAAACATGTGCTTCCTCATTTAGTCCCTGCTCTGTGCCGTTGTCTCACCACTTCACTGACACCAACGCACTTGTAGCTGCAACACAACGATTGACCCTCTTTGGCACCAAATCCCAAATGCTGATAGATTCAACAAGAAGTGAGCAACACACTGGATTTTGGATTTTGATGCAGCACTGCGAATATACACAGTGCCAGTAGCTATGGCCTGTCCTGACTTTGAAATAAATCATTTAGCGTGTAGACATTCAACCTGCAAATTATGCTGGACTTTTCATAATTTCTCATTCTGAGCGGGTTTTTGCGAGAGCCACCTATTGGCATGGTAAAATGAATATGTCAGTATGAAACCTGAGTGAGTCACAAAGAAGATCCGTGCAAAATTATACAAAAAAAGGCAGATTTTTAAAAACAACAAAAACTGAAGCTAAATTTAACTGTCTGTGTTTTACGAGACTGAGAGAGTTCATGCTAAGTTTCTTGCAGTCTAAATGAAAAATTCATCCACATCATTACAAATTAATGACTTAATTAAGCCTCAGACAATTTATCTTTTGCACAAATGAGATTTCTTTTAAAAGGTATTGATCATTAATACAACTCCATCTCCATCAAAAATTCAAAAACTGGAGCTGAAACTTAGACCAAAGAAAAGAGACCAAAGACACTGACACTAAAGTCAAACTAAAAAACGCAATATTGAATGAAGACTGAAAGAGAAAAACAGTCTAATGAATCGTCTCTGCTGTGCTGTGTGGAATTCGGGAGGAAACACTCTCAGTGATGCCTCAGACAAACATAATTGACTCCTCATGCATTATGCCTCCCCATGGGTGTAATTTACCTTGGGAATTGGGGGGGGGTGTACCCCTTGTATTTAGAGTTTGGGTGACCCTCTAAACAGTGCCCTCTTTCGGTCCAGCTGTCCTAATCTAGATGAGAAAACTCTCATGAGAGTTTATAAATATCCAGATTAGTTCATGTGATTGCACATTTAATCACCACTCTGCACTCACACCATAAATTGCAGCAGACAGACAAAAAAAAACCAAATCAGTTTTAAGGCCAACTTGTCATTAGAATTGCTGTGCCGTATTCTGTAACCAAAACTGCAATATTAACAATATCTGTTCAAAACCCAATTCAAAATATCAGCCCTGTACAAGCAGACAGTAGGACATATAGTACAAAAGGACAAGAAAGTACAACAGGCAGTCTGCAAGACGGCTATGCATTAGAACCACTCTTCAACAAAATCTAAAAAAGACAGGAGCTATTATATATACTGTGTGTTGTTCAGAAATGAAGGTTGAATAACAATAAAATGATTAACACACTATCCTTTATGGAAGAACCACTATGCTGATAAATTTAATTATTACATTTGAGTAGATAAGAGCCCACATGCTCACCCTAGAGCCTACAACTGCCAATGAGTTATTGTGTAGGCAAGTGACCGACTCTTCTCTCTTCTTTTTTTCCCCTCTCCTGAGCCCCTGACATGCCCGCCTCTGGATGACTGCTGCATTAGGTAGCCAATGAGATTTCAGGTTTGTGTTATTGCTCTTTGTTAGTGTTAATAAGGGAAATATGAACTATGAACAGGTAATCTGCAGGCTTATATTTACATTAAATTAGGCGAGAAACCCAAATAAATAATTCAGTGGGTTTAAACTCTTCTAGATAAAAGATAGAGGCAGTTACAGAGCATCTGTCATTTTGAGAAAAAAATCAACTCATGACCTTTCAAAAGAGCCCCAAGACTGGGACAGATCTGTAAGGATCATTTTATAGGATAAGTTAAGAGTTATGAACTGAAAAATGAACTCTTCAAATATTGGGACAGGGTCTAAGAAAACATGTTTTTCTTCCCGTCAGTTTCACATGACCGATTGGTTTAAATGTTATGATACCAACGAGCCTCAGCTGGCGTTGCTACTCTGAAAAAGCCAGTCAGGCCTGAACCAAATATATAAATCTCTGTTGTGAACAAAACACAGCTCTATAGCTGCTACAGCTGACCTAAATTTAACCCAAATTCAGAGGATGAATTCCTTAAATGAACAAATGAATTGACTTCAAGTAGAGCTTCTGCTTGCTGTCAGCAGTGTGGCCTACATAACAGAATATTATGCAAGGTAATTGGACATTTCTTACCAAATGTCCCTTGACAGTCATGAAACAGGCATCTAGTTTCTAACACAGCAGTTATCTTTTGCACTGATGACTCAGCCAACAGACTTTCATGCCCATCTTAGCCCTGGATTTCCAAATGTGTGCTTTGCACGTCGTAGTGTGTATAGAATTGTGCATGCAAATGTGCTCTAAACCAAGTGGTTTCAGTGCCTAAACCAACCCAGACCATAAGCACAGCATTGCCATATCATACATTTGAGGAAGTACAATTGCAACATGATGAAAATATAAACATATTTGTGGTTGGCAAAAAAAAAAGTACATTACCTTTTAATGGCAATTGGGTTGCCGCTGTGATATTAACATATAATTATCATTTACACATTTTTGAGAGGATTGTCTCTATAGAGGGCTTAGGAAAGGCAGGATCACAACCTTGACAGGATCCAGTATAATGTCGAAGGAATAGGTTTTGTTTGTTTTGATGGTGTTAGATTTGCTGTCTAGGGAAGGCAGACCTGGCGCTCCGGCTTCATCTTAATCAGCAACTGTTTCTTTCAACCACTTATTGTCTGTTCACTGTCCATGGGGTGAAATCTGGTCAATTTCTTTGTTTATTTTAGCCTGTGAAAATGACTCAGTTTTGAAACATGTCACACACAGAGACAAGCTTAACGACAGCGTGCTTACAGCATGGCTCTGTGCTTAATACATTCTGAGATTGGCTCAAGGGAAGACTGCAGAGAAGTGATTGTCAGATGTTTCGACCCCAGACGGCATTGACATAATTCTGCCTTTGATGACCGGAGTCCTACAGGAAGCCATGAAGCCAATCATGCATTAATATCCTTGATGGCATCATAGAAAACTCAGCACTGCTTGGTGTGGGAATTTGATTGCTTGGTTTATCTATCCTAATAGTTTTCATTTTGAAATCCCATTTAAGTCATGTGTTAATCTGCAGTAAAAATGGCCTGAGAGAGGGCAATAAATAAAGCATCATTATAAATGTATATAAAATTATTGCATAAATTCCCTCTGGTTTTGTAAAGTAACAGTTGGTTGTTGGCTACTCAACAGCCAATCACAGCATCCTTGCTAATGTGTTTATGTTTATTTCACATTCCCTCTGTTTGAAGAAACAAAGCCACAAAAGGAATAAAAGCTTAGAGCCTTTTAAATTCATAGCATGTGTTAACATGACCTAACTTTAAGACTGTACATCAACAAGCAAGGTAGAAAAAAATAAAGATGTATTTAGAGTGTGAATATATGTAATCACACATTATCGTTACCTCTACCAACAGTGATACACCTGACAGAGAGAAATAGCAAATGTTGACATCAAAAATCAAGCCCATTGTACCATAAATGACTGCAGGCAATAAGACAATGGTTGAATGGTAAAATGTCTCAATGCAGCTTTGAACTCGGTTCAATTACAGAGTATCCCTACAGGGAATGGAGAACTAAAAAACAGTATCCCCTGGCGTTTATAAAGTTCAGGAGTCACCAGCTGATCTTCTCACTGTTACTTCAATTCTCCTGTGCACAGTGTGAACCTGATGCATCGCATGCTGCAGATAAAAAATGAACAGATACTGACCTTTCTCTATTTGTGTCAGCCTAGCAGGGGAAGGAAATAACTAACACAGCCCTTTTGTATTTTTCTTCACATAATCCTTTTCATACGAGGCGAGAGCAGAGTGAAGATGTAACACATGAAAGGTTTTCTCTGTATGGAAAGTATAGAACCACATTAAACCAATTACAGTACACAGGCATACATGGATCAAACCAACCGTGAAACACAGAGGGAATCTTTTATCACAGTATTTCATTATAAATCGCTATTGACTGAAGTTGAGAAAATCAGATGCTGATGCATGAAACAACCAGATATGAATGTTTGCTCTGTTTCTTTGTGAATCAAACAGCTGCCTCAAAAAGAGCCACTTCAAGAAGGTACTTAATTCCAATGATGCAGAAACCCCATGCAGTGACGTTGAAAAGGACAGTGACGTTGGTATGAATGTTTTATAGACTTACTTCATTGACAAACCCTAAAAAAGAGACCATGACCACAGTCAAACAGTCCGAAAGAAAAAGATCCTATGTCTTTTTATAAACACTTTTCTTCACATTGATAGAAAAGCTTATGAGTCCAAGGAGAGATGTGAAGGAAGGACGGTGACAAGTAACTGCAAACGCAGAGAATCTGACTTTATTTGTATTGCAGGATGGTGTATCTCCTTTCTTTTTTCTTAAGGAGGATCCAGTGTGAGCGAAAATGTAAATGTAATCACAAGGATATGCTATTGATTGTTCAAATCAAGAGGGTCTGCTATACTTGAGTCACAATTGAGGCTAATGAAGCTTCAAAAATACGATCTAAGTATAAGATTCAACAACCAAGTCCAGTTTAGCCGTTCCCGGATGAAGTCGAATACAGTAGCACAGATTTCAGGAGTGGGCATTACAGTGAACACCAAGGTTTATGGGTTTTTTTAGCCTCAGCTGCATCACAGCACAGTGTGTACTTTTATATATTTCACACATGAACAAGCTAAAAGCATGAAACCACATGTATTGCACAGACTGTCTTTAGCCCCCCCCCCAAAAAAAAAACAGCAGAACACATTCATCTGCTGTTTTTCTATATTTTACACTCCCACGCTGTAAATGAAGTGTCATGGACCGAGGCTCAGCTCTTCCGTGTGTTTGTATTTACTGCTAAGTAGAAGATTTTAGCAACTAAGACATATCATTGCAAATTTACCTCCTAAACACAAAAGTGTTGAATATTGTTGTTAAAATTCAACCGACACCTAGTCTTTCTCCATCCTTTCAAAGGGCCAAAGTCAGACATTTTTGTTTCTTAAGTTTAACTGCCAGACACAAGATGTCTCTGTAAAGTCCGTTCTTGGTGATATTGCACTAGAGGCCTCATGTTTCCACATCACACTTGAATATTCTAAATACTGAACAAAGACTGGCTTAGAAACTATTTGTGATAAATCACAAATCGGTCTCACAGGCCCACGCCTCTTAATGTTTCTGTATTACATGTGCTGTGTTCAAACCTCCTCAGTGTATCACACCATATATGACAACAACACATCTACTCCACCGTGAGTAAGGTTATTTTTCCTATATACTTTCAGTCCTCTAAGCTTTTATTGAAGTTTACATTTCCAGTGCTTCAGTCCAGAGAGTGGAAAAGATTTGTCTGCCAGTCAGCCTCCTCCAATGTTGAACACACACACACACTAACATCAGGACCACCACCGAACCTACACAATGATAATCACACAGGAGACTCCATTATCATCATCATCCGTTAAGCTGCTGTGAAACCAGCTGCTTTTGTTTCCTCAGTCAAAACATATCCGATTCCAGTCTATTTAACTTCACATTCATACACAATGTCGGCAGCGATTTACCTTCTCCCTTGCTTACCTTAGACAAAACTCTGTCTTCCAGCTGTGGTATTTTGCATTTGTTTTGTTTTCCTGTAAATGGCTCAAAACATGTTGGCATTCTGAAAACAGAGCACTGCAGACCTGAAAAACTTTCAATTCATTGATATACTTGTTGGCACAGCTTTTAGCGGGCCAAACAAAGCAGTAGCAACTAAATAAACTCAGATAAAACTCGGCTGTTGTTAAAGCAGCCCAGTAACTCTGTCATAATACCACCGCATCAGCAAGGTCCACAAAAGCATTGGGTTTTGTCAAGTTCTGTAGAACGTGTCTGGTACACGCCTGTATACTCTGCATAAATCCCCTCCCATTGGTCTCCACAAAAAGGACGTAATTAACAGATTAGCCAAAGCGTACAGTCGTTCCTTCCAAGTGAAAATTACATGCAGCTGCCGCTCAACAGGGCAAATAAAAAAGACATAAAGAATGCTGAATGGCCTTTTTAAGCGGAACCTTTCATTGCTCTCACTGTTTCAGTTTGGCTGCTGTAGAGAAAGTGCAGTGCAGATTGCCTTCAGCTTCGAGCCTTTCCAATCATGAGAAAAGACATTAAGAGTAGCTGCCAAATATGAAAGACAAAGGGCGTCGGGGTGGTACCTGTACACGATCGAACTGGTCACGCTGTTTGAGCTCGATATTGGCGATAAAGAGGCTTGCTGATTGTTCAGGCCTCTTTTTCATGGCTTCCTTTTTTGTGTGCGTCACCTCGAGCGACTGGGGCGCAAAGAACTGATACAGCTGCAATCAGAGAAAATCTGGACAGTTTACGAACGAGAGCTGTGTCTCACAAAGAATCAGTCCTGATTAACAAGTTGCAAATTTTGGAAGACAGGGTCTTTTACCGCTGTGTATCATGTTGGATAATCTCCTGCAACTGTATTCAGATCACACAGGTCAAAATGCTGAAGGCAAGAGCACAGCTTTATTGGAACCACTGCTTCATCCGGGGGCCTTACCCTGCATCCCTGTGGGGCCGAAGCCTTGGCGAGTGAGGAATATCGCGTGGTCGTGGTGTTCGGCGTGATCAGGGTCGCCTTTCTGTTGCACAAACGCCCAGCGGCACACATTCTCCAGGCTCCGTGATGGGTTTCCTCTTTCAATGAGGTTGATGGACTGACAAGCAAGAGAGACAGAGAGGGGGAGAGAGATATGCTTACAAATTAACCTTGACTGTTTGAAGAATTTCTTCAGTATACGTTAGTGTTCTGTCAGCAGCCCAAAATTGACAGTTTTCCTCATTGGATTGGGTAAAGCTCATTGTAGACACAGAACAAAAACAGGTGCAAAAAGTTGGATGTCAAACCAAATCTCCTCTCTACCATCGATACAATAACTAAGGTGAGCGTAAAATGAAATCAACCCATCTGGGTACTTCGCCCTTGGATCATTTCTATTGTTAACATTAAAACAGCCTCTGCTCCTGGACCTAAACCAAACTCCATTATAAAAGCAGGTGTTTTATAGCGGGGGCTTATTTTTTCGAAGTAAAAACAGTTTACAACTTTACAAAAAAAGGCATCAAACAATCACAGATTACTCTGCATACATTCTGCATGCAAATGTGCATTTTTTTCACAGTATGCTCTGCAGAGAGCGGGAGTAGCTGGCCCCTGCAATCTGCACACATTCACTTCCCTATTTAGCATCACTGCTCCATTATTAATGGCTGCAGATGTGTCCACGAGCGTGAAAGAAAACACTTTTCTGAAAGGTCTATGGGAGAGCTAATGAATACAGCCGGGAGGAGGAGCATCTTATCATCAAGCTCTTGTTCTTCGACCTGGTTGCCATACTAAAAGTAATTACAAGAAGGAGTCTAAATCAGCATTTAAATGATAGAGATTGGAGTTTGTGCAATCGCAGGCTTTGAAGAAACAAGGCAAATTTGGTTTGATATGCGTCTGTGTGTGCATAACTGGCAGTTTGCAACACATAACACAGTAGGCAATATGATTGATCTATTTAGAATATCACCATCCTTTCTTTCCTAAATATGGGGTTAATAATGATATCAAACTGAATTTTCTCTGAAAACTAAGGGTCAGGCAGGCATACATCACCAGTATATCATTACCGATGTCTTCGCTTTATTTGTGCATTCAAACAGAATGTTTCGGGGAAAGCGTGACTAGCTGACCCCTGCAATCTGCTCACATTCGCTTCCCTCTTTAGCATTACTGCTCCATTATTAATGGCTGTGGATTTGTCACTAGCACGCTCCGCGAGTACGAAGTAGCAACCCTTGCAAAGCTTTTACACACCTACAGCATTTTAAATAAAAGCACAAAGAGCATCAATGCTTTAAAAGTATGAAAGGTTTAGACTCAGCACTGTGTGTTTGTTACTGGTTTTGTTTTGATATTGCAGATGAAGGCACACAGACTAATTCTAATTGCATAAGACTTTAATAATGAGTTTAAGCACTGAAGACAGGGTCGGACTGAGATAACAATTCAGGCCAGGAGCCTGAAGTCAGTCCCGCCAATTCCTGCATTCAATAAATTACCAACAGACCAAGTACACTGTAAGCGTTTTGATGAGGTCTTTTTTTTTCTCTTTTCTGTTTATGCCAGCAACATACCACTTTATTTTATTTTAAAAATCAAATCAACTTCCATAGCTGGAAAAACGATTCATGATTGACTGTAACATAATTTTTGATTTGCAGCTTTTATTTCCTCAGAGCTCTGACTAGACTTATTTTTATCATCATGACGCTCTGGATTAACTGGAAGATATCCAACTGACAGTTAAGATACAGGTCTTAATGGTACATTCATGGGCTGTTGGAATAACCTGAAAAACAGTTTTCCCACTGGTAAAATTCACATGAACGCCATGCCAGAACAACAAGACAGTTTTAAAAAGGTCATGTATTTTATAGTCAGCGTTGAACAATGCCATTATCCATTGCCTATGGCTGACAAACATGGACTACTAATCCCTGGCCATTGTAACATTGTGATTTAAAAGGCTCCCCACCAGAGGGCACAATTAAGAGGCCTGTTGCTGCTCAGCGCACTAACATTATGTCTCCATGTCCCGTTTGCTATTTTCTTATTAAACAAGTTTGGCGAACCCAAGACACATGGTTAAATTTGTGGCAGCAGTGTTTCTTTTCCTGTGGGCCGCCGTTTCTCTCGGTTGTGCCATTTCAATATACAGTTTTCTTAGGTTAGCTTCCTATGGTAGTCAGCTAGCATTGTTTTATGTTTATAAGGCTGAATGAAGGCTATGTTACGGACATGTGGTGCGGAGAGGAAGACACTTTTAAACCTGGCACAAGGATGTATTTCGGTGGCAACGGGAGACAGTGAATCCCAGACAGTTGGAGATTCATGCCAGTGGTGAGCTAATATGCAACCGCTGCCTTACGACAACACTGAGTGGGAATGCTGCCTAAAACTGATGAACAACGATGTCACCGTCCCTCACAATGTTTCACTGTAGACATTGTCACATGCCAATTCGGCAGACATCGCCCAGCCCTAGTCTAGATAAATGTTGCTCTCAGTTCCAACATGACACACATGAACACACCAAAACCAGAAAAAAACACTTCCTAATTTGAGAAATGGCATTGGATTATTTCCAAGCATTCACTTCTCTTGCTTTCCTACATTTTTTAAAAACATAGAATGATTCTTCTTTTCTGCGATAACCACGTCCGCCACTCGTAAGTTTATCTGTGATTTTAAAGAATTTGTTACTCTTCTTCCAGGCTTTTCCTTCTCAGCTTTAATATTTCCCTTTCTCCTGTGCTGTCCATTTTTCCTAAACTCATTCATGTTGTTTTGATTTGTATGTGGTTGCGACCAATGGCGTGGGATGACAGATGGAAATTAAAACATCACCTTAAGAGCAGGCAGGGGGCTGACAGTCGTCAGTTCGTACAGACTGTTGCCACCCCATGCCGTTTCCTCTGGACAATTTAATGTTTTGCAGAAGTGTCAGTACTGTTTGGGGTTCAGGTGCTGTTTGTTTGTCTGTTTGCCAGTGATAACGGCTTGGTGCTTCACCTCTGGGTCGAAGCCAGCAAACGGGGAACATAACAAATTGCTGTGCACAGACCTTCAGCGGGGGGGAGCGTTTGTGCTCGGTGCTTGGTCAACTTTTAAGCAGAAAAAAGGCTCAACATCCAACACAAATCACATCCAACACAAATCACAAAGTTTCTATAGAGAACAATCTTCATCCTCCTTTCCTTATGATACAGAGATGAATCACTAAAGAAAATTATCCCTGGCTGTAGCTGTGTTATGAAGACTGTTTGACTGTTTCAGAGCAGAGATGTCAGTTTCTTTTTTTTGTTTTTTTTGTGATCAAAATCAAAAGTGTGAAGTGTTTTCCATCTCTCTCTCTCTCTCTCTCTCTCTCTCTCTCTCTCGCTCTCTCTCTCAGTTAGAAAACAACTGTGAAACTCACCTTGGCGTATCCCAGCATGATCATCCTCACCAGGACCACGTTGATGTGGACTCCCAGGGACTCATCGTGGTAAATCTCATTGACCTGAGAAGCAAGCGGTGCATCAGTCAGAGGACTAGCAGTAGTTCAAACACACACACACACATTCAAATACAACAAACAAACAAACAAAATGAATAAATAAATAAATAAATAAATAAATACAATTATTTTAAGGTATCTACATCACTGATGTAACAACCCCTATCTTGTTCATTGTGGCCCTCTGCTCTCTGCTCATCAGAGGACGAGAGCGCAAGAAGCAGATCAGCCCCTACAAATCACTCCATAAGTGACTGTAATCACAGACCAGAGGCGTCTTCACACACGAGCTGGTAAACACAGTGAGGAATGTTCCATCATCGTGTGCTCGTTCCTCACAAGACCCATTTGCCGCACCAGATATATGAATAAAAGGAAAATCAGCACCCAAATGACAGAGCATGCAGGTTGTGCACTCGCAGGATTTGATGAAGATTTTACTGTTTTGTTGGATGTGTACATACAGTATGTGCAAATGTATAGCTGGGATGTGACGTTTATAAACCTATTTCACAATCAACATATTGTTATAATGTTTGTCCTGTTTGTCAGAGAAGGATCCATCCTTGGAGGTTTCACCTATATTTTCCTGTTGTTTCTTATCTGATAGAGGGGGTCATAATTATGCTCCTTAAGACCCTTGAGGCAAAATTTGCAATTTGTGGTAATTAGCTATATAAATAGGTCGGACTTCATTTGACATGACCAGGCACAACAATGGAGCATATGTTTCATTAGAACGGTTATAATGTTAGAGTCGGGCAGCATCACACAAAATTGCGGCTATAAAATGATAAGAGACTGCAGAGGAGGAAGGAAAACATGATGCACAGAGGTACAGAAAGAGCACGAAAGAAGCGTGTTTAGTATTCAGACCGGCAGAGCTCCCGGCAGCCTCTGAAGTAACATAAAGAGAACTGTTTAAGTCAGGGAGCCTGGCCGGTGTAAGACTCTCAGATACCCTGAGCAACCCTTTCCCTCGGCTTCAGTCTGTGAGCTCCTTTCAAGCACACAAGCTCCAGCAGTCATCACGCCGGTTCAACACCTTCTTTCCTCAACACTGTTATCTTCCACAAACCTGCTGGGTGTTTGTTAATCATCTGGAGGAGATCAATTTTCCCCCTCAAGAATCAGTGTCACTCACTGTACCTACAGGTATATATAGGAAAAATGAAATGCACTGAATGAGCTGCGAGATTATTCTGAAGATGGAGAGCACATGGGCCTTGTTCTTCCTTCTTCTCTCCATCTTCTTCATATTCTTTTTTTCCCTCTCCCTCTTCTACCTCTACTTCTTCATATTCTTCTTCTTATACCTATTCCTATTCTTCTTCCTCTTCTTTTCTTCTTCTTCTTCTTCTCCTTTTCTTCTTCTTCCTTTTCTTCTTCCTCCTCTTAATGCCAGCCAACATCCAAATGTATTAATCCAATTTAGAAATTAACAGACACAGGCAATGATGGATATGTTATCACATTATACTATACAATATTTGAATATATCGTACTGTCACTAGCAATAAGGGATTGCCCGGATGAACACAGGAATGAAGCCTTATTTCAACACAGTAATAGTGAGAAGTGTCAGGTCACCATGTACAACTGCCTGAATGTGATTGGACCTTACTGGTGAGCTCGTTGTCAAAACAGTTGCTGTGAAAGTGAAGCATGAATGTAACCATTGTAGCAAGCTCCGTGCGCTGCCTTTATATAACAGCGTCACGCCGTCTTCTAGACAATAAATATATAGTCACAAGGGTGACCAGGTATGTTATGGTTGATAACCATTGATTGCCATTTTTGATGGAATACTTTGGCATTTTTTCCAAGTTCATAAGGTATATTGTGCTGAGAGGTCATGCCTCTATCAAATGACCACTAAATACAGTGACAGGCATGTGTCTTATTGACAACTGAACTTTAAAAAGGCTCACTGTGTGTTCTGGTTGTTTTGTCACTCACTGATTGACTGCACAGTTAGTACCAATCGAATCAATGAACAATCCAACATCTTGTCGATGCAGCTCACTGACATTATGTGAGAAGACCTCGTTAGCATTTGGCCTGAAGCGACATCTCATTTTCTTTGGGCCACTGATTTCTCACTGTGCTTATCCGCCACATTGCACAATATGTCAGTGTTCTCCACTCAGGGCATTTGAAGTGGAAAATTATATTCCAGCAGCATATAATCTTGCTCTAAGAGCACTGGTTTTGTCGTACCAGCTTTTTCGGGTGCTGCGGCGGAGGTCAGAGCTCGGCCTTATGAAACCTAAAGCTCCATCAAGTTGTGTTTGTTGTTGCATACTGTATTATTTCCAGCGATGGTATGAGACTACAGAAAGTTCTTTCTCAGGTACTCTAAGTATATTACTTAATATTTCCACTTCCACCCCAACATATTTCAGAGGCAAACACTGAACGTTTATATTTTGCATCAGAGCTAAAGTAGTTCATTGCTAAATAATTTATTTTATTTGCAAATTAATCCAAATCAAAAAAAAAAAAAAGTTTAATCAGAAAAATGCAGAATATCTGATCCTATAATCTGCCATTATCAGTCACCACCCCCCCCAATAAAGGGTGTATACATTCATGTAAACATATTATAAGCAGAATTTACATGAACTTAACATTAACTAAAATTACTTTTGATACTCAGTAACATTTAAAAGGACACTTTGTAGTTTCAGCACCTATCTTCATTTCAGAAAAGAAGACGCTGCTGATTCTAAGTGCTCCTGTCGTAGTGGAGCAGCTCTGTTCCGCTGACAGTAGCTGCACTCTGAGCCTCTCCTTCAGGGCTGGCTAAAATTACACCATATGTTATCTTTCTCCCACACACTGAATCGCTTGCTATCAAACTAGGTTGTGTGATAATGATGTACTAGACAGCGACTTCTGAACAGTGCCCTCCACACATTTACAGTCCTGTGACTGAATTCAACCTCACATTTAACGCCGCTCACACAACCATTAAACAGCTTAAAATTGGCCACAATGCATCTCCTCTGAGGGATGCTAGGGATTGATGGGGTGATCGATCTACAGCAGTATTATACTTGATTGCTTCCTCAGCTGCTAGTCCCAAAACTTGCGTGTAATCTCTTCAAGAATTACAGTGATTTTCTGCCTTCCTCTCAAGTGTTGTCTTCATTGTGGAACTTTTGTATTAAATCTATTTCCACTGTGAGGCAATAAAACCATTCCTTTTCCGGTCATTTTGAGTGGGAAAAGGTGTTAATAAGATATTAATACAGCAGTTCACACTCAGCAGGATTTCCGGAAAATGGTGCCATCCATGGTGTATCATACGGCACATAGTAATATAAAATTACGTTTCTTAATTACAGTTCGGTGTTCCATCACAGCTGACTTGGCAGCATCAAACTCTGCCTCATGCTGTGTTTTCTGCCCATGAGATGCACATGAGTCACACAGGGATGAGTAGCTGGAGACAGGAAAACAGAGAGTGTCTCTGCATGTGTGCCGATCAAACTGCGGGAAGCCTGTCAGGACTGCTGTGTTACAAGGCTTTCTATGTTAATAGACCTACCATCTCAACACTGTAAGAGAGAGGCAAAGACCATCTCTGAGAACCCAGCAATGGTTAAAACCTAACAAAAATATCCCTGCAAATCAGTGGGGGAAAAAAAGAACACATTTATAAATTCTTTTTCCAGATGCATTCGAACATTGTGTTTTACCATTAACTCAAACACTCAACATTGCTGACATCAAGAAACCTCCTGGCAACAACAAAACAGCAATAATCTAAGAATATCCAGGTGGAGGGCAGGGTTTCTGCACCACTACACACTTCTAATGAGTCATAAGTTATGCCCGAGAAGGATGATTTCCTTTCCAAAGGAAAATTCTGCATAATGTACCTATACGTTTATATAAAGACCACAGTCTTCCTCTAATGCCACCGTGTTCAAAGTCGTCAGATCACCATACTGTTCACACTGCACACCTCTTTTAATCAGGAGTCTTGCAGTCGTTGTGGTTTGCACACTATGACTGACCAGTTATACAGAGTCACACATTACAAAAATCACACACATCACACTTCAGGGAATTTATGCTGTCCAAGTACTTGACTGCTGATTTGTAGCAAAATAACAAGGGCTTACAAGAAAAGAATATTGGTAGGAGAATGGATTAAGATGCGAGGGAAGAAATGAAAAAAACTGCTAATAACATATAATGGCAGGCTATTATCATTGCTAGCTCCTTACAAGATGCATGATAAGTAGTAGTTCAGAGATTTATTGTGGAGAGAGCCGAGTGCGCTCTTACTGGCTGTGGCTCATGTTTGGCTTCCCGACCCATCGGCCAGTAAACCCGATATTTACACAGCTATATATCCAGCCGGCGTCTTCAACGTGTAGGCAAGCTCCCAGATCCCATCGGTGATTTAACTCTGATCCGTCTGCAACCTCAAAAAACCATCAGCGAGTGGAAGATTTGGACCAAAAGCCCTGCAGTGGGTACTCCGCTGAAAGCATGTTTCTACTGAAGGAATACAAGATGTGGACAAAAGTATAAAGACACTCCTGTCTGCATCATTATGTTTTATTCCACCTGGGGCTGGTTCTACTTAAAGATCATCTTGATGCTACAGCATGTGTTGATGTGTTAGACCTGACTGAGATTCCACCTGTGTGGTAACAGTTTAAGGGCCTGTTCCTTTACCAGCAGGACATTTTCACAATGCACAGGGCCATGTTCATTTAGAAACTTATTTCTGAGCGTTGTACTGAAGAACAGGACTGCCTGTGGGGAGCCCTGACCTCAACCCCATCTGACACCTTCATTCGCGGACTGTGAGCCAGGTCTTATCTCCAAGTGCCAGTGCTGGACAACACTGAATTTCTCGTGGCAGAATGAGGTCAAATCACCGCCACCAGGTTACAACATCTGGTAGAGCAGATAAATAAAAGGGACGGAAATCTTAAAATTACACGTGACTGTAATGTTCAGGTGTCGAGTTCGACAGAAGCAAGCATGCAACACTTCCTCCTGCTTTTTCAACGTGGAATTCCCGGGTTAACTCTATAATGTGTTTAAGTCTGTAGTGAGACACGTTGTTGCACTAGACTCCATCACAGTGACCAAAACAACTGAGGGATAACCTTCAGTAGAGAATATTGAATTTTACTACAAAAAGCAGCGTGAAATCAGAGGATAAACACTTAACTGAAGCAAAGCTGTTGTACTGGCTTGTATTAACTCACACACATGCATGACAATGCAGTACCTAAATATCAACAACAGGGGTCCATAAAATGCATGCATTGCTTTAAGTCTCATTAAGCGGACTCATCAGTGATTTCAGTACAGTGGGACCTCTGCTTCCAGCTTGATTTTCTCAAAGCACTCCCCCACTGGCTCTTTTATTTCAAAGCTTCGAGGTGTCATCTCCGGAGATACCAGATTGCACAGGACATTACATTTTTCATCGGAGTCCGATACGGCAACTGAGTCCATGTGGAATAGCTTCTGTCTGGGACTTGCAGGAGGAATGTAAAGCAAATATGAGTTTGTTATTGATCTCTGACAGCCTGAGACAGCGGAAGCTGATGCTACCAGGAGAAGCAATTTCTTATGTGTACACCGAAGACTGAAACAACCCGCAGCAGACACAATCTTTACGCAAGACTCCAGTGAAATAAAATCCAAAAATAGAAGTGGCCTGAGACCTTCAAGGCACAAATCTCCTCTGCCTTAACACTCAAACTTGTCAAAACAGTTTGTCAAAAAGAGGGAAAATGCTTGACATACAGAAACTTAAAAAATCAAGTTAATACAGACATATTCTCAAATGTTAAGAGAGAGTACTGATTTTGCATACGTTGTGGACATCACAGAACTAAATGAAGCATGAATTTAACTTAAGTGGATCACAGATAACAGCAAGGACAGTTCCAGCGACAGGCACTCAGTTACCATGACGAGTTGTGATAAGAATGAAAACTGCTGTGTTCGCTAATGGAGTCTCATTCATGAGGATGTGATAATACAAGAGGGGAGGTAAGTCTTATCTCATTTACAGTGATTACAGTAGGTTTGTCTGTGTCTGCAAGGTTGTCACTGCAAAATATGTTGTTGCTGATAATACTGTTGACCCAAGTGTCACTGGTAAAGAGGAACACAAAGGGAAAAAGAGAAGATTTGTGGTTGAGAAGAGAGGAGAAAAGGAATAATAAATAAGAAGGCAGATGAGATGACACACAAAGTGAGGAGGACAGGAGGGATAAAAAAAAAGAGAATAGAAGAGAAGGGGTAGCATAGAAAGGGAGAGAAGATGAGAAGAAAGGAGGAGAGGAGACAAGACAGAAAGGCAAAGGAGAAGAGATGGGATTGGACATGACTCCAAGTGAGAAGGAAGACTAGCAGGGTAGGGAGGTGAGAGAAAAAATAGGATGGAAGGGGACAGAAGAAGAGTAGAAAAGCAAAGAGAGGGTGAGTGTAGGAGAGAGGCAGAGAGGTGAAAGGAGACAAGGGGGGATAGAAAGGAAGAGGAGAGATGAGGAGACGTGAGGAGAGTAAGGAAAAGAAGGGGAAAGGCAAATGAGTATAGGAGAGGCAAGAAGGGGAAAGAAGAGAGAAGAGGTGACGACAAGGTAAAGAAAAAAGCAGCAAAGAGTAAAGACAGAGAAAGAGAGAGAGAGAGCGAGAGAGAAGGAGGCAAAGGTCACAATAAATAATTTGAGGCTGGAAGCAGACACTGTCAGTCACAATCAGTGTTCAGAGGCCATAGGATCAGCAGCCTCCAGTCAGAGCCAACTGGGACCTCTACTGGAAAACACCATAAATAACCACAGAAACCTCCACAGCCAGCCAAAGCAGCAGAGTGGTCACTGTTCATCAGGGGAAGTAGAGACAGAAACATGAACCGCCTCCGCCACGGTGAGAAGTTCTCTTCACGACAAGTTTTATTTAAATCTATAGAAGCCCATTTACACCAGAAAAAGGAAAGAGTGGACCAAAGGTTGAGAATACAACAGAAACTTTAATTATGCGCATTAGACACAAATTGTTGATAATGTATTTTTCTTATTTTTCTCAGTGAATATGTATGAACATATTGAAACTCTTTGTATGTCTACATCCTCCAGTGGGCTGACATGACAACAGCAGGAATGATAACATGTTGTTGTTGTTCTCTGTAATTAGGTGAGGTAGAAAATGTGCATATATCAATAATAAGCTAACTAGGGCAAGAGAAAGAATCCCATGTCTTTCCACATTCTGAGAAAAAAACACAAACACAAAACAGACAAAGGCAAAGGACTGCAGAGAAAGACTCTAAAGAAAATTGTTCCATCACTGCTTCAGAGCTTTCGCATTTGAACAGATTATTCATTGCAGTTGTGGCACAAAAGGGTCCTAAAACATTTCTGGACTGGAGCCTTTACAGAAAACCCATGACAAGACATCTGGGAATACAGCCAGTCCCTTCTGCAACCAACAAAACCATTGCGAGTTGAAACTCCATACACACACACACACACACACACACACACACACACACACACACACACAATTATGTTCTGCTGATACAAAGAGGCATTCCGATTCACTACTGTAACCTGCATGTCAACGATTAACTTTGAGTCTTTGATTCTGTCACAATTCAAGTATAATTCTTATCACCAACAACGTGTCATCAAAAGGCAGAAAACAACATTATCCAGTGCCTTCGTGTGTATCTATTCTTCCACCCATCCCGAGTCCCCCAGGGAAGCTTTGATTAACAGACCTGTTGCTGAGAAACAGCAGCAGCAGCAGCCTCCACAGTCAAGCCACCATCCATGGGAAGCATGAAAACAATGTGGCGATAGTACTGTGCCTGCTATTCCATTGGTATGAAAATGCCTCATTAAAGGAATTTCTGGCCGTGAAGCCGGCAAATGGTGGCACATATGGCCCGTTTCTTTTGCGAATAGCGAGTCGTTTCTGTCGCATCTGCTAGGGGTAATCACTGCAATTCTAATATTCCTACCGAGGCAAATGAGCGCCTGAATCAATTGTTGAATCCCAACGAAGAGCATCTTAATCAAATTTCCCTGCTGAGGTGCAGCTACAGCCAAAACAGATGTAGGAGGTAAAACGCCTGCTTGGGACTTGATGGCACACTCCTTTACAGATGCAACCACATCTGGAGAGGGCAGTTTGGCATCCAGATACATTAACTTCCCAAGTCAGCCATGTGCTGTCTATGATCACCACCACAATCTGTCGATTAAAAAGCTGAACCACAGCAGAGGACCCACAGGGCAGAAGCTGTTATTGATGCTGACGACTCATATATTCAGATCACGGCCGCTTGCAAACAGTATGTGATTGTTGTGTCAGATTCAGGGGTAATCTAACCTCATGTGTATTGTTTCTGGCCCTGGGAAACAGGACTAAGTGTATAGTCTACACACTATACTGAGTCAGCTCTCAAAAAAAGACCTGGAAAAAAAGTGAGAAAAGAAAAGTTCAAGTTGCTGTGTAACATTGAGAACTAAAAAGATGTTTAATGGACGTTTGGATAGGTAGTTGTCACTGCCTCCTTTGGGTTTTAGATAAAGATGGATTTATCGATTCTTGAGTTGACTTCTTGCTATGCTCTGATCTGATCTCCATCAGCTCCTGAGAAAAATATCCTGCTAGATGTCCCCCCTTCCTTCACCAACTAGTCACTTACTTTGCACACGTTTGCATTCTGTTTGGTGAGGGGCAGTTAGCTTACAGTGTGTTTTTCAAAGCTTGCCAGCTGAAAACAGCAGCCTGCTGCAGCTAGAAGCAGGAATAATGCAAGTACTGCTCACACCGTGAACTTTATCATGTTTTATCTACCATCGGGGCATCTGAGGGGGCACTTTCTGATGTGGCTGAAAGGAAGTAGACAACTCTTTTTACGATGATATGCTGGTGTACTTTCATGTGCGCTGTAATTGTTTGAATGCAAACAAAATAACTGTTGTTTCATGATGTTAAAAACACTAAGGTTTCACCTTCTACAAACAAATCCTCTAGTAACCATATATCTTAGGCAACAGCTGGCAATCCTAAGGAACACTAAGAGAAGTTGATGCAGTCTTATAAACCTAATAAAATCACTGTACCGTATATACTTGATGAAAGGCCCACTCCTGTTAAAATTCTGTCCAGTACAAAAACATTCAACATATGAAGTGCATTTATGTACGCGTATTCCACTTAAACTGGAGAATCAAACTCATAATGAAAACAAGCGACAGCCACTTACGATATTCATGAGAGTGAGGAGGTAATTCTGCACATGCTCTTTGCCATGAAATCGAACCACAGAGTCATCAACTCCCAGCAGGATTTCGATGTTGTAGTCATCCTCCCCAGCGTCGCGGCGTCGACGGCGGTGCACAGTCTCATTGACCTGCCGGGATATAGAGTCGAGGGTCCCTGGTACATTCAGCTCTGGTTCTGCAAAGAGATCAAGACAGGGGTGAGAGGAGAGTTAACAATTAACTGGACTGTAACTCAGTTGAGTGCATACCTCCAGTAATCCTGCCAACCAACCAACCAACCAACCAACCAACCAACCAACCGATTAGATAGGAACACTCTCTTATACATAATCAGGACCAAGCTTTTCCAATTCATCTTAATTTGTAAAATTTTGACAGTATTTTTCAGGCAGTTGATAAGAAACCGCTTATACAGTAGTATAATCCATGCTGTGGAGTAAATGAAAATACTGTATGTGCGTTCACTGATAATGACAGATTCATGCGAGATTCAGGCTGTCAGCTCTAAGCAGACAGCATGAGCTGTGCTCTTAAAAGCCTTGAACACTCACAGTTCATATTCTTGTGAATAAAAGTAAATTTACTGCTAGTAGTGACACCGTACAAACAACTATATCAGTAGTTGTTTTAAAGCATTTTTACAATTCACAGATAATCTGCTGTGGTTATGTAACAGGACAATCAGATTGGACTTCAAAGGATGTATCTGCTTGATATGAAAATGAAGTGAATTATCTGACTTGACAGTATGGTCCCCTCTGAACTTGCTGAATCAGACCATGAAATTGCTAATACTTGCCATTTTTGATGGAACGGCGTCCTAGTACTTAACGTCTCCCTAATACTGCTTAGCTTTACACTTTAAAGGCTGAAGCCGTCTCTGTCAGACCTCGCTGGGAGCGCTGCTGATATGAAATCCATCATCTGGTCCCCCTCGGTAATCCTGCCTGGAGTAAACAATGCCTACCCAGAGAACTGAAGTGGCCACAGATATCCCTTACTTTACACTTCGCTGCTTTACAGTAGGAGATTACCATTTTCTACTTTAATAATGACTGAAATATCAGCAGCTTGGTCGGTCATAAAAGCAGCCAGCAGGAGAGCTGCAGGTTGAAAACCCGGCGGGGGAAAACCTTGGCAGGGACGTGAATGAATCATCAGGGTGTCGTTGAGCAGCACAGTTTTGCTTTGCTGGAGCCGCTGGCCAACAGTAAGGCTGTGATTATGCCTACTGTTTGTTTTGTTTGGTCTCAGCCACAGTGGAAAATTACGCTTTTGTTGTAAAGTTTTGTATTTAGTTCATTTTAATTTGGTCTGACATAATCTCAAATGTGGCGGTTGAACCTTCAGCGCACTCTTGGTGGTTGAAAATAGAGTTTCTCAAGTGTTGGCAGGCAGAGGAGACTGTTTTTCAGAGACCTACTCCATCATTGCAACATAAAACAAGCCAGTGTTCAGTACTGATTGAACAGTTGGTTGAACTTTTCACTGACACAAAACACTGCAATTAGGACCTTGTCAATGAGACCAACACCAATTTTCTCTTAGCTTTTACTGTGTGCTAAAAGTATTTAATCCCTGTAATGCTTCTATAACTCCAAATTGCTAAAATCAACTTCAAAATGTTTGTCATATGCTAACAAAACGTATTTGGCAGTCACAGAAAAACCAATTGAATAAAATGATACTCTTTGGCTTTCATCATAGGACCTTTCAAAAAGCTATGTATTGCACTTTGAGGACTTAATTCAGCACTCGGGTCTTTGTAAGCTATAGCTAATTACTTATGAGAGCTGAACTCTTTGACTTGTGCATACAGTGGTACATGTTTTGTATTGCACAGCTTCTGTTCGGTTCGTTTTCCGAATAAATCACACCAAGGACCCCCGGCTGTGTGCGTGATGGACCCTGTGGTCCCCCTTGCATTTGTTTAACCCCGGGACATCTCTGTTCTCTTCCTCACGCTGAATATGAAAACTAAAAAAAAAAACGACGGGAGTCCATAAAACTGTTGCTGTAGTCTGCCAGCGAGACACTACTGGTCTTAAAAAAAAAAAAAAAAATGGGTTCATGTAGGTCCACGCCGCCCATTTACAAACAAACCAGGGTTGGTAAACAAAGGTCACATGGGCTCACAAGTAGCTTGTGTGTTACAGAGGGTCCTCCTCCTGCCGTGTTAGAACATTTGGCAGCGGGGAGTCAAAACAAACCATGTTCCAGCGCCTATGAATTTAGCTAAACCTGACGGACATGTCTGCGCTCTGTACTGGGTTTCACCTTTTGTGGTCTATGAACCGGTTAAGATCACATGACGAATCGGATTAACACACGCGTCTATTTGCTGTATAGCGATTCAACCTCACGTCCCGGTAATGACCTGCGGTGCAGTGCTCCTGGAGGGAGACAGTCTCAGGTGGCCCAGTGCAGTTTTCTGATGCTCTCCAAAGTAATCGAATGTGAAACCGAAACCACCCAAAGTTCTTTTAGAGTGAAAGACTATGATTTGCCCGAAATCTTCTAAGCATACATGTCTGCATCTGAGGAAAAGGAACAGCCGAACATTCTACTGAAGAAAAAAGCTCCTCTGTGCTCCGTGACCGTCCGCTGAATAAACAAATGATTAAAGCAAAGCAATTCACAGTTTTAATATTTTATCCACACTGGGTGAAGATACTGGCGAATACTTGGAAATGTCAAGCCATAAATAAAAGCGCAGGCCATTTTTCAATTTTCCAGGGATGCTTAGGGCCACAGACAGGGCCAGTGATTGAGTGGAGAGGGAGCTTAAATAAATAGGAAGAAATGGCTGCCACCTCAGCCCTGGCCCGGCTCCGACAGTGTTGGGATTGTGGAGTGCATTCCTCCTCTCCGCCGCTCCCGTCATGACACAGGCATTCTTGTGCAGCGGGCCAGCTTCCCCCTCCCCCTCCTGAGTAAACAGGCTTTCTGAGGTCCCTACTTCAAACGCACAGGACTTCCCCTCAGCAGCGCTCCTTAAGACCACTAGTGTGCTTCAGTCAGCGGCGAGCCCTCACCTCCTCCTCCTACTCCTCGCCTCTCCCCACCCCACCCCAGGCCCACAGCCCAGTCCCAAGGGAGCCCCACCATACGCCAGCAGCAGTAGCAGCCTGGGAGATGGGAGAGGCCCCCAGCCAGCCAGCCAGCGCCTGCCCACACGTGGCACTGTGCCGCAAGGTGGCAATGAGGCCAGCCAGAGCCGCCGCAGGCTAAAAATGGCACAGAGGTAGGCGACAGGCAACTCACCATCAGCCTGGAGTGGAAATCTACTGTGTCTGCTGTGACGGCATTGATATCTACCATTCGCAGACACTCACAGTCCAGAAATGACGCCGGACTGACTTATCGTAAATTGTCGCACCCAGGCGGAAAAGAAGGAGAAACACAACAGAATTTGTTTGTTTTCAGGCCAATGCATGAATACTTACAGCCAGTGGCGTGCACAGACTTTTTGAAGGGCAGGGGCGAAAAGAAAACAAAGGGCACATGCAGCGCATTCTCGCCACTGAAGAGGGCACTTCAGCACGCGTGTTGGCTCCCAAGAGGGCAGTTTATCGTGTTTTTACCAGCCAAGGGGGCAGTTTAGTGTGTTTTGCCAACCAAGAGGGCACTTTAGCGCACGTTTTTCAACAATTGGGCCCCCTCAGCCCCCTGCCACGGCACTGCCTCCTCCTTGAGACATGCAGATATGTATGTTTATTTTCTAATCCAAAATATTAGTACATAACAGAAAAAAGCATCTTACTTTATGGGAAAATGCCAAAATATCCTAGGTATTTCACCCACAACAAGCAGCATTCTGGCATTAAAATATAGCCTTTAATCCTTTTATCTCATTCTGCTGTGAAGCAGAGTGGCAGGATTGGCCTACATACTCTACTTTGTGCATGAAATGATACAATATGCGCATTCTAACTGGTTACGGGAATTTGCATCAAATATGCTCTGTAAGCTGATGGTAATTTGTCTCATGTGGCAAACCTAAAACAAGGTGAACAAATAGACCAGGTGAGGGAGCAGGATTTCTTGCTTTCTGTAGTTGCAGCGTTAGAGCAGAGTTCAAATATCATAAAATCAACAACAGAGAGACTGATGGCATTTAAGTCCAAATGGTTATTGCAGGTTTAAGTTGAGAGTGCCACTCAACTCTGAATTATCTCTCTAGCGACAGACAATTGGACATATGCCATGCACTCAAACTGCTCCCAGAGAAAGAGTGTTTTGATCAGTAGTGCAGATTCACACATGGCTTCCCACATGAACAGAAGAGAAAATAGGTTTCAGTGCGATCTGAACTGTGAAAAAAGCAGCATCGCCCTGACCACTGCCGCTCAACGGAGGCGATCCCAAACGACACAGGCCATGAGAAACCTCATCATAAACATGTTATGACATGTCAGGGGACAAGTAATGACAAAAATCCATTTGAAATCCAATACAGTTCTGAATGGCTTGGGTAAAAAAAAAAAAGAAAGAAAGAAATATTATAAATGAAGTGAAGAGTTAAGAGGTTTTTTTCCTTTCTAAATCACATATTTTTTTTACTTATGGAAATATCACTCAAACTGTTTTTGGACTGTGCATATTAAGAACAGTTTTTATCGATTTTGGCAAACAAACTTTCAATTAACTTCCAGGGAGGGATTAAATGATAAAACTCTGAGAAAAAATCTGAATGATACCTGTTCACTTTTATGGCCAATTTGCTTTAATAGTTTGAACAAGGTGCCGTCTTTATGGCATATTGCCTCACTACTCCATATCACATCCAGCACAGGATATGACTTTTTAAAAGAGTTTCATGTTTATTGACCTCAAATTAGCCATGCACACTAAAACACACTATACATGGAGAGCACAATCCACCAATCAACCGCAGGTAACATTAATGGCTGCTCGGTCAGCTTTAACGCTGGGACACCGCCTTGTTTAAATCAATACAGCCATGTGTGGAACATGGCGCTGATGAGGAGTGTATTCTCTTCACGTACTTCTCCGTATGAAACACCACAGCAGGTGATGCATGTTCTCTTTTTGCGTGTGTACGAGGAAAACAATGAGTGAAAAAAGAAGCCATTACTGCCACATCTTTCTTGGTTGACATCTCATTTTACAGTGGCCTATAAGAAATGTGTTATGTTGTTCCTGAACAATATGGCTTTTATGGAAGTATATGCATGAGTGAACAATGGCCTGAAATCGGGTGCCCTGTTTCAGTAGGAATGCCACATCAGTACTGAATAGAAAAACAAAATTAGCATCATTTCTAGCTCGATCATGTTGGTCGGGTGGCAGCTCCAGCGTGAAGGTGTTCCGAAGCTGCAGCTGATTTAGCGCTGGCAATGTACTTCTCGCCGTGTAAGGGGATTTTTGACCCCCTAGGGCACATAAACCCTGGGATAATTACACTGGATTTTTACGAGTGAGGCAATATTGTTTTAGCCCTTTTTTTCCTCCTGCCTCAATAGAGTTGAAAATGAGCGGTGACAGCAGCAACAACAGCAGTCTAATTACCAGCAGCGCAGCGCAACAGGAGCAAAGATGCTGGCCGAGGCATTTCACGCGGTGGAGACGCCATGCAGGTCTGCGGTTCCACGCTGAAGTGCGGTGGAGATTTTAAGAGGCGCGTTTTTGTCTATGTGCATTCTCCATGGCCCACCTGAAGCTTCTGAAGCGCTGTGAACGGGCTTGTGGGGAGTTTTAGATCTACAATTAAAGCCAACACAGCTGCTCCCACTGGGATTTATATTAAAGCATCACTAATGACTCCAAGTCTTGGCTGCGCTGGCAAAGAAAATATATACAGGCACACTGTAAAAGAATGAGTCAAACTTTGATTTTTATGTGTAGTCATTGATAGTGCTTACTCCACAAAACACACACCAAAGTTGCTCTGGATGTTCAACTTGACAACAGTTCCCGTCTACGGCACATAAGCTGCTCTAATCAATCATTTCACCTTACCTCAAGGTCATACAACCACGGTAATGTGAAAGGTGTCGCTAATAGCATGAAACTCTAGGCGTATGTTCCCCATAACCTCTTGTCAGCCCAGCTTTGTAGCATATTCAGTTCATACAGTAGTCTCGGTTTTGTGGCACACATCTTTTCCCTAACAGTACCCACAGGAGCAAAAATAAGAGTCGATGTTGGACTACCATTTGTAAAGTTGTCACAAACATGATTCCAACAAGGAAAGTTAATGTTGCTCTGTGTGCACCACAGCAACTTTTAAAGGTGATAATAAGTGGATGTTGAGTTTACATTTTTTTCCTCCGCTCCCAGGTGACTGAAAATAAATAAATGAATCAATTAACAGCCTTCTACTTTAACAACACCAGCCACAATAGATAGAAGCTTCCCAGGCAGGCAAGTTAGTCAGCCTGGAGACACTGGAAACCTGCAGGACAAGAAAAGAATCCACAATAGTGGAAAAGAGTGTCAGCAGGTGAAGTCACACATTTTTTAGCCACTGATGCAGCACACCTACAGGAGAAGCCAGGAGAGTAAAGGTGGATTTCTGGTGAGTTGTTTGGACTGCGTAGCACTTTTGAAATTTGGCACCCACCATTCAACCAACAAAATAAAAATCTACACTGCCAACAAGGAGCAGGGATGTTTCCAAATTATCTGCAGCAGCCAAATATTTTGTAACACATGACATCATCAAGCCTTGGGACCACATAACAGACTACATGTTGAAATCCAGAGAAAGAATAAAAAAAGAAATAAACACAAACACAAAGCTTTAATGTTTGTGCAAGTAAAACCTGGATGGGTCCTCATTAAAAATAAATGTCACCCCCTCATTAAATTTCAATTTAACCACCTGCTGGAGGAGTGAAATTCAAAGTTAAAATCTCCACAAGATTTTGGTCAGCAGCAGTACCGGTAACATAAAAATGAAGAAATAACACATCAAACATACTGAAGCAAACAGACCGAGGTGGTATCTGAGAATTTGACAATGTGTCGGCTTCTAAAGGAGCAATTCTGCATGCCTGGAGGACCCTGAGAGCTGGAAAATTAACATTTGGATGCTGCTGGTCACAATGGGGAGTCAACTCACCCAAAATTGAAGGCTGCGCTTTCTGGAGAAAAAAAAATACATCTTTCACTGAAGTAAAATAACGGTGTGTGGTGAGTCTTCTCAGTGCAGAATTGCCATTTACAACAGCTTTGGTATGACAAGCATCGCTACTGAGAACTCTGGTTCACTATATCACTATATAAGACACTATTAAGACACCATTCTTGCTGCAATGGTTTGATGGGCTTTGCAGTCCCTCTATGGTTTAGTCAGCTTGGACGAGTGCAGTGACGACTGCACCAGTGATCTCAAGTCTGAGTTTGAACTCCAGTGAATGTTTACAGTTCAAAGATTGATAATAAATGGTATAAAGAGGGAGCTCAACTGCCAGACCAGTGGACATGTCCAAGTAGATTTATCTAAAAATGTGAAAATCATGGCCACAACCACACAAACATATGCCAAAATACAATCACATGAAGGCCCACCAAGTTTTAAGGCTGTAAATTCCAGTCATCTTTTAGTGTGAACAACATACAGCCTTACTGAATGTTGGCGCTGAATTCCTGAAAACCTGCCTTGAATTAAAGGTCTCATATTATGCTCACTCTTTAGCTACATACTTTAATTTTGGATGCCTCGCAGAAAATGTTGACTGGTTTAATGTTTTAAAAAAACAAAAAACATATCTATTCACCCTCTGTCTGAACATTCCATTAAATTAAGGAAAAAAAGGACAGTTAATCATAATTTTGGCAATATGGGCCCTTTAAATTTTATGGTTCTCACTTATAGGCAAATTATAGGCTACAGCTGTTTATGCAACATTGAACAGTTTTGCCGAGCTCAATTTATTATTTGTTTTTATCAATTGGTCCATCAACAATAATGACCAGCAGTTTTGATTCTTAATCATTAAAGGCACTTCTATTGCTTCTAACATGTGAATAAATGCTGTCTTTCTTCTAGTCTCCCGTGGTAGTGAGTTGAATATATTGTGGTTTTGGAAAAACAGTCAGACAAAACAAGGCATTTGGAGTATCAGGTTTGATCTTTAAAAACCCAGAGGAACAAAAAGAAAATCCCAAAGACGGAACAAAACTGCAAGGGTCAGGCTCTTGTACCAACCGAGGCACTTGACTCTGACTTGACTTAAATCACTTAAAACAGGTTGCAGAAAAGAAAATGTTGTTTGGGCACTCCTCGGCAGAGCAAGAAGGAAAAGTGTATCAAAGTTCTTTATTTAGACAGCCTGTAATTGTTTTAATCACCAACGGGCCCCTGTTTTCTGAACCATTAAACCTTTTTCTCTTTGTTTTGCTTCAGAGTGCCCGAGGAGCGGTTTTGTTTTTTGTGACCTGTCTTTTCAACCTCAACACCACCTTTCAGCACCCTGGAGTGATGGAGCACTTGTCCCTTGCATTTTTATTTGTGTTTGGAGGAGACTCTCAAAAACAACAACTGATTACTGGCACCAGAAACAGCAACCTGTGCTCAACCCCACGAGTGCTTCATTTCTGTGCAGCTGTTTTCACATAGGGCCCGCTGTCTTAAAGTTTTTACTGCCTCTCTGTTGCAAAGCTGCTTATCTGAGAAACAGAGTATCAAACATGTGTGGAGTGTGTGTGAGTTAAGAGAGAGAGAGAGAGAGAGAGAGAGAGAGAGAGAGAGAGAGAGAGAGAGAGAGAGAGAGAGAGAGAGAGAGAGTGAGGCAGACAACGGTACGCCTTGTTGGGGTCGGTCGGTTACAACATGAGGCAAAACTTAGGCTTCATTCATGGTAGGGTGCGAACTGCCTTTTTGGAAGAAATGCTCACTGTATTTCCTTTCAGGGAGTTCAATATATTTTGGTGACCTGCATCCGCTTTTTTCTTTTTTTTTCCCCCTCTCTTTCTCTCAAAGAACAAACAACCCAATGTCACCATCTTAAAAGGTCAAGTGACAAACTGTTTCCACTCTCCACCCGCCCAACGTGACTGATAAAGAAACAGAAATATCAGAGCTTAAAACACGAAGAAATTTCTTAAAATGTTGAGGGAGGTGTAAGATTGTGAATGGACCTCCGCCATGAATGTTTTGGGTCCTGTTTGTTTTCATTTCAGCTGGTAGAAAATGTTTAAAAAAAACAAAACAAAAACTGAACTGTAACTACCGTCAGCACTGTGTAGATCCAGATGGAAATAAAATCACGTTCTCGGAACATGACTAGAGCTCTCTAGCTTCTTTGATTCTTCCTAGTTCATCTTTTTTCTCATTATGCAGTCATGTGCATTTTCTATCTTACAATCTCCAACGCAACATTTATCTAATTGCGATCCACAACATAACCTCCTTGGGTGGTGAGGGAGGTGACAAAAGAGAGGGAGAGCAATGAATCACTGAGGCATCATACATAGGATTGACAATCAGCCGGGTTTTTACAGATAATCACTACTGCAGCTGGTTTCACTGATGATGATTTCCCTGATGAGTTTTGTTTGGCATGGCTGACAGTCCGACAACACTAAAAGTGACGAAGCAGCCAGATAGCGCCACCGTCTCGCCCTGCCGCTCCAAACTAGTTATTGTGCTTTTCAAAGTAAGAGGACAGTCCAACTGTTCCCTACTTTATTCAGTTTCCTCAATAGAGACCTGTTACTTTTTGACAATGTTGTTTTTCCACGTTCACTACACAGAGTATTGTCCTTGTGCTGCCTTGTCCTTGATTGATGTGTTTTAGGTGAAATCTGATTATCGATATACAAAAAAACATCCAGTAAAACATGAAGGACATTTAAATTAGGTGTATTATTCAGTCATGAGAGTCTTTCTTTTTTTCACTAAATACATCTTCTTAAATATACAGATTTAAACATTTTTATTTTTTATGCAAATGAGACATATTTCTTTTTTTGCTTTTTCTTGTTTTATTTCCCCTGCTCCAGTTTTGAATATATATATATATATATATATATATATATATATATATATATATATATATATATATATATATATATATATATATATATATATATATATATATATATATATATATATATATATATATATATATATATATATATATATATATATATATATATATATATATATATATATATATATATACACACACAAAATAATATACACCTGTATGAAACCAGCACAAGGATTTCAATATAAATATCCATCTTTGAAAACTAAGGGCACCCTCGTAGCTGTAACCCTTTGCTGCATGTCATCCCCGTCTCTCTCATCCCATTTCCTGTCACTCTTCAGCTGTTCTATGAAATAAAGCAACAGAAAGGCCAAACATATAGATCTAGTTTTTTAAAAAAAATCTATCTAACTATTACATTAAAACCTAGGCAGGTAGAAGAGCTGTGAGAGAGAGAGCTTGTGCCAACGACAGGATTGGTACAAAATACAAGAGGCCAGTACAAAAACCCAACATTTTCACATAAACAAGTGAGAAAGCAGCATTTGAGATAAAATCACACAAACAACACTTAATCACGAGATGAGTTCTGGGCTACTTCTCTGATGTGCATGGTGTAACTTCCAGGCAGTATTATTTCAGCCCTCAGATTCTTACACAATGCGAAGACATTTGAGTCAGGCAAAGGAAATGCAAAGTTTTGCAATACTCCACACACACACACACACACACAAATCTCCTTCTGTGCCCCACAAACAGCTGTTGACGTCGCTTTCCTACTTTTTTTGGGGGGATGAGCTTTTCTCTGTAAAGCACACGGTGGATGTAGTATCTCAACAGGCAACAAGAATTTGAAGTATTTGGCTCCAGCGAGCAGGCAGACTGGATGGAAAGAAGAAAGAGATGCCATGTGACTTTTGGAAAGCAGTGCGATGAATCACGGCGAGTCGGTAGAGAACAAAACGTAGCGATTCTCGATTCAAAATATTGCTCAGTGCTTCCAAGGTCTTTTCCACCCTCGCTTCAGATCGTTGGCTTGGACTGGAGTCGCTAATTATCACCAGGTTTCAGATGGAAAGAAATCATCAGACGCATGCAAGGTTCATATTTCCAAAGAGGCGAGGGACTATGGATCATATCTTTCCAATCCGCTGGTTCATCATGCACATAGGGGACGGGCAGATATCAGATGGAGTGTGATCAGCTTCATTAATGAATTGCGTAGCCTCCTGATGACACTGTTGTTGTATTCAGCACGTGTCTGGGTTCACACTGCCTTGATTTGGAGCTTTGAGGAGCAGCAGAAGACTTCAAAGCTCTCTGGGGTCAGCTTAATTTTTCCCCCCACACATATGCACACCAGCAAGAGTGTTCCCACCTCTGACATTGTTGAAATTACTTCTGTTTACAAAGCACTCAATCCTAACCAACATGCATGAAGCAAACCCGATAACCTTCGTCACCTTAACCTTATCCAAATGTTTCATTACTCAAGGTAAATTGCTTTCCCTATCGTTAAATTCTCCCGTCCTCACACCGTAATTCAAAACACGTGCCTCACGTCCCGACAATTGAAATCATATGGCGATGCTCCTTTTTTATGACTACAATCATGTTCAAAGGGGGGAGAAATGTGCAGATGTGTTTTCATGTTTCAAGGAGCAGGTACCTGTGCAAGGAAATTAAAACACTGCTGAGGGTGGAAAAAGAAAAGCCATTAGCAGCATCTGAGGATTCATCTTCTGCTATCACAAGTCGTCCAAACACAAGCTACCCATTAAAGGAAGCAGGGGGCCACAGCGAATTACCTCACAGGTTTGTGCAGGAAAGACCAGCAGCTGCATCGTCGCATAAAGAACCTTCATTTGCTCAAACCGTGTTGGCATATCTTGGTATCTAAACTGATGATACCCGACTTTGTCTGTGTCGGATATTAGATGTCGCCGTGGAGAGAGGCTGGAGTTCATCAGGGCGCATATGAACAAAAACAAGCAGAAAACAGGTGGCAAGCACTGCAGAAGCAGCTGTACACCAACAGCTGCAGCGTAATATCAGCCCTTCACCGGCAGACCTGGATTACCTGCAGCCTACTTTGTCTGTGTGAGGAAGATTCAAGAAGCTTAGCAATACGGACAGTGCAGCTCTGTGACGTGGGCTGGTTAGGAAATAAAACATCTTTTAACAGCCAATTGTTGGTTTCCCTCAGCTGGTACCTTACTTGAAGATGCTGACATAAGTCAGCGGCTGTGTGAGTTGGTGAGATGCTGAGCTGGGGAACTGTATGAAGTTGTGACAAATCATAGAAACAATGTGAATTGTGGGTTCGCGATTAGCTATGAATGGTGATTTTAGAGGTTTCACGGTCATCGTGATTCTGAGGGCTGTATCGTTGGCAACTGGACTTGTTTCAGTGTCTCGAAGACATTTCACCTCTCATCCAAGAGGCCTCTCACACCAAAGTCTTGTGATTATAAACTGATCATAAAAGTAATTGCCGATTCATTTTCTTTCAATCCACATCATCGCTGATCCAGTGACATACCTTGCTCAAAGGCAAATAAGAGAAAGATACGTGAGCTTTCATCTGCCCTGCAGACTTTCATCTCCATTCACTCATCTACAATTTTGCAACCCTCCTTCAGGTCACAACCTTCAGAATCACAGCACTCCATCTCTTACAACACCCAGCAAATGACAAAGACCTTCCAGTCCTTCTGTCTCTCAACCTCTCTAGGCTTCAAGTGGAAACACATGGTCAAACAGCATCATTCATCTTTCACCCACATCACTGGGTTGAAGGAGATCCTCGGAAGGTTTACGGAGCTTTCACTCTGAAAATCAAAGGAATCCTGAGCCTGCTGAGGCATAATGAGTTTTTGACGCTCCCACAAAAAGAAATACAGTATCTGCCTCCTTGTGTAAGGAGTGAGCAGTGCATACAGGCACCTTGCATAAACCCTTTCTTCCAGCCGAGGTCTGCTGAGCACACATGCTTGCGTTTAGCAGTGCCCTACTTTGCACCGTGCACATTCACTGAGCAGCTTAAGTCGTTCATTTCTCTCTGCCCAGGCGAACCAGAATTTAAGGGGAACCTAACTTCAATGAAGCAATTACCTGACCCAACTCCCAAAATCATTCCCCAAATCAATCTGCTGGTGAAAAAGTGTTTTGCATACATTTTCTAACCAGGCTGCACACTGTGCTGTGATACTTAGGTCTGACAGGGGGAAACAGGAGCTTTTACATTTAATCAACACTAAAAAGTACTGAGATGAACCTCAGCTTCAGATGCAACAGTGAACAGCTTTATAATTACAGCAGTAAGAGGCTTGGCAGTGGTGAAAACACCTTACTCCAACCTGTCTTCTGTTGCCAATTACACTCCCTGAGTCGTTCTCACTCCTCTCCCTGATAGATCATATTTTCAGGTTCTAGCAGGATTAAAACTCAAAGACTATTCACTTCTCCCTTTTTGTCTCCTCTCTCCCTTGAGTGTTTTTTCATTCCTGCCAGCTCACAAAATTCCTCTGTACTCAGCCAGCCCCCACTCTGCTTAACACATCTGTCTGACAAATATAAATCACCGTTTTCTTTCAGGATCTCTCTCTCTCTCTCTCTCTCTCTCTCGCTCACTTTCCCAAACTTCACCCCATCGTGAAAGTCATTGATACGCCCTCAGACATGAGGCTTTTCACTAGTCTCTCACTCTATTTTCACTACCATGTGAAAATAAAACCTCATATCCAAGTGCTGCTGAGGGTGAATCCTTCACCTGGGCGTCAGGCCAGATAACATCAGATCTGATCTCAGGGGCACAGAGGAGTCCAGACATTTGCTCCCACTGTAATTCTCATTTCCCCAGGATCACACACACACACACACACACACACACACACACACACACACACACACACACACACACACACACACACACACACACACACACACACACACACACACACACACACACACATATCCATCTGTCAGCATGATTATCTATGTACGTGTGAATGAATGAAAGGTTGAAATACATACAGTCAAATACTCATTATGTGAGGGTAAAGAGTGTGGGCAGTGCTCTTAAGAGATTCTGTGTGTTTGTTTTCATGTGTGTTCATCTGACTATTAAGGTGTACCAGGCAGCATTTTAAACCTCTATATACGTATCACTGGAGCCAAAACTGTTTCTGACTATCAGATTTCCGGACTGACAGACAGTTAATTGCCAACAATTTCACCGATCATCAAAATCAAAAATATGCAGGGACCAGTTTCCGCAATGGGAAGATTTGCTGTTTATTCATTGTTTCATTGTATAATAACTAGAGCCAGAGCAACACATCTGTTGGATGATATAATCAGTTGATTGGCCCATTACAAACAGTATATTTGTTGGTATCTGTGTATATGCAACGATAAAACTTCTATTTCTATGTGTTTCTATAGATTATAATGAACATGGAGACTCTTGGGATGATTTGATTACATTTTACTGGGTGTAATTTTAAAGTATAAGGTTCAACAATCAATTGTAAAATATCCTTCCTCCCTTACACATAAGTGGTTGATAAAAACATTTGAAACAAACGTGTATATTGATTGATATCTCAATATCAGGATATTTTTAATCTTCCTGATATCAGCCGATATCTGGCCCCCATACGGCATGGAATTATGGAATAATTCAGATGTCAGCCAAAAAAAAGCAAACTGAATACACCAGAACTGACCAAAATCTGGGCCACGGTTCATTCTGTTCTGGTCGGCCGGATCTGGTTTATTCGGTTTGCTCTTGGCTGACATCTGGCCACACTATGGCCTGCCTATGGCAAGCAGGAGCGAACCATCCAAGTACCGTCATTCCATGCAGTATGTTGCATAATTGCAGATTAGAAATGTCACAAATATTGGATGATTGATATTTGGTGATTTAGAACAAGTGTTTTGATTACATCATTTGTCCACCAGAGAGCACTGACAAGTATCAGTGCTAATCATCTCTCAACTGCAAAATCTCCCTGTCAGTTCACTCAGTATCTTTTTTCTTTCAGGCACATTTTCCATTTGTGTTAATTCCATTTCTGTTCCAGGAAATGTATTTGCCCATAGAGAGAGTGCCATCAGGTTGGGACCCTTCGACTTCTGTCAGCAAGGATGCAGGATTGCTGTGTTATCAGAATTTGGTTATTGTTATCTGAGTGTCTTTACAGGTAGGAATTGTGATTACACTTAACAACTGCAAACAGTCTCTCTCCACAAGGTCCGTTGAGTAGCCACCCTGGAACTGTTCATGTCAAATGATCTTCATAAGAAAATGGAGTTTGTTTGTTGACGTGAAATTGTAGATTTGCAACTTTTAACTTTTTGTTAAACTTCCACTTCCTTTTAACTTCCACCCCTGGGGCTGCAAAAAAATGACTGAATGCATCTGAGTCCCAGCCACCAACACAGCATAAAACATGAGATTATTCATTCACTTCATTCTCTAATGGAGGCAAGAAAGCAGGTAGAAATGGAGCCCAGCTGCCAGGCTGACTGGATGGCCAGTCAGCCTTAATTGTCCCTGGAGATGTTGTGCCTAATGGCAAGCAAAACTACATTACAAAAAGCAAGGTTTATAGGGAACCAATCTAAATAATTATAGGTTTCACACTATGCAACCAACACTTACTTCAGAATTAAAAGTTGAAGCAAAATACTTGTTCTCTGGCCACTTTAAGGGCACGTTTGGCTGAACCACTGTGGCTTTTACAGTTAGAGTCACAACTCACTTTTTTTTTTTTAATTCACATTTTCGAGAAATATCAACATCTCTGATGTCAACCAAGATATTTATTTTTAAATCCACTTAACAATCATAGAAAGGGACACTCCTCATGCCTTCAGACTTCAACAATCTTCTTGTTTGGAAGCTTTTCTCAGTAATCCAGTGATTACAGTCATTTTTATCTTCGCCTCCATCATGTAAACAGGAATTGCCAATATTTTTTTCCACATGACTTTTTCAGGGTGTGAACTTGACAACACATAAAGAAATTATCATTTCCCAAATGAAGGACAACAATTTCACTTCCTCAATTGCACTACGTACACATTTGTTGGATAGAACTAAGTATATCCTGTCAAAAACATCCCGGAACCTGTCAACACACAGGTAAATCCTTGTTTTATTCACTTGTCTTATGGCAAATGTCTTAACTTTCAAAGATGGAAAACATTATGATGTTGTGAGAATCCCTTTCAGATAAAAATCTCTTCCACGAATCAAACTGTTGATGCACCGGAGCTCTGTAAAGAAACAATGTTCTGGGGGATTATTAGCACCTTTCCATGTGTAATCCTCTGGCTTTTGTTTGCTTTTGTTGGCATCTCGTATCACAGAAAATTGTTTAATAGAAAAACAGAAAATGCTCACAGCTGTTTTACTTGCAGGAGTGTCAGCAGAATCATGTTTCTGCACACTGAATTGTTAAAACTGAGAAATTAAGAAAAGACGTGGAGAATTATTTATTCAGAATCTTGTTCCACAAACGGCAGGATAATCTTTTGTTATGGGCGCGGCCGTAACAGGCACAATTCCCACAGTCGAGGTGACCTTAACAAAAGTTGAGAGTACTGCCTTACTATCAGCTGGTAAAGAAAGTCAACCCTGATCAGAAACCATGCAGAAATATAAACTATATGGCCGTAAGTATGTGGACACTCTTAAACAATTCTACAGTCTCACAAGCAGGTCCAGAATGAAATAAGTTTCCCATTTTGGTGTGTAAAACTTGTCTGGCCAGCTCAGGGCCCTGGCCTCAACTCCACTGAACACATATGGGATTAAGCTGACAGGGATTTGTTAAATGACGGTCAAATGACAAAGTCAATATCAGCTTTTGAGACAACGTGGGTTAGAAGTCTAAGGAGAAAGTGAAGGACATTGAAAATTTGAAAATCTACCATACCATGACAAATGGACCATCTCCACCTGTTGATGAAGACAGATCAAGTTATATGATTGGATGACGTTGCCTTGTGTTGAGGGATAACCTCGCTTTTTTTTTTTTTTTTACCTGTGTTGGGAAAATCCTCTGTATCATTGCTGTGTTAGTTATTTAGGAGAGGCCCTTTCCTGTTCCAACATGACAGAAGTGGGCAGTGCTAGTGCCCTCTGAAAACAACTTTATCGCGTAACAGCGGTGTTGGACCTCACTGATGCTCTCGTGGCAAAACGGGAACAAATCCCTGCAGCCAAGTTCCAAAATCTGGTGAAGACTGGGGCCAGAGTGGAGACTTGCAAAGATTTTTTTGGAATGAGATGTTCGGCAATTACGTGTCTGCTCCAGTTTCATGCATGAAGTACTTCTTAAACATGAAGTTATAGTCTTCTTGTAAACACTGTGATGATTGCTATATAATGTCATTTGCAACATCTGATGTGAACACTAGTGATGCGCATCATGAATTTTCTCCAGCTGATACCAGTAACTGATCATTTACGCGCTTCTTGTGGCCAATGCCAATCAGATAACTAATAATTTCACACTTCAGTATTTTCAAGAGAAGCTATAAACCTGTAATTATGCACCACTGAAGGCTGAGAGGCAAATTATAGTATGCAAAGATGAATGTTAGATTCTTCATCTTCTTCTTCTTCTTCTTCTTCTTCTTCTTCAGTCTGTTGGTGCTGCTTTCAGAAAGTCAATAAAAAACAATTTGGCTTCAAATTATGTGCACTCTATTGGCTAGAATTTCATCAGTACCAGTAAATAGCCAATAATTCATTGTAGAGGCTTTTAATATTTTATGACAGATCTTATACTTAAAAGTGTTATTTTAGCCATGTGGTGTCTTTCCATGTATCTTTTTAAGTATTGCAAGTTAAAGAAAAAGCAAAAAAAAAAATGTTACTCTCTGAATAAAACTTTGTTGCACCTTTGTTTTCACACAGCTCTGCTTCTGTTAATCTGACGCTCAGGCCCCAACAGGAAAGGCAAGGTGCTGAAAAATGCAGTACACAGTGTCATAACCACACACACAATGCTGAGCTCAGGAGGACTGGAAGCAAGCAACAGCTGCAACACTTTCTAGCCTTACCCCTTCTGTTCTGTTCCTGTGAAGCCCATTCACAGTGGATGCTGTCTTATCTAACACGGCCTGCAGGAAAACTAGCACTTGGGGTGTCAGCTCATGGGAACTTTTCAATACCGCTGAGATTAAAGGGCAAAAAAATCAACGGCTGTAAAGCATGGGTCTCAAACTCACAGCCCACGGGACGATATTTTGTGGATATGAAAGTTTAATGTTAGTGTGGCCCGCAAGTTTTATGTGAATGGTCCCGTTGTTGTGCGAGCTGGAGCTGGAAGACCCTTCCAGTCACAGTGGGGTATATGGCTCCTGGGGGCGGGCCATCGGCCGGATTTGATGCAAGCAGAGAAACATTTCACAACTATGGCGGCGCCCATGTAACATCACATAGCTAGAATACAGAATAGAATTACTACTTCTCATTGTGTTTGAAATGTTTGACTTTGACTCTTGGACGAAGTCAGTGTTACCAGCATTGGATTTGGCGTCATGTGGATTGTATTTTGTTCTTCCATCTGTTGAAATGGGCTGATTTGTTTGAAAGCTGACGGCGATATGATCACCACTATCCATGCAGAGGATTTGTTATCATGACGTATCTACAAATTATCGATCAGATTAACGACCAACACTGACGTTCCATTGCCGATGTCACCGAGGGAAGTGGACCTCCGACATGGCCACTCAGTCAGCTCCTGCCCGTCGTCCTGCATCGGGGCCGATGGTCGAGGCTAGGCTGGAGCCTCATCGGGGTCCACCCTCCTCGGATCATTGTTGTTGGCTAGGACGTACAAAGCTGCAAGCTTAGCAGTGCCCACTGCATCCATGGAGTTATAGAAAATAATAGCCCGTAAATAATACCTCCATGGCTGCATCCTATGGTTTGTATATAATAAATAAATAATGGTGTCCCACTGTCCCGGCTTTAAGCACTCCACACTCGATATGCAATGACGTACACAGACAAATCATTCGAAAAAATCTTTTGGGTAAGTGGAATGTACTGAATCATTTGGGGAAAAAGATTTGTTCATCAAAACATTTTACTCCATAGTAAATGCCTCACACAATAACCATTACAGAGATATTTCTATATGCTATCATTTGTTTCACTTGTTTCAGTGTTTCACGTTATCAAATGTAAACACTATAATGATTTCAAATAACAATGAAAAAAACTAAAATAATCATAAATATCAATATAATCAATGCATAAACGCAAAGGCAGTGTATTTATTTCAGTGAGAGAATGCACATCGTTTTATATTTATTGTCATCCTTTTAACGGATCTTTTTAGTAAATTGATTCAAAGGACTTGAATAGAACATGAAAGCTCCATTAATGTTCAGGACAGTTCATATTCAGAAGAGCCCATTCAAGTTAAAGAACTGTTAATAATGGCGTTCGAGAAGATTGGATTTTTTTTTCCAACAAAGCTTTTTTTGTAGAATACCTGATGCGGCCCGGCCTCACCCGGACTCCAGCAGCCCCCAGGTAAATTGAGTTTGAGACCCCTGCAGTCTGATTGTCTGATCAGCAGCGAAGATGGCTTCCAGACAAATGTATTATTCCAAACCTTTCGCGTGTCAAGTACTCAAGTCTTTACATTAAAGTACAAGAAATGCGGTGAAAATCATTGTGTGCATGCAGGGATAATCATAAACCTCTACAGATTACTGATACAAATGCCAGGAAGACACACCTGGAGCTGCCGAGGACACCTGCTGGGACAATTTCACCTGCTGAGCAGCTACTCAAAGACAAGATGCACCTTGCTATGAGACTATGAGACACTGCAGCAGTACTTGCTTGTGAGGGGAAGGGAGAATACTCATCCCCTGCCGTCACCTACAGTGAGTCTGGAGAATCAATCTTACAACCCTCTAGTCACTGGGCATTACTGACGTGAGATTGGTTCAAGGTATGAAATCCAATCAACACCCAAAAAAATCACAAGAGGGGAGCACGACAGAGAATCAAACAGTTGTGATGTCTCTGCTGCACAATGCAAATAATCTTTCACAGCACCTGTGAGGATCGACGTTAACCCTTCAATCACCAAGACAGGAGAGTGCAGTTGTTTTTTACTTGTTCGTCAAGTCATTACATGTAACATCTCCATATGTCGTTGTCATGTGATGCTGGTTAAATACACCGTTCCAAAAAAAAGGCCTTGTCAGAGACATTTTGCAAGCTTCACAATGTAAACATCAAGGAATACAGTTCATATAAGGAACAGAACAACTGTGGTCTTGGCTGATTATCTGGGCTGATACTCTGCATTTTTTTTTTTTTTTTTTTTATCTGTATCTTGATTTTTCTGTGAGATTGCTGATAAATTATACAGATGTAAAAGTTTGTTATTTTGGCTTTGATATAACATCCTCTCACACAATGTCCCACCCACAACCGTGTCCGATTGGTAACATGTCACAATTAACAGCCTTTAAAAAATATAATAATCTGAATCTAGTAAATAGTACCTAACTTTATTTAATAAATGTAGTGAAGAGGAGTTATAATGAAATGAAAAGTATTTTAGTAAATTGAACTTAGGTTCAGTGGTTGATCTTACCTTTCACTGCAAATTAATAATAGTTCCAAATATTGGTAATCAGTTCCAAATATTGGCAATCCTGCACTTCTACTAATCGGAATTGGTATCAGTCCTGAAAAAAAAAAAATATATATATGGGTCCACCCTCTATATAAAATATTACTGAATGTCAGTGTTCAACATTTATAAAGGTAGAAATACAGACCAAAAAAAGGACATAATGCTACGGGCATCTACAAATGCCAGTGTTCACAGAGCAGATAAGGCCGTCAGTGTTCCAAGAAGCAAAGAAATCTCCTTGATAAATTCTGAGAAATCTCATTTTTTACATCAGTTTGATGTGGAGAATTGCTCTAAACACAATGATATCCATGAGCCTCAGCTATTGTGAAGAATGCGGCCAGAGGCAAAAAGCTGAGAAAGCAGCATTTTTTTGATAGCGTCACTGAATTAATCCAATAATGACCTAGAATCTGAAAGCAAAATAATTTAAACTGTTGTTCCATGAAGCATTGCTCGTTGCCTCTCAGAAGTTGCAGTTATGCCAGTAGTTTATGTTCACAGTAATTCATTTTTATTCCAAAAGCAGAGCTTCATGTCAATCTAAGCCCGACATAGATTTACTTCAGATACTATGGTTGTCTAAATAACCTTTGCTTGTACCATGTACACCAACAATACGGACTGACAACCATATATTTTACACGGCCACCTTAAAAGTCACCTGGCCTCTATTTAAACTGGTTTTCCTACCCAAACCGCACAACATCATGGTCGAATGGAGAGCACTGCCGAGACGGGGACCAATGCTGTTTCACTGTTGTGACTTGCAACCGGCTGTGTCATAGCTGTGCTTCTTCACTTACAGGTGTTAATTCATATTGATTGGTGTTGACAGGAATTGATTTTCTGAGTAATTGACACAGAAGCGGAACACAAATCTGCTTAGAGTGGAACCAGACGTTCAAGAGGGTTTGTGTCGTATGCAAGACCTCTCTAGATATTGAGAGATTGAGGCACAGCAGCACATAAATATATTGTTTACCATGCCACACACAGCGTGCTAGCTCTTCTGCCAAACTTCACCTCAAAGACGTGAGTGAAGACGAAAAAGAGGTAACGGAGGGAAGTCCATAATTAGATTAAATTCTGAATGTAGACTTACAGTGGTGTAGTGGGCTACCGCTACACTGCAGACATTTCCCTTTCCCTTGGAGATTGGAGGGAAATAAATGTGGGGAAACAGTGTGCCACATCTTAAAACAGGATAATATGATCACACATTTGCCTGCTACTGGCAAGGGACAGAAGCATGACCTGAAGACATGGCTGAAGGTAAGCTCACTAAGCCAGCGCTAGCCTACTTTATTGAATCTCTTACTTTCAACAGTGAAGCAATTAACAACCTGGAAAGCTCTGAGGCTTATCAGTACTTCCATGGAAATAAAGTAGGGCACGTTTTACCAAAGGAGGTGGAACAGGACCTTGTCTGTTTCAAAGCAGACAGAGCCAAGTCCGATCCTCAGAGTCCCACAGCACTTAGCTAATGGTTAGCTTAGCCCAGTTCCATCAGGATTAAGAATAAGGGGGGAGGATTGACATTTTCACTGTGCTCCTCTGTGATTTAACTCATTGTTCAGCACTTTTTTTTTTTAACTATCGGGAAAATACCAGATGTGATCTGTAATAGACGATGATACGCTGAAAGACAATTTGTGTCAAACGTCCCTTCTCAGAACCATAACTCTTAACTTACAAACATGATGCACACATGTTAAGATTCACCGTAACTTGCACCTCCCTAGGATTGCCTGTCACTATCTATGACAGCAACAAAATAAACACAAACAGGACAAAAATCGTTCTTAGAAATCATAGAAAAGAGACACATGCTTGAGAAATTTTCAAAGAATCATCAAGTTTCTAGGTGTGCTTCAGTATTAAAGCAATCCAGTGATAGTTGTCCATAGATCCATGGCTATGCAAAAAAAAAAATAGCTTATTTTAGCCAAATTGACCAATTTGCCGAAATGTAAGGAAATATCAATAAACACCTTTCAGACCCCCTGGAGAGAAGAAGTTCATGTTTCTTATTGAAAATTTTAAAGGAAAGGGGCTGTGAAATCTGCCATGTTGGTTCTTCTTTCAGTCCCAGGGGTTGGACCGCAGCAATCCCCATCGAGGGGCTGACAAACACATGACAGTGTGTTCAAAAGTTATTTGGCATAATTAAGCTGTTTCATTTTGTATATTTTCATTCTTTAAATGTCACCAGATCGCAGTACACGCAATCCTTGAATAAAAGAACAATATACTGATGTAGGAACTCTTTTAAGTTTTAAAAACCCCTGGGCTAAAACAACAGCAATGTCTAAGTAATTCTGAATCCCGCACAGGGTTCCTGACAGGACAGGGCAGTGACCTCAGTTCACTCAGCATCAAAGAAAGAAGAAGTGAAGAGAAAGTATGACTGTCAGCAGCAAAATTGGATCTTCTCACGTGACCTCTTAGAAGTCGGTCATACTTGGTGTAGACTATGATGATGCCCATGATTCATGATTGGAGGTGAAGCTTGACTCACTAGAATGTACAGTCTGTTCAAGCCAAGTTGTTTGCTATGCATCCGTAAGCCAATGTGTATATTTCATTTGGTGAGCTTATGGCCTTAACTGTTGTCATGCAGAGTATGAACATGCTTCCAGGCATTCTGTCCCATGGATAGATTTGTATGAGCGTCAAAATTACTTTAAATACATGTACTGTAATGATACGTATTCAGTCCACTTTTATAAAGGTTATGACTCATGTACGTATGATGATTTCATGCTGTGGACGAACGTGTGTAGCATTGTTAGACTCTGGCTGGAAGACCTTTGATAATATATGTTTTGGAGCATAAATGGTTGCTCCGTCAAGTGTTGGAGCTATTTGAAGTGTAGTTGAAGTGTAGTTGGGGAATTACAAATTGAGCCTCTGATTGCAGAAGAACAATTTGCTCATTTTGGGGTTGACTTTTTTCTCATCAAGTTTCCGTCTGCAAAGGTGTGAAATCAGAGGAAAAACATTTTTTGACATAACAGCAATCAGGGAGGATATCACCAGATGGTAGATGATTTTATGTACAAATGTCAGAGGAAAAACAACATTCACTGACTCCATCTGCAGATGGCTTGACAAGTTACAAGCATCACACTGCTGTACATTCATCATGACTGTATACACATGCACATCATGCACATGATGATACAGCCTGTCTGGCTCAAAACCAGTATTTCTGCTCTGTTTACACCATAGCGGAATCTCGACGGACCACGACTCAGCAGAGTACATTTGGCAACTCAATGTGACTCTCAGTGAAAGGTTTATTTTATATTCTAACTCGGTGGGAAAACAATTTATCATGTGGTTGATGAAATTATTACTTTTTATTTGAAAGATCTTAATATGAATATATTTTCCATTCTCAGTTTTCCTTACAGCCGATTGACAAACCATAGAAAGAGATTCAAGGAAGTTCTGTTTGTTGTTTCTGAATACAAAGTATTAACAGGAAGAAGTCTTGGCACAGGTCTCCTTCACATTGAATGTGATGCGTTGCGCTTTCGTCAGCAGCAACAGTGACATTTGTTTGGTATAAATAGAGGGCGAGCTGGGTATTTAGAGCAAGCAGTGACAGCTGTTAGCATTAATGATTATAGTAGTAGCATCAGCGGTGGAAGTGAAAGCAGTAATTTGTGTGTCACTCACTTTTTCTGAGCCTTTAACTGCATCTCACAGCCTTCAATGGCAAATGGAAATGGTTTCATCATGCGAACCATGGAACAAACTCTAAGAGGCGATGAGGAAGATGAGATGAGATTGTAAGCTAATAAATTGACCTTTAAGTTGCACATTTTTATCAGGTCAAGCACGACCTTCCAATATCTACTAAACACACTTCAGCTGCGTTAGAGGAAACAATTCCAGATGCAGGAAGTTAGTCATAGTGGTAGCAACAGTGGCAGGAGTACACACGTGCTTGTAGTAGAAGTAGGCACAACAGTTAACAGAGTTCTAAGAGGGGTTGTCTTCCTACCAACACTAGTAACCTTCAGATTGCCTGGTGGTAAAGGCTGCTGTAGTAGTAGTTGCAGTAGTCGTCAAGGCTCAATTTGAAAGGGACTGGAGGGGGTCCAGCCCTGATTATGTTAGCTGATTTCTGTTTGAAAAACAAAACAAAAACAACAAAAAACAACCACCCTCCCAAACAGAGATCAGGACTGGGGGTCCAATGTAAGCTGCTTTTGGAGGTTGGTTTTTGTTTTTGTTTTTTGCTTTCTTTTGTTTTGTTTTGCCCTATGCAATCGGTAGCAGCGCATAATTTTCAGTCTGCACAGAGGATATGAAAGTGGTTGTTACGAGCAGTGTCACAGGTGTAAATTAGTTGAAGTTGTTATTACTGTGTAGCTTTCAATCGCTTGTCAAAGATTTGACAATTTCTGGGGTAATTTTCCTGTCTATTTTTCATGAATGTAGCTATTTTCTTGGCTCTGGCAGAAAGATGATGTGTTTTAATTTCAGCTTACAAAGCCATCAGCACCAAACCTGAATCTGAATCAATCAGAACCACTTCCTGAAATCTTTCTTTTCTTTAAAAGTTTTCTATTCTTTTACAGTCACACCAAGTTAAGTACATTTTATTTACATGGTGCCAGTTCACAGAAAAAAAACTTATATCATGACACTCTAATGCATCTTTTTTTTTTTTTTTTACAGAGACTCAACATATCCCCTTTGAGCAAGGACTTGGTGACAGTGGTGAGAAAAAAACTGCTTTTTAACAGGCAGATACCCTGGAGCAGACCCAGACATACCTTACCCAGTTGATCTGGTTGACACTTCAAGTACATCAACATGCTTTGTTATGTTAAAAGTTTAGGCATACACTTGTCTGGCTTGCTCCAAGGTTTTGGTTTTTTTTTTTGCTTCCCATGAGGGTGGAAGAAGGATGAGAACTTGTTGATGTTCCGTTTGCATCCCCCATGGGTGGTGGCACTCCTTTAAGTCAAGTTTATCTGGCTCTGCACACATGACTAGGGACTTCTTACAATGAAAAACTAGAATGGCACTCAGTAGAGCGCACACCACTTGGCAGCAGCTGAAAGTAACTATCACATGACACAGCTAATTGCTTATCTATAGAAAATGTATCAACCATAGAACTGTCCTCACTTCACTTTCAAGATAAAACCACATTTCAACCTGACCACTGGCTGTATGGAAAGTAGGGTCAGTGTAGTTGTAACGATGGTAGGAGCAGTAGTAGTAGTAGAGGTAGCAGCAATACTAGCAAAACCCTCTGGATTGCTATCTGTTGTATTAGCAGTAAATGTCATGGCTGTAGGTCCTACCTTGTAGCTGGTAGTCCACAGAGATGTCGGAGGGGGCCTGCAGCAGAGCCGACCTGCGGTAAACCACGTGAACTCTGCCCTGGTCTTCCAGCTCCTGGGTCCCTCTCTCCAGGGGCTCGATGAAGTATTCATCTGAGTCAGTGCGGATCATCCCGGCCTGAAACACAACACCAGGTCGGCCATGAATCATAAATGACAAAGAAAAGCGGCAAATCCTTAGATTTAAAAATATAGAAACAGAATTTTTGTTTGACAAATGAATCAAACGATTAACTGGATATCAAAATAGTTGGTAATACATTTTCCTTAATTGGGCAGGTTTTTCTTCTCAAATGTCTGAAAAGCGTGATGGCTCTGACATCACCAACAATCTTTTATGCAACAGCTATGCTAATGGTGCTGAAGATAATTATTGCATTATGCTGATAACATGGCAAACAAAGTGTTTTTATTCATGTAAATGTATTCAACAAGGTGCTTAGAAATCTAATTAGACAGCTCTACGGGAGAACCTCTGATGAACGTGAATCTATTTCATCTTGTTTGTCTCGACTCGCGTATACACAGACAGACAACAATGTAATGACACCATAATATCCTCCCTAATAATCCTATTAAGAAACATGCATAAAATATATGATAATGAAATGACAGCACAGTGTGTCCGAGTATTAATTGTATGATTAAAAGGTATCTGAGTCTCTCAGCACTGTGACATGTTGTTTTGACTTTTCCTGCAGCATATCGTGTGTCTGCGATTATCCGCCGGAAACCCGAAAGCTCCACATCATTAGTGACACATTGGAGTGAAAATTGCTTTGTGATTGCTACCTGCCGCCTTCACATTTCCTCCAATAAGGAGCTGGTCATGCCCGTTGTTAAGGGTGGATATAAAAAGTCGCAGAATCCAGTTAAAACGACAAACAAACTGAATGTACAGCTCATCCAGTCCCAATGGCGTGCTAGAGCAGATGACACACGCATGAAGGCGGAAGAAAGCTGGATCAAAACACTTGTTAGCATCATAAGCTGCTATTGAGCAGCATGTGACCTTGCTAAATCGTCTACAGGCATGTTCCCACAACAATACGACAGATGAGCCCTCAAGACCTATCCGACATGTATTTCAGAATGCTAATAAGGCCTCATGTGTGATACATCGAGGACATATATGTAAAATGCAAATAACTGCTGCGCGGCTCATAATAGCATTTGCAGCCTTGAACGAGACGAGAGGAACTCACTGATGACTTAATGTTTAACAATCACATTCATCCGTTAGAGAACGGGTTGCCTTGGCGGAGAGGAATGCTCTCACAGAGCTCCAGACGACATTTCTTGCAGCTCTCCGTCAGCTCCACTGCTGCACAGTTCCGGCCTTACCTCGCTCCTGCCTCTTCACCAACACTCCGCTTTACTGTGCACATATGGTGCTTTTAAACAACATGCACACAGAGCTCATTTCCAGCTCCCATAGTCCCCGATCAACTGAAGACTCTCCCTTCTCCTGCCTCCTGTTTACACGCACCACCGGCTAGAATCCAATTTGGGTTCTCATTCAAGTTCACATGTAACTTTGATAAAGGGCAACTGAGTAACCTCGCTACCATTTCTAAACACACGAGCAGAACATTCCTGCCCCGAGGTGTGCTGCACATCGATAAACAGTCAGCCAGTGATATCAAATAAAAAGATTCAGCCTCCAAATGACCTCTTTAAAAAAAGTTAGCACTGATTAATGCCTAAAAAGTCTAAAGAAAACACCTCTTTCACCAAAAATATGTACATTTTCAACAGGACTGAATTTAGTCCAAACTTTCCTGAGTTTTGGGGGCCCTTAGGTTGGAGAAGCAAGCAAGCTGGTTCAAATCCCTGGAATTTGGGTGGGGAAAGTAAAAGACAGTATTTGCTCCACCCTCATTACCACCAATGAGGAGCCCTTGAGCAAGGAATTAACCCCGACTGAGCCCTTGTGGACCATATTGTTTATTGTGATATGGTCATTGTCATGAAGTATGCAAAACTGCACGACTGTATAAGCTGCTGAGAGACAAGAGTACAATAACCTCTTGACCACCATGATGTGGTTGGGAAATATTGACTTGAGAACGCAGGATCCGCAAGAGTGGTCAAGTCTGGACATTTGGGTGCAGCCTTTATCTTCCTGTTTTTCATGTTTTATGCCTCGGATGCACAACACATTCACAATATTGCCTTCTACAGTTGGTAGGAATGCGTATCATACATACTCCCTTGTGTATGTTCTAGCATTGCAAAAGAAACAAAAGAAGGAGACAAATACAGGGACCATTTATTAAGACATTATCTACTATTTGCCAGGAATCATCCACAGGGTCCTTCGGGAATATAAACTACAACCACCTCCAAGTTTCAACCCTGAAATTACACATCTAGGAGACTTAGAAATGAAAGTGTGAGATCAAAAACAGACAGCGACACATTTAATTCACACAGGCGGAGGGCATCTCATCTCTATTTCAAGGTTATCTATACCGATCTTTTACTTGAGTAAATACACACGTGAGATCGAGAAAGGCTGATCCAGAGTCCTTCAAAATCCCTGCACATTTGCAGGTAATACGAGAGCCATGCAAACAGCTTAGCTCAGAGCATGTTTGTTCACAGCTCCCTCAGATGGCATACAATTTGACTATTGCACATAAAACCTCAGATTACCGGCGAAGCTTTCTTCTGTCCACATGTCGCCATGCAATCGAATCACAAATGCATGAATGTGTGCTGCTCACAGCAGAGAGGATAAAGATGCACACTTAAAGAAGTAGAGTTGTGTGATTCAGTCCAGTCAGACAGAGATTGAAAAATAAATTCTTGATTTTAAGGTGACAATAGCTACATCGTTGTATTTTTAGATATGCCACATGGTTGATATAAAACATGCTTAACAGGCAAAATGAACCAAATAGCTCATGTGAGAGAACATTTCAAAATTCAGAATTTTTTCATTGCCTTGTGAGCATCTACATATATGCTGCAGGGATTTCCTCCTCGGCTTATCGTGTGCATTTTTCTTACACCTGCAGGCAAACACGGATTAGAAGTATTCTGTATGTCAGCATACATTGCCGGGCAGTAATGCTGTTTGCTTTTCCTTGTGCCAATTACTGTATTCCTCACAGGCACTATTATTTCGAGACAAATTCTGTGGATTATGCAGCCTAAATTAATCCTGGCATTACACATATGACCACATGCTGTAACTTAGTTTTTTCTTCCTTTATTTATTCTGAAAACGTCTCCAGCCTTTGTTGTCTCCCAGCTGGTAGCTAAACAAATTCACCTTGGGACAGCTACACCGACATCAGCTGAGCTTGGAAGCTTAATGAAACTGAAAGTAATTCAGCAAGATTCTCACCCATTTGCTGATTAAGACAGGAGATAAAGTTCCGCGTCTCAGAAGTAAATAAACTCAGATATTAATAATGTTAAAAAAAACTTGAGAATCAAGCTTTCAGTAGATCAGGTATGGTCAGTAAAGCTGAGGCATGTCTCTTATAATAAAACGGATCTCTCAAACACATTGTGAATTAGGCTGCTGGCATTCCTGAAGCCCCGCCTTGGGCTTCGGAGGCTGTGCAGGCAATGGACAGATGGATAATTGGATAAAACTCTTGAAACCGTACTTTCATTACAACATGCTGTTATTTTAAAAAGACACTTTTTTTGTGCAAGTCTTGCAGGCAATAACTGGGCAAGCACCGCAAAGCCCTGACAATTCAGTCAATACTGTTTTTTTGGAGAATCTATGAACCTCTCTTTCTTTTAGTCTAACAAAACACAAAAAAATGCTCATTAAATCCCTGCTTTGCTTTACGTAAGACCATAAAAAAAGAGAACGATGTCTTATATGCATGTAAAACAGTCTGAGCGTGCCAGGCGTTTCAGTAATCTGTGTCGACCAAAGAAAGTGCTGAGCTCCAACTAATTTGAATGAATGGAAACACAAGCAATTAGACACAGCTGTCCTGAAATTAAATTTCCATGTATCCTTAAAGCAGAGATATGATTAACATTCTCAAACACTCGGAGGAGAAAAAAGCTTAGAAACACATTTCAGCTTATTGCAAATTGTGTCTTCTTCCAGGCCAGGGTGAGCTGAAAATCAGTAGGAGCATTCATGACATGACAAGGGATGCGATAACATTTTTATCATGGATCACGATAAAAAACCAAACAAATACAAGTTGAGATTATAGAGATAATCATGAGTCGGGATAATGGGTAAATATTCTTAAATGCGTGACCTTGTCAGGACACATGATGTGTATCACATCTGTGATACAATCAAAACGTGTTTGTTAACAGGGTGTAAGAAAAAGTTATTCCAGTATCTTTTATTGCCAGTTTCAGAGTTTAAGACCCACTGTCATGATTATGGGATTATATCGTACAATCGCAATTATTTTGGTCACAATAATTTTGACCTATAATTCTCATACTGTCTGATGACTAGACATGACATCATCTGACAATACCTAGCCCCCGCAATGTTTTGGAGAGGGTGATGTTGGTCTGCCAAAATGGCCTTGGACCTCTGAGTGGCTCTGACTTTATGAAAATGGCCCAAATCATTAAAATTTACTGCCAATGTTTTGACGGCAAACATTTCCCACCCTAATATGGATAACCATGCTGTGGTTACCAAAGTAGAGGATCGTTGCTCAAGTTTAAAATAACTAGATAAAAGATGAATATGACGTTTTTCATATCAATTTGTTGACATGAAATACCTCAACTTTCTCCAATGAAACCGTCTCCAATTGGCCTTTATGCAGACTGAGTCAATGTTGGCCTCAAAAGTCATATGAAATGGGTATTTGATTTGACTCATCCTGCTCTAAATGTATTAAAGAAGCTTTTCGATCATTTTATGGGAACCATTAATAAGGCTGTGTTCACTTCAGACTGATATTTGCCCACTCATTAATATCGATGAGTCTACTGTGTTGGCACAAAGAGTCTGCCAATACACTCAGGCAAAAAAAACTTTTTTTCTGCAATGTAGTGTAAAAAAATGGGCACTGACTGTATGGTGTGGGGCATAAAGGCACTGGAAGGGCACCCTGGAGGGCACTTTATCATGTTTTTTTCTACCATAGGGGCATCTAAGAGGGCACTCAATTTGGGCACATGGTTGTTTGAGGTTTTGTGATGATCAGTACAAACCAACATTTGGAGAACATTTAATTACAGATCTCATTATGTTACATCTCGTCTCCAGAGGGGAGCTGATCACAGCTGTCACAGCAGATTGTCCAAGTGACACTGCCTCCATGATACCGTTAGTATTGAATAATAGTATTAGTTCTGGCCTTTGGGGGGATACACAGGAACCCTCCTAAACAAAAATATGTGAGACTGCACCGATCAGCCACAACATTAAAGCCACTGACAGGCGAAGTGAACAACCTTGATAATCTTGTTTCAGTGGTGTCAGTCAAGGGGTTGGATATATAGGCAGCGAATGAACAGTCGAATGTTGAAGTTGATGTGGTGGAATGAGAAAAAAATGGGCAATCGTCACAATCCGAGAGACAGAGTTCTGATGGCTAGTCGACTCTGAGCAGCTCCAATATCACAGGTCTTTTTGGCAGGTCTTCTTTTTTTTTTTTTTTTTTTTTGGTTTGCAGGGGATAATGTGCGATGTGTCATCATCTTGTCATGTCAGTGTGTTGTTATAATTATCAGAAAAACCTTTTCAGACCAGGAAAATTCACCTCTGAAGTTGGAGCAACAACTTGCGCTTCCGAGTTGACGTCGCATGTCGGACTAAAGTAAACAGCTGTCAATGTGTTGCTGAAACACTCGAGTGTTGAAATGCAAAACAACTTATTTTTGGCGTCATTGTTGCTCCCACATTCCGACATGAACACACAGTAGATGAACAACTTCCAAACTTGAAGTGGAGCATGTGAATGCAGCATTCATCCAACAAAAGTGGTCAAAGGAAGGACAACTGGTGAACCGGCAACACCAGGTAGTTTGAGGAACATGACAAAAAGTTCAAGACGTGGATTTGCTGGTAGGCCTATGGAGGCCCTGGTTCACAGCTTACAGAATTTGAAGGATGTGCAAATGATGTTTTAGTTAGCGAGATACCACAGAAAACCATCCATGCCCTGATGGGTTAGAGCTGGGGTTTTTTGGTACTAGAGGGACCTACACAATATTAAGATGGTAATATTAATGTTGTGGCTGTGGGCTACCATGAGTTAATCTTCAGATTTGGTTATTTGGGAAAATAGTTTCTCAGTGCTTTCTTTTTTTTTATTTATTCATCAAGCTGATATTGCTGTGTTTGTAATGATCTTATACAGACAGTACTGAACACAATATTGACGATCGATAAGAAACGCCTTATCCAATTTGGCTGTTACACTCTTTGTAACAGTGAAGCGGAAAATCAAAAGGTCAAGAGTGGCATCGACACAGTCCAGTGTGCATCTTTACCTCAACATTTTTTGATTGTTGATGTGAAAGCGGCTGTTCGAGAAAGAAAATCAAAACAATAAAGAGAAGAAATACATGAAAGAATCGTAGCAAGAGTCTTTGCACACCCAGTGTCTCTCTTACACACACATGCAGACACATCTTAATAAAGATGGATGCTGGATGAATAATTGAAGGATGTCCTTCAGTGATTACTTCACCTACAATAGCATAAAGTAATCATCTATAAATAAGAGAACTGAGCAGTGTGAGTGGCACTGTTGCCTCATAGTCAGAACGACTGAGTGGCTCAGAGGAAGAGACAAATCAAGTGAGCGATCCATCCAGATAAAATGTGCTGAACGTTCACCTCACCAGCAGGATATTAGAAGAACTGTGAGGCGAAGAGCTGCTTATATTTAAAACAGCAGGGTTTAAAAAGAGATGAAACTGCAACAATGCCTCTTTTCTTACATTTATGAGTCCAAAATCCCCAGGGGAGCATGTTTTTGGAGCTCAACATATTTTTAAATACATTTTGAGGGCATATAATCACTCTTGTAACCACTCAGGACAGTTCTCTGCCTGTTTAAACTATTTGTGGTTGAGTTCTAGACAACAACAAAGCGAAGCTGACGCTGGGAGCTACCGTGTAAAATGTCATTTCAGTTGAAATACTGGATGAAATGATGTAAGAAAACACTTTTGACAAAAGTGGCAAAGCTATTTCTAAAAATGTGAACAGCTTGACACTTTTATTCTTGGTTAATATATTTAAATCATGTATGTACGATCAGTGCCTCAGAGAAAGAAATGCAAATTCAAACAGTTTTTCTTGTGGGTAATCATGAAAGTTTTATCTCCAGGGCGCTAAATGTATTCAAATAAATACACATCCTGTGGAGATAAGTGCATAGTTTTGGTGACGAGGCATCTCAGCTAAAATGATAAATGAGCTGAGCAGCTGGAGCACTTCGGCTCTCAGACTGGCAGTGAGCAAGATGGGGTTCATTGTGAGGCGTGCAACATTGCATCTTTCATACTGGTGTAGTTTTTAATATATTCGTGGCGGAGGTGTGATTTTGGTAGTGTGAAAGAGGTGTGGTTTCAAAAGATCAGCTGTACATCAAACCAAAAGTATTTCACCACCTCTTGCATAAGTTAAAGTATGAGAAGAGCTCCCCAACTACTGCGTCTAAATCAAAACTACTTTTCAGTGTTTAGTCAAGAATATCGTTATAGCAAATATACCCTGAACTGGATATCACCCTCCTCTAGTTCAGCATCTTTTGCTCGAGGGACACTTTTATATGTGTAGACGAGGAGCCACAGATTGAACCACCTGCCCTGTGATCAATGAGATGTCTCCCGGGGTCACCATTAAAGGAGATGCCTCAGCAGAAAGCTTTGTTTTAAAAGGTCACAAAGCAAAAAAAAGAAGGCCGGGAACCACTGGACATATGTTTCAATTGGACGACGAAAACAATCACACGCCGCAGCCTTCAAAGTGATCGCACTCACAGAAATAAAGGTCATGTTGTGTCAAGGTTGCAGCCCTATTGCACAGAACAAAAGGAGATACTCTGCATAACCTCAAACTAGCCTGTTTTTCCAGCGATAAAAGCCTTAATTTAATCTGCTGAATATCAGCGAGATCATCTTGAGGTGAACTGATGTGTGGACCAAAGCATGCGTGTGATAATCCCAACAAAACCAGCATGTTCGGTATTCACGCACCACGTCACCCTCTTCCAAACTACTTTAAAATTATCTTCCAGGAATCTCTTTCACAAACACAAAACATCAGGAAAAACCTTCGCCAGCTGGAAATGATGTCTCTGGTAGGGCATGTCTGTGAGATAAAATGCCTTGTGGATGATTATTTGGCAACAATCCCATAATTAGTGTTACAAAAATGTAGCGCAACAACCGGCTTTAAAAACACTTTCACATTACATCAAACCTGGCTGCCATCTGGAGTTTACTTCCACAGCAGAGGGGTTTCCGATGGCACATTTTTTTGCCACCCAGTTGTCGGCGTTATCCAATATCAGGGGGAGACAATGGCAGGTGTCTGACAGAGACTCTAAACACAACCCAAAAAAGGGATCAAGACTGCTGTGTTCCATCAGTTTAATATCCCCAACATCAGCCTCAGCCAAGCAGACAGCACTCGACTGCCAAAGAAAACATATGGGATTCAGCTGAAGGGCTCCAGTTTTTCAAAAACAGTCTCTTTCAGTCTAAACTTCTTAAGGGGGTCGGTATGAACGTGCTTTCGTTTAAAAAAAAAAAAAAAAAAAAAAAAAAAAGCTGAGGTACTGCAAGGATGAAAAAAAGGTCTGAATTCAGCCAGGACACTGCCACCTTTCACCCTCGGTGTTGTTCAAAGGTGTGTTTGCTTTCAAAAATGTGAGCAAACCTTCGTCATCATTACCTGCCATTTTCATCCCCAGGCCTTTAAAGAGACTTTAAGGGGAAAAAACACACAAGTTAATTTCTTGTGATTTGCAGGGACTAAAAGTCTTGGTGGAGAAGTCTAAACTATTTTTGAGGATGCTTGACAAGTCTTCATAAGGGAAATAAACATTGTAAATCATCTTATCCACGTCCTCAATACATTTAGTTTTTTTCTGTGTATTTATGTTTGAAGTTGAACCTCAGATATATTCAAGCAGATTCTGTTAGAATAAAATGAAAAGTCAAAAACATTTGCTGATAATAAACTCAAATTAAAGAGTTTTTGGTTGAATTGAAGGGCAGGCTGCACTTTCAAGAAACAATATCAGAATTTATTTCAGCTGAGTCGTTTTGTGCTGCTCAAGCAAACAGAGCAAACATTTACATTCGGCTTTGAGGAGGTGGTGAGGAGTCCGCGCTCGACTTAAAATATGACCTCTCACTGCTGAAAGGCTCCCAATGTCCTTCTGTAACGACAACAGAAAATGTGGGCTGCTCTTGAGTTAATATAGGTCACGATTAAAAATGCTTCAACACATAAATATCAATAAAAGCACGCCTGCAGTACACACTGAGCTGAACTCTCGACTGCTGAGGAGAAATCTTGGAAGAAACAGCTTTGGCTTTGCACAGCCTCCCCTCCTGTACCTCAAACCATATACCCAAACAGCTCTGGGGTCAAGCCTCTGCAACAAGCCTTGGCTAAGTCAACAAGGAACATTAAGAACTATTAGTGAATAAAACTCTTGTGCCCGACTACAGTTCACTGCAAAGAGGAACTGGCTCACTTTCTTTTTCTAATCAAATAGGATATTTTCTTTGCTTTTTTTTCCTCCCTCCATGGCGGCTCCAGATATGTCAAGAGCTGTGCACGTCCAGAATGCTCTTTTATGCCTCCAAGGCCAAAAGTTTAGGCCACTGAACACACGTAGCTCTAAGCAAAACATTAGCGTATCTTATTTGCTCATTTTGTCACTCTTCATGAATCTCAGCATTGTAAATGCTTCCTGCGAGGCAAGGGGATCAGGAGAGCGTTTCAGCTAAAATGTCCTCCATCATGCAGGCTTTTGCTCTGAAAGGACACTAACTGGTGCCGTACCCATCAAGCATGCAGTGTGTTTACAACTGCGAGACCCACATGCCACAGACACAGCAGTGCCTCAGCCTTTTTGGCTGGCAGAGCTGATTATGCAACATGACACACATAAAGAGGTGTCCAAGTTTAACAGAGCCGCTGGTCAGGGAAAGGTTAATTTCAACAGTCGGTGCGGCTCTCAGGTCAGCTCTGCCTCTGACTGTCTGTATCTGTCAGTTGACCGGTTGGTCTGTCTGCCAAGGCCTGCTCACATTTTTTAATTCTTTTTTTTTTTTTTTAAATGATCTCCTTCATGCGACACGGGATAAGAGTTGGGTTTTGTTCCAGCTGCCCTGCCTCATGGAACACAAATGAGTTGGACTGAGGCAGTATTTCATTGTTGCTTTAAGGCATTTCCAGGCAGCTTACGGTTTGTTTGTCAAGATGAAATAAAAGCTGCTACTCTTGGTCTGATTTTTTTCTTTTTCCCCTCTCACACGTGACGCAGAGCTGATGATCTGTTGTTGGCTGAAATCATAAAAACCTGACTGCTGTTCTGAACCACATGGATATACGGCACCAAATCAAACAGATTTCTGTTTGAACACTCAAGTCACAAACTGTCAGCGATGCAATGACAACAAGAAGGGATGTCACTTTATTTCTTACTTTTCTTTTGAATTCACTGCACACTTCCCTAATACAGCTGTAGCTGTTGATAGTCCGTTGTTCTCATCAGCAGGTCACATCTATCCCATAGCGAAGCAATGCACCTACATTGTTAACCTATCATCTGGCTCTCCTTTATTTAATATATCTCTCTACCTGCCTTTAATTTGTTCATGCTGCCATGCTCCTCTTCCCCGTCACCACCCAGTCTTCACAGATTTATCAGCTTTATTATTTCATCAATCTACCAGTCGCAGTAGCGTTATCTGCCACCACCATCACCAGAGTCTGGACTCCATGGGGATGAATTATCTTGCTGCTACTCAGGGCAGACGTCTCTCGATTACAAAATTTCCCAGTAGAGTCTTATTGCCAAGGGCTTTCTGTCAACACTTAACCATCTCATATCATATGTTATTAAAAAAACATTTATTGTCTTTATTCATTTGTTTGTCATGACTGAAATATATATGTGCATGGAGGTTCATTCTTGACCCTGTGTGAACCTGTGTTAAAGGTCAGGGTTGGGAAGTTGAGAATATGTGGTTATGGCTGATTCAGTGAATACCTGAATAATACATTGACGATTCCAAAAGTGCCATAAAGCAGTCCTGATCGTCTCTGATTTGCAACATTACCCACGCTGGGCAAGTACAAAAAGAGATATAAGGTATACATGTCATGGTAACAAAATCTCTTTACCTGTTTACAAATCTATATTATAGACCCAACACATGCTAGTTTGCCAGTGACTTCCGAAAACAGAATGACCCTTGGAGCGTACCTGGAACAGCAAACCGGACCTTCATTGTACATTCACAGTTTGGTTAGGCGTGGGCAAGAACACTACTTGGTTTGGAAAACATCCTGGTTTGGGATAAAATAACCACATTATTTTCATAACTTCAGTTACGAACGTACTTATATTGAGTGCATGACTTCAGTTGTGTAATGCATGTGACGTAACTACATTACTATGTAAATATAACTCATAATTTACTTTATCTCTCACACTGGACATTGTGACAACAGTGGTTTCCTGGATGAAAGTTGTCTTTGCCTCGTGCCTGATTTCCTCCTTTGCTGCTGTTATAGTCTCTACAGCCACTAGAGGTTGCCACAATAAATGTAGATATGGGCGATTGTGTTTACCTGTATTGTCATTTTTTAGATAAGGACAGACTGCACACTTCACCAAACCCTGGTTTTACTGTGTAAATATCCATCCATCCATCCATCCATCCATCCATCCATCCATCTTATTCCACTTATCCAGTACCGGGTCACGGGGGCAGCTGTCTGAGCAGGGACACCCAGACTTCCCTCACCCCACTTCCTCCAGCTCTTCTGTGTAAATAGTGTCCTTTTAATATAAATGAGTTGTTCATCTAAGAGAACAGTCTATTTCAGTAAAGCCAAGCAAGCATTACAAGAATACCAAAGTCACAAGGATTCACCCTCTGTAAACCATTTAAAGGGTAACTCCACTAATTTTGCACATTAAAGATTACTACAGCATATGTGAAAAAAAGTAACACTAGATCCTTCATTCTGTACCAAAGTATCAAATTGCCATCTCTACAGCCACACTGTTAGCATGGCCAAGAACATCCAGAGAAGTAAGATGACCACTTAAATGGTATTTGAGATGCATTGTAATGTGACTGAAACTCCACACACACACACCGTAGAAGGAGTTTTAAATGAATTCCTACTCTGTAATTGTTTGATTTCAACACGGCTGGTGTCAGACATGTTCAACATCGGAGTAAAAACAAAAATCTATCTCACTGGTGGCTTCACATGTTCGAATGTTTGCCTCTGAAGACTGTTTGTTTGAAGTCAACGTTTGAATGTTTTTCAGGCCCTGGGGCTTTATTACGGTCCATGCCATTTATGACGGCATGAGGGAGATACGTATCTCAAATCAGATTATTAGCTTGCTTCATACTCCTCGATCGTCTCCCCTGCCCTGCATAGCTGGATAAGAAACAGATGCAGAGATTATGTCCTCACTCCTTAAATCCAAAAATACATCAGACATGAGAAGCTTCCCCGTTTTGCCTTTCAGAGTAACGTCTCCGCAATAAAAAAAATATCTGCAGTATGTGAACCATTAAGTTTGCGACAAGGGAACCCTGTGAGCACACGAGGAGAGGCCAGACATGGGCTTTGAGACATGTTGGGGGAGGAGGAGGATGGGAATGATACAGTACACATCCACTTCTGACATCTCGAGGTCAGTCACATTCCTTCGTTGTTTGCTTTTATGCTTTTCTTTTTTTGCAGCATGCTTTACTTTTCATCCACGTGAAAAAAAAAACAAGACTCACATGACCAGCCATCCCTCCGACCCTTTACGATGGACGTACTGTACTTGTAAAGCTGCCGTCCTTTCACAACAAACCTCCGCACAGACCAGCTGTGTTCGGGATCAAACACTGTCATTATATCCTATAAACGGAAGCAAATTCCTTCACTGAGCCATATATTTCCAAAAACAGTGACAAAGTTGAAAGGACAGTCCATGTTTTGAAGATTTACACCAGCTTGTATGTCTGCTCTTTGATCTTTACTCAGAAAATGCAGAAGATAATAACAGGCTTTTTTTATTTCCTTTTTTTCTGGATCTTTATCAGTGTAATCAATCTTCATCAAGCTAGGAAGAGTTTGCGAAGCACAGAAGGCTGCAGTGTTTCACTCAGTCTGGGAAAATCAACACTTCAATTTCAGCCATGACACCAGAGACTCTTCTTTTCATGCATAAGTCAGGGTAAATTAGGGCTCGTCCACACGTATGAAAACGATCATTTTTTCCTCCGTCTTCCTCGGCATCATTTCAAGAATATTTGCGTCCACACGCATCCACTGAAAATGACCGAAAACACTGTAGGTGGCGCTTAAAATTTACCAAAAACGGAGAAGAAGAGACGGAGCATGCACATGAAGCTTGCGTGCTGTAAACGGACAGTAGACGGAGAGACCAAAGACAACAAGAAAAAGACGAAAATGGCTAGTGCAAGGACACCAGAATTGTTTGCGTGGACCGTTAATGAAGTCGAACTGCTGCTGCGACTCACACTCAACTACAATGCGAGTAAGCTGCAAGAAAGGCTCAATATCCTTTGCAGCACGAACACAAGCATGTAGTCCTCCATTGTTGCTGTTGTTGTTGTTGTTGTTGTTGTTAGGAGACGTCGCGGGGTTCAGAGGTCAGAGGCAAGAGGTCGAGGGGTGGGGCGATGGCGTTGTTTCAGAAAGTATGCAGATTCGCTGTCCACACGAGAACGGGAGGGCTGCATTTTGAGGACTTTCCACCCTGAGACCCGCTGCGTTTGCAGGATCCGTGTGGACGGTCGGCCAAAACGATGCAATACATGTGCATTTTAACAAGAGAGCGTTTTTGTGTGGACGGCCTCTTAGAGAGAACATGTATCCATATGCATCAGTATTATTTTTGCAATCACAACATTAAGTTCATCATTTGTCAGGTTTTTTTTAAAAATGAAGAAGCCTTGATTTTCTTGACTGGACACCATCACTGTCTAGACCTCGTAAGCGACAGGGCTGCAACTAACGCATTTTTTTTTTGTTAACTAGTTTCTCAATTTATCCATCAGTTGTTTTGTCTGTGAAATGTCCAAAATGTCCCAATGCATTTGAAGACTCCTCGTTTTGTCCGTTCAACTGTCAGAAACCCAAATACACTACGTTTAGAATCATGTATGAAAAAGGAAATCAGCAAATCCTTACATTCCAGGAGCTGGAACCAGAGGATGTTTGTCATTTCTGCATGAAAAAATATAGCTGCTAATTAGATTAGAGTCATAAAATAAATATAAATATATGTAGCGTGATGTGAAATTCTCTTTCCTTAGCCATTTTGGTCTATGACAAACTTCCAGCATCCTTGAAAGTCTTATTTTTAGGTCCAGCTGCTGAAGGCCCAGAGTTATAAAGGCAGCACACACACACAAATATTCTGGACAGACTTAACTGAGAATGAAACACAGCAGCCAGTCCCATATTTAGGATTACAAGAGGCTCCCTCTCCAAAAATCAGACTTAACATTCAAAGCCTTTGGCACGAATTATTCAGGTTTTGTATCTGAATTCTTATCACAAAACATTGGGGTGAACTTGACAAATCAATGTGCTAATGTGCTGACATTCTACACCTATTTGAATGTGCCCTCTTTTCTGACCCCAACAGATTAACTTAGACATTAGACGTCAAGAGGCAGAAAACAGAGCTGAGCACTGGTACACCTCATCTGCCTTTAGCAGAAAAAAATAAACCCTCTCCCAGGTTTCTCTGACATGCATGCAACATGAAGGCTCTCTCACACACAGGCCAGCAAGGATTACCCTAACTTCACCCCCACACTGCTGCTAAAGCAGAGGAAGTATCTGCCTCATAAGCATTTAGCAGCCTGCCTGCCTGCCTGCCCGCCTCCTCCAGTAAATTCTTCCAGACAGCAGCCTGGCTATAATTAAGAAACAGTAAAACACACACCTAGCGAGGGGCTAGGGCTACCACTTGAGATCAAAGACCACTGGCCCTCAACAACAAGCTTTTTCATCAGAAACCACTGGTTTGTCAAGTGTTTGATCTCCAGTTAAACAGTCTTGCATACTTTGCATTTAGGCTGCAAACAACGTGAGGACAGATTATAATGTACAGAATTAGAGCAACCACAAGACCAAACAGTAAAGGTTCAGAATGTAGGATATTGAGAATGATCTGGCACTTTTTTTCTGGTTTTCACTTATGTTTACCCAAAATTATGCCAAGTTTTTCAAAGAGGAAGCGGACAAATAATTTTTATGGATCTTACATGTGTCCCCGAACATCTAAAGTTTGTTTCCAGTTACTATTGTAAAACAACACTGATCTTGACATCAAAATAAATCATTTTATAATGCTGACAGTTCAGGTTTCATGTCCAGAAATAACATGCAGAGAAAAATTGTAAGAAAAACAAGAAAAGGTTTTTACCTGGTCTAACATCCCTGAGCATCACATGGTCCTGTTTGTTGTCACAGATTTCAACTATAGACAGGAGACTTCTTTAAAGAGCAGATCACTGTTCACTGATTATTAACCAGCATGTGTTTATCACTATAACTGGGCACTGATGTTCACAGTTTGCTTTAAATGAAGTCTTCAAGTGATGTTTTCAGCTCAGAAAATACTATTCATAGAAGTGCCAGTGTCAATTTGAACAATTTTTTTTTTTTAAAAAACCTTAGTTTTATAATTGGATTTTTTTTTTTACTTTTAAAACTTTTACAATCTTCCCATACAAACAACATCATCACTTTTGCAATCCTATTTTCTCATATATATATTTTTTTTTTAAAACAAGGCTCATAGATTCATGGATTTTTAGCAGTATAGTATTTTTGGTTATCACTGTAAAAAAAAACAACATCCTTAAAAAGGTGCTGAAACTTTAATTTAGTGCTTTACTATAACATCCTATATAGAAAATGTGTTGTTTCCCGTTACAGAGCGTACAGTGTACAGAGCACAGCAAGATAAATTCTCTTGATGCTAATAAAAAGTGAAGAGAAAGGCGAAGGAAAGAGTTGATACTTATTATTAGTAGTATTATCAATTGTTTTTTTGTCCGATTTGAACATTTTTCCAAAAATAGAGCAACTACTGACAGGTTGGTTCACTATAGTATGACACCGTGCTGTGCTGCTGCAGCAGCAGACTTTTCAAATCAGCCTTACACTGACTGACCCTTTGAGGGCTGTTGGCGTCTTTAAAGTGACATCCTGCCACAACAGTATTTACAAAGCAAAACTCTCACATCCTTTGTGGCCCCTCTCAGGCCAGAATCTCCTTTGAGATACAACTGTAAATGTCTTAGAGGGACTGAATCTGCCCGAGTGATGAAGTGCTTCCTCCTGCTCCAATCGAAGGAAATGGCCAAATCCTGCAGCTCAGAGGAGGGATTTAAAGGTCAGACCGGTATTATCTTTGTTGAGGACATGTGCTTGACATTGCCATTGTATTTATTGTGTTTATTTTTGGAGATTGTATTTGGGAGTTCACACAGGAGACACTGCAGTTGCTCAGCTTAGAGGGAATGAAGGTGTTTTGATAATCTGTGAGTTCACTGTCAGCGGCTCTGACATTCAACTATCACAGCATAATAAAACACGAAAGTGACAAATAAGACACCAAATTCTGTTTGAATGAATGAAAATACTTCTAGTGATATGAACATATAGTCCCATGAGCATCTTGACTCACAACAGAGGCTGACAGGATTTCCTCCTGTACACCTGATGGCCTGCCAGCCCATGTGACTATGTGAGCATCCTTGGATACTGTCTCTACTTCTTTGTGTCGCACAAACAAAGAACTTCAAGTGCTGTCAGATTAAAGCAGGCAGGCAATAGTGGGAATGTAAGTGTCACTTATTGCACGTAATGGTAATGCAGTTTATTTAGGCCATTTGGAGAAGGCAGAAATGAGCAGCTTGTGCTTTTGTTAAGCAAAATGATTTTAAAAAATTAGCCAATTTCATTTTTCTCAATTGTGAAAACATCAATGTTTCCCCACACATATATTTAATTTGGGCCCAGGTATATAAATGGGTGCCCAAGTACATCTGTCCAACCCATTTGAGCATTTTATACTTTTACAGCCATTCTGTGGAAAATGCTGAACTTGCAGGTATTCTTAACAGCACAGTGACTATCTTTAAGAGTCAGGCTGGACAAACCAGGAACTAAGATGTCACAAGCATTCTGGGAAACTGCGATGGCTATTTTCATTGACCAAATGATTCATCTACTAAGGAAGCATGAGGTCACCATTGAAGTTGAAGATGTTTACCAGGAAGTGTCAGAGCCTGTTTCAAGGAATCCTTCAAAACAGGAAAATGGTCATTTACCATGTTAGCCATCTTTCCCTTGGACTTTATTTCTATTGTCAGGACCTCTTACTTCAGTCTGATTACTGTAAGATTTTAGCCTGAGCCTGTGAGAAAACTGTGCACTGTCTGTCTAACATCATATGGTAGATAGTAAACTCACGTTTCATGCAAAGCTCAAAACAACAGCTGTCAGATTTTTGCTTGTGAATCAATAGCCTTCCAGGGAAGTCAGCCCATTTTACATAAAAATCTCTTCCCGCCTCCTACAAAAAAAAAAAAAATAGATAAACATCACACACTCGCTTTAGCTTTTACTGGCCAGCGACTTGCCCCTGCCTGCGTGTGAGAATCCCCGCATAAGATGCCCTGTTAACAGCGTTATAACCCGGAGAGAATAAAGTGAGCCCCTGCCGAAGCACCTCTGGCCATCCTCTAAGAATAAAACCCTAAGGGGATACACACACACACACACACATACACACACACACTTTGCCTTCTTGCTTCACAGGGATTTAAGTCCCTGAGGTTCTATCGCTCACTATCATCATATCTATGTGTCACTCTCTAAATGGCATCAGTGCAGTCTCAAACTCTGGACAGTTACATCCTAGTGGAACAATAAAATGTAAAAGCACACTGAGCCATGTCTTTGGGAGAATGAGGCTGGTGGTACGCATTTGGTCAAAGAAGTAGCAACGTATGAAATGTCAGACAAACTAAACATTTTGCCCAGCAATTGGGGCTGGATGAAAAGTTAGAGGTTTAGCGGAATGGATCGGAATTCACCCTGCAGGAAACATTAATTTACGTATCAAATTTAAGAGCAATCCATCAAGTTGCTGCAGAGACATTTCACTCAAACCCAAAAATGTCGACTTGCTGGTGGTGGATGAGGAAATGAGTGTCACAAAAGTTGGCAGGATTCATCATCTGGGAAGCATGGATGTCCTCTCAAAAGCTGTCTTTTGTTTTGTTTGCATTGTTTCACTGTATAAGTGATGAATTTGTCCTGCAGTAGTCGCAACACTAACAGTTCTGCTCTGTGAACCATGAATTGGTGCACAAAAGCATTGCAAGCGTGGCGACAAAAACATAAAGATAAACTCTGTAAATCAAGATGAGTCTGAAACACAATGAGGATGCATTTCGATTGCTGAAGTTATGTTAGCTATTTTGTTTTAGGTGAAAATGGAATAAAGTGCATCTAATTAGGGCTTCCGTTTGAAATGTGCCAACTTTCAGAATTATCCGTCCATTCACCAATCAATCAATAATTGCCCATTCCCGACTCATTTTGCACTGCAGGATAAATTCACTTGAGTGATATCTGGCAACAGACCGTTCTTGTTAGGATAAATCATCACAAAGTTCCTACACCATGTTTATCCTTTTAACATGTTGAATCTTTGCTCTGTCTTTTTAGACTGCAGTGTTTCAGCCTGGAACCTCCTTTGAAGTTCTTTGTTTTTGGCTAACCAAGTATTTTCCTTGAATGCAACGATGTTTCGTTGGCGTTCTCTGAGAGATTTTGGCCTGGGTCATTCCCCAATTACAGCTCAAGGGTTTTAGTAGGGGTGATGGGGAGGATAGGATCGCAGACTTTTGTGGAGCACAAAGGAAACTCGTGTTTTATGTTGGGAAGAGGTTTGGGGGGAAAATCCGTTGGGTTTGTGGCTGCAATGGTTGGCCACTCACCCGTGACAAACCTCTGTACAAAAAGCTATTCCTTCTGACCGCCTGAAGAATATCTCCAAGAACAATGTGCTGTAAAAATGCCGTGAGTGCTGACGTAAAGAAAGGCTAAACTCAGGAGTTACAGACATCTTAAATCCATTTGTGTCAGTTGATAAGGTCATGGCACTTTTGTAACGAAGAAACAGGGTTTAAGGGGGTGGGGGACTGTGAGCTTTATGGATGAGAAGGACTTACCAGTCCGTCACAGTTGTTAATGGCAACCGCGGCCCCGGGGACGTCCGTGATGTCACCAATAAAGGTGCAGTCTGTCTTTAGCAGCTCACGGCGCAGTATCCTCTCCGTTGCTTCAGTCTGGTTGGCGCCTTCGCTGGCGTCACCACCAGTGCTGTTGCTGACATTCCCGAAGCCTTCGACCTCATCGTGCCACTCCACCATCGCACCCGGCGCCACCAACTTGTTGTTTGGGTGCAAACGGAGGTGGAACTCCTTCCCGAAGGCGGTGATGTTGAAGAAAAGTTTCTGTTCAGAATCACCGGTGGAAAACACCTCCCTCTTGACGCGCTGCTTGTGAGTGGCGGAGAGGAGGTGCGACAGGTAGTGTCCATGGGAGTCAGTGCTGAAGGGAGTGACGAGGCCGTACTCCTTCAGCCGACTCCTCAGCTGATCTATAAAACAAGATAATAACGATAAGAGCTTTTTTTTCAAGGCAGAAAGAATGAGAAACATCAACAACAATTAACCTTTGAGGCAAATCTAGATAACTGCCATGACAGCAGTAGCTTGCTGCTCTATCTTGATACTTGAAAGGTTAGCACTATGCTACACACCACAAAGTATTCCAACTGGAATTTGCTTGCATGTATTTAAACAAGCCAGTACGGTGGACCTTGGACAGCTCTGATGCAAAAGTTTAGCCTTTACTGTTTTGCCTGTTCACCCGGTGCCTCAGGAAAGGTATGTCTTTAACATAAATGTAGAAGCTGTATAGCCTTGTTCACATGATGTTCTTACAGATGGGTACGACCATAATTTCACCAAGACCTCATGCCAGTGTCTCTATCAAACCATGACGCTTTTAGATCTGACAAAACACCTACAGGCTTAGTTAAAGAGCAGAGAGCAGAGAAGTCTTCCCTCCAGATGTTCATGATAAGCTGTTGATACCAATGTCCATAATACATACCTAGCACAAAAATATGCATCCTTTACTGGATGGTGATCAATGTTATCTTGGCATAGTGCCTCATTCACCTTCGGGCCCTTGTTCACTGACTAATTTGTGGTCAGCTTAATTGGACAAGGAAATCTGTGGGCCTTGAAACACTCTTGGTTTAAAGGAAAATTTCCACCCAGGCTTAGTCTGCTTTTCCAAATGTGTGCAATGGCAGACACATTCATGATCTTTGGGTTGAGTTTTGATTGGGAAAAAATGTAACATGAATATCGAAACCCAGTAATTATCTTGTAGGTTTGACTAGAAGACATTTAAACAGGTGTCAATGGTGAAATTCAAATTACATGGCTGAGGAAATTACATGTTTTACAAATCACAGTGTGCATGCTCTGGACAAATATGATCCAAAGAAAGAGAGCATGCAGTTACAAATCAGCCACTTTGATGATGATGATGATGATGATGATGATGATGATGATGATGATGATGATGATGATGATGATCAGATACTGACACACATTCAGCTGCGCAGAGGCATCCTGATGGCATTTCTCTGAAACTCTGAACATTTCTGTCATAAGACAAAAACCAAAGCAAACTGCAGGCACGTGTCTGCTTTTAACATGCAAAGGCCTTTTTTAAGAAGGCAAATAACTGAGAGTTACATCCAGTTAACTTTACTTTTAAACACGACTGACACACAGTTAATTGTTTGACACAAGTACATGAAAAGGTTGTGCAGGACATGTGTAAGACTGATTTAAGTTCGGACCATGGCATTGCATATTTCACCAGGGTTTGCTTTTTGCGAGAAAGCTGGTGGGACAAATCTTTAAAGGATAACAATGCTAAAGAGTCAAATGGGTCAAAGCGGAGTCTAGAATTAGAGCCATTCATTAGGTGGTGTTTCCAGAGTTGGGTTTCACTGCTTGATCCTCAAAAAGCCCTAGGGCCAATCTCCAGAACCATTTCTGCCACTTCTGAAATGTGAAAAAGAGCAGATTTCTGTGACTACTGATTTTATCAGACCAGCAGTTTGATCTTTTCTTGAAGCTCCTGAAAATTTCAATCTAGCATCATTCAAGAGTTAAGATGCGTCTAATTTTCACGAACACAAACCGAGTTTTGATAGGTCTATACATACGGCAGCCAGTTCCTGCGCCATGGACAGCAATAAATCGTATCACATGAAAAATCATCTTTAATGACAGCATTGTGACTTACTTGGGCTGCCCTGTAAACTGAAGCTGACCCTTGCTATTTCTATGGTAATCACAAGTTTTGCAGTCAACTGGATCTGAAATTTTATCATGATTACAACTTTAACCCCACAACAGTCATTAAAGTGCATCTGATTCCACCCAGGTTATACAAGCTAAAGAGGAGCACAGACAGAAACACGATTCCTGGAACCTTTCATGTGAAATAACAAAAACTGACCTGACTTTGGAAGATAACAGCGTGTTCACGAAGAAGCTCGCTGCTCTAAAGAATCTAAGAAACTACTGATTAAAAGAAAATATTTCAGGGCCTTTAAATTCTCTTTTATCCAGTAATCCATAAAGGCAAGGTGGAAATTATTTGATTGAAGTGTGGAGAGAATTCTAGACAGCCTTACGTTTAAAGAAGCATTGACTTTGAATGGGCCTTAAAAGCTTGGCTTTGCTCAAGTGGAACTCAATATAACACAATATTTACTGAACTGAGCTGCAAATGCTGAACTTTGGATTGGAAGCCATTTATTTTGGAGGAAGGATAAAAGCTTATTTCAAAAGGAGTAAAATTGATCTGACAAAGTGAAAAACCCAGAAGTTGGAGGTTTAACAAGTTTATATTTTAACCGTGAAGCTGTTCTCAAAAGAGGTACAACTCTTCACAAGTTGGAGTGAAAAATAAAACGCATTCAGTGAATGGCGAGACTAGACAGCACTTAGGTCTTCACATTATATTATTCTAAAAGATCAACCACTCCATCATTGAGTCACCCAAAAAGTAAAAAGAAAAAGGATGTGGCACTTCAGTGCACTCAGAGTAGCTCCCATTGTTTCTGAGTCTATTCAAAATGACACCTTCTGTCAAAGTGAATTGGCAAGGCCAGAAAATGTGGAAAGTTTTTGACTCCCTCAATGACATCCACAGTCACAGAGGTAAAATTCCATCTAATATCGATTGAATCTGAATATGAAACACTAAGAACACATCGCTGCAGCCTATTATTATAAATTCTTGACAGGGCTAAGGTAAGGTTGGGGTCATTACATTTTTACCCTGTGAATGATTCAATTCAAGGACAGACTGAATAGTTGAAAAATGGATTTTTGGCCTAATCTAACCTGGACATTTCAGACCTTTCTGTTTTGACCTTTGACGATCAAACAGCCGTTAAAATGTCCCAAATAAAATACTGAACTAGAAGGAACATCTGCAAATTAAAATAAAAGGGTTTGTTTGCCGCCATATATCTCTGCTTTGATAGAAGTATACATCGGACTGTTGCAAACCCTCAGAAGTATCAGATAGAGATGACAGGACTGAGTTCTATCCAACTATGACACATTTATCGGTCCCGTCGATTCACTTGTTTGTTTAGCTTTCTTTGTTGTCGAAGAGATTTCTGCCAAGGCCCAAGGTATACATAATTACTTCGTGTTGCAGGCGGCGCCACCATGTGGTCATTTATGAAGCACATAAGCTCATGACTCTTGAACTGAGATTTACATGTACATGTAAAACCCTCTCCTGGATTGTGTGATGTGAGACAAAACTTAATGTAAAAACATGACCAATTCTTGCCTGAAGCAATTCTGTTCCATCTATCTTTTTCTCAGTGAATCCCACGACAAGTTTCATTTGACCTTCACGTACTCTGGCAACCATTTCCTGATAAGTAATCACAAACTCATTGCAAAGGTTGCTTATCTGAGACGGACTGCTGTATCTTCTATATAGTGTAAAATGTTGATGATATGACCACACACGCAAGTCTGAGCAATCCTGCATGATTTATAGAGGAACACAAAGGAAACATCTAAATAATGAATTCATGTAATTTAAGCTTCACATTCCCAGACGTTAATTCATTTAGTTGTTGCGACATGTATTCTAATGCAAATATGGATCTGGTTTCTTTCCTCTTTTATCTTTCTTCTATTATTTATTATCTTTTTTTGTAAAATATCAACTTCACAGATGAAATAGGGTGAGCCTCATGATTAAATATATTGAAGCATATGAAGGCTGGTTTAGCAGAGCGGGTGTGGAAAAAGTATTAATTGAATTCTTAAGCACTGCGCTCCGGTCTATTTTCTGCTACCATGAGTAGACAATTGCTCCTGCTGTTTCTGTTCTGATGGATTTGTCCATCTGCATGACTGCTATACTACAAAATGGCAACTCTCCAAAGTTGTTCTTTGATTCTTGGATTCTTTGATTGTGAGGGTCTAACGCTGAAACTTGATGTTTATTGCGGAGGTTTTTACTCGCTTGGAGAGCTGATGTTATCAAACCAGCAAACATGTATCGGTCTATCTCGGTGCAACATCTGTATCCTTCAAAGGCCGAGGGATCTTCTGTGTAAAGAGAGCACTGCGACTGTCAGTACTACAGTACTTGTGACGTATTAAAGTAGAAAGCCTTGAGTGGAGACACTGAAGTTTGTTTGTACTTTCTGAGACTGTAATGATGGTTCATTGTGGACAAACACAAACCCTGTGCTATTGCCTTCAAAGTCACCCGATCTCAAACCGCTGGGATATTTTGGGATGCTAGGGATGCTGATACAGCTGCCGATAAAATAAATCGAATTTCAAAATGCACTTCTTCCCCCAGCATACATACAATGATTAGCACTGACAAAGACTGCCTGATGCCTCACCTTGTGAACCCTGAACACACCACAGAGACTTTCACCAATAAGGGAAGACAAAACATGCAAAGCAACACTTTTCACACATCCATGAATATGATGACACAGTCTCACCACATGCCTCAGTTGTCAGTATTCAAGGGGATTAGCCTGTACAGGTGTGCGTGTGTACGTGTTGCGTAACCAAGTCTAAGAACAAAAGCCATATCTGAAGGCTTGAGCGCTTGAGATACCTTTTATCAGAACATTTTCAGTCACAGCTTCTGTATTCTGAGGGCAGATCGTGTGCCGTGAGCTGGATATTAGCCCAGACACTATTCCATCAGCCAATGAGCACTGGAGTTGCAGTGATGCAACACTTAAACTTGAAAGCTTGTGAACTTGAACCGCTTTACCAACGCGAGGATGTAAGATGGCGTTGTGCTGACGTTAGGGGAGGAAACCACTCTGTGTTTCTACACACATGGCCAATCACTATAGAATAAGCATGACTGCTGAATAGTCTGATGCTGATTTCACAACCATAAAGGTTGCTTTATGGGCTTTTAGAGGGAACCAACACTTTGTGTGAAGAACACTTAACCCTTCAGGTCTTAATTAACAGGGCACTGTGTAGTTCTAGAGAAGAAATTCAAAATGTTATTTCTAAAACATCAATGAGGTAAAAATACTAACTAATTAATATTTGCCCTATTTGAATAAACAAGCTGTTCTCAGAGGAAAATAAGGTCCTCAGAACACTGTTTGAAGCTAGAGCGGTGGCAAAGTCCGCCACATATAAGCAAAGTAAAAGAGGAAGAAATTGTGCTGTGCTTTAAGGTCGGTTTGTTTGTTCAGTTTATTAAGTCAAGAAAATGACGAGAGGCCTCATGAAATATTTATTTTCATATTCTCATCTCTCCATCCTCTCCTACTTTTTTCTGATCCAGGTCAGATTCACGAAACTCTCTCTTAAATTACCCTGAGGAGTAATCTTTTCACAGGAAGGCGACATTTATGAGATGTGGTCTTCAGCATAATTAACGCCACCTCAAACTGCCATACAGGGTCGGCGCGCTCCCCACCGAACATGGAGATGTTTTTTTTACCAAAATCCGATGCAAGGTGGTCAAAGTATTATGACAGCGAAATCGATGTCAGAATATTAAACCGTATCTGATGGTTCCCTGTTGGGTGCAACCTGCCTGAGATCTCATGCCCTGACATGCTATTAGGATCTTAATCGTAACTCTCCATAACGTTTGTACTCTGTTTGAACTTTAGACAAAACTAATTATAAGAAAACTGGTGAATGCAACTAGCTGTCATCGCTCATCCCTCGTGGACAAAATCTGCTCATACAGGTGCTTCTTACAAGAGACCCGCGGACGAAAACTGGGAGGCGAAAATTTAAGAGAAACCACATTTATAGGGGCGAAATGGCTTTTTTTTGTTTACAAGGCCGATAATGGCCAAGGAGAGCCGACAGTGGCCGACTACAGGGGACGGGACGACCACAGACGCCGACCGCGACCCGACTGGCAGCTGTCATCTCGCTGTGTGAGGGCCCTCGAAGTGCTCAGAAGATAACGGCGGGTGTAAAAGGATCCTTCGTGGACACTGTTGCAGCTCACTTGTTCCTTAACCTCAGAATGGAGAACAGATGTGCGGGATTTAGAAGTGGAATTCTCTTTCCTGTATAACAAAGCCCTTGAAGCAGTTTTTTCGCTCGCGTAATATAAGCGCGCGTGTGTGTGTGTGTGTCTGTGTTTAGGGGGAATGGTGGGTTTAGTAGTAGGAGGAGGGAGGTGTATCACAGAGCTCCTCTCTCTCCCTCTCTCTCTCACACACACACACACACACACACACACACACACACTCCCCTCCCACTTTGATCTCAGTGCACAGGGGTGACTCTACAGCGCTTTCTAACAGCGCCTGGACAGGAAAACCCCTCCACAACAGCTCACATTTGATTATCAACTAAAAAGATAAACAAAAACAAAAACAAAAACAAAAACGTAAAACAGGACTTACCCTCTCTATCTACTTCACCAGCCTGTAGGAGGGGAAAAAAAGAAAAAAAGCTCGTTAAATTGCGGTTATAAGCAGCCAGAAGGAAATCATACTGTGAGAGTCTGAGATGTCCAGCGGCATGAACACAACCGCCCTGCTGCAGTTTTACTGGATGGGCTTGTAAAGTAGACGAAGAAAAATTAACAAAAATGCCTCTATTTCATATGTGTTATGTAACAGGCTAAACTCACGCGTGTGCAGTGTCAACACGCGTTTTTCACAGAGGAGGCAGTGTGCGCGTCCGAACAAGTCAGACGTGAGAGTTTGGAGACAGCTTTCTAAAAAACCTGTTGCTGCCCCGAACTTTTCTTTTTTTTTATCCGCTCCGGGGCTGAATTTAACTTCACACAGCCGGAGCTTCACTTTGAGAGGCGATGTCGCGCACACACGCGGGCACACACACGGACACACGGACACACACACACACACACACACACACCATACCCGAGGCGACACTTACCTTGTCAGCTGAAGTCAACACAAATCCTACAAGCAGCAGTGACGCTAGTGACAGGACAGCCATCACGAGTCTTTTAAATGATACAAAAAAAAAAAAAAAAACTTTATCCCAACGTGAGAATTCAAATAAAGAAAAAAAAAAAACAACAACTCTCTACGCAAGCGTGACCCGGCTCATTCAAGAAAAAAAAGAGGTGACCGAAGTGGATGTGCGGACTGTGCCTCTGTTTGAGTTCAACAAAAAAGTAGTTCAAGTTTCATTGAAGCAGGAGTGAGGCGAGTTGCGACACTTTTGTCAGTCAGTCAGTGCTTTGCTGTTGACTGAGTTTCTAGAAAGTTTTCTTGTTTTGTTTTGTTTTTTTTTTCGTTTTTTTTTTTTTCTTTTGCTTTTTTTTTGCTTTTTTGGTGGAGTTAGTAGTAGGACATCCCCTCTGCCGCCGGCCGGACAGAGCTGCAGTGTGAGAAGCTCTTGCAACCTGGCACTTGGTTCCCCTGGCTAATAAACGGTGAAGACCAGCCCTGCGTGACGTCACGCTGCCTTTTCTTCGAGCCCGAACACATGGAGGGATGGAGGAGGAGGAGGAGGAGGAGGAGGAGAAGAAGAACTCCCCCCTCCTGAACCTCATCCCAGGACGGGACAGGATGAGACAGAAGGACTGGATCCTTTTTTACTCAAGTGAAAGTTTTAACTCCACAATGAAAAAGTGCTCCACTACACACAACACTGATTCTGATTATGGATTAATGCGTCACAGCAACACTTACTATGGAAGTTAGGCCAAGTAAGACAAAAAAACGACCTTTCCCTTAATAAAGAATCAGACAACAAAACAAGCAACAATCTTCCTGTGAAGCCTCCATAACTTGATAAGATAGTATAGACTTAATAATATAGCTGTAAACATCATATTTTACATTACATGTGAATATGTTTGCTTGTGTCTCACATTTAGTGGCTCTCCCTATGTAGATAAGACCTAAAATGAAAAAAATCCCCTCTCTCTCAGTTGAATATTCAAGCCTCTAGATGGTTTGTTAAAGTTGTTTAACTCTTCTGGACTGTGGATTTCTTTCCGAGAGACTCGTATTTTCCACAACAGCCCAAAAGATATGACATAAGGCACATTCTCAAGTGCCTAGCATCAGTTTGCTATCTAGGGTAACAACCAGCTTCCAGCGCGGAGGAGGTTCTACAGAGCCCCTTCAATTTGTGAGATATCAAAAAAAAAAAATCACGTGTGAGTAAAATGTACAAACAGGTGATGGATGACATGTTGATCAGCCTGATAATCAGATCTTTTTTTTGTCATTTTTTGTCACATTCATTTATTTTCTGTGGTGGGATGTGATGAGGTACATTTACTTAGTATGCCACACATTTGAGGCACTCTTTCCCATTTATGCAACCTCATAAAGTGTTCCTCTATGGGTTGGAGGAGTTCACATATTTGTTACACTTAAGAAAGTATTTAAAAGCCCTCATCAGAAATACATCATCAGAAAGCTGAAAACAAGCTGCCGAAGAAGGAGCTGACTGGACAGCGAGGCAACAGATGCATTGCTGTAGATGAAACTACTCAACAACATTTAACGTAGTTAAAATGAGCTCAACTTTAAACTTCTACAGCAGAGAATCGCAACCTGTACACTAATGCAGCAGTGATAGTGATCCAAAAACGTGCACGTTATTACTGATCCCATTGCTACTGGCAGTAATGATTAATGCCTACCCTTCCTCATCTGAACACATGGTGGGACAGGAGAACAAGGAGAGGCACTCAACTTCTACAACCCAAACTGATTAGGAAACCTGAAAGAGGAACACATACCAGGGCTGCTGATATTAAGGCCATAATATTGAAATATTGAATAAAATATATGTGAATCTGTGTTAAATCAAATTTATACACAAATTCGAACTTTTAATTTTGAAAGAAATGTGTGTTATTGTTTGGCAGAAGTTGCTTTTTTTTCACAGCTACTTCTTTTTACTGCTGAAAGTTCCTTTCTTCTCATTGTATGTGACATATTAAAATATTCCAACAACTGAATACATTTCACATGGACCATTTGTCAGAGCCGCAGACTTCCTCTCTCAGCTGACTGACACACTCTGGAGGGTGAAAGCTGCATGTAAAATGAGCAATAATCTGCAATGATATGAGCCGTAGTCTGTTTCATTATTGATTGCACATCATTTACTTCTTTCTCTCTGTGTCTCTCCTTCCATGTCGGGGCTCTCTCCGAGGCAGAAATGTCATGACTTCAGATTCGGGTCCATTCGAGCATTTAAATATTAATACAAAAAGCCAGCGCGAGCAGCTAGGGACACTTCTAGCCAGAACAGAAGAGACAGCTGTAAAACTTCAGGGGGAATACATGAGCTTAAATGTCTCGGTTGAATTTCCGGCATAACAGACAAATGGTTTCGGGACACTAGCAGTGACATTTATAAATATCAATGGCTTCATACGAACAAGGAATATCCTATTTAAACCCCTTCAGTCTTTAAACTGGGGTACAAATGGCAGCAGGAAAGTGTAGGGGGATCCAGTTTAATTTCCCAGCAGCAGGTGATGAACAGCCCGGTGTCACCAGAGAAACATCTACGGAGGTCAAGCAGGTTATTACAACCCACATATACATTTACTGTTAGGCGGAAACCTATAGTGGCCATCGTAATTATGATGAAAGCAAAGGAGGAGGTCAAGTAATGACTAAGTCTGCATATGGAGGTCATTGGGGTGGATGGTAGGGTCGAACACACTGAGACTTTCACCAAACAGTTGACTTACTTTAACTTACGCATCATACCTAACTTACTTCACATACATTACATGAGTCAAGTCACACATGTGAATAAAGTTAAGTATATTACATATAGTTATTTTAACCATTTTATTTGAACCTAACCAAGATTTTTATTTTTTGTGCTTAACCAAACTGCTTAAATTTAAGTTACACAGCCAATACAATTCTTAATCCAAACCATAATATTGTCCCAAATCTGCCCGACTACTTTTGGTGCCTAACCCTAACCTAATAGCGAACACTTTATGTTAACCATGTGACGAAGACAGTCTGTTAGGATGGAGGTCCTGCATTAATCTCACTGTCCAACAGTCACATGTTGCTTTGGGAGTGATTGCCAGTCGACCTATTCAGTGATTTGGGTATGAGGATTGTTTATTTATGTGAAAGCACATGTTCTGCAGATAATTCCCCCATGACATGTATTATTAATTCTCTAGAATACCAATATAACATCAGTGTTAAACCCAACATATCTTTATATCAACACAGCTGAATAGGTCGCATGTCAGTGACTCCCAAAACAATATGACCATTGTAAACGGAACAGCGTCAGGTGTACTGGGCCTTCATCGTACTGTTCCTGTTTGGTTGTGGTTTGGGTTGCTTTTGTAACTTCACTTGCAAACGTACCTATGCTACATAACTAACTCACACTATATTATTACTGCAACAAAACTTCACTATGATAGTAAGTTAATCCAACTCATTGTCAACTTCTAGTTTCACACTGGACATAAACAGCAGTCTCCTGAAACTTCTATCGTTGCCTTCATCCCTGAGCTTGTTCAACGACAGACTTCTCTCTCTTTGTTCTATTCATCCTTATTTCTTCCTTTACAGCCAAACTAAAAAGTAGGTCAAAATACCTGCTTCCATAGTTTACCTATATTGTCGTTTTTCTGATGAGGACAGGCTGGTTGATCTAGCAATGGTCTTTTTTAGCTGATCGAGATTAAGCTGGGTTAAACTACTTCAAATACAGCCTAGATTTATATACAGTGAGGTAGGTTAGACCAAAGGTTCCCAAGCTCAAGGTTGGGCCCCCTCCAGAGGGTCACAAGATACATTTAAAGAGTTAAGTAGGTAATAATTAGGAAAATTCAAAGTTCTTCAGCACATATCTGTATTAAATTTGGTTTGACCTCTTTGGACCTCGAACAGTTTCAGTAAAACCAGTGAGCTCATTTTTGTTTAAAGGAGTACGCCACCCCTAGGTGAAATTGAGTCACTCCCCGCAGTCCCTAGAGTTGGATGAGTGAGCCAAAGCGTTTTTTAGCCGACCAAGCCATTGTCCTAATCTAGAAATGCCGCGGTTAGCTTTAGCTTAGCGTAGTCGCTGTAATCCGGAGTGTCCAGCTAGCATGTCGTTGCAAAAGTGAATCAAATAACTCAAGATTTTTTGTAATTATCTCTCGTGACCTATACATTCATATCGAGTACACATATAAATGCAAATTAACACGAAGGGATTTACTAGACCAATTTATATCTGGAACTATTTGCGGCCACAACACAGGCAAAGCACCGCTACCACGCGCAAAGACACCACTCAGCACCTGAAAAGCCTCAACTTCCGTCAATACACCAGCGTGGCTACTAAGTTCTCTGCCTCTAGGAAACGACAATGCGAGTCGGACTAACGTGAAGTTTCCGTGATAATGTTAGCAATGTATAAACCAAGGAACGGTAAAAATTATAACGTTACTTACAGGCATGGATGATGAACTCTGTTCTGCCTCTGTACTGAAAATGGATGGGACGGCCGTATCCTTCAGATGTAGCAGCATCTTTCTCGTAGCATACTGCATTTTCTCTTCGTAGTCCTCCGGTTTAAAATGCTCATTGCAAACACGATATTGATTGATTTTATCCACTGGTGTTGTTGCAGGAATGTCGAGGACAGCAAGATTTCTTCGTTCCACTGGTTTTGGAATTCTGTGAAACATTATGTTCGTGTATGTCCTCTGCTTGTTATCGCAGCCCTTCACACAGCAAATAACCATTTTTCCTCAGTAGATGTGAAACTAACTTCAAACTACTAACGTAACAACCTTACTGCAACAACTTCTTCTCTTACTGCAACTACATGCAGGTAACACTGGAAGTTGTGGTGCTGCGTACTGTCAGTGTATTGACGGAAGTTGAGGGTTTTCGGGTGCTGGTCTCAGGTTTCAGGTCTTTGCGCGTGGTAGCGGTGCTTTGCCTGTGTTGTGGCCGCAAATAGTTCCAGATATAAATTGGTCTAGTAAATCCCTTCGTGTTAATTTGCATTTATATGTGTACTCGATATGAATGTATAGGTCACGAGAAACAATTACAAAAAATCTTGAGTTATTTGATTCACTTTTGCAACAACATGCTAGCTGGACACTCCGGATTACAGCGACTACGCTAAACTAAAGCTAACCGCGGCGTTTCTAGATTAGGACAATGGCTTGGTCGGCTAAAAAATGCTTTGGCTCACTCATCCAACTCTAGGGACTGCGGGGAGTGACTCAATTTCACCTGGGGGTGGCATACTCCTTTAAAGTTTAGAGGGGATTGTCTGCTGTAAAACATTTCAGGCTGGTTCCACTTAGGCATGTAACTTTCCCCGATGCCCCGAGACAAGATAATTAAACAAGTTCATTAAATTGGAGAGATTAAGTTGTATCAACATCTGTTGAACATTTTCTCAGTTTTAGAAGTCACGCAAAGATCTGAACAACTGTGTGTGTGCAGTTGAAGCCACTTGATACCAGACATAGAAAACGGCAAAATAGTAAGCATGTAAGAAAAAAAAAACAAAAAAAAAACACTGCAAGTTTCCATCATGCATGTTTTCTACAAACTACTAGAAGACATGCATGCATGTTAGGAGGTCTGTGAATATGGCGATCATGATTGTTTACAAATTGACTTGAATGCATTCAGTGAACTCTCAGCAGTTCATTGATTCACCTCATTATTTGTGAGTTAAGAAACTAGATTTAACTCGGAACTTGACAGGAACTTGACACTTAGTTAAACTCTTAAAAGATTCATTTGGTTCCACTAAATTCCGTCATGACTTTTTGCAATAGCCATGTGAAATGTGACAAGAGGCAGACACTGTATTTTTGCGAGGGGTCATAACTCAAAAAGTAAGAGAAGCACAGGTTTTATCTTGTGTTTTATAATTTGCTCATGTGTTTTTTTTTAAGAAGAAGATATTGGATATTAATCCAAAAAAAAACCCTTGGTGTCAATTATGTTCCACAAAGTAAACTTTCAAATATTATCAAATATATTTTAAATACAAAAAGGAAAATTACGTATGGCTACCTCAAACGTATGCAGTGGTAGAGTTGATTCTTCAGCTTGAATATCTCAGCTAGACCTGCACAGAGCCAGCTGACCCAATACCCCTACCCACCAGGGGATAAAAGATGTATCAAAACATGTCTGTTAGGTCAATTCTGCTGCCAGTGACATTGGCCTGGAACTGTAGCTGGTCCCCAGGCACAGCACGGTGTCCGCACACGGCTTCTTCTGCTTCTATTAACCTCTCTGGAAGGCGAGTAAAGTACATTATATGTAGAAATATTCCAAAAGCTTCTTTTAGTCCATTCTCACCTTTGACCGCTACATTTCTCACTGTTCGCAGCTTGCGTTGATGTTTTATTCTGACGAAAAGCTGAAATTTTCCACTCATAGCCTGAATTTGCGGTATGATTTCCTTTTCTCAACACTGAGACAAAGATCTTTATAGTAATTTGCTGACTTCGGTGTCTTTGGAACGGAAAGGCATTTCTGTTGAAGGGTTAGAGGGCTTGCTGAAAGACATCAGCATTAATGGGGAGTACATAAAAGGCAGTCCTGCAGACAGAAAGCTCATATGCTTCATTTTATGTTTGAATCAAACAGCCAGACGAGACAAGACAATCAAAATGGTGTGATTGTTATCCTCCAATTAGACCACATTATACATCGATCTTTTCTCATTAAGCGCAGTCTGTAATATGCTTCACAGATGCGAGAAAAAAGAGAAACTAGAATAATTAGAAAAATAAACAAAACAAAAGTAGTGCTGTGTATGAACATTTAAAGAGTTGGACAAAAGCCACGCCAAAGTAAGTTTAAAAAGTAATGATTCACATCACGCTGTGTGAGACTGATCAAATGTGCACATTTTGGTATCAAGCTGTGTAAGACTTTCTGATGAGCACTTTGAGGCAGGTCCCATTGTGTGATGAACTGGTGCACATGAAGGAAATAAAATGCAAGCATTGGTCTGCGAGGCATACTAGCGTCGATTCATGCTGTATTCAAGTTTCCCGTTAAAGCGTTTCTGTGGCTCTGAACTGACAGCTCCAACTTCTCAGAAAGTTAGTTCCTATATCTACAGCAGTCGCCAGGATCAAATGTTGGCTAACATTTCTGCAAACGTCACATTTGTATGTGTCATAAGTCCACGTACCATGTTGATTTTTTTATATGTGACATTCACATTACATGTTACTGACCTGACCTTCATATGAGGAGGTGAAAGGGATGGTTGCGTAGTTACATGCGACAAGGCTGCCTAGTCAGCGACCACAGTTCAAATCTATTTTTCAATATTTGTGAGTGTGAAACAACTGGATATTTTTAAGGAGCCCCCTTGGCAATTTCCAGACCACTTTGTGGTGACAAATTCTTTTCTTTTTTTTTAAGGTAAATCGAGATTGATCGGTTGGGTGATACAACTGATTTGCAACAGATAATTTGTTCTGAAGGAGACATAAAGCAGTTAGATTACATGTTTTAATGACACACTGATTTGATGGTTGTTAAAGGATACAGTCTGGTCTCGTTACGTAAGGAAAACATTTGAAGTGACCTGAGACATTTCACCAAACCCAAAGTGCTTTTGTTGTCTATACCTTATCCACAGATGGTACCCAAGATGCAAACCTGGACTCTTGGGCGGAAGTCTTGCACTCTGTGCGCCCTCCCTCCATGAAAACCTCCCATAACTCCTGTATGGTACTTATTTGTGGGACAGGGTCAAACTACAGATGGTTTTATGTCCTCTGCCAATTGCAAAACTCTCTGAGGCAAATCTGTAATCTTGAGCCATGTAAACGAAACTGACTTAGTTTGTCGATGTGGATCACAGCAGCAATCACATTGTGAGACATTGGTCCGACCCTGTCAGAATTCAGACGCAGGCTGAATCAGCCAGTTTCACTTTCTGATAGATGATAATAATCATGCATTTAATTTGTAGGGCACTTTTCAAGATCTTTCAAGATCCATGCAGATTTCTCTCATGACTGGACAAAATCTCACAGCACATATAGTGTTAAGTCACAAAAATGAAGACTTGAGACTTCACACAGTCTAAATATGTAATCATTTAGCCTATATAAGGTAATATGTAGTACAACTTGGCCAAACAGCTGTGAGCCCTCTTTGGCAATGTTTTGTTGACATGCTCCACACAGTCTCACCTGTTCAGTGCAAACAAACCAAAACACGATGCATCAACCCCCCGTCCCCCCTGAGCCCTGAGAGCCCTCACTGTGTGAGTCTGCACTCAGGCTGCATCACACATGGAAGACACATGATCATATATCACTGCTTTTATTGGGCACAACGAAAGGGTCGTTAGAGGTCTGTGTCAAGACATTCTGTTCATTTTCCTCACTCTCACAGCCTCTCTGTCACCCTCCTTTTTTTTTTCCTCCTCCCCCCTCTCTCTCCGTCTGCACCGTGATGACATGAAGCTGCCTTCTCACTCCGCCGCAGGATTCATTAAACGACCCGATAAGAAAGAGGAAATATAACAAGGCCTCCGTCGCCGTTGTTTGCTTCTGCTTGGGTCTGTGATTGAGCCCTCCCAGACCTGGCTCAGTTGGACTGTAGGTGGGCTGCCTGCAGATAAGGAAACCTAATTAACTGGCACATCTGCAAGCCTCATGGCCTTACAGGCAAGGGAGACTAGCGACAGACAGAGAAAGGTGAGAGAAAGTAGGTGACGGGTTGAGCAGAGGCAAGACAAGGGGAAAAGAAAAGAGGGGCCAGAAGGCCCAGACTCAGAGGTGAGGGATGAAGGAGGGAAGGAAAACAGAAGAACTGAGAGATGAGGGCAGCTGGGCGGAGAGCAAAATTGATTTTCTTTTTAAGGAGTCAAGGTTTCCTAGTTTGTTAGTTTATCAACATCCTGTTCATCCTTGATCCGCCACAGAGACACAGACCCTCTGACTTCCTTCATCTGGCCTCAGAGTCCAACATCTGGTCTTTCTCACAACCACAGATCCAGACAAATAAGTTGCTGTTACAATTGGCAGTGAATCACATGAGGCAAATTGAAAGCAGGCCTCTGCGGCGAAACTGGATTTCAATGCAGATACCGCAATAAAACATTTTACTCAAGAGGTCACAGGAAAAGATTTTATTGTTTCTCTTTCATACATTTTTTGGGAAGAAGGTCTTGAAGGATATCGCTCGAGAGAACAGATGTTTTCTGCTTACACAGGTGTGGGTAACAAGTCCCCCTTCACTTATCGTCCATCACTCAAGCAAGAAATACACTTGTATGATTCCTCTGAGTGGGACAAATTTAATTAGTGCGGAATTATTTCACTGTAAAAAAAAAAAAAAAAAAAAAAAGTCTCACAAGATTTCTGCGTCATTACATTTTATACAGGCTTAAAAGAAACGGCAGGACCCCCTCAATTTCCTGTTTTTCATGCTGTGCCTATAAAACTCCCTTCCGACTGCCATGAACCTCTTCATTTATCACTAAGAGCCCAGTGGCGCTGTGCAGTGCACAACTGTTCCTCCTCCCCAGTCCCCCACTGGCCTGCACTCACACTGCTCATGTTGTAGAAAAAATGGAGAAACACACAGAAAACATGACTTTACTGGTTCGTTTTTTATCTCTTTTTTGTCGTTTCAGACATTGATGGCCCTCTCACATTCCTCGTTTTCTTGATTATGCAAGGCGGCATAGTACACATGATTATCCTTCATGTCCACCTGTGCCACCCGAATCGCGCCAAAGCACACCTCTTCCCACCAGGCCGGAGCCAAGTAGGTTTACCGTGCTTGAGTCCGGTACGGAGTGCTCACGTAAGTCCAACAAACTGGACTTTGGGGGACTAATAATCAGCGTCAGAAAGTTACCCAAAATACAGTTCAATTTGGAGTGTTTTCAATTCTTGCTGTGTTATACTTCTACTCCACAACAGACAAATATTGTACTTGATACTGAACTACATTATAGTCAGTTAGTCAGTCAGTTGTTTGCTCTCTCTCTCTCTCTCTCTCTCTCTCTCTCCTCATTTTCAGGACTGAATAAACAAAGACACAACTGTGCACTGTTTTACTTTGTTGATATTTAAACTTAATTTTCTTCTGAAAACAGCTTGTTTATTCAGTTCTGGAAAAGATAAATATTTCTGAGTTTGTATTATTGCTTAATTAATGTTGTAAACATTAGAATTCTGAGTTTGAATTTCAATGCGAGAGGAGTCTAGTTAAGGTCCTTTGCCCTAAGATGTCGATGTGCAATTTCATGCCCTTTATCTTACAAGACATGTCACTTTGTGCAAACAAAACTGTATTGTATCAAAACATGATTCAAATATAGCTATAAACATATAGATATATAAAAATACTTAATAGTTTATAATTGAATAAAATACACCTGGAATTGTCCAGAAAAAGACAATTTGTCCTACTCGGGGTTCTCATATACCATTTATTTTGACAGAGATGAGAAAAAAAAATGTTGTTTGTGTTTATAAAGAAAAGAGAAGAAAAACAAATTATTACATTTGTGGTGGGAACCCATTGTTTCAAATGTCTCTAATGACAGCCTGTGTGTGCCTCTGGTCTGGGCAACTGGTATTCAGACAAAGAAAATGAATACATAGCTCCAACACATGAGTCTAATTTGTATAATTTTGCCAAGTGAGAGTAATCCCCATGAGAGGACGGAGCCATCAGCATGGGGAACGGCTAACCTAATTACAAGATGTAGGTATGTGCTTTGAAAGTAGGTTTCTCTAAAACGACAACTATCATCGCGTTCGAACAAAGCTGACCCCCACTTGGATTATAAAAGGGGGCACGCTGAGCCATTTCAGAGAAGGCATCTGGATTGTTTTCTTTTCTCTCTTTCACGCTTTGTCCCGAGACACAAAAACGCACCCACACAATGCCTTGTGACGTCTAACAGCGAAGTTATGCCAGAGTCACAATGTGCATCTAGGTGGTGAGCCGAGTAGATGCCCCCATGGGGTCAGCGCTGGTTTTTGTCCCCTAGTGTCACCACAACAGAAGGAAGGTAGGGTAATAAAATTTCTTGGCGCTAAAGGAGACATTCCAACAGAGGGAGGGGAGCGTCGGGATTTGACATAATTTAAAACATGGTTGTCATATTATGAATGGGAGCTCCTGCTCCCTCCTCCACAGTGGAAACAATTTCTTTTTCTCTGTTTTGTTTCCTGCGGCTCTTACGTCAGCATGAGTGCCTCTAAATAGCTTTGTTTGGGAACAGGACAAAAACAATTAAATTGAGGGCAGAAGGGCAACTGTAGTGTGTTACAATAAGCACAAGAAAAGAGGGGAATGATTAGACACAGAATCTGCAAGGATAAAAAGCACGTGATCTATTCAGGCGGGCAAGGTTTATGAGGCAGCACCATTTTCAGTGTCATAATCGGTCTCTTGCATGATTTCTGTTCATCATTATTCAATATTTATTCTCTCTTCAGATTCAGGTTGAAGTATAAAATATATATTTTAAAAAAAACAACAACAACAACACTGAATTTCTAATCAATATATGTGGTTCCCCTTCAAGTGTGACAGATCCCACCAGGTTTATGGTGCAATATATAAGAGAGCAGTTCTTTGGACAGATCGATGACCTACAAAACACAAACCTGCCATCTAGTGACACCAATTCCGTTTAGCCATGTCCTGCAGTGTTTATTAGATGATAGTTTTCTTGAAATTAATATAGTATACTCAAGTACTAGCTTCAGTACTCAATGGAGTGATATAGTCACAGTATGAAAAAATAGTAAAAAAAAAAAAAAAAAAGAAGAAGAAGAAGAAGAAAAAAATGTCACCAAAAAAAAGAGTGATCATTCATCCAAATAGTTCATCTTACAGTTACACAGTTAATCAAGGGTGCTTAAAATCCTGTCAAACAAACGCTGTGCCGACCGTGGATAAAATGTTGTGCTCGTCTATGTGTATGTATTCTAGAGGCCCCTGAAAGCCCCAAATGCATGCCTTTGGATAAATGGATCATTTTCTGTCTGCACTCCCATTTAACACTAACCGTATAAAAGAGATCATCCCTGATAGCAGGCATTAGCCAATTATCCAGTGAGCCCAAATCCGAGCTGTAGCAATTTTTGTCAGTCAGCTATAATGATCGTCTAAGCTTGGCAGAACCTGTGAATTCTCTTTATTTTGTTCAATTTTTCTCTCCTTTTCTCTCCTTGGTTATCTTTGTTGGTCGTGTTTGTTATTGGTGGATAAGCATTTTTGGCTTTTTTTTAGCAGAGTAACTTTTTTTTTTTTCTTATTTATGATGTAACTATCCTGGAATGTCTCTTATTTTAAACGACTTAGCAGGTGATGTTTCTTGACACCACTTTGCTGTTTCTTCCCCATTAACTGAAGAAATAAATGGATCCCTTTGCACATGAGAATGCAACCACTGGTGTCCTGCATTCTTTGATTCCCCACCATCCCTCTGCCGTTTCTAGGGGAACAGAACCAGCAGAGCCTCTGACAGTCTGTGAATTTCAACGACCCTCGGCAGCAGAGGATTTCATGCAACCCTGGCAGAGGCAACAGCCCCCGCAAAGACTTGCTGACCAGGGACATCCTCGTGTGTCACTGAAAATGGCACACAAACAGCGCTGACAGTCGCTGTTTTCTGCTTGTCTCCACATACAATGAATAATGCTTGGTGGGTTCAGTGAAGCTGAGGAGGACTTTTCTTTCAAATATAGTGAGTGATGTCAAACTGCCTCTGAACACTGTGACATCAAGCACTGGTGTGTGGCCAGAGGGTCTGACAGAAGTGCTGCCATTGTTGCTCTGCCTGTCATGCTTTCTAGACTTTCTCTAAATGTATGAGAATAAGACACAGTGGCAGATTAAATGCTGTAAAAAAAAAAAAAAAAAAAAAAAAAAGTCATTGATTTATAAAGGGAAACAACAACAGAGTTTTCATTTTCAGTATGTCAGCCATTAATTTTACCTGCTGGAAATGCAGGTTTTATCAGCTGCAGCTAGCTAGCTAGATAACATAAATACCGTGAACTGGTTTAACTTTTATTTGTTTCAGAATGATTTATGAATATGCATTTGATGGTTACATACATGACACAGTGCTAACACAGCATTCTGCAATGGTGATAATTTCAGGAGCTCTCTGTTACAGTGGTCACTATGTCAGATTAGGCTCAATAGTCACACATTCTTACCATGACCTTAACAGGAGAGCTGGCAGACTACACATAGGTCTCATACCTTTTGTCATGACCTACATGATGTCATCAAGAAGGAAGTCCTACAGATCACATCACCATGATGTTGTGCTAACAACTACCAAGCCCCCAAGATAGGGGGCAGGTCTTGAATCCATCTTTAATTGTGGCCAAACTGTGTAATTACAACAGCATGTGATGCTCTGGGGCTCAAAAATAAATATTTTCCAGCCACAGAAGCATCAGTAAAATGGTGAATACCTTTTTTAGGAGCCAAATGGAAAATGCTATGTGTCTTGTCTTGTTTTGTTTTTTGTTGTTCTGTTATTTTTATTTATTTATTTTTTTCTTTTTGCTGCTGTTCTTCTTGTCACAACTTCTTGAGTTTTTAATGTGGAGCATTTTAATGTGGAAATTATACTGTTTTGTGGGGGAAAAAAAAGAAAAAAAAAACATAACAGGCAAATATTAGTTCCATACAGAGTATTTATAGTTTTCATTTGTTTAAATTGACTAGTAGGGAGCTTTGGCACGCAGTGATACATGGGTAAAGCGCATCTGACCAATTATGACCTCCGCACCCCCAAACAAATGTTATAAGCCAACACTGGTTTTAGGGTATGTGGGGCTGGAAAGGGTGTAAAGGGATTCACTATTATTTGATTTTGTTCACTACTCTAGGAATAAAAAAAAGGATGTGCCCATGGAGGCAGGCATACAAAAAAAATGCAGAATCGTAACTTGTAATTTGAAAAGTAGCCCTATAGTCAGCAAAAGTCTGATGTGAAACAATGCGTCATTTGACTGACTTTTGCTGACAAATCTGCCAGCGGGCAAGATGTAGGGAAGTAAGACAGTGGTCACTTTCGTAATACCACCCAAATCCGTAAGATGTCCATATAGCTGCTTTGTGCAAACAGAATTTCTTACATGATGCATCAAACTGACAATCACAACTGCCAATCAGACTTTACAAAGCTTCACCAAAGACTCAAACTTGAAATACTGTTGTATTTGAAGAACTTCCTGGAGTTGTTTCTCTGACACACAAAATTTACTTTAGTAACACACAGCTGTGAGCATCTGCTCTCTTTTCTTTGACAGCAGTGTTTGTCAACAGCACTCAAACATGTATTGTTGTTTTTTATCATACATGCAGTTTTAAGAGTGCTGAATTCCAGTGTAAACTTTCAAAAAATGTTTCCAATTAGTGTGTAGTGTTGGCAGATAATTAAAGAAAAGAACGTTTCTCTGTCAGGCTTTAGATATGCCTTTAAGTGGCTCTTTAAATGAAGAATGCACTGAACCCACTAGTTTGGTTCATTAGGTCCAAAACAAGGGGAGAATGTGATTCCTGTTCACAAGTGCACCAACAGGTATAAACATTAAGTAATACAGGTAGCTCGTCAGTTGGAGAGTTTAGGCAATTCCGTATCACCAGGACCCACTTGTATGCTTCTGTGATACACTCCAGTCTTTACGAGCAGCCTCAGGCCACTGCCATGTCTACGTTCATGCTCTCACTAATGAGGCCAACACAGGTGGTTGAAATCCGTCTCATGAAAATGCAGGACTGCTCCAAATTTTCAAGTAGAGTTTCGTCTTGTATAGGCATGTACAGCGCTTAAAAGAAAACAAAAACATGTAGGACACACATTCAGCTGTTTGTTTGTACCAAATGGATAAATGAAGTCATTTTTATTCAGCATAATCATCAACACGTACAATAGGCTCCACATGCTTTTGCAAAATCCAGTAAAAACAGCTTTCAGGGAAATGAGGCTCAGCATCCAGTAGGTTTAATCAAGAACACTGTTTTGATGCTCATTCCTGAAAATTTCCTCTCTCGCTCTTATTCTTAATCAGCTGACTCTGTGCATTTTTCCTCTCTGTGTTGAACTAACCAGATATTGTGTGTGTCCTCATTAGGATGGGATTTTAACATTATATTAACTGGTGATTACACAACAGTGCATCCAGGGTATTGTTGCCGAGCTACAGAAAGTTAATGTAACCAGGAGTGTAATGAATTACTCCCTATAGGGAGAAAATTGCTAAGGTAATGCATCACTTTTTCCAAGGGTAATGAGTATTGAGTGATATATTACCTGTTTTGAGCAACTACCCCACTTTGGGAAACAAAGTACTGTTCTTGTAATACACATTTCTCTGGATCGAATGTGAATCACAAATAATAATGTTGAGCCAGATGAGTCCAGGTGTTGCTCACAGTGAGAAATATGCCTCCAGAGAGGAAGATCCAGAGATCTATAGCTCCCTATCAGTCCTTTGTCTCTTTTTCTGTACAGACAAAGCAACGTCTCCGACGAAGTTTAAAATTACCCATTAATTAGCACCGTAGTCTAATTTGGTCCGCTAATGAGCAAAAAATACTCTTCACTTTTCATAACAGCATAAAGTTTTCTTTTTTTATCAGAAATGTGTTTGGGACTTTGATAGGACGGCTTCAGAGATGACAGGAAACTGGATAAGTGGCCAGGGGGGTGAAGCGCAGCAAAGGGCCCCAAGCTGGGACTCGAACCCTGGGCCGCTGCAGTGAGGACAAGGCCTCTGTACATGGGACAACCACTCCACCAGCTGAGCTTATGGGCACCATTCAGTAACGCTATTGCTATTGCTTCAAGGAAATTATTTTGTTGTCTTTTGGTCAAGTTTTACTCACAAATTTTAACTAATGTTCTTGTGTTAGAAGCAGTTTGGTAAGTTGTATGTTTTTGCTATCACATTAGCGATGGGGACGTTTCGTAAAAGCAAAAATTCAATTAACATAGCTTTGATGTAAGAATTATGTTGGAGTTTAGGATGGTGCTGAAACAGGCAGAAACATAGCAGGTACTGTGACTTATTGAACAGTGTAGAAAATGTGTTATAATACTATGTACTATGTACTAGTTTTGATTTATTAATGCACAAACTCTTGTCAGAACACAGTTCCTGATGTTTTTTTGGATTCTAGTTACACACATTAAAGACATCCCTCCCGCTGTCAATCCGTGGCTTTTTTTTTTTTTTTTTTTTTTTTCAGCTGAGCACAGCCATCTCTTACTTCCTCTGCCCTGTCACACAAACCACTGAGACAATGGTGAATAATAAGAGCTGAGCGGTGCACTCGCAACCCCTGTCTCGCTCTGCTTTCATGAGTCTCACTTCCACAGGAGAAACCCAGTGGAGACAGCCATAAACTGAGCCCAAACTGTGAAGGAGGTGAATTAGTGGCCCCCATATGGAGATAGAACTGGGTCATGGTGCCCTGTCTGATCGTTTTACACGTCACCTTGTAAACACCAGATGAAAAAGACTACCACCCAAGCATTACTCATCTCTTCAAGCTGCTGTCTTGTGCATTTCCTCTGCTACTGTATAACATATCAGCAGTTGATGTTGACAAGGCATTTACGCTCAGGTTTTATTGTGTCAGAAAGTCTCTGTAAGCCTGTGTGTGTGATGGGGCTGAGTAAGGGTGTTTTCAAGTCCTACCACCATAATAGTCTTCCTCGAACTGCTTCTGCTGCTGCACACGTGGACTGTGCAGCATAGTGCGCCAATACTCCCAAAAAAATATTTTTTAATGATGTGACTTCAATCACCTGTGACATATGAACACTTGAAAGAAATGTGTATTAGTCAGTGTTGCTGAGTAAAAATGAAGAAGTGGTAGAGCACAGTGCAAAACAAAGGTTTTTAACTTAACATTTGGTGCATTTAAATTATGCATTCAATTTATTGTCAAAAAAGGGTCAGAAAAACAATCAAATCTGTTACTTAAAGGTTCCCACAGTGAAAGGTGATGGTTTCAACTGATGTTTTATCAATGTGACAGTCACAACTTTGAATTACAATGTTTAAAACAGAGTAAAGTGGCATTTGAGTAGCCGAAACTTGTTCATTTTTGTTAGTTTTGCTTCATGAATGAGTCAATCACTTGTAATGATGTGGCACTATTGATTGGATAGCAATGTATTTGTGTATTTATATAGATCAGGAGTATCTGATAACATACCGGACATCCTGCCTAGGTTATTGGACAGTTGGTAAATGGACCTGCATTTATAGAGCACTCTACTGGTCTACCAACCACTTGCAGTGCTTTATAACACTTTCCACATTTACCCCTTCACACACATTCACACGTCAATTGCAAAGGCGGCCCACTCCTGCATTAGGGGTGATATAGTGCTTCCTAATCAAACCGCCCTAGAATATGTCTATGCTATACCACTCACATACTGATGGAACAGCCATTGGGAGCAATTTGGAGTTCAGTGCCTTACCCAAGGACGGTGTGACATGAAGCCAGAGCCGAGGATCGAACCACTGACCAGCTCCACCTCCACTGCCACAGCTGCCCTCAGGGGTGCAAATCACATATGAGGTGCAAAATTAATGCAAAATGAAAGCCATGGAATGTCACTTTTACTTAGAATAACAGCTTCAAAATTATTTTAATGGTACAGCATCACATAATAGGGTGAATCGTGTTTCTATCTCAGCCATTCCAACCATCATCACTTGTTTCTACTCTGTGTAACAGTGCCAGACTCCTGTTGATGCTACAGTGTCTTGTAGTGGGGGATTGGTGTCTCTGTCTCAGCCACTCTGCTGCACTATGTAGCATCAGGGAGAGGGTACGTTCACAGCGCTACATACATGTTTACTTCAACGCGCATGTTTTCAACACATAACATCATTATGACGTAATGACTCTTGTTTGTAGTTAGCACCTACATTAATCTAACAAATAACAGACCTGGGATTTGTATTTACAACAGTGGTGTCGCACTCAGAAACTGTGGGCACTGGGTGTCAATTTCTGCACACTTATGTGTACACATTTTTTCTATAATAATTATGGAGTGACACTAATAACAGTTGTTTGCTTTTGAGCAATTGATTTCCCTACAGTGGGTGTTTCTTGGAACATTTGATGTGTAATGTTATTGGAGTCTCCCCAACTATGCATTCCTATGTATATTTCAATGCAGAGTGAGCCCAACCAGTAGAAAATGTTCTTATCATTACATTTTGTTATCTAAGAAAAGCCTTTTAGCCTTTGTGCCAATGGCAGACAGACAAAGATTGAAATCAATAAAAGAAAGGAAAACCTGCGCAAGAGCCTGTACAGAGGTCACTACTCAGGGGTTGGACGTGGTTGGAGACTTGAGGATAGGCTGACATATTAGTTGCTGCAACAAAAATACAAAAGTTAATGACGTCACAGTGATGTTGACAGTGCTATGACTCATCTTCCCCTCAGTGTCTGACCACTTTGTTCATCTCTATATCTTACATATCGTGTAAGAGTCTCTCTGATACTGTCTGTTTTGTTTTGCGGACATTCTTATTTATCCCTGGTCCGGAAGACTTCCCACACAGCTAACCTTCGAGAAACAACCATCTTGAGCAGGCCTGCCCACCTTCCAGCCCAATGGAATATTTACCAAAAGCAAGGAACATTTTTACATATAACCAGCCTAGGGCCATGTATTCAGGCTGATGTTTATGCATACATTAATGACGTTCAAGAAAGAAGGACATTATTCATTTTTTGAGTGGAAGACAGTGCAAATGCAAAACAAGGCTCCTGTCATGAAAGGCTAAAATGAGTAAAGGCCACAGCTTTAATAAATAAACATAGCACGTAATCACACACACAGCAGGAAATGCAGTCAGCCGGAAAGAGGAAAAGGGCAGGAGTGATTGCCAGCGACCTGGGTTATTACAATCTGAATTTAAGTTTTGAATAATGTGTTGTTCCCATGATACAGAGTATGATGATAGAAAGGGTTGACATGGTTTTGACGACTTCAAAGCTATATAAAAAAAATTGACAAAACTGCATGTTAAGGGGTTAAATAATACAATACAGATAAGAGACACATTCAAGTCTCTGTCTGTTTTCATCTTGCTGTGTATTCCATGCAGTTGCATCTTGCTACATCTGCCATGCTTGATATGCACTGATTGGTTGAAATTCATCTTGTGATGATGGGAAGGTGGTGTACAATGGTGCAAAATGAAAATGTAAGGACCAGAAAATACATCAATATTTGTGTTATAGTGTAAGGAGTCAAAGTAAAAAGTTGTTAAAAACTACATACCTGACTAAGTACATTTAAAAAGTATTTGTACTTTATTATTTCCCACCTCTGAATACACGATTGCATAAGTCTGCTAAAGACTAATTTAAAATTACTTTCCTTTGGAAGATCCTTGTCCACTATGAGTCACCTTATAATTAATTGTGCTTGAATTCGATGAGTTATAAAGGAAAATATTCTATTGCCTGCCTCCCACTGGATCAATTATCCTGTCTGGACGGTGCTCAGAGATGACGTGTGCAATTCAGGTTTACCACAGACTCCTCTGTGACTCTAGTTCCTGAAGGAAAATGTCCCCGCCTCACTCCCTGTTTGAAAAAAAATGACATGTAAACACATGAGGAAGTAAAGTAGAACAACTGAAAAGCTTGTTTATAAGGTCAGGAACATGACAGTTTTAGTAGACAGAACACGATGCTCCCTATCAGACTCAGGTGAGATGTTGATGTTCTCGCTGGGGATGGAACTCACAAGTTCTCAGCAGGAGTTCAGATCAATGTGTGCGAGATTATTAATTATGTGAAAGGGTTCAAAATTAGGATTTGGGGCAGTACAAGTAAAATTGACAAGAATCACATAATGATGTTCATACCAACTAATATTAAAGCAGCTTAGCAGTACAAATTGTAGCTTCTGCAACACAATACATAGACCCTCTATTCTCAATACTGTTATTTGTTAACATTCTGTTGATAATTTAAGGTTATTTATTTATTTTACGTTTAAAACTACTATACATACATACACTTACATATTGCACCTTTAACAACATGGCTACTTGCAAAGGTGGTCGTCTGCACAGATATTATAATATATAATACAATGATAATCATATAATATTACTCACATGAGTCGACAGCCCCTCTAAGGATCAGAAAGGATTTTGTTTTCCGTCAAAATTTGGTAATATCTTAGTGTGGTTATGTGAAAGAATCATAATTCTTCACCTCACCCTATTTCCATGTATGAATGTAATACATGTTAATGTTGTGTTTACCTCACAGCCCCATAGTGGTTATAGAAACAAAACAGTATCTGTATGCCTGTTCACATCCGAAGAAAGACAGCATGATCAGTGTAGGTGGGATAGTATGAGAGAGAAAACACAAAGTTTATCCATTTTCCTACTATAGTTAATTTCCTGTTAGCCTTTAGGCCAGCACACATCCTTCCAAACATTATTAAATCACTCATGAAAACTTAGGTTTTTGATAAGTCATGCTGCTGTGAACAGTGCATGTTATTTTATTCTGAATATTCCCTCTAAATGAGTAATTTGTGTGTATTATAATGTGCCAATAATAATGTGCACAACTCACCACGCCGCTGACTCTGAGTCCCTGGTGGAATCTTCCAGGGAAATGTCAAATCTTCAATTATGAAACACAGTCATGGACAAGTAAAACAAAAAATATAAAGCGTGTTCCCTCCAGTGTCCTTTTTTGAAAAGGGTGCAAATGAGCAAAGAAAATGCATCAATCCATTAAGTCTCATTAAATCTAATAAAATCCAGTTACTGCTGTTTAAAAGCTTGGACATGAGTAATTGGATTAATTGAGAGTTAAAGACAAACAGATGGGTGAAAAGGTTGGAGACTGGAGAGGCTGAGTCATGGTTCCTCCCCTGATTTCACAGCAGAGGACAAATGGAAGAAGTGGTAGGCAGCCCTCTTCATAGCAGGACCCCCAGCTGACTAAAAATTAATTGACAACAATTTTGATTATTGATGAATGAAGAAAAACATCTAATATTCATATGTTCCAAATTCTCAAATGTCCGGACAGTCACAATGTGGGGACCCACTTTACTTTTGGGGACAAAGTGTATGTCCCTACAATGTAACTAAGTTTTAGAGTGAAGACCTGGTTTAAGTTAAGGGTAGGGATACGGAGGTTCTACGGTTGACAAAAATGTAGTGCCAAAAGAAAGGCAGGTCTGACTGTGATGTAAAGCGGTATGAATTTTCCCTATACAACATACACTTGAAATGTAATAGATTTTTTAAGGTGAGCCATGTTTTAGGTGGTTTATTTCACTTGTTCTCTGGACCCCTTCACTGCAGTACAAAACTGAGCGTCTGGGCTGGAGCAGCTCTCTACTTCTCCAACTGAGGCTGCACTGATTGGTGATTACAGTAGGGAACAGATCGACTGTAGATATGTACTTTATATGACCCCACTTCAAATACCATGAACTATCCCTTTAAATGTTTAATTGTTTGGATTTTAGAAATGACATTGGTTAATAAATGTTGAAGTGAGTTAATGACTGTAACAGTTGCGATGTAAATCTTAGGACAAGTCTGACTGTCAAAGTTACATCCACTGAAAGTGCTTGTTTTTGACACTGGCAGGCTGAAGTTATTGTTCTAAGTAAGTCAGTACGTTTCTGACAACAAACGAAAACAATTCCTACACAGAGAGACCATTTTGTTAAACAATAAGATCCTTTTTTAACTAGAAACACAAGTCTCATTTGAGACTGAATCTTGTAAGAGGTGAGTTATTGTTGGAAGAGGGCGGTGGAAAAAGTTGGAGATAAGAGTTTGGAGTTTACCTGGAGGAAATGCCAACGAGAATTTATTTCTAAAGTCATGGCTGAATACCTAATTCTGACAATCTAGATGTGGCAACAACAATGACAACTCATCATGTCAAGATTTAAAAGTAAGACTTCTTGAACGAGACCTGTGTTTCTGGTTACAAAAAGGATCATCTTAAAGAAAACTGTCAATCTCCATAGGAAACATTTCCGTAATGTTTTCAGACTTAGAATAAGACTTAGAATAAGAACCTTGCTGCTTAGCTTACATATTTAAACATGTAACAAAGGTTAGATCCTTCTTAATTTTTTTTTTCTTCAGATGATTAGTTTGACTTTTAATGTTACTACAGAGAGGGCTTTTGGGATGAGGATTAACCAATGGAATAACTCAACTCTTGTTCCCAGGGGAACCTTCCTTGACTCCCGGTTTGGACCTGACAGGCAATGGATGCCTCAGGGAAGCTTGTATGTGCCCCAAAGCAGCTCCTTGTTTAAATCCCTATGCAGCAGCAGAGAAAAGCAGTGAACAGTTCATGATATCCAGAAGCTAAAAACTCCAAGACTTATGAAGCAAGTCAAGTATTGTCATGGGTGAGCTTACTATTTTTTGTGAATTTGCCCCACAGTAAACACAACACTCCATTTGGTGTGCACAAGGTTTGAAGACCATATGTGATTTGAAATTAATTAGCTGTGATGAACAGCTACACCATCGGTAAATAAGTTGTTAATTGGACACAAGAACTTTGTGCAAATGTGTAAAAATAAATCATTAGTGGCAACAACATCAGCAAGTCTGTAGGGTTACATTCTCACATTTTCTCTCACTTCTCAAGCTGTTCAGGGTTTGTATTGGCAAGGGGGTAAATGTATGTGTGTAAGTGTGTGTGTCTTTGAAGAAGAGGATGAGGAAACAAATCCCATGTGTAGCCAGAATTGCACACATGGTCCAAAAAAACATCCCGTCACCAATAATGATAACAATAACCCTGACAGGGAATTGTGAATTTTCACGTGTGAGGCCAACAGAGGATCACGGCTTCACACTGATGTCTCTCCTACATCCACAGACTGGGCAGAGCCTCTCGCTGCCCTCGTCTCTTTGTGCAGATGTTGACACAGAGCAGTCATCGCCAAACTGGCTTCACAGGAAAATCCAATATTTGAACTTTTCAGTCTCTCCACAGTAGTGTGGATTGGCAAAGAGTGGGTCTGACTACCAGACAGAGGAAAAAACAGATTCAGTGTTACACTTACTCCCTCTGTACCACTCTGGGGAACATGGGTTTAAAATTAGCTCAAACCAGTTTTGCAGTAAATAAATAGATACATAAAAAGGCCTGTTTTCCTTCCACTAGCTTTACTACTCTGCAACATTTTGCTAACTGGGTTAGCGTACCGTAAAAGTTCTTGGCCTGACTGAAAGGATAGTGAAAATTATATGATAGTAAGTGTATTAAACATAGCTGACAGGTGACATAGCTAGATCGAAGAAAAAATCTGAATGTTATGAGTAAAACCATTGAAATAATTTGAGAAGAAACTAGAACGGTCATCAGTTGATTGCCTTCCACCACCAAGGCCCAACAGTCCTCTTTCAGGATTTTTATTTGGATCTGCATGAAACTGTACTCACTAGTAGATACCAGTCACCATACCTGGTGTTTTGCATCCTGATCCATGTATTATTCCCTGAGAAATTAATTTCAATGTGGAGAAAAACGCCTCACAAGCATCTCACAATGTTTAAGAAAAAAATCCTGGATCCGTCCTCTTATCTGTTTCTGCACCAAAAGTTAAAAGGGTCTATTCCTGGCTTCCTCCATTCAATTTTCATGGAATTACGTTTAGTAGTTTTTGTGTAATCCTTCTGACAAACCAATCAACAAATCAAGTTGATAGTGTTTCATACAGAATCTGATGTCCACAGCTACTTTATGAAAAGTTTCTTCTTCGGTTTATTAAATCACTGCAGACATCTGGACATAGCAGCACTGATAAACTGATGGACCTGCCAGTGCCATGCCAGTGCACAGTGCCAATACACACGGCTGTCTAACAGTGTTTACCATTATTAAATCATGTGCAAACGACACCCCACTGCAACAAAACAAACACCATCTTCAGACTTCTTTGCCAACTCAGAGCTCTGGTTTGTGAGAGAAGCTCAGTGATCCTGTGCATCACATCTTCCTTTCCAACACTGCTGTGTCAAATTTTAAGATATAATTTAACCATTTGCAATGTGAATTACTTCATCAATCTATTCTTTATTGTTTGCTTCTATCATCATTGCACTGATTAGCCTTTAACAAACCCCACACCTGCGTCTGGCTGCAGGTTTGTGGCTGTGTGTGTTCACGTCATGCTGCTCTGCACCGTCCAGACAACAATATGATTCACCAGGGGAGCCACTTCAGTGTTTGTTGAGCTGCTGTCTTCATGCTTCACCGCGATTAGCTGAGCTATTTCAAAGCGATCACAACCAGTGATGTGGCAGCTAGTCTGGGAGACACCCACACTCAATCTGTGTGCCAGAGACCTGGGCAATTGAAATAAAGATTTTTAATATTTTTTTTGAATTTGTAGAAATGTATTCAGTCCACTGTTTCACCACAAATGGATCAATTCAGTTCAGTGTGTCACAACCTGGTTCTCTGGGCTATGAGAAATTTTCGGGGGGGAAAAAAACAAAAACATTTTACATCACAAATGGACTTCACAAAGGACTACCACCCTCTACTGAAAAACACATGCTGACACATGCTAATACCTGTGTCTGGTTGCCAAATCATTAATTTCTCTCAACTCTTCTCTAGCTTCTTGCAGCTGTCCTATAGTCACCATTACAGCTCTGAGGCTATAACACAATTACTTATCATGTACATATTCACAAACCATGCTTTTGTTTCATATGGCTAAATAGAACAGTGTGCTCGCCCATGCACAAGCCTTTCAGCACCTACTTTTGATTAGTGAACAATGAGTCACATGAAACCTGTTTTCTGCTGGCTGGAGCTGCAGATGCTGAGGAAATGTTATTCTTCAGCTCATTATGTCTCATCAGAACAAGGCACTAAATTGAAACAGTGGGAGCAGCTTTGTCATCATGGTGACCTTGTGATTTTTCTGAATCCCATTTTCCTAGAAGACTGGATATGACTGTGAAATGAAACTGTATTTACGGGGACGCTTTCCATCCTATTATTTCAATAAACCATATAGCATGAATGAAACTGGCTCTGATTCTGGGGGAGCTGAATTTTTAATAAATACAGTTCTTGCACCTTAACGGAATAGAGTTTCATGAATATATTTAACTGTGGGAGTATCTCTGTCTCCAGAGTACCTGATATTGCCTGTGCAAAGCTCGGGTTTGAACAATCACTCTGTATGACGTGATCATGATTATGTTGATACACCCCTTCACAAGTGCTTTAAGAAAAAAGTTTCTGTACCACCGCTGAAGAATTTAAAGTAAAGGGATAAAGTACGTACTGTATACCAAAGAAAGAGTTTCACTGGGGTTCTGCGATGCATGCATGTGTTCCATGTTTCCGCTCCATTATTCACATACATTTTAAAATAAATCAATTACTGTAAGAAATTCACACTACATCCCTGTTCCTTTTGCTGCACCAAAAAACAAGACATGAAAATCCCTGATGCATTCTCACCCTTTCTGTTTTTCTCCTACGTATAGTCTGGCAGTACTCAGCCTCCTCTGGATGTGGATGTTTGCTTGTGTTGTGTCAGTGTGCAGGTGTATGTCAAGTATTGGTTAAAGGGGAAAACTCAGAAAGAAGAGGTGGACCCAAACGCAGTTAAAGAGGAGGCAAGATCAGGGGAAAAACAAAAGGTGAGCTTTATTTTAAAGCTGATTACAAAAACCAAAAGCAGACAAACAGGGACGAAAGGCAAAGTAGCAACCAAGTATGAGACAAAGTAGCAAAGCAATATACAAAGTTCAAATCAAAGTCAAAGTTCAAATAAAACATGGAAAAAATGCAAAAAAGACCAAAACATATCAAACAGGGAACAGGAGCATGAACAGGAGCATGGACCGACAAAGACAATGACCAGACAAGGAGTGAAGGAGACACACAGACTAAATACACAGACACTGATTACCAACGAGGAACAGGTGAGGAGAGAGGAAGGAGGAAGCCAGGTGAGGTAACGAAGGGGAGGGGCACAGAAGAAGACCAAGAGGGAACAAGGTAGACAGACAGAGGGAGACAGAGGGCAGACCACAGGGAAAACTTAAAGGACACATGAGGGTATGGAAAAACAAAACATGAGACACAAGACATGATACAAAGACATAAATCAAATACAAGAAACCAAAAACCAGATACAAGAACACAACACAAAGAACACAAATTCAAAGTCATGACAGTGTAACTCAGCTGGCGAGGTGGCTGGAGCAGAGAGGGTAGGGCGCACCCTTCAAGTCATGCACGCTTATGTTCCATGAGCGTTCAACTAATTTAGTGATTTATTAGTTGCATGGTGAAACACGATGCACAGTCGCCTATAAGATCCATGTTTTCTTTCTTTTGTGGAGGCAGCTGCCAATATTGTGTGTCTAGGCTAAGTTCTTGAAGCCAACAGTCTGCTCAGCTGCCACCTGTAAGGTGATTTCATTTTTACTTATAATTCAACCTTATTAATTGCATTCATTCTTATTATGGACCTGCAGAGTAACAGATGATTGGTCACAGAACGTGCTATACAATTTTCAGCAGAAAAGACCTATACAATCTAAACAGGAAGGTGCTGGGAATCACACAGGCATTTCAAGTTTTTTTAATGAAAAGTACTCTAACTAGTTACTTTTTCTCAGAGGGTAATGCTGTAATGTAAAAAGTAACATTTGAAGCGACATTATGTTGAAAATGGCATTTTGTGAGCGCCCCCCAACAGTTTTTTAATGCAACATTTGTAAACACAAATCCCAGGTCTGTAATAACTTGTCAGACGTAATGTAAGTACTAACTACAAAAAACAAAACTCATTACATCATAACACTGTTGTGTATTTGAAACTTGTGAATTGATGTAAACATGTATGTAACACTGTGATCCTACCCTCTCACTGAAGCTACGTGGAGACTGTGCCATCAACATGGTTTTGAAGCTGTTATTCTAAGCTAAAAAAAAAAAAAGATACGTAATGTTGCTTTAAGTGGCATTAATCTCATACTGGAAAAAGTTCCTTTAAAAAGCAATTTCTTATTAACATATATGAGGTGCATGTGTTCTTTGCACCAGCTGTTACCTGCATGATTATATTTTTATTCATATTCCCTGCTCTTGAGGAGAGTACCTGCTTGTTAAGACTGACGTTGAACTTTGCTTCCTCCCATACAGTTATCCATCAAATGCTTGTTATAAAAGCTGCGAGGTAACAGAATATGAGCTGATCTAAAGTCAGAGATAAAAGGGATTTCTGAAAGTAGCAGAGAGCAGAAATATGATAATTCCGCTGTGTAGATGATAACACTTATTGAAAATCTGAAAGTGTCTTCTGCTGAAAATTGAGAACAACTCTGGCCTTTTCCCCACTGTCTTTTAAAGCTGCTGCTCATTGCACATCATATTTCTTGATAATAATGTTCATTAATGTGTAAATTGCGACCTCAGAATGTGTAGGGTTGAATTATTTCATTGATAGGAAGTAAATATCCTGGTTAAACATTCAGTTGGGGAGAGGGCTGTTCTACTTATTTAAAAGAATTTGCCAAATGTGGCTAGCTTGGTGGGATGATAATACTGTATAGAACATGATTTGCCATAATTTGGTCAAAAGGTGGAGGAATGACATGGCGCTGGCAAAATGTTGCTTTTATTTCTCGAAGCTGGCAAATATTATTGTCTTTTGTCAAAGTGACAGTTAAATTGGCACGGACATTGGTGGTTTCCACACAATCAGTTTGGCTTAGTTCAGTGATGCCCTGACTCTCCCTCTGTTGCCACCATGAGGTTTACATTGGATTGCCATGGAATTTCGTTCACCCATCTGTGGCCCAGTTGGGATAAACTGAGGTCAAAATGAATGACATTCCCCATCAGCTTAAGCAGTGCTTTAAGTTTAACAGTCTAGTTGGCAGATCATTCTACACTAATGCATTAAACACTGAGAGCAAGGAAGGGGGATCGATATGTGGGAGACAGCAGCCAGGCGGATCAATGGCAGGACTTTTATTCACAACTGGCAGCACAGATGATTCGACAAAGACTGATCCGACAGCTGGACTCAAATACAAACTAAACCTACAAGATGATGAGAGATCAGGCAGTGAAGCACAGGTATGGGTAATGAAAGGAAGAAAACACAACAAAAGGAGACAGGAATGACAGAACTGTGAAGAAAGGCATCATCACTAGGAGCCTTTTACCATCCTGATGTAAACACTTGGCTCAAAGCAGTGCTGTGGCTTGGGTTGATTGAAAAAAATGAAATTACAGAGGGACTGCTGTTTCTCAGGAGCTAGATTGGGTTGAACATTAACCAGAGAGTTTACAGTTTGTTCCCTGGCTCTGGCTGCACCTCGGGCAAGATACCAAATCCCTAATCGTTTCTATTTGTATATGAGAATGTGTGTGAATGGCTAAGCATAGAAATATCATGGGGCGTGTTGGTTAGAAACTGACTTCTGAGTAGCAGGTCAGCACCTGCTTCAAAGCCTCTGCCATCAGTGTATGAATGTGCGTCTGAATGGGTGACTGTGATAAGTGTTGTAAAGCGCTCTGACTGGTCATAGGTCGGGAAATAATTACATGACTGCAATTCTATTTACCATTCCATTGATATTATGTAACTGTGCCATTATGAGAGAGCTGTCATCATAAACTGGTTCCTCACGCAGCACCAGTAAACCACAGCTGAATGGCACAGAAGCTTAAGTCAGAATATGTTTTGCCTTTCTTATGCAGCCTCAACAGAATCAGTACACTAACAACACCACACCAGATATCAACTCACCCAAAGCAACCACAAATTAAAAGAATATTATCTGTACAACTCAACATTAGATCCTCAAGGCTAGCTGTCATCCTCCAGTTGAGCTCTCTGCTAAAATCACAACAGTTTCCATTCAGAAACTGTAATTCACAGCTTCAGGCTGAGCATTTTGGACATTGAACTAACGTATTCATCTATAGCCAGTCTGTCTTACAAAATAAAGCTTTTGATGGTGATTTGTTGTTGTTCTTTTTTCATTTTTTCATCTTGCAGAGCAGCATTTGCTGTCAGAAAGACTTTTTTCATAGTCCTCATGTGATCTCCATGAAGTTCGCCTTTTTGCAGACCCCAGAGGATTGCAGGAATGCAGATAGATGGTTTCCTTACATGCCTGCTGAATATTTGGTCAGGAGGGGATGTGTGGGCAGGCTGCAAAATTAACTTCTGTCTCCTGTCCAGAGGCAGTTCATCTGCAGTGAGCCACTCACAGTCAAGTCTATTAAACAGCTTCTCTGATTACCTTTATTTTTCGAAATGTTCTCCCTGTTGCTATATGATAAAAAAAAGTGTCTCTTGAAGAGAACTTTAATTGGGGTGATGTATGAAAGTGTGTGTGCGACCAGTTTCACCGGAAACAACTTGTCATATGAAGTTCAGTAATGAGTCACTGGCATAACACACTTTGTGTTCTTCTGCCCATAGCAAGTGACTCAGAAATACCTGTTTTATCATGACCATGGCACAGACTTCGTCCCTGCCTGCACATATATTGTTGCCTTGTTCAGTCTGCAGGCACCGTTTTTGTGACTCTTTACGACGGCTCTCATTCAGCCTCAGTTATTGAGTACAAAATTGCGACTCGTCCCTTTTTGAGAAAAGGTGAAAAATTGATCAAAGCAGGTAGACTACGGCAGTCTGAACACTTCCACACTTTCGGTATAGCTGGCTGACATGGCCAGAGACATACACGTCGCAGGCTTTGTGTAAAATGTAATGATTGCAGGGGGATGGTGGAAAACAGTGCAAGCTGCTTCACTCTTGCAGTCAGAACAAACTTTAACTGCAGGCACTTGTTGACAGAATTCTGGAGCTGCCTCTTCAAACTTCTGAGAAACTTCAACATCCTGAATGTGCCCACTTACTGATTCTTATTGTTAAAATACACTAACGAGAAGATTCAGTGGAGGCATGACGCTTTACGTCAGCTTCAGGATGGTGATATGAACATTGTGGTGGTATTTCATCATGTATAGTGTCAAGAAGTCTGAGGAGCTGGAAAGTTACTGAGTGTAAAGTAATAAAACAACATAAAGTTTCCTTTTCACATAGCTTTTTCTTGCCATCCTCTGTATATGCCTATTCTTTCTTTACAACATGTATTCCTCATTTAATGCCTTCTGATAATTCCTCCTTCATCCCTTCTTCCCTCTCAGTAAATGGCTCTACTTCATTTAATTTAGCAACTCAAAGCCAGTTAAGGGTTACACAATCAGTCACAAAGTAAAAACCCAACAACCCAATTCACAATACGATGTTACCTGTCAGGATTCTGTATGCATTTAATTGCAGTCTGGGATGAAATTGCACGTTTTTGCATCGGGAGTTGAGTTGAGTTCCTCCAAATGGCTGCTGTAAAAAAAAAAAAAAAATCTACTGTTAACTGTAGTGATCTTGGATGAATATTATTGAAGAAATGTGTTAACAAAGTGTAACAAAAACTTCATATTTTTCTTTTTCTTCTCTCTGTCATTGTAGAATTGCACACATTACGCTGCCTTTCTCCCTTTTTGTCAGCATTGTTCCAGACTTGGTTTTCTTGTTCGAAAAAAAAATGAAAAACACTGTCACTGTGAGCATTAAAGCTGCAGGCCCTGGCCTCGCAGAGAGGCATGTCTAAAATATGTGAGTTACAAAACTCACAAGGTGAATTAAAGACGGGTTGATGTCAGTCATCCAGGTCATGGTAAATCTAGGTGCTGTATCGTAGGCAGCTGGACTTGTTTCAGTTTCTTGAAGACGTTTCACGTCTCATCCAAGAGACTTCTTCAGTTCTAACTAACTGGCTTTTAAACTCTGTGTGGGAGTGTCCTTACTGAGACGTCGAGATTAATTTAAATGCACTGTCTGCCAAACATACTCGACAGAAGTTCAAAGGACTTTATAAGCCAGTTCATTAATGCCACAGTCCTATAAGCATTTATATTCAATTCATATTCTCCCACCTTCCTGTAACCCTGTCAGTAACATTCTGACCTTAAAAAGTTCATTTTCTTAAATTCAGTGCAACCAGTGAGGTAATTCTGACCTCCTGTACGTCTCTGATTCTAAAGGCTAAAACCGGCTCCTGGCAGCCCAGTGTGATGCTAATACAGACCACTTATCACCAAGCAGCTTCGCTTTAAAGACAAACTGTTGGCTTCTTTGTGTTGGAAATGTCACTGCAACTGTGAAGCCAATTTCCATTTTTATAACTCCAAAAGGAGGCAAATACAGAATCACTGTTTCCCTTTCAACCAGTTATTAACATTATACATGCAGGGATATCAGAGAGCAATGTCACCCACCATTCATCAGGAGGAAATTGTCTGTTTGTGAAATCATTTAAGCGATTACCTCTGAAGGAATGTGTTTCTCAAAACTCATTTTCTGACCCCTTGCACAGCAACGCATTGTGCTTTGAAGCCTAAAGAAGCTTATCACAGAGCAGTATATCTCACAAAAGGACGAAGTACTGCCTCACTTTGTCTGTTGTGCCAACACTCTGATTGCTTATACCTCCCAAGTTCTTTTCCTGTGAATGGATCCTTTCCTGTCCATCACAATTAACGAGTGATGTACAACATGTAAAGGAATTATTGTAAATGGTAACAGATTTCCATTATCGTTATCAGCAGATAATGCAATTACAGCCGATAATACAAAGCCAAATTGTTTTAGTTGACTTAACATGTGCAGCGTGGCGATATGCGCCTTTACATTTGGTTTGCCAGCTGCCAATCAACACAAAGAAGAAGATGAACCGTGTCGTTCCAGCATTCATTACTTAGAGCTGCCGCTGCTCTGTAGAGCCACACATCACTGGGGTGGTCGTTGTTTTTCAAGTTCAGAAGAAGACAACACAATTGTAACCTTCAATACATTAGTCTGGGGGAGTGATAAAAATTCAATTAGATTTCACACTTGAATTAGCCTGCTCCTCATTGCTGCTTGAGGCAATAGTGTACATTGGTTGCCACTAGCAATACACATCCACACATCAGACTCAACTGCCCGTAGTTGAGTTGCATTGTGGGCAGGGGTAGGTTTGAAAAGGAAGACGTATGAGCTGTATAAAAATGAGGATCTCTGGTTGTGCTGCATCAATTTTATGCTACGTATTGTCGTGTTAAATCAGTGGCATGCAAACCTCCACTCATAACATCTCAGGCACTCACTTTGTCTTGGCAAAGTGAAATATGGTTGAATAGTGTTTTTTTTTTTTTTTGGCTCAAGGGCATTTGTGGCACCACTGTAATGACAAGAAAAAAAATCAAAGCCCAGATGGTGCAGCTGCAGGGGAAATGTTATCAAAAGGTTGAACCACTGAGCCAACAAGCTGTGATCGTTTTTTTCTACAATCCGGCCACCTGCTTTGGGAAACGTTTCAAATCCTGCTTCTCTTTTCAGACCTTGAATTCCTCCTGAGCACATCAGGGTCAAACGGCTGAATGCAGAGATGATTTGAAGTCCGTCCACATGCCAGACCCTCTTCTGCTCTTCATCGCTCTCGCTGCTCGCTTTACTTTGAACCTGCTGCTGTTTTGCAGGTAAGAGTTCTGCTACTCAACATGCTGCACCCTAAGCAAGTCTCATTCATGTGAATGTTGTTGTCGAGTGGATCCAAACAAACATATGTAGTAGGAAATCATTCCCGTTCATCACAGATGTATCATCTGTCCACAGAAAATAGGACCGATATCTCAGCTGGCTTGGTTTTAATCATCAGCAAAAGGCCCTTGAATGCTCCTTAAGGAGTGCTGTTCAAACTGTAAGCTCATGCAACATTTTTAAAGAAATCTTAGAGAAATCTGATTACCTTTATGCAACATTTTCTGTACTCTGCAAGGGAAAGATCATCCTTAACCTTCCTCAGCGGGAGTTTTCCCAGTGTTCAGTTGCTTATGTTCACATTTCCATTTTCCTGCACTTCAAGACCGGAGAGTCGAGATTTTCCAACATGGATGGGTAGTCAATGTTTTTTCTATCAAACAACATATAAAAAGACAATGGGAAAGGGGTCGCGCATAGTGATGAACATGAAATAGCCACTTGAATCCGCATGGCTTTAAGGAGCTTCATTAAAAGTTCCAGCTCATTGTTCAGCTGTCCAGCCAACAACTTCGCTGTTTTGATCACCACTCTCATGGCATCATGTTAAGCCACACCAGGCAGTTGTTTTCAGAAAAAAAGGCTCTAAAAAACCCAATGTGCTGCAGCAAACATCAGACAAACTCTGTAAGAGACTAGCTGAAAGATAATGTTGCTCCATAACTGTTTAACAGGCAGCTGTTTGCAAAAAAGTTCAATTTTATCTGATGGTATGTCAATATTCACAGCTTACTGCAGATTTTAGGTGTTGTAAAAGTGATCAAGAAAATGGCTATGGAAAATTGGTAGACACCATCCACTGAGGAGGATTGTGGGATTTGAGTGAAAGTTGACTCGATGGACCTTGTGGGAAGATCTATATGTCAAATTCTATATCTTATTGACATATCGGTATACAGTCCTTTATTATTCCAAACTCCCTATAAAATGTGTTGTCTACTACTGAAACATACATCTTCAGTTTGACCCACTGTATCTGAGCACAGTTTTACTGAGCAGTGGAGAGGTATTGCAAGCAGTTTGGTGCAATCAATTGGAAGGATAGTCTCTCTTAACTGTTGTCTTGTTTGCAGCCTGTCAGGTCGTCTGACAGCTGCTGTTTCTTGCCCCACTGGACTAGTTGTAGAGATGGCACTTCGCAATTTCTTTGGGGAGTTTAACAAGTGGAAACTACTGCCAAGAGTAAGAAATTCATGCCAGATTCATTCATTGTTAAAGCGTGAAGGAAACTGCCACTATCTTGGTCGAGTGCTGAAATACACAAAAGTCAGATTGTTCTGAAGTGTTGGAGCACTTCAGCAACAGTATTTTCCATAAATATATGTGTTACATTTCTTACAACACAAATGAATATGAATGTGCTGCATTGCCCAACTCTGAATTTAGTCTCAGGTCAAATCTAAACATCAAAACTTTAAGCATGTTTTCAAGGAAACTTTATTGACCTGACACAAGTGTTTTAAAGATAAATAAAGAGAAAGTGTCTGTGTGTGTCATTACACACTGTGATGGTAGCCCACTCACTGAATTTACATAGTGCAAAAACAAGTGATAGGGGACATCCGGATGTGTTACATATAACCGTACTGGAAGGAGCCTCAAATGCTGGACGAACCATCAACCAGAGGCTGACTATCCTATCAGATCATCAGTGTTATCACCACATGAGCCACTTGGTGAATCAAATTTTCCAATGAGACAAGCCATCAGTGCTGTTCTCTGCTCTTTATTCACTGAAACTCTCCCATTCTGAAAGATGCTAGCAGCTACACTAGCCTCCTGAGGAGGTGCCATTATTCTTTGCCCACCTAAACCAAGCCCATAGTTGGCGTCCCCTGTTGCCATCAGTTTCGTCAGAGGGCGCTGATTGGTTGAAGGCCAGCCACGAGTGTGTAGCTCGAAGCCTCGTGACGCAACACGCCACTAGATGGCTGATTCCTCTTGTTGTCGGTTTATCACATGGGTCTTGTCATATGGCCAAATGTCACAGCCTTCAGAAATAATCATCTCACCATCTCCCTTAAGTGGTCATCCCATTATGTTGAGGGAAATTGGTGTGGGCAGCTTTGACACTCTCGAAATCAGCTGAAGGTTGGCACATGGTGGTATATGAAGCCTGATATGATCCGATTACTGCTCCAGTGCCTCGTCAAGTCCAGGGGTCTGGTGGTCATGTCTTATACGAAATTTCTCTTGCTGTCAATCGCTGCACCAGAGAGGCCCAGAAGCCAGCAGTGGTCTGAATCACTCAAGTCACTCATCTGCCATTTTAGTTCAAATCACTGAGCTTTTCCACACCAGCGCTGCATCTCAGCATCATTTAATGGTTTGTTTGTTTGTTTTTTTATGGAGCTGATGTTTACCTAAAGGTGCAGGTGGGAGGGACACTGAGTCAAATATCTTAATAATATTTGGTGGATGCTCTTTTCAATGGTTTCGATCAATTTAGAAAGAACACACTGTTATTACCGTTCCCTGCAGTAATACCATTGTTGTTTTTGTTGACAGACGTCTTATACTCTTGGATAGACGCATAATGTTTGCATGCATCTTCACTAGGATGAAAGTACAACTTCCACCTATCAGAGGATCAGGAAGGAGCCTTGCAATCTGAAAGGCAAAACGCTGGACAAAAAAGAGCATGACATTGACGGCTGGACTGCGAAAGGATTTCAGTGAGTAATTCTGACTGAAACTTTTGAGCTGATACAGAAGTGTTAGGATGCTGAAAAGCATCTAAGAAATGATGCCTTGTGTGGATAACAACCTTATTGATGCCTGAAGACAACATGAAGACTTTATTCCCTTGTCTGTTTTCAGTCAATACCACTGAGCACCACAGATGAATTGCCGTGAGTGCCTCCTCTCTCTTTTTGGAAACATATGCTTGAAAAAAAAAATAACACAGGTAGGGCACCTGTAGGGCAAGTGAACTGAAAAGTCCTCACAAACCTCTGCCAGCATGAATATCTAAAATGTGTCCAGCAGCTTTTATCTCTGAATGGCTGCCAGACTTGTTTAACAGGCTACAGTCTGTTTTTCAGAAAGATTTCAGGTTCATCTGGGGAAGAGCAAAAGTTATTATCAAACGTAGGTTTCCTCCTCAAACAAAATCATTGTTACCCTAACCCTACACAAATTAACACCATCTTTCATAACACACAGCACAAATAATACATTTTTTATGATTGTGCTAATGCCGGACACTCACTCACCTCTGTCTTTTAATGTAGTCTAGGTCACAGTCCCGGCTGCTGTACATTAACTCTGTGCTGCATCTGACCTCTGTCTAACTATGTTTACTGGGAGGCTGCTGAGCCTGGCCGAGCAGAGCCCCATTGCAGATTGAGCAACAGCCAGAGTTAGCAGGGAAAGGGTATAGAGGGCAGCCGCTACATATATGTTATGCACCTCAGTTTTGGGATATATATTTTAAGTGCTACCTCTGTGATTTTCTTTATCCTGAATTTTCTGCATTTTCACAGAAGTGTTTCTTTTCATGTGCAAATCAAAAATACATCTAAAATCAAGGGAACAAGAAGCACACTTGGTGTCTTGTATTCAGAGTGCAGACGACTGAGGGGAAATTAGGGACAGAAAATAACTTGGTATGTGTTTATCTGTCCAAGTTTCTGAAAGCAAAACTCCAACCTCACACTGATGGGGATCCAGGCCCCACAGGTTTTAATGGAGTACTGGAGTGATAGTTTGGCACAGCTCTAGCACATCTGCTTTTCATATCATAGGTGTGTGTGTGTGTGTGTGTGTGTGTGTGTGTGTGTGTGTGTGTGTGTGTGTGTGTGTGTGTGTGTGTGTGTGCGTGTGTGCATATGTGTGTGTGTGTGTTCAGAATGACCTCGAGCCCAGACTTTGTGGGGCGTCCTTCAGTATGTCTCTGTGTCATTAAATGCCTCACTAAATGTCCAATTAAATAAACTTTGACCAATTAAAGGAGCACTACATAGTTTTCGGGATGAAATATCTATACTGACTGATCTTTTTATGCCTAAACAAACTACATAAACAACAACTGACTTTGTTGTCATGGCTGACTAAACAGACTGACCCTAAAGGACAACACAATTTCATACTGTTTTACTTTGCTTATGTTTGGAGGACCCTGCCACCTTTGTAGCTTCAGACAGTGTTCTTGCACCTTATTTTCTTCTGAGAACAGCTTGATTATGCACTTATGGAAAACATAAATATATTTTGAATTTCTTGTCCAAAACTACATAGTGCCCTTTTAAGTATGGAATAACAGAATAACTGAACTAATCTGGGACTAATCCACAACTTCAGACAAGATGACGGATCAATTCATTAACAATAATTAGTGATGATAGGAAGAAAATACAACATCGCAACAAACAGCTTATCTGCTCTGGGGACAATGGGAATGTGAGCCAACTGGGCCAAACCAGATCAGGCTACTTATCTCTGTTTGTTTACAGTGCTGTGCTTGGAGATTTTGGGAGCTCCTTCCTTAATCAGTGTGTTTTATTTAACAGTCGAGTTTGAAATTTCAAACAGACCAATTTATTCAGTTAAAGCACTTGATTTTCAAGGTCATTTTATTGTTATTTTCAACATCCCACAGATGCGAGTGGACAGACTTGATGAACCTGACAGCTTCATCTTCAGTGCTCATCAATTCTGAGACACAAGCCTGGTCAGAGAAATTGATCGCTACCTGGGGTCCTGTTGATTGTAGGATCTGTCGAGGTCAAGACGGACCAGAGGCAAAATGGCTTTAACCCGAAGAGAGAAAAGTAAAAAAACAACTGTTTTATGTGCAGCACTGACACAAAAGAGAGTTGTGGTGAAGTCTGAAGCTTCTCTAAACATGCGTTAAGTTGGAATTGTTCCAACAGATTCTGAGCTAATTTGTGAAGCCGTCTGCCTTGTGCTATGAGACATGTGTACCTCCACTCTTAACTTTTTGAATCTGCAATAATATACCAAAACAGTATTTACACTTTGGATAAACTAAAAATTATTTTTATCAAGTTATGTAAAACAATTTGATGGGTGACTGGAAGGAAAGGTTAAATTAACAGATTGTGACATCACCACGAACACATATTTCGAGCCATATTTCGAAACAAAACAGGTAACATTTTTTTTAAGACAAAAAATGCTTTCTCAACCCTAACCAGATGTTTGTGCCTAAACCAGAGCATAAGCACAGTGTTGTCTTGAAAGAGACTGGGAAAATTCAACCCTTAACAAGTGTAAAGTAGCAACATCAAAAAGCGAAAGTGACCTCTTTAACGTGTGCTTTAGGAAGTAACTGCACAATTATTTGGTTATAAATATTCCCAAACCAAAGTGTCAGTATTTGTTGAGTTGGGGACGGAACTCAAAAATTGTACAAATCTGACCTTAAGTGGAAAGTGTTTTGAGGCTTGTTTTAATTCTGCAAGCACTGCTCAGTTATAGCCATATAAAACCGAGCTGCCTTGTGTCATCTGCTGTGTGCTCTGTGCCTGGTGGCTATTTGAAGTCACAGAGAGTAGGAGGAAAGAGCAGGTCAAAGAGCATTGTTGCTCATTTTTGCCTTCGGGGGCTCCCTGCTGGATTCAACTGACCATGCAAAGAAACCAGTGGTTTGTTGTCAGAGGCTTTAGCTGTGAATGTATGTAACTCTGTCATGGGGGGCATAGAAGCATGATGTTGCTATGCAGTGGTCAAAGGTTCAGATAAGCTCTACAACATCGGAACAGACAACAAGTAAAGATGAGGAAAATTCAAACAGCATAGAGGCTGTCATTAAAATGCTGAATGTTTATTCATGTGTTTGGGTGGTTTGGAGCTCAAGTTAAAAGCTAACACTTCAGCCAAATTGTCATAGTTAACTATGTGTGCTTGCTCATCCTAAATTATGTTAAAATAAACATTGTTCTCTGACTCATTATTTCAGAGCAGAGGTGTGGGCTGCGGTGACCATTTTTAAGGGAAGAAATTATTCATGGGCTCTCATGAAGTGGCAGTTCAAAGACATTACGAAAAATATGTTCATATGCTGTGGCAAATTAGCTCTCATATTGCACAACTGCCTGCCGGTGGGACTGATTCAAGTTCCAAGGAGAGGCTCATCCGATGACAAAACATCCAGCGCCTGAAGCATCAGGAACGCTCATATTTACATCACTTCCACTGGTTAATTCATCCACATCTGAGGACTTCAGGAAAATTCACTTAGCATTCTTACTAATCTAACAAACATGATACGCATTCATATGAATGTTCTACCCCAGGAAAATTATGGATTTGTTTCCTTTGAATGTGTTCATAGCATAGTGTCAAAAGTTGAAACATTGCCTCTCTTTGTGCAGCTGTCAGAGTATTGCATCACTCTTTTTCTCTGCAAAAGCACACTGAGCTGGATTTGTAAGGAAAATTGATGTGAAACACTTTTTTTTTTTTACAATAAACTCGCAACTGTGTTGTGTTAAAATAAAGTATGGAAAGGGAAGGTAATCTTAGAGTACAAACACTGGTCAGTAGTGGTTGGTGGACTGTGTATCATTTTTAGCCATCAAAGCAACATTACGTAACTCCATTGCCTTCAAATAACACTTTCAAACTCCTGTTGATGCTACAGTGTCTTGTAGTGGGGGATTGGTGTCTCTGTCTCACCCACTCTGTTGCCATCACTTGTTTCTGCACTATGTAGCTTCAGTGAGAGGGTAGGATCACAGCGTTACATACATATGTTCACTTCAACATACAAGTTTACAACATATAACATTGTTGTTATGTGATGAGTTTTATTTGTAGTTAGCACCTATTTTAGCTCAGCAGGTAGAGCAGGTTGTCTAGTGATTAGAAGGTCGTTGGTTCAAATCCTGGCTCCGGGCAGGGCTGAGATTCTGAACCCCCACATTGCTCATCAGTGAGGGCCCTTGTCCAGGGAGTACCCTGCCCTTACCCTGAGACAAGGCTGGGATTGGCTACAGCAGCAACACCCAGCAATCCCATGGAAAGGGATAAGAGGCTACGGACAATGACATGACAGTTTCTACACAATGTTGCTTTAAGAGCAATATTGAGATTGCATTGGACAATTTTGGTTGAATCAAGCACATAATATCTCGTTTCTCCTTAATGCAAACAGTTGGACAACAGCAGCTTTAAAACCCATTTCTGCAAGCTCTAGTTTTTGTAGATATCAACCAAATACCTCAGTGAAGAGAAATGATATCTGAAAGAAAGTCTCGAAGTAATCACGGCCTCATTACCGGAAATACACAAAAGTGTTTTTAAGTTAGTATATATGCATATTTTGGAATCAGTTGAATATCAGCAGTCCAACTTTCAATGACACAACAACCAAACCTGTCATGCTCCATATCGCCAAACTTCTTTTTACAGCTGCACACAAACAGGAGAAAATATTTTCTTGAGTCATCCAACAGTATTTTTTCAGTCAGTTATTTAAAGCTGATAAAATGTAGAATAAAATTCATGTTGAAAACCTTTGTTCAATCATAAACTCTTTTGGCTGACCAGAATGGATCAATTGAAAGATCAATGCACCTTTGGACAGTGATTCAATGTAACTAAGTACATTTACTCAAGCACTGAACTTTTACTTTAAGTAATATGTTAACACGATATCTTTATTTTACTCTAGTATGACTTTAGGGTACTTTTTACAACACTGCTTGTGGGCATGACATGTGGAAACCAAAACATCTTACATTTGATCTGTAAGATTCAAAACTTTGATCCTGACTGAGATATCTCAACAGCTTTTGGATGGCTTGACATTGAATGTGGTGCAGAGATGTGTGGTTCCTAGAAGATGACTTTCCATCTAGTGTGATTAACAGGTATGTGTGTATTTGTCCAATACTACGGAAGTTTATATAATCAAATGCCTACAAAACTCAAGATGTTGTCATTGGCCTAAGTTATACTGTTTTTTTAGTGCTAATTAACTAATGATAATAGTGAGGTAGTAGTAAGCCATCAGCCCATCTCAGTTGGCTGCTCTGACTGTAAAGAAGACACTGAGGTTCTGCTGAACCTGTCAATCATTATTATATCACCAGTGAGTGAGTGAGTTGCCCTTTTAGTAATGATCATCTTGACCTTTTTGTATGTATTATTCCATGCTTTCAGTCACCACACAGAGCTGTGGCTAAAGGTGAGGATGACTGAGATAATTGAACAGGGGTAGGTGTATACTCGCATCGGAAGTCTCAGATGCAGACTGTCAATGCTGCTGTTTGAGTATATAAGAAGTTGGCAACAGCCCAGAACTAAATGGGCTTGATGACCTGGACACTTTCTGTCATTAGAGCCTACGTTCCAACAACAACAACCACTGTGGACGACAGCGGATGAGCCATTCCACCTCTGTTTAGGACATGGAGAAAGAGGTTTGAAAAACACAACCCCAATTCAAAAAATGTACGGACGTGGTGTGAAACATATAAAATAACAGGATGCAATAATTTCAAATGACTTGTGCTCACCAGCAACGGTCTTACAGATTACAGAATCGTAATCTGACTGTATGCAGTTTACTGTATTAACAAATTCTGAAACAATGATTTTGATTAATGAGTTAATCATACACCTGTGAGCTCTGGCTGCTTTTGAACTGAAATGTATGTATTGAAATGTGTGGCCAGATGCTAGAACAATTAATTTATTTCACTCTTCGATTGTTGGTGTGGAAAAAATAAGTAATTTGAAGATGTCACCTTAGCCTATGCAAACTTGGACATGGACATTTTTCACTGTTTCTTGACATTTTGTAGACTAACTGAATGGTCAGTGAAACAAAAGTAGACATTTTCATCGGTGATGCAGAATGTTTGTTGCAGCAAACAGGTACATGCGCTTTTGTATGTGTGTATGTGTGTTTTTCTGTTTCTTCACAAACCCCCATTGTCCTTGTGTCTGTGATGCAGATTTTCAGCTTACCGTGACTCAGCGCTGCAAAGAAAAACGAGCCTTTTCCTCGATCATGCGTTAAACTGATAGTGAACCCCGGAATCCAAAGGGAGACAAAGCCTTTTCCCGCTCTTCCTTTTAAGTTGTGCAAGAGTTAGCATTGATAGCGCCTTGAATGCAGACGGGTTACAACACCAGATAATACTGGAATCTCTAATAATAGAGAGCACCTGGCCCTTTCAGATCACCATTCATGAGCCATCAGGAAGGAAAATTCCTTGAATCAGTTTGCGATTGGAGGGACCTGCATCTGCTGCTTGGAGAATGTGATGATTCTGGACAAAAGCTACAGAGGAATAGCAGAAATGGCACTGGCACCTGACTTTTTCCAGCTGACATCTCTGGCCCTCAGACAAGGATTAACATCCAATTTGGCCCTCTCTTCCTGGGCTCAAGTCTATCCCAACAGCTCGGCACTTCAAAGAGGGAGATAAAAAGAGGGCGATGGATGGTCATTCTTCAGGGGGAATTGGCTTAGTGAGGCTCTGTTTAAAATGGCAGGAATACAAAAAGGAAAGCTGTTTTGATGTGCTGCGGAGTGTGAGGGTCGGTCCAGCTGTACAGTGTGACGGCCCTTCTTCTGCCCTCCAGTGTCTGAGCTGCACAATACAGCCACGATGCCCACCAGTATAGACCAATCGCTGCAGTGGTTTGGACAACTGTGTGGGAACGGCGGCCTTGGTCCTCACCAGAAGGTCATCAATTTAGTTTCTGTCACAGTCCCGTCTCCTCAGTTTTGTATTGTGTGTGATCTTTGTGTTTTTGTGGTGTCTTTTGCTGTGTTTCCCTCCTGTTTTCCTGTGCTCCTCAACAGCAGGACTTTCTCTCCACACCTGACTTCCTGTGTTCCCTCCTGGTCTGCTTTCGCTCCACACCTGCATTGCATCACCTTAATAAGCCCAGCCCTGTTCCCCGTGTTCTCCCAGCTTATCAGCTCCTTCGCTGTTGCATGTGTTTTTCCAGCCCATCAGTTCCCTCCAATCAAAGGGGTTTCCTTCTCCAGCTCTTCAGTTTCAGTGATTCCAAACTCACATGCTACTCTGCTCAGTGGTCACGGTCACCTCTTCAAACCTGAGCCTGCCACACAGTTTTGTTTTGTTTGTGTTGTTGGCCATATATGTCCAGGTTTTTTACTGGCCCGTTTGTGGTCAGTAAGCCTTAAAGGCAACAAAATTCAGAAGTAGGTTTAGATATTAATTCAAACTGTACTCAGTACTCAATTCTGACTTTAAAGTGACTGGGTGGATAAGCTGGTGTAATGCATACTTTAGTATGAGGAAAAAAAGACTTCAAAAAATGTATAAAAGTACGCAAAAAAAATGACTTAATTACAGAAATTTGAGCAGAGGTAATTAGCTACCCCAATCCATGCTTTTCCTCCACATTTAGAAGTGAATGGTGAGGTGAGGGGTGTTCAATTTGTTGCAATCTGCATCCTCATCACTAGATGCCACTAAATCCTGCACACTGGACCTTTTCTCTTGTCAAGAAATTATATTGAGGAAAACATGTTTGAAGAGAATATAGATTGTAGAGATTAATGTATGTACTGTACTGGGTGGCTCCTCTTTGATAATTAAATCATGTAACTATTATCTTCTATTTAGTCTGATTACAATGCAAGAAATGATTGGCGGGTGTGTTACCATGGTAAACACCCACTAAATGGAAGGCTGACTTTAGCGTCTTTAGCTTTTATGTTGGATTTAGGAGTAAATCTATGGGCAGAGTGCCATTCTTTGAGGGATTTGACTGAATCATTCAGGGATTGAATTGGACTGTTCATCAGCAGCTGTGGCTTAGTCAGCATGAATGTCTGAAGAATCACATTGACTCGGTGCCGGAGATGACTGTTGGCCTCCTCACCAACATTGTAGGACATGAAGGACAGAGAAAATGTGGATGAATAAAAATATGTGACAGTCCAGTTTATAAATGAAAACAAAGTCACTTTTCATTGTCTTCAAAACATATTCAAATGCGTCACTGGAAGACTGATTCAAGACAGAGGGACCAAATCTTAGAAAATATATATATATATATATATTTTTTAATTAAGGCTCCTAGATTTCAGAAGACTTACAAAAACATTTGAAGAAATCTGTTGTTCACACGTTTACTTTCTCAACTTGTGAACTTTCTAAGAAATAAGAATTTATCACGTCGGTAACAGTGACTGCATTGCAACATGTGACCACTGAGGTAAATTCTTAATCAGTTGAATAAAACCATTTGACCATTCTCGTGTTCAGGTCCATGAACGAGGAAGACTCTTGGGTTTTGGCAGAATGAGCTGTATGAGCACATTAGCATTTAGTTTTTGATTATTTAAAATATCCGACTTGATAATGAGGAATTTACAGCTTAAGTGATACATGCCAATGGCCGACTACAAAAGCTCATTATAAAATGAGGTCAGGCAGTAAAAGCAGTAGTAGTAAAGCATGAAAGTTCAAGAGGACCTTGGTGCGTTTTTTCACGTTAGCCACAGTGTACATCACACACAGCCTCGATGCGGGTGATCGTTTGCCTCGAGCAGAGCAGCAACATGCAGAGTCCCAGATGAGATCATTTTCTCTACCCATGATTCCGTCAATCAGGTTTTGTTTACCAGACTCCTCTTTAATCCAGAAATGGCAGAGGGTAAAGTATGAAGAAGAGTAAACAAACATAGCGTAAGGAATACACAGTGGATCGCCTCAGGTCAGGTGAAAACAGTCTAAACAAACAAATTGAAGCCATGCTACAAGTGCTCTCAGGCTGTAATACTCACCAGAGAGAGAATTAAAGAACAAATGAATGATGAAAAGATGTGTTTAGTCTTTCCAAGATCTATTCTGAAATTCTTTTTTATTCTGAAATTTCTTACATATTGTACCTTTAATGCTAGACATAGCATGCTAACAGTCTACAGTAAACAAAGGCTCTGCTGCCTGGAGACTCTGCTGCCTCCATAAAGAGTTTTGATAATATTGAAGAGAAATTTAAAAAATCTTTATAAAGTGACTATATAAAGTGATAGTGAAGTGCTTACATGTGTTATCAGTGTGTGAGGTTTGAAGTGTATAGGATTTAATTTGTCTCAAGTTTTTAAGGCTCACAGCTCAAATAGTCTTCTCAATACTGTCCAAACAGTTGTGTTGACGGACGCGGAGGTGGAACATGTGTGACTAAAGAGGGTAAAAGTAGGCAAGATTGACTTGAAACAGAACCTCTGGAAGATTGATTAGCTTATGGTACATTTAAGATGTTTAAAGACATTTGCCATGGCAGCTAGTAGGGACAAACAAACAAATGAGGTCACTAGAAAATAAGGGAAACTAACGCATCAAAAGACAGATTGCTCATTCTTTCAACACATGAGCAACACAGCCTTTATGTAAGTTATCTAAGAATGTTAATGAATTAAATCAACTTAATCTGTCATTTTTTTTTTCAAACATACTGTTTCTAAATTTGATTAAAACGCAGCAGAAGCTGCATAGATTTCTAACAAAAAACTAGTACACTTTCAGTCGATTCTCTCGGTATAACACATATAGCATGGGATACCACGCCCCCACGTGGCCTGACTGAAGACACCTCTATTCGCGCCTTTACGGCAGATGATCTGTGGTGACGTATGTGAGGCCCCACCTGTGCATATATACGTGCACCGCCATAGTCATCCTTCAGTTCTTATGCTCTTCACCTCACTAAAAACATCTCTACTGAGTCCTAACTGCCCCTGTTGGTGTTAGCCGCTGGCTACACGCAAAGCGCTAATTTCATCTGCTTTCTCTGGTTTTTGTGTCTCGATATGAGCACGGATCCTAAGCAAGCGAAGGGAAAGTCTTCTGTTTGCTCTTGTCCTCAGAGGTGCGGCTTCTCCCTGCACAAAAAGGACTTCCATGAAGCGCGTCCTGTCTGCATTGGGATTGTCCACGCCATGAGAGCATTGACTGAGCCCAAGTCCTGTGAGTCCTGTCTCTAGCTACGGAGCTCAACCCTGGAAAGGCGGGTCAAGTTTGTGGAGAGTGTTGGGAAAGACAGCCATTGCCCGGCACGACCACCTCCTCTCAGAATCCAGTGGTGAGGAGCTCTTGGTTGAAGACCACATTGGAAGCTGGGCAGACCACATGGAGTGTGCTGACGGGCTAGCTGGGCTTGAACCGGCCCCGTCCGAGGGCAGTATCCAGCCACTACCCGGTCTAGCCTCTTACCATGAGGACGATGACATGCTGTACATCGGCCTGGATGTGCATCGGCTTATCAGAGGATCTGCTGTCGTCGGGCCAGTATGCCGCCACTGCTGCGCCACTGGAAGTGGACTGGCCCTCTCAGAAGACATCGCGGTTCTCTAGATTTTCCCTTCCTCCTGAACCAACAACTGTCAGGAGCAACCTGCCCATGTTCCTTGATTCCTTGAAGTTCACCTTGACATGGAACAAACCGCTGTCCATCCGCACCGCGGTACCCTGCTATGGACAGTTTTTGGACCTGGATGGGGCTGAAAAAGCTGGTTTGGTCAACCATTCACCTATGGAGGAGTCCCTGGCAGAATATCTGGCCCCAGCCCAGAACCATAGTGTCAGCAGCCCCACCACGCTCCCATCCAAGCACTGAAGGTTCTCCGTGTCCCAGCTGGAGAAGATTCACTGGACACAGGCAAGCACGGCCTGTGCACTGAGCTCCGTCACCATGCTTCAGATGTATCAAGCTATGTGTCTGGCGAAACTCGGGTCACGTGCCTCCTAACAGTCCACCGAGTTGCTACGGATTACATCCTCTGAGTGTCCCGCTGTGCAGCACTCTCCCTGGGAGGAGGGATGGCTTCCACAGTGGTGGCGCAGAGGCACCTGTGGCTGACTCTCTGACATTTTGGACAGGGACAGAGCTGTCTATCTGGACGAACCAGTGTCGGCTGATGGTTTGTTTGGTTAGTCGCTAGACGCCATCCAGGCTAAGTTTGAGCTGAGGAAGAAGCAAACTGAGGCTCTGAGCAGCATCATCCCCAGACGTGATGCTAAGCCCAAACAGCCAGCCAATCTGCACAAATGGGCACCACCACCTCCTTCCAAGAGGAGTGCAACGCCCACGAGTTCGGGACCCAAGCTGGCGAAGCAGCAAACACCCAGTCAGCAATGGTTTGGAGCAATGGTCTGCCTCCGGGCCTCCAGAGGGGCTCAGTGCCCCTGAGCAGCAGTGATCTTAGCATCAGGATCGTCTTGCATGTCGGCTCTTCTCCCTTGGAGGGAACGCGGTTTACTACAACAACGGTCCTCTACAGGGAGGGTGTCTTTTCACAAGGTGGTGTTCACAGATGCATCCCTGAGGGGTTGGGGGGCTCTGTGCAAGGGTGCAGCAGTGAGAGGGTTTTGGACGCTAGCACAATGCAGGCGCCACTTCAACCACCAGGAGCTATTAGGCCCTTCTAGCTCTGGTGTGTTTTCGTCCCGTGAATAACACAACCATAGTTTTTCTACATAGAGGCAGGGAGGGGCACGCTCCCTTCCCCTGTTAAAACTGTTTCACTCGCTGTTGCTGTGGTGCAGTGCTCATTTTCTGTCTCTCAGAGCCACACATGTTCCAGGGCACTTGAACTTGGGGCTAGACCTTCTCTTCAGGGGAGGTCCTCATGTGAGGGAGTGGAAATGTCCACTGCCCCCTGTTATTTTCCATTACAAACCGCAACGCCCCCCATAGATGTGCTAACGCACATATGGCCCAACACAGTGCTGTATGCATTTCCCCCGGTGGAAATGATTTTGATCTGGAGAGGGTGCTCTCCCTGATCCTGGTGGCTTCTTGCTGGCTGGGGTAGTTGTGGTATGGCGAGATAATCAGTCTGCTGGCAGCAAGGCCTTGGCAGCTCCCTGTTCGCAGGTACTTCCTCTCCCAGGCGGGAGGAGAGGTGATTCACCCACACCCAGAGCTGTGGCAACTACATGCCTACCTGTTGAGAGGTCCAATTTGATAGCTCAGGGTCTGTCCCCAAATGTGGTGGCAATGAGTGCAAGGGCATCATCTACTAGGGGCCTATATACCTACAAATGGCTGGCGTTTAAGCAGTAGTGTCAGGACCGAAATGAACTCCCATTTCAGTGCTTTATTGTGGATGTTTTGAAATTTCTTCAGGAGTTGCTGAATAAGGGTTTCTCTTTCTCAACAATTAAGGTCTATTTGGCTGCTATATCTGCATGCTGTGTTGCTTTTGATAGAGTGATTCGAGGCATTCACCCTCTTGCTATGCACTTCCTGAAGGAAGTCTGCAGGCTGAGGCCTGTGTTTAAACCCAGTGTTCCCTGATGGGATTTAGCGTTGGCGCTTGAGGCTCTTTGTGGACCCCCATTTGAGCATATTAAGTCTGCAGATATGAAATTTCTTTCATACAAGACTGCACCTCTACTTGCTTTGACTTCTGCTAAGCAAGTGGGCGACCTTCATGCTTTGTCTGTGCATCTCTCTTGTACCCCGTTCACTCCGATTGGATCTAAGGTTACATTGCGCCCGAATGCAGCGTATTTGCCTAAGATTATCCCTGCAGCCTATAGCTCTTTGACTTTTGAGCTCTAGAGCTACTGCCCCCCTCGGTTTGCATCTGAAGAGCAGAGGAGGTTACATTCCTTGTGCCCTGTGCAGGCACTACGCACTTACATAGACCACACCCAGGGTGTGCGTTTATGTGACCAGCTGTTTGTATGTTTTGCTAATCCGGCTAAGGGCAAGACGCTGTCTAAACAGCAGCTTTCCAACTGGATTGTGGAGGCTATCTTCATAGCATACAGCAGCAGGGGTCTTCCGTTGCCCCAAGGTGTGAGGGCACATTCAACCAGGGGCATGGCAGCCTCATGGGCCCTGTTTGAAGGGGGTTCTGTGAGTGATATCTGCGCTGCAGCCAGTTGGTCATCACCGCACACTTTTGTTCAGTTTCATCACTTGGATGTGACAGCTCCTTCAGTGGCTCACTCTGTCGTTTCTGCTGGGACTACGATGCATACGTCTCAAATTATATGTGTTGTATCGAGTGAATCAACTGAAAGGGAACGAATGTTATATTTATAACATGTTGATTTGTAAGAGAACACTTAAATTAAATGAAGGTCTTTGTGAGGACTTTCCAGTTTGAGTAATGTGTGCAAAAATCTCTATTTGCGACAAGTGTGCATTACCAAGTCAGTTACAATAACAGATAGCAGAAGTGGTTCCCAGCATATGAGATAAATAAATCAGAAAACATTTTGTTGTGCTGAAAATTTGTGTGATTTTATTTGCCCTGGGCAATGATATACAACCACAAAGACACTGTGCAAAGAAAGCAAAGATTAAGTCACACTTACGGAGAGTCGGCAAGCACATTTTACACAGACAAAAATGATATATCTGCATGTACACAGTAATATTGCCAGCAGACTTCATGCTAAACCAATAAAATGAGGACTCTAAACTAATACAGGAACACGCACATAGAGGAACACACCTCAATCCAAATGTATAACTCAATACACCATTCAAAATATAGTTATATTCAATGTCATTCAAAACTGATTTTTAATCCCATAGCAGTTTTTTTTTTAATGTATTTGTAATATTCGCCGTCAGTCTACTGTCTATAATAGTCTGCAAAAATCCAGCCCACACTTCTTTGCGATCTGTTTATGATCGCATGGTGCAACATGGTGCCAAAATCAAATACTGCGCTGAAGGACAGCTTCACAATCAAAATACCCCAAACACTCCTTTGCTGAGTAAGAAAATCATGTTCACACAGAGTTCAAAGTTTCTGCTGTGATAAGCAAAATCAGCAAAGCATTAGAAGAAAGAAAACATGAAACACATGGACCTAGCTAAATGATGTGCCGCATATATAATGTAAGGTTACAGTTCTCTTAATAAAAGCAGTTTAAAAATGCAGCTAGCATTCATGGCAATATTCAATACATTTATCAGTCATTGAGCTACAACTGACATTTTGTTCTGCTGTCTGTAAGACAGACTCAATAAATTGTTTCTCCTCTCAAAACCGTGTTGTCTCTCAAGTGACTGTTGGCTAAGCACCACCCTTTGGAGTTACTGATGCTACATCTGTCAAGTTTTCCATGGAGCAGTTGTCAGTAATTACTGTAGCAGTCTCACCGTCCAAATTCTTGGTAAGTTTTGAAATAATGGGGTCCATTGTTTTAGACACCGAAAAGCAGGGCGTTAGCCTTAACTCTGATGGCATCTTGGACCAGCTTCCACTCAGCAGAGAGTTGTATTGATACATCCAGTTTACCCAAAAAAATAATGTAACCTAGTTAGTTACAGCTGGGTTTCTTGGCTTTGGGTATTACTTCTGTAAGACAGTTAGCTGGACTTGCTAATGACTGCAGTGTTTGATTAACATACCGCAGTTAATGTTGAGCTTCTTGTCCTTGGAAGAAATGCTTGATTGCTACTGTATGTATTATTAATATCTGTGATAAAAATACATTTTCATTTATTTGCATAGGACTTTCAAATATTTGCAGCTTATGTAAGAGCAGATAAGTACACATTTTTAAGTACTCTTCAAACTTTTCCCCTTTTCTTTTTTTTTTTTTTAAATTTTTACTTTTGGAAAAGCTGGGGGAAAAATAAAAAGCCACACCACTTCAACATGTGGAGACATCTAAAGCTGTGCCTAGTTACACTTACTAAGCTATGACTGGACAATCACTGGTCACATGAGGGGTTTAACAAACAATCAGTTTCTCCATGTTCCAACGTTTGGCACTGCACAAAGTTAAAGTCTAAAGGTTGATTGATTGCCTTGTTTTAATCACCACAAACTTTCCAAATTAACTTGGAAGTCCTTGGCAACGCGCAAACACACACGCACACACACACATACAATTTCACAAAACAGTTTCATTTTCTAAAAGTGCAAGCAAGCAAGTACAAATAAAGCAAAAGCGCATGTAACATGACCTCTTTTTTTGTTCTTTTTTTCCAAACAGAATTTAAATCTTTAAAGCACAGAGTTAAAAAATACTACAAAAGTGTCTTAAAAACAGGAATAAGCTGATATAAGCTGGTATTTGCTGTAGCTTATTGATTATTAGTAATACATTTCCAAGCTGGTGGGAGGAGGAACAACACATTTCAGACAATAAAGTAAAATAAAAAAAATAAAAAAATACAATGAACCTGAACAAATGGAAGCTATTGTCCTTTTGTTTATAAGTGCTATAAACAATATCCTTGCGCTCAGTCATCATCACTCTTGCTCTTGTCTGACTGATCCTGCAAAAAAAAAAAAAGAGCGAAGCATTAAGAGAGAGGGAGATATAAAGGCAAAAACGCAGAGGAGAAAAGGAGAACGCTGTATGATGATGGTTTATTGTCTGTGGAGAGCATCAACAAGACGTGGCGTAGGTCAACACAGGCAGAATACATCAAACACTAAAATAAACTAAATAAGAAATACAGATCTCCAGAGGGATGGAGGTCTGCAGTGCCCTGTCTTTACATCCACTCCTCTCTAGATTTAGTTTCTAGGCTAAAGCCGGGGGGTGAGGGGTGACAAAAGGACAGAAAAAGCTTTCTTTAAACACCCTGCAAAAAGTGTACAAGTACGTTACCACCAGGACTGACAGGCAGGTGAGGAAATCACTCCCTACATTTGTATTCAAAGAGTGACGTGGCTTTTGGCCATGCTCTCCTGAGGGTCTAACTTTGGCTGAGCTGTTTATATTAACCTCAAAGACCCTGCAATTCAGTATCACCCTTGACATGAATAAAGTCTACCTCAAGCTGCCCACTTATGTTGAATTTACCAAAATCTAATGCATAGGAAATCAACCTCTGATCTGTAGAGATTTAATATTAAGGTGGGTGCGTACTGCTGTTTTTGATGAAAATGTTTTTGTCATACTCTTACACTGGACTCATTATTCTGCATTAGGAGGGATTCAGCCCCAAGGTGAAAAAAGAAAATGAAAAAACCTGCAGAGGGCCGCATAGATGGGAGTGTGTTGTGAAAGTTAGACAATAAATAACAATCCAGGAAGCCCAAGTGGAGCAACAGATTAAGTATTTAAAGATGCCAAAACACTGCCGCTATACAACAGTTAATGACACCCACAGACAGGACTGTAATGTAAAGTTAAAGATGAGACCCTCCCATCTCTCTCTGTTGACTATACAAGCCTTTCTATGAGGGTCCAAAGGACGGGACTTAATGCCCGTTCTCAAGTGTCTCGTTTCACTGCTTCTCTCCGCTCCACTTACAGAGAGCAACAGAAGCTAACGTTAGCGTAGAAATGGAGTCCTGCTTCCAGCATGACAAGTTCCACAGAGACCTTTAAGTTTTGTGTTGCAGCGAAAGTTGAGCATTGTTTTGCTGGAGTTCCCTGCTGCAGACTTTTATTTGGGGCTGTATTTATGATGGCTGCATCTGATCTTCGCTGCATATACTACTCTGAAACAATGTGCACCTCCTTAAAAATGGAACTACATGGTGGAGTAAATGGCAGCTACAGTGATCCCATGTTGGGACCCAAATAACTGTGACTGGTCAATCTGGGTTGCTTCTATTATGATGGTAAAAAGAATAATCTCACATTCAGTTATAAACTAAGGCAGATCTTCCATCACTGGTATCAAAATGCTCAGGAAAGTATGTAAACTATCGCAGTAGGGAATATGACTGAATACAGATATGGCCTGGTCAAGCAAGTTCTCGACTCGTTTTTTGCTGTTGATGGAAGTTGCTAAGGAGAGAGACGTCTTGCTTCTTTCTGATCTCTGTTGAGAGTAGAACAGTGCAGTACCAATCAGGCAGCTGACAAAGCTCAGTTAGTGACACAAAGATTTAACAAATATTTACAATGATTACAACAATTAAACAGCAATTACATGCCTGTTCCTGGAATCCCAGATGTGAAACAGCCTCTGATTAGACAACTGATTAAACTCGTGACAACCAGAACTGAGATCTACTTTGTTCGCCAAATAACAGCTCTGTGTGCTACTTCTCATGTTTGATAACGAAAACAATGGGGATAAAAAGCTACTGTGATCTGTGAGTGAACTGAGTTATTTGTACTGATGGGTGTGTTAACGATAAAGTGAAATGCAGCGCAGGGGAACGACTTACATTGTCATCCTGTTCTTCGTCGCTGTCGTCGTCGCTGACCACCGGCTTGGCCTTTCCTCGGCTTTGTCTCTTCTTGCCTTTGTCATGGCTACGTGCTTCCTTACTGAGCTTAATCTTAACACGCACAGACTTAGCTGAATGAAGAGAGAGAGAGAGAGAGAAAAAAAGACAAATCTTAGAGGAAGAGATACTTAAGAGCATCGTTTGTAATTCACTGACAAGTTACATAAATTGATAAAGATAATACATAAATGGCATTTCTAACAGCAGAACAAAAGTGAATCTCAAACCACAGCAGTGCTACCTGGGTTACAAATGCAGAATTAAAAATGAGATAACACCTCTGGTTGTGTGTTGTGCGTGTATTTGTCTGTGTTCCAGAAATGGTGCATCTTACCCTCAGTCTCGGACTCATCGTCGTCCTCATCATCCTCATCGCTTTCATCATCACTTTCTTCGTCCTTGACTATCTTCTGCCGGGCACTCTTAAACACAGACTGAAGGACAATGGAATCCTCATATATCTGTGGGATGGGAAAAAAAGAAGACTGAGTGAAAACAAAGGATGGTAAAAAACGGTTCCTCGAAAAGCATGCATAAACGCTAGAAAAATGGTGGACGTGGGTAGGGATCACAAGAGAGGAGAGATTTAGCGTTAATGGAGAGAACTGAAATTGGCAGCTAGGGGGCTATAAACTGAGTGGTTAGAAATTCTTAGCAAATTAGCACCTAAGAAGTGTCCAAATAAACCTTTTGTTTTTGCTTTGATCTCTTTCCGTGGGTTGTTACAATGCATTAAAAAAATTGAACCATTGGAAATGTTCAAGGACTAAGCCAATCCTTCCCAAAAAATAAAAAAAACAGAACAGAGGGAGGACATATGGCTGTCAAATATTGAGCAATGGAGCATGGGACTGGCAAAATAAGCCACTTGAGAGGAAGACTACAATAAACAAATACGTGTATAATTAACTAATGACTAGGTCTGTTTTATAAAATATGAGTTAGTAAAAGTAATTAAAAGCCTCTGGTTGAGTGGAAATGAATAAAGGCCACAGTGACATGGCATGTAACAAACAAGGTTGTTGTTTAGTGGTATGAATTTTACCCAGACCCAGAGGTGATGCTCACAAATGTATTCTCACACAATCCAAAACCCAAATACATACATTAAATTTAAAGTTGTATTAAGCAGGAAACACGTCTTAATCTTTGTCTGGAGTTTGTCCTCAGATAAAGGATAACGCAAAAGTTGACACTGCTCTGTCAATTGACTTAACTCAGTGTTTCAGCACTGCATGACCGTCAGTATGTTTCCACGGACACTTGACCGTCGAGCTAAGATCATAGCCTGGTTAGGTCATTTACTTGGACTTCTGCCATTGCCCCAGTGTACATGCATCAGTGGAGAATCGATTTATTGACGAAGTATGTCCGACTACATCTCGGTCGGTGGCGATATGCACCGTTTCAGCTGGTTGCTACTGGACCTTCATCCGGTTGACTTATTATGTCACATACCAAATAAGTTAAGGGCTGCACAGCCAACGGTGAAAACACAGACGACTTTATGGTGCTGTATGTTACATAATACCTTCATAGACTTCTTTTGCTTTTCCTGAATTCCTGCTACAGATTTATGGTCAAAGTCTGGCGTGGGGACTGTTGGCCATGCGCAGAACACCAAGCCAGTTCAGGTCCGACTAAGGTGTGTTACGTGAAAGGGTAAATCAATTTCCAACCCCATTATCTGGGTGTGTTAGACCTTGAGGAATTCGATTTCATACAATTTCAGTCAGACTAACGCAATAGTCCAACTTTTTTTTCTTTTAACATCACGTTAAAGTGAAGAACTTGTAGACATCTCGCTCTCCATTCCACACTGATTAAATACTGCAGGACAACACACAAAAATCTGTTTATGGAAGTAAATTTGCGAAAACTTCAGTTAAAACATGGAGAAGTTTCTGACCTGGGATCCCTCCAAGTTGAAGGTCTGGGCATTGTGACAAAGCAGCATCACATCCTTCTCCAGGTCGCCCACACTCCTGTATTTATGGTTTCTCACACGTTCCTGATGACATAAAACACCAGCATGGAGCCACAGTTTGACACTCATCACTCTCAGGTTCCATGAGCCTACAGCTAATGAGATATTCAACTTACTTTCTTTATAAATATTGTTGCAAACTCATGATAATTGCTTTTACCAGGTAGTCTGATTCCTTGATTCATTGGTTGATCCATAAATTAGCAGAAAAATATACAAAAGCCCAAGCTGACATATTCAAATTGCTTGTTCTGTTCAAGTCCACAGCTCAAAAAGTACTTAGCTTATTCATTTTAATGACCAAGACATCTTTTCATCATTCCTTTGACAGATGACGTTTATCTTTTAAATCTTCAAGCTGTAATGCTATATGAATTTGTAGTTGTTATAGCAGAACAGAAATTATTTGTAATTATTATGTATTTATCAAATGTTGGCTGTACATTTCACCTTTATTATTCCACTCACTTTAAACATCATAGCCATCTTATCATTCATTCACATTAATTGGGTGGGTCATTGTAGTTGACATACCTTGATCTTTTTGAAGTCCACAGGTTTTCTGATTAGCTCATAATATTCTGGGAGCTCCTTCCTGGATGGTAACTGAACGAAGACCTCACTTAATTGTCTTCCTGACCTGGTAACACAGAATCATTTCATGTTGTAATTAAATTCAAACTTGACCTGTTTACATGGAGATCATTAGGCAAAACTTTCCTTTTAACTCCCCCAAAAATGGTGCGTTTGGAATTCTTACATATTAATGACTAAGACATTCAAATTCTAAGCCTTTAAATGTAAAACATATGGGTTGCCTTCATTTATAACTACAACAAAAGAAGAAAAAAACATTGATACACAACATTCCAGCATGAGTTGAAATGAAAATGAAATGGTGTCTTGCTGTCTTCTTGAAAAATCAGAGCTGTTTCAGTTTCAGCGGCAAATATCATTAGAATACAATATTCCATCGAATAGAATCTGACTTCCAGTCGCGGTGGACCGTTAACCCTAACCTTAATCTCTCTTCAATTCATATGACATCAGAAATGCCGATCAGCCTCATTAGAACTAGTCTTTGATCCCCATTCTGGCCCTGAAAACATCAGTATTAGTACTGGAATAGGTCCGAAATATGTTACACACACTGACTGCAGTGGATTTGCTAAGCGATGTACCGGGCTGACACTGGGGAGCAACTGGGGTTTAATGCCTTGTTTTAAGGACACTTCCACGTGTGTTTGGGAGAGGTGAAGATCTGAAAACCCTGCACTTGTTTGACCTTTCCAAATCCTGAGGCTCAGCCGCCAATTAACTACCATGAAAATACTGCAAAACAAGAATAATATATGCTAATTCAAACAATGGAGTAAAGATGTACACAAAATATATAAAATGAAAATCAGTGGCAGAGAATTTATGGGTAGGAGCGTGAACTGCTGTCTGCCACAGTGTCTTTATTATACAACAACTTAGGGGCACCAATGTTGCAAATTTTCTACACATAGTGGCTTTAAATGGCAAGAGGTGACAAGGTGAGTCCCAATTGCAGTATGTATCCTGAGCTATCAGCTCTGAAGCAGGACCAAATAGACACACACTCTATATATAATATTATAAAACTATAAGTCATGATTTACATGCAAAACCTTTCCTTGGTGTGTTAATTGTGATTTGGCCTCATGGACCATGCTATGTTTTATCTGTTTTTATACATTTGAATAATGCAGCACAATCAATAATATGTGTTTATGCTTGGGGCCAGTTGACGGTTTTGAAGCCAGTGAGGTAAACACCAGGCTAATGAGTACATGGAAAGAATTGCAATATGGCAACAGGAGAGTAAAGAAAGTAGTGTCAAAGAAGCTCTTAAGAGTAGAATGTTACATTAAAACACAGAGCTGTAACAGCGTAGCTCCTACAATTGTGAAACCTATTCGACTTGATGTCTGTTGTCTTGTTAAATTCCAGATACATATGCACCAATGCTCCTCTGGCATAAGTCTGCTTGTTGTTCCAAAGTATAGGACATAAACTATAGTGAGGCAAGCTTGTATGCTCGGAGCAACTGAAAGAGCCTGTCTGAGGAGCTGAGAGTAGCTGGAAGTGTGTAAATGTTTAAATGTAAACTGAAAATGTACCTTTTCAGCCTGGCTTTTGATCAGCCCTGATCATTAACTTAATTTTATTCACTTTTTTTTTTACTGTGTTTGTGTTATTAATATCATCATAGCTTACACTCTCATCATTCTATTCAGCCATCTGTGAAGCAGTACAGTATGAAAGGTACTATGCAACATAATGACACTTTTTTGCTAAATTATCATCAGTAATGTCAGCAGTATCTACACAGCATATACACCATATACACACTCAAAAAGATTAAGGGAACACTTTAAGAACACATCACATGCTCATCAATTAATTATTCAATTTGAAGATCTTAACAGAGGTACATTGAATAATTCCTTGAGAAGTAAACAACAGCGCACAATGGAAAACAAAATTACCAACCCATTCATGGCTGAATAAAAAAATCACACTGGAAAATAAAGCTATAAATATAAATTGCAGGCCGATCCAGGTTGCGTGAATTTTATCACGGCACTCATAATGTGGCTCAGTAGTGTGTAAGGTCCCTACATGCCTGTATGCGCTCCCGACAGCGTCTGGGCATGCTCCTGGTGAGTCGGCAGATGGTGTCCTGGGGGAGCTCCTCCCAGACCTGGATCAAGGCATCAGTGAGCTTCTGGAAAGTCTATGGCTGTACTTGGTGGTGTCAGATGCACCAATACATAACATCCCATAGGTTGGTTTGATTGGATTTAGGTCAGGGGAGCAAGGTGGCCAGGTCAATGGCCAGCCAAGGTCTGACAATCGCTCTGAGGTTTTCATCCCTGTCTCTGACAGCAGTCAGGGTCCATTGGCTATGACGTGCAGGTCTGTGCGACCCTCCAAAGACATGTCTCCCCAGGCGATTACTGCCCCACCGCCAAACCGGTCATACTGGATGATGTTACAGACAGCGTAACGTTCACCAAGATATCTCTGGACTCTTTCATGCCTGTCACATGTGTTAAGTGTGAACCTGCTCATCTGTGAAGTGAACAGGGCCCTAATGGTAGACCTGCCAATCGAACTGCATGGTGCTGGGCGGTGAGCACAGGTCCCACTAGAGGACGTCAGGCCCTTGTGGAGCCTGTTTCTGACAGTTTGTTCCGACACATGCACACCAATCGCCTGCCAGAGGTTGTTTTGTGGGGCTCTGGCAGTCCTCCTCGCACAAAGGAGCAGATGCCGGTCCTGCTGCTGAGTTAATGCCCTTCTGCCGCCCTGTCCAGCTCTCCTTGTGTAATGGCCGGTCTCCTGGTATCTCCTCCATGCTGTTGAGATTATGCTGGGAGACACAGCAAACCTTCTTTTGACCGATCCTGGAGAAGCTGGTCTACCTATGCAACCTGATTTGGCTGCAAGCACCGCCTCATGCTACCAGTTGTGACAAAGACACTAGCAGAACACAAAACGAGAGAAGAATCAGAAGGAAGGATAAGGAGAAAGCAATCCTCTGTGGCCACCGCATGCAAAACCATTCTCTTTTTGTGGGTTGTCTTGCTTTTGCCTCTCCAATGCACCTGTCAAAATCACTTGTGCTTTGTGAATGGACAGATTGATATCCCTGAGGTTTAACTGACTTGGTGTTATATTTTGAGCGTTTTTTTGTGTATTACTCAGCCCACCTCAAACCAAACATGTATGATGCAAACTATTTCAGGGTTATTCCAGGACCGTAAGCTCTACTTATATGGTCACTACTGCAGGAATGAGCTCACCTTAACAACGATTTAGAAATCACAATACCCATGAATCATTGTCCTCCTGCAGCAGAGATTTTCTTAAACTGCCATTTCTCTCAACTCTTTTCCCCAGAGTGTGGGAATGTAAGAAAAGAAGAAAGTTAGAGGGGACAAGTTTTTGTTTTTTACATCAACCTTGTGAACAGTTTTTAATGTTCATGTCATGTAATACCATTACTGCTTATCTGCATTACTGCAGACATCAAGGTCTCTGATCCATCTGCTTTATATTATAATGTTCAATTGCTTTATTAGCAGTTAAATTCTGCCAACGGGCACTTCTCACTGTTGCATTTTGAAACTTTATTAACATAACCCTTGTGTTTATTTTGTACAGAGCTGTCAGGTCATTCAGAGATCATTGAGTATTTTGCATTTTTAATTGATTAACTTGAACAATTAATAATCATCAGCACTAAAAATGAAGTTACTTATTATCATTTCAAGATCCATCATTTAATCAAAACCTACAGTACATCTGTATACTGTATCAAACATCTACAAGGAGTCACACCACTGACTTTCTGTAATGATAATACACAGAAGCATTTTCTGTGTATTATTTGAGATCTGATTAATTTCCCCCTGGATTTTTATTTGTATGCATCCTAAATGTGTTGTTTTACAGGGAAATGATACAGATCAGCATAATTGACAGGTAAAAGAATAACATTAAGTAATATAAAGCGATGAATGAGAGAAAGCGCAAATTAAGTGCTGTTACACCAAAGCTGCTGCGTGTTAGAAAAATCCACTACAATGTAAATCATAATGTGTATTTTGAAATTGTTAAATTAGATTTATGTTGTTCATTATATTAAAATATAAGTGGATTTATCTTTAAAAAACATAACCCGAAAAATGTGTTTTAAGAATAAGCACCACCTAACATGAAAACTGCAGCAGCAGAGTATTTTGATCTCAGATGACTTGGATATTGTACATCATCATCTGACTGCGGTTCCTCTGAGTTCTGAATGTTCTGTGAGCTCAAATCCACTGTGTAAACTGTGCAGAAACCACAAAGGTGGATGGTATGTTGAAATTGGGTTTGTACATCTTTGATCTATTAAGTGTGATGCCTCCAAGCTCACGTTATGGCAAAGGGGACCTCTGGAAACAGACCCAATTGTTGACATCCTTGAAAGACACTGGAATGAATGGAAATAGGATCACGAATGCTTCAAATGTCTTGTGACAGAATGCGGTGACTTCAAAACAACCTGCAAAAGACATGCTGTGTTTGAAATCACAGTGATCTCTGTTGCCATGCTTATTGGAGCTTCTATACAGAGTGACACCTAAATCTGATTGACGAAGGAAATGGAGCCTACACTGCTGCAATGAGGCGATGTAATTTGTTTCATGGGGAGAAAGCTTTGCTACATAGGAGTCCTAAAGTCCTGGAATGGAAATTCTTGAGTGTGTCTCAGTCTAGTCAAGTGAGAGGAGTGCCAAAGCTATGATTGAGATGCTCTGGGATGAACAACCATCGACTGGGAGAGGAAAGAATTTGACTTCTGGAAAGGCAGGTAGCAGTTTCCTGGAAATGCTCCGGTGTAGTAGTCAGCCAGTGCATATTTGAGTAATGGCAACACAAATGCACATGTTCTTACCGAGACAGACACTCACATTCTTGTGATTTTGAACATGGCACACAATGCAGACACCACAGAACCGACCACATGCACACACATACACACACAGAAATACACTCACACACCAACTCTCAGGGACGTTGGACTGAAGAAGAAAAAAAGTTTATCACACATAATGTTCTTTAGACATGACTTCATGTCTGCTCATTTTTACCCTGCTGACCAGGGAAATCGGGACTTTCCACTGAATAACCAAACAAACTCTTGCAAATTATATACTTTGTGCACTCAAAAGCACATTTTAGAGACGTACCACAACAAGGACTGAATGGGCCCCCACTATCAAATACAAAGTATCTTCCTAAAAGTTAACAGGACAAAAAGTTCCACTTTAACTAAAGTCACTGCATAAACTGATTATGGCCTATGACTTTAAATGAAACCGGCCACAGATTTTTGTGTCGTGCTCCCAGGCGCTACCTCACAGATTTGAGGTCTATCAAGATGCTGGTGTTGCATTTAAATGTGTCAAGCATGAGCAATTATGCTGCTGTTAATACCTGCATGTATCTGTTCATTCAGAGAGACAGATAAAGCATAGTTGAATGCTCTCCTGTGTAGTCAAAATGACAGTGCACTCACTGTAACTGGAGATTTTGTGTCCTTCCACAGCAGATGGTGGAGATGTTGCCAGAAATCTACTCGTGTGCAAGTTTATTAGGTGCACCTTATTTAAACTAATGCAGGCTAATACAACAGAGCCGTAATTCCTACCTTAATGAAGATTGTAATGTTCAGTTTTTGCTGAAAAATTCAACTTCATCGTCATTTTTAGAATGCCAAGTTGCTGTGGAAATGTGCTGAGCTACAGAGAGGTGTTTCTTATTTTAACAATGCCGCCATATACCTCATGTGTGGATGACATCCACCAGGTGGTTTAAGGTGGACTTACAAACAAAACAACTCTTAAACTGCCCTGAAAACATTTTGCAAGTGCAACACAACTTCTTTGTTGATTAAAAATGATCATGGAAATATGTGTATGTTATACGCTAGTGGTAAGTGCAAAGACAAATAAAATGAACCCCTTCGTAAACCCCTTAGCACTATGACAGGCTGATTAACGCATTGCAGAAACGCATAGGTCAATAAATCTTCTTACCCATCTCTGTAATTAATGACTGTATCGATGATGGTGTTCATTTGCTTGGTGAGCTTGGGGGGGTTCGGAGAGAGTTTCTCAGCTGGTGGACGCCCACGTCTCTTCTTGGCCTTGGAGCTCCCCTCATCTCTGCTCGACGAGTCCTTGTCCTGACGTCTCTTGCGTTTGCGCTTTTTCAGCCGGATCTCCTCCTCCATCTCTTCCAAGTTTCCATCCTCAATGGCCTAGAGTTGAAAAGAGCCAGAGCAAAGACAAGGTTAATACTTAACCACCTCAACTTGTCTATACATGATGTAGAACTGTAGGATCCCTATTAATAAATGTGCAAATTCTGACTTGGCAGCAGAGAACACTTTCACTGATTCCAGTATTTGGGCTCCTGTTGGTTCCTGTACTTATTCTCCAAAAGTTAACTTAAATTTGTTTGAAGAGTGCCAACAGGTCTCTGCATAGTCTTCTCTGAACCTGAGCTTAGACAGCCCACATACACCACTCTTAAAGTTTCTCTCTGTTCTATTCTTGTCTCCCTTAACACCTGAGCCACAGTCAATAAAATGGATCTGCAAGGCCTGACATGTATCTCCTGGGGAGTGTGTCGGAGTATATTTGGTTTGGGTGACTGGGTTCCTTTTGGCTAAAGGAACCCTGTCACTGTAAAACGAACTTTGGCTGTGAATCGAGTCATGGTTAAGGTCTGATTTGCTTACGATGGATGACGTTATTCCTGTTTTGTTTTTTTTGTTTTTTTTTAATGAAACCACATATTTGTGACTTTTAAGACGTATGTCTCGAGTTGGAACAAATGCCCTTGGGACTGAGAAACACAGACAGGGTGGGTAAGTTAAACCACAAAATTGTTAATTTTCTCAGATTGAAAGCAAGAAAAATAAACAAGCTACTTGTGCGTCACTTCTTTTTTGGAGGTAATGTGTGAGCATACAAAAGAAGAAGCTTGTTTTGTTCAGACAAAAGAAATCAAACTGCAGGTTATGGCTGCAGTTTGCTCATGGCAGTCTTATATCTTTAATCGAGTTTATTCAAATCAAATCAGTCAGGGCATAACACAGGATTGCTACAATTAACTGCAGAGTTCCAAGGCCAGTTCCAAGGCCGGTGTGCACTATTCATGTTTGCTCTTTCATCACTATTAAGATTAATGAATAACAACATTATATTGCAAATGAATACATGCATATCATGTTGCTATCATTTTAACACCATATGTACTTAAAATTTCAGTAAACTAAATATCATACACTGAAATATACTATAGACTTTACCCGTAGCCACTGTTTTTCGGTCAGCGCATCACTATAGTCCACATCCCGGCGGCAGCGCGATCCTCGGCCGAACATCTTCTCCTCCTCCTCTTCATACGTCAGCCGTTCTACCTCAGCGTCATCTTTGATGATCCAAGATGGCAACTCGTCCTCCTCCATGAGACGGGGCTTACGCTTTGGGTTCCTGGCATGCTCACGGCGTCTGTCCATGTCCATGCGCTACAAAGGGGAAAAACCTCATCCGGTTAGAACAGCAAACAGAGACATGATACTTGGTTCCTTTGTATTATACTACGAATGGAACCCATCAGCTGGATTTACTGCTGTCCCTTTGTAAAAAAAAAAAAGTGATAGGTACTGTCTTACAAATTAGTATCAAAAACAGATTATCCATTTCCTTTCAAACTAATACAATGCTTTAAATATAGAATGGTTTAAATATATTCACTGTTTTTATTCGTCCTTTTCATGCACATAGCATGCAAAAAATACTTTATGTCCACATTAAAAAGTCCTTGGGTAAAATCTCTGTATCCTCACTGGGCTGCATTTTTCAAAATACCTCTGTTGTTGAAATTCAGGCGCCGTCTCACCATTATACGACTGTCTAGCTATCAAGGAGAATAGTGATGCGCTATGGTTAATTTCACACACAAACATGTGGCTCTGTCTCACATTCATGCAGCGCAAAAAGGAAAAGTCCTTCACAGAGAAATTCACAGTCCAGCAGCATTAAAAATGCGTATGAATATCTCAAATACTGCACCCAGTCATCACTGAAATTAGGCGACACCACCAGGAACCTGTAAAGTGCCAAAAGTACGAGCATTTTGCATTTAATTTGCAGCTTCGACAATTGAACAAATGGCGAGATTGAATAGTGGTGTTGCCGATCACGGCAACTTATAATTATCTTGGGGTAAAAGAACCAGCTGTAAGCTTAAGCTCTCTGGGTAAATTTGTATTTTAGTTTTAGTATGCAAATTAAACGTTTGTAAAGATCTTACAAAAATGTTTGTTCTCCTTACCATGAAGAGCTCAAATTCATCTTCATTTCTGGCTATCATCTGGTTAAGGGTTTCATCATCAGGTACTTCATCTTCTTCCTGGAGTTATATTTGGAAACATATTAAAAGAGAAGACTTTAACTGTTTCAACAAATCAGAAGGCACAAATATTCACTGCAAAACAAATCAGTTAAGTATGGCACACAGATTCTATGAAATGCTAAGTTGAAATGCATTACAAATCCAAGTAATGTTTGTAAGTGAGGGATGAAACAATGTCTGATTATATAGGAGCTGTTTCTTTTCATTTCTACATTCATTATAGAAAATGCCTGATCAAGCATAAATACCTCATCTTAGTCCTGAGCTGATTTTACTCCCAAGATGATATTAAAACATTTAAAATGTAACACAATTCAAAATTTCAGATATTACCTCATTCTGCTCCTCATGCTCCAAAATGGCCTGAAGAAAGACACGGCGCTCATGGCCCGAGGACTTCTGGTCGAACATGCCTGCCTGGATGACCTTCTGATCCACATTGAGTTTGTATTTGGCAGCTGCCAGGATTTTCTCCTCCACACTGTTGACGGTGCAGAGACGAAGCACACGCACCTCATTCTGTTGACCGATGCGGTGTGCCCGGTCCTGAGCCTGAAGGTCCTGGTGTCAACAGATGAAACAGAAATTCGAGATCATTTCGATTGCCTTTAAACAAAAAAACAATACTTTCTCTCTAAGCCAATAAAGTCAAAGCAAACATAAATCACTGTATCAGATACGATCCTTCTGCCTGTCAAAGTACTGCACCCATTTAAGAGGAAATACTAAGTCTGTAGTTTGTGTTTCTGGTCCTAAAAACATCAAGAACATACAAACCATTTTCAGTACACTACTGTGAATCTGTCTAGTCATACACATCACAATGACTAAAAGTGATTTTTGTCCACAGACACTCAACTACCTAACTATTGACTTTTATTTTCCCTGTTAAAAGGTTTTTTTGTCAATATGGCAATTTTTTTCCTCACTTGAATAAAGGGATTAAGTAGAGAAGATGATGCTCCATGTGCAGACTGTAAAGCCCACTGAGGCAACATGATCTGACTTTGATTAAATAAAATTGACTTGATTTGAATTTAATAAGATTCACTACAGTAAGCCTCCAGCAAATTTACTATCAAGAGCTGAATAGTGTCTATTTACTGGGTTAATTACAAAGACTAGATGTAAATGAGCCCAGTCACATTCCATGTGATTTACATTTAGTGCTTCTAATTAATGACATCTGAAAAGTAATGGAACATAAAACCAAACTGTTTTCTGCTCCTGAATTTGGATCTTGTTGGAACTATTCACACAGCCAGAGAGAGGAAATATGTTCACTGACCAGATTATCTGTGTAAACAATGTAAATTATAACACACAAAAGGTACCAATAACTACACTATAAATAAAACAGGGCTGGGCCATTTGACCTCAAAATAATATTACAATTTTTAGGCTATATTGCACACATGATATTTATCTTAATATTTTGAAACCTCTTAAAGATTTATGACCAAACAAATACAAATATTGTGCAAATGTTGCAGGGATGAATATCGGTTCTTTCACAAAATAATAACGCAACACAACTTTTGATAAATAATCATCAGTAATGTGAATATAATGCCTGAGTTGGTAAAGGTAAAGTATAACAAGAACAAGGAGATCAGTCTGGTAAATTAAGAAAATGGCACCCCTTTACTGTAATGCAGCATTTAAGCCAGGAAAAGACACTTGTGACATATCAGGATATAACGATATCATACTGAAAACTTCCTATTATTAAAACAAGTGCTGTCAACACAGGTTGTAAATTTACTGGTGAACCTACCTGGTGTGGGTTCCAGTCACTGTCAAAGATGACGACAGTGTCGGCAGCCTGCAGGTTGAGGCCGAGGCCACCAGCTCTGGTACTGAGCAGGAAGATGAAGTACTGAGATCCTTCCTCATTAAACTTCTTCAACAGCGTCGCTCGATCCTCAGACTTGGTGGTTCCTGAAACACCAAACGTGATCAATATGAAATATCTGTCAAGATAACTTTGACAAAGTCTGCATGAACTTCTTCCTTTCAAAAATGTTTTTTTTTGGTTGTAGAAAATACTAATTATGTCAACAAATAGATTATAACTGTGATCAAGGTAAAATTGTGCCTTTCAGGTTAGCTTTTATCAAATCCTGAATAACTACTCAAAAAACACACTAAACAGCAAAAGTTACTACAAGTTTCTGGGAGCCACACGTTGCTCTTTTATTTTGTCATATTTTCTCACGCACAGCAGTCGCGGAAAACTGGAGTGAGAGACAAATCTGGGATCACAATGCACATTTTTATTCTTCCGAAAAAGAGCTTGAAAATAACAGTGAAAATCAATAACATCTCCTCAGTGAACTCAGGTCTCTGCTGCCCGGCCTAGTGGCAGTAATAGGATTGCCTTTTGTTTGAGATGCTGAGTATGGGCATCATGCTGAGTGTATGTGATGGGAATTCTCGGACACCTCAGTGTGACACGTTATTATTCTTTCAGTATGACAAGTTTGAGTCAACTTAAATGAGGAATTGAACTTTTTAATAAAGCAGTCACACCAAGGGATAAAAGGATAACAAGATTATTATATGATTATGATCATTTGTCGTGTTGCAGGGACTAGTTAGAAAAATGTGTAATCTTTTTATATAGTATTTTTCTTCTGTTTGGTACACACACAGGGTCGAGTGTTGATGTATTGTGGTCACTATACTTTATAAATACAACACAGAAACTATAGGAGGAGCGAAAAGTCTGAATGGAGAGATTCCATCTACTTCCTCTGATACATAAGCAGTAATATACTGAAACGTGTTGATTTTTCAAAATAATGGAAAAAGACCATGAAGTTGCATTCTGTTCATTAGGTCTGAATGAATTGCTTTTATCAAATTCAGATAATTATGAGGGACAAATAACACTAATTTAGTTGTTTCTTTGTTTTTTTTACCAGATCCCAATCACAGTCCTTTTAGACTATCTGTCTATTAGAGTATCTGTCATTTCACTCATTGGCTGATACCTATATTTACCTAAATGTTGATTAATTATCCATGTGACACATTCAGATAATTAATGACACTCCTTATTTTTCAGCAGACACTTGAAAAGTGGACTTGAAGTTTAACTGGGAAAATTCAAGTCCTGAAATCTGACATGACACGACCTGCTGAGGGAAGCTCTCAGCCTACTCCAACACACCATCATTGGCAGGGAATAATTACTGGCTTTAAGTAAACACTTAAACCAGGCAACAGCCACATAATTTTACTCATTACAAAGTTACTCACAGAATTGACATCAGTTATCAACATCTGACATTACCTATATAGTTAGGTGGACAAAAGTCGGGAGAGTTCATAACAAAAACATCAGCTTTTTTGAATCTGCTCCAATTCCAGTCTTTACGATTGGCTAAAACATCTCCTTTAATTACAGTAAAGGTGTGAGCTTACCGTCGAGACGTAGATAGAGAAAGTTGCGGTAGCTGAAGTAGTCCTCCATGATTGTCATGAGTGTGGTCATTTGGCAGAAGAGCAGGACTCTGTGGTTGGTGGCCTGTAGCTTCGGCAAGATGCGATCTAAGAGTTCAAACTTCCCAGAAGCTCGATACAGATCATGCCTGGGTGGAAGTAATCAGACAAACATGTAACTAAAGTCAAAAATACTCATAAAATGCTTGATTGAGGTGCACTATTTCATTTTGGGGAAGAAAATGTAATCAGAAGAGAAAGATCTTCAGTGACCTGATCTTCATTTTATGCCTCAAAAAACAAAAATAAACTGTCTTCGTTTTCATGACTGAATAAACTTTAAAAAAAAAAATACAATTTCAAACTGTCTACTTTGTTTACATTTGCCAGCGATGCCACCTCTCTAGCTTCTAACAGCTTTCTGGGGACCTTATTTTCCTTTGAGGACAGCTTGTTTATTCATTTATAGAAAGAGATGGTATCTTTTTGTAATGTTTCTGTAACAAGACAAAGAGTCTGCAGCCCTGTTAGCGGCTCTGTGAGGCATTAGTTAAAAAAGTCACTATTGATAGAGTAGTACCAAAGCTACCATTTTATTCCTTCCATGTCAAAACCTGGCACTAATGCTACATACAATATTCAACAACCAACAGTTGGTTCACAGATTCAGAGTGCTTGCCTCATTATTTTTAATTACTCCTTATTAGACTCTGTGTCTCACTGTTGTTTTCCTTAGCAGGCAGGGTGTCACAGTATGACTTTTAGTGTCCAAATCAGGAAGATTAGATTTTCCACACGACACTGTGCTGTGCTGTTGAGCTCAGAAGTTCCTGTCTTCACATCGGTTGTTTTCTGGTATTTTGAAAAACAACACTGCTGTTATGTGATTTTATGTGGCAGGGAAACCAAAGGGATGGAATAGCATTTCATGTCCAGTCACAATGGCAATCTAATGTGTGACTGTACTGTAACGTGAATTTCACACTCCTGTTTTGAGATAAATCTTTGCTATGAATAACTGCTATTTGCTGCCAGGTACAACAACTACTGCAGAGACAAATATACACACTGACACAATGTCTTCTTGCATCAGATGTAAATTATTGAGCTTTACACACAATCAAGACAAACAAGAGAAACTGCCAAACACTGAACAACAATGTTGCACAAAATACTGTTAATTGACATAATCTGGATGTATGTAAAAAATTCATAAATGCTGTGTGATCTAAGTGTTTCACAAAGTATATATGAGCAACAGTATGTCATTCTGTGGGCATAGAGAGAAAAAAATCCTGATCCAGCATCAGTCTGGTTTTGCCAATCAGAATGGCAAAAATTTGGATTTTGTTACTTCCAATAATTTTAAGCTTTTGTTGACAGTAACACAATAAATAATGTGTGTCTGTTAAGGGCACAGAGCCTTTTCAAGTCCACCTTACCCACTGATGATGCCGTTTGGATAGCCCAAGTGCTCAGCAAAAGATTCCTAAAACAGAGAACAATTACTGGCTTAAAATAATACTTCTTCTGTTAAGTTTTCTCAAGGAGAACTTGTTTAAACATCATAACTCTGCAGACAACTACAGTTCTCCGCTTTACAAGACTGTCAGGAGCAGTGATCTTGGGTGATGAGGACTCACCTCAATGTGCTGGAACATGTATGGGTGGTTGCAGATCTTTTTCAGCTGCATGATGGTGTTCATCAGGGCCTTTGCTCCTCCTTTGCCCTGTAAAAAATGTAAATATCAAAGCAATTAAGCTTTAATTTTTTATTTTTTTTTAAACCTGCTAATTTTTTTTATTTATTGATTTTTTTTGGCCAGTTCAGGGCAGCAGAAACAAATTATGAACATAACATTGACATATCACCTTTTAATCTGCCCGCTGCCACTGAATTTGGCACTGTGAGAGCATTGAGAGTTTACGGAAACAGTTGAGTTGTGGCTGGATAGCTACACAATAAGATGAAACTCTCTAAAAGTTCTGTAGATCAGATTCAGGTTATAATTCTCTGTAGATATACAACTACAAGCTACCCTTTTTGACATTCTCACGCTGTTTCCATTGATCTGATTTACTGTTTATATAAAAAATATAGATTATAGCCATTTTAAGTATCCTTTACTGCACTGAAAACCTCAAAGAAACCCTGGTTCACTTCAAAGTCATGTAAGGTAATACAAGTATGAGCTTAGCACATTTTGAGTCCCTGGGTGGTTTGAATATCAGTTTCCTAGCCTCAAAACTGCACTGAAGCTAGAAGCAAAGATGTAGCCTCACAAGCTAAATACCAGCACCATTTTCAATATAGTCTTTGTCTTTAGCAAACACGATATCTTGTTCATTTCACAGCAACCTCTTTCTTAAAAGCAATAGCAAAGGGCAACTATAACTCCAACTATACAAGAAATGTCAGGGACCGTCTGATATCACACAGCAGGAAGCAGTAAATATCGCTGTGCTCAGAGCTAAACAGTTTAGTTTGTTGACATGACACGCACTGATAAAACAAGGCATACGGGCTGAATGAAGCCACAGGGGTCTTGGTTAATTTACCTTCTTGTCTTTCTCTGAGCCATCAGTGAGGAGGATGCCTTTCTGCATGTGGCGGTACAGAACCTTCTGTATAGCAGACATGTCACATTTAATGACATACTCCACCTGGATGAATGACAGCAAAGACAATGCATCACTGAAACACTTGTGTCTTTTTGGTGTCAAGGCTGTTTGTGCTGACAGCCCTCATACTTGACATCAACAGAAAGGAAATGACAGTCCTGAGAGAGAAAATACAAAAAAAGAGAAGGGAGAAAGAGCGGAAGAAAGGCACTGTACGTACCTTTCCATAATATGCAAAGAACGAAAGGGGGGTTCTTAAAAGCATGCCTTCTATTCTTCTTTTGGGCCTTGTGCCCCTATATCGATCAAAATGTTCTCTTCAAAGGCGTTTAATTTTTTCAAGAGATTTCTAAAGCAGCACTTAAGATAGTGAAAAACCTATTAATGTTGGCTGACTTTGGCACTGAAGATAAAGCTGAATATGCTTTCATCACAAAGACATATTTTATTCTTGGAACTGTTCTTGGAACAATTCATTTTAATGTACATTGAACAGGGAGAGGAGAAACATGTCAACAGTAACTGCTAGATCAATCATTAAATTAAACTGCATGTGCATTAGTTTAATTTTTCTGCCAACATTATACAGTAGTTTAATTTTTCTGTCAACATAACATCACATTAAAAAAAACATCAGTGTTCATGATCAAAGTATAGACTGAGAAACAAAAACTTTCAAGATGCACTTAGCATTCTACAAGTGAGTAGGAGAAGCTCGTTAATCTAAGATTATTTCGTAAGAGTATCTTAAGTGCTTTTGGGAAACACATCTTAATCTTAAGAAGATTTATGATGGAGTTTAGGAACATCATATCCTTGAGATGCATCTGGGAAGCAGGGCCCTGGATGGCCATTGTGTTCTCATCTTTAGGATGATATTCAGCACACTCCTTATCTCACTGACTGGATGATTGGCTCACCGTAAATTCAATTCTAATTTCATTGTATTTGCTACAAATAAGGCCAGAAGTAAAGTTGGTTTCAGTTGCAGTTGCCACCAAGGACACTTGATTCTTATAAAGAAGGGATGAACATGACTCCCGGACACATGCTGTTGAGCTAACACAATGTGGAAGTTGTAAGCCACTCCACGGGAGAAATATTTTTGGCAATGGCTAGGTTTATTACCCTTACCCACATGCCTCCACATATTTAGTAAAATCAGTTTGTGAATCAACAGTATGAGGTTTCTGCACTGCAAACCATGCAGTAAATGTAATCATACAACATCAATGAAGTAACATTTTCTCTCAGTCTCACCTTCTCTGGCAGCTGAGACTCCACCTCTTTCTTCAGTCTGCGTAGGAGGAAGGGGCGGAGCACCTTATGCAAACGCCGAATTATCAGGATGGTCTCCTCCTCATTCAGGTCGACCTGAACAAGTCAGAGAGTAAAAGGTGATGATACATTTCACAGAGTGTGGTGTTTAATATATGCAATAATTGCAGAATGATTAAGTTTTACACTGACAAGACTGTGACCTGCTGATGTGTTCTTATACACTGCAGTTTAACCTGTAACAGAAGTAACAACACTGTGGGACTGGGCCTGAATCCTTCTGCTTATTGAGGATGGATTTGTATTAGGTAAGGTGCTTTGGGTTGTGTTTTCGGTGATTCAAACATTTACCATTTGTTGTGGCGAGTGGTGAGTCTAGCTGTCACGTTAAAGAAGGGGATTTTTTTTTTGTTTTGATAGTGGCAGTGAGTTTTTTACAAGTGAGTCTCTATTGTGTGTATAATCCACATTCACAGAATGAACAGAAAGTGGAGTCAGCACAATATACAGTCCTGATGCCTATTTCACACTATTCCACTAATCGACAGTGGATCAAGGTAAGACATTCATCGAGGTAAGACAGCAAGCTAACATAGATGTAATATTACACAATTCCAAATATAATTTATTATTTTATTTTTTTAAAGTCAGCTTTGTAAATCTTTCATTAGGAAGAAATGCATCAAACATGTCAGTAAGGACATATTCTCTTGATCAGATTGATAAATATTGCAACAAACAATACCCTGCTTTCTCTGATTTAATTTGAATTTAAGACCTGAAGGATACACACAATGTGTTTTGGTAACACAAAAACAAAACAGGTGTATGTTTACAGGAAAAAATCTGCAGAGTGTCTTTAATACAAATCCGATAGTCAAAATGAAAGCCTTAGAAACAACAATGGAGATAAGCTGCGTTCAGCTCTGCCCTGCAAAGCTCTGAGTCTTTGTTTCACTTGCCTGTTACTTTGTATTTTCCCTGCAGAGCAACCCGCAAGTGTCAGCTCAGACTGAAACAAAACTCAGCTGAACCAGCAGGTTTAATGTTTTGAGAGGTTAAATACAAAATTGTCATTTACTAAAAACAGAGTTAGGTAGGAAAGTTTCATATTGCAAAACCACAGTTTTAAATGATAATATTTCACCAAATGAAGCACTGGCTGCAGAATCCAGGCTATTTCCCCCAGTAATTACCCTCTCTCCTGTCATGGCGAAAGGGGCGTTGAACCACTGCTCGAAAGTGCTGCAGCTCTTAAAGATGGTGGGCAGGAGGAAGTTGAGCAGGGCCCACAGCTCAGGCAGCTTATTCTGCAGCGGTGTACCAGTAAGGAGAAGGCGGCGGGGAGCCACATAGTGGGTGTTCAACACCTGGGTCAGCTTACAGTGATGGTTCTTCATGCGGTGCCCCTCGTCCACTATCATGTACTTCCAACGAATCTGTGTTTGGAATAGTGGAAAATACAGAGAAACCATTTTCAAATTTACTGTGAAATGTCTTTGGTCACAACAGGGGCTCAGGAGTAGTTGCAGAGAAAAACATTTTGATTCCTTTTTCTGACACACACAACTCAACTGCATGAAAAAGCAGTTTCTTATTACCCCTCTTACTCTAAATGTGTATAATAACTGTGCACACAGATTAAAGCAATGTGGGCAAATCGACACACACCACTTCTTTATCAAAACAGCACATTTTTTGCTTTGTTAACTATTTTGTTTCCTTGCCACCATCCTCACCTTAAAACTTAAAGCCATGGACTGAGCAGAGTGTTGGACCATTTTAAGGGGATTCTGGTCAATGCTTATGCGACAGATTCATGTGGTTTTTCAGCAATTCAATCATTATGCAAACCTTCCATTCCATCTCTTCCCTATGGTACAACAGCTACAGAAAATACACTCCAAACTCTGTACAAATTATAGAGGGTGAACTTCTTTTATTGTATCTAAGAACCAAACCAACACATCTGGCAACAACATCAAAGTTACTTCCACTGTTGTGTACACAGGAGGAATTTCTCCCACTTTATTTGTGCATCTGTGAGAATCGACACCTCGACATCTATACAACCCCAAGAGTATTTTTAAATCCTCGCATCTATTTTATTTCAGTATGCTGTGCCTGAAAGCATCTTGAGTACACACTGGCGTGTGGACTGAAGCTGCTACTAATGCTTCTTTGCTAACAAAAGGATTAGATGCGTTAGATAGTATTTCTGGCCCAGAGCAAAAACCTGAAGTGACAATGAATGAACAGCTCCCACTTATGTGGAGGACGCCGACAACTGCTGAATGTGCATGTGCGAGTTAAGAGTCAACTCCTTGAATTGCTTTACATCTGAAGCAAAACACATTGAGCGATCTCTTCTTATCACTTTTTTTTCCCAGCCAATCTACAATAGTAAGTCACGTAATATGCATGCACCTTGGCACAAACACACCAAGTCAAGGATAAATGATTAAATTGTTTGCAAAAGTGAAAAGTAGTAAAACTGAGGGCAAGAGTGACTGTGTATACAAATATACAGTTACAGCCCTGAAACCTAATGACATGGATAAATGATTACTTAATTAGACAAAACATGCGTTGAAGCGAACATTCATTAGAATTCATTGAGGGGGCTGCAGCACTCTCAACATTTTGCTGAACGGCAATTAAAACTCTTTACCCTGTCAACAGACCTCCCTGCATGTATTTTTGCTTATCACCCTTTAAATAAAATCAAAAACTAAGGAGAAAATGTTAGGCTCTAGACTGTGCTATGCACCATGAGCACATTTACACTTGCTGCATTAATTTATTACAAGTATGATTGACCTACTGGAGTGTACTGTTCTCAGGCCTCCCTTAAAAGTGAATAAATCAGTTGCAGCTCATGTTGAGTGCTGGTGTCATATTTTAAACTAGAACCAAGAATTTGTTTTGAAGTTCAGCACTGTTGTCAAGTTTGCCATATGACTCAAATTATCCTACTACCTGTCTACAGAACTATTTCATTCTGATTATAATGTTACGCACTACTGTATGGTACTGTGTCCTCCCTGTCAGGCCCCAGACTGCTGGCTCACTGTCGCAAAAACTCGTGCAAAGACCTGTGAAGAAGCCCCTTATGAAATTTGAGCTCAACACCACAATAAGGACCTACAGAATGCCTGTTGGAATTTTTTAATCTTACTTTACCTCAAATCTGTCTGTTATCACCAACTTGTGGTATTCAGCAGTAAGTACAGAGCAATTAGTTAGAATATGGGTCACGAAAAGTAACTTTCAAACCCTGGCACTTACATGGAGGAAACTAAGGCAGCAGTCATGTAACCACTGATTTGGAGAGCTGTATTGAAAACTCTGTATGAAACTGAAATGTAGAGAGAGAAAGAGAATCCAAGTTCTAAAGAAAGGACAAAGCTTTGATCTCTTTCACCTTGGCCAGTATTTGCTTGTCCTTGATAATGTATTCATAGGTGGTCAGCAAGACATTGAACTTCCCGCTGCGGAGTTGAGGCACAAACCCACGGCGCAAAGCAGGGGTGCCCTTCGATGGGACAGACACAAAGAGAAGACAAATTTCAAGGACAAGTCATCGAAATGCAATCAGAATGTTTTTTTTAAAAAGGTGGAAGTAAAGGTAAAAATGACATGAAAAAGATTTTTCTTACCTTGTAAGCAATTTTGACCACAGAGGGTGCCCACTTGTCAAGTTCATAGACCCAGTTGGACAAAGTACTGGAAAAAAGGAAATGAATGAAAATCTCCACAACTGTTGGAGGTTGAAAGTAAGATGGTGGTCTCAATTCAGAGCAATCAAAGACAAATTCTTAGATAAGCTTGGTTAAGACATGAGGAGAAGAGGCAAGAGCAACTCAAGACCAAGTGCTCACTGAAAAGCATCAAAATTCAAACATAATTTGCTAGATAAAATCAGAGGAGGAAAAAAAATCCCTTGCAGTGATTATACACTACACGTTTCAAAAGGGTTAATTATATTCTAGCTCCAAAATGAGTTGGTTTCTTTTTTTATTTATTTAGGAGGGCTTTATTTGAAACTAGGTCCCCTGGGAAGATTGAGCTCTCTGCCCATTAACTTTAATAGTTAAACTTCAAGAGGACAAGTCAAAGGTTAGCCACCACATTAGCTTGCTGTGCAAATTAAAAAGAACATTTAACACAGTGGCCCTGAGCACAAATCTATGCCTCTGATGTGCTCAGTCTCACAACAAAAAGCAGTACACCTCTTAGTAATAATGAACAGTCAGGTATTTAAAAAAAAGAACCAATTGTTCATTTTAATCTTTTAACACCTACAGTTATGAATTATCACACAAACTAATCAGGTAAAATATGTAACTGGCAATAACAATATGGATTTTCCCAGAAATGTAAATCTGTGAGCGCTGAGGCTGCTTTCACCTAATAAATTTTGCTGAAAACCACTTCTGCTGCTTTGAATGAAAGGTGGAGTGGTTTGTGTTTGAAGAATTTCAAGCGATTAATTAAGGGAAAACAGCAAGGGAAATCACAGATTTTGCTGAGATAAATACGTGATGGAAGAGATCCTGTATTTGCATCTCATGCCTTTTTTAATACCAACAGATGATGGAGAATGATGTCATAACAGGAGTGTTGTTAAAACCAATTTTGAACAATGAATTTTGACCCCACACAGGTCATTAATCTTTTTTTTTTTTTTTTTTTACAATCAATGTGTCCATATTTGCTTCATCTAATTCATGGTTGCCCTACACTCAGGCCAATACTGTAATACCTGATAATTATTTGAACTTTGGTGCCCATCATGTCTATGCTTACATATATGTACACAGCACACTCATGTCTTCTAACATAGAACTGAGTTTCCACACTAAAAAATTGGATAATAAAATATAGCACTAGTGAGTGCAGCATTCCTGGAGCAGAGAAGTAACTCACTGTTGTTTTATAGATACTGGTTGCTGTTAACTTTGACTCAACACTCCCTGTAGGCAATCAATGTGATCAATGTGTACACTTGACACTTGTATTTCATTTAAGCAAAAAGATGCATGTGTCTCAATAAGGGAAGGGACTCCTGACACCCCTGTGGATTATCTGTGCCCTACTTTATGATTTAGGTCTATGTATTTCGATCAAACTGTTCCCAAAAGTTTTGTTTTTTGTTTTTTTTTAACAATGTGTTCATCGATCCTTCGCTAAAAATAATTTAGGGTGTCATGACACTGCACAAAAAGAGCAATGATGGATAGGAGATTAGGAGTACTGACGAGAGAGGAACAATGATGAGAAAGGGACCATTGAGCCTCTTGTGCTCCATCAGGTAGGTGATAAGAGCGATGGTCTGGATGGTTTTACCGAGACCCATTTCATCAGCCAGGATGCCGTTTAGATTGTTGTTGTACAGGGACACCATCCACTCCAGCCCCTGGATCTGGATAACACAGAGAAATAAAAGCATGCCTTAAAATATGCTTGCAGAGGAAATATTATTGACTCTGCTTGTATCTCCACATGTCTGTGAATTATTTTTACTCCTGTATATACACTACCAGTCAAAAGTTTGGACACACCATTTCATTTAATGTTTTTTTCTTTATTTCTTTCACTAAAGGCATCAGAACTATGAATAAACACATATGGAATTATGTAGTAAACAAAAAAAGTGTGAGATCATCACCACTACTAAGGAAAAGCAACAAGCAGAAGAGATTTGTTTGGGCCAAGAAATACAAGGAATGGACATTGAACCAGTGGACACCTCCAGGCTGTGTAAAGGGCTATTTGACAAAGAAGGTGAGTGACAGAGTGCTGCGCCAGATGACCTGGCTTCCACAGTCACCTGACCTAAATCCAATCGAGATGGTTTGGGATGAGATGGACTGCAGAGTGACGGCAAAAGGGCCAACAAGTGCTCAGCATCTCTGAAAACTCCTTCAAGACTGTTGGAAAACCATTTCAAGTGACTGCCTCATGAAGCTCATCGAGAAAATGCCATGAGTGTGCAGAGCAGTAATCAAAGCAAAGGGTGGCTATTTTGAAGACTCTAAAATATAAAACATGTCTTGAGTTATTCCACACTTTTTTGTTTACTACATAATTCCATGAGTTCATTCATAGTTTTGATGCCTTCACTGAGAATCTACAATGTAAATAGTCATGAAAATAACCATTAAATGAGAAGGTGTGTCCAAACTTTTGACTGGTAGTGTAAAAGATAAACACAGAACACCATCAGTAGTTCAAGGAAGTTATCAAAGATAAATCAAAGAGACTAAATATGAACTTGTTAAATTGAATTGCAGTTGCTGGTCGCACAGATGGCTGTTTGCTTTTTAGGGCACATCCTACTATTTCTTGTTAAATCTCCTGTCACTTTTAGCTGTGACTATCTAAAAAGAAAAATCTCCTTAAAAAGGGCAAATGACTGATATTTAAGCTGATCTATTCATGCAACGATAATTTTCTTGAGCAACTGTCCGGTTTCTCATCTGAAAACACTTTTAAGAAATGCCTGTTCACAAAGCCAAAGATGATGTTTTCAATTAGCTTATTTTGTCTGTCCAACAACTATGAAGCCTATAAATTCATCTATAAAAATAGCTGCCAAATAATTGTCTGACAATCTGCTACTGGATTACCCCAGTACTTGTTTCAGTTCTACTAGAAAAAATCTAAACCTGACCTTCAACAAGTCAAAACCAGTGCACACAGTACAGAGAGACAGGAAAGGGCACGAAGGGACTTGAGGCAGAAAAAGGTACCGACAACTAATTACCAACTGCATGGTAGTTCAAGAAATGCCTGACAGCTCAGCTCATACCACAGAAAAAAGGCTAGCAGAGGGTCAAATTAATAGGAAATGATAAAATGAAAATTGTCCTATATTAATGTTTAGCTTCTTTGAATTCTTGTTTACTATTATGGTTCGTTACAGTTTCTGTTTGCACAGCAGACATTTGATCCAATTATTGTGTAGCTGAAATCCCTCCAATTTCCCCAGGGAGCTGCCACCATATCTCATTTAAAGCCTGGCACACCATAAATCAGGACTAGGACTGATTGCAAGAAAGAGAAATCCAATTGCCAGTGCCTTATCTCTTTAAATATACTTTCTTTCAATTCCATCTCAACTTAATACACACAAGAAGAGATTGTAGTATCAAACATGAAAACAATGTAGTGGCATCATTATAAGCGGACAGTTGTCTTCAAACTAAGATAATTTAGTATTCACTTGACGAGCAGCAGACATGTTTGGTCACGCCAATCTACCCTTTAGCAAACCTACATGACAGAGACTCTTTCCCACCGCAAAGGAATATTTAGGGACACTGCATGGGAGATGATGAGAGCTAACATGGACAAAGATGGTTCCAACTTCAAGTGTGTGTAAAAGATTAGGACAGTAACACTGAGGAGGTTATTAGTTATTACTGTAAACAACCAGCAAAATACAACAGCTTTCCCATACACACAGCATCACCAGACACAATGTGTTTTTTGACGCGCAATTTACGCATACATGTTATGACCCTTGGCCCACCCCATAGTTTGGGAAATCAAGAAGCGATGCAGCCATAACCTTGTGGATGGCAAGCAGAAACAAATGCCCTAGAGCAGAAATTGATAAAGAAATGGGTCTTTTGAATTTTTGGAAAGTTATTTGCCTATATTATTGATTTGAACTGAGTTGCCACCGGCGTATGTCCAGTCTCAAATACCACCGGCCAAGCACACAGCTGATGCCGAGAGCCCTCCTCCCCCTTGTCGAAGGGCAGACCATGGTGGGCAGTTTGCAACAGTGATGCTTGGATAACTACATCTGACGAACTATCAACAGCAAGAGCGAAATGGAAGGCTACAGCTTGCAGGCTAATTAACATTGTTTAGTTAACCTTTAAAAGTGTCAAGTTGGACACTACGTTGTTAGTATTACTTAGGAATATTACATTCAGGTCAATAAGGCCATCTGTCGTTCCTTGTTGGGCTTGAGTTTACCATGTTACACTTTCAGCATATTTTCTGAGCACGCTATTCTAGAGAATAGTCTGGACAGCATTTGTAATTGTTTTGGATTGTTGAAATAATAATATGCATACATTTGTTTAAAGCAATCATAATTGTCTGTTTCCATGTTGACAAAAAATGGAAAAACTTGAAAAATGTCCCCTTAAGGCATAAAAAATGTGCAATTAATTTGCTAGAAACACGTTATTATTATTTCAATCGATTGACAGCTCTAATTAAAACCAACCAAATTACAGCAAAACTGCAATCAGTGGTAGTTCCAGATACAAAAGCCGAACCATTTTTGTTTTTCATTGATAAATAACTGTCACATTTAATTTTAAGCTGCCATTTTAAAAACCCTCTTCTGTGTTTGGCTCAAGGACAGTCATCATCCGAGATATGAGGGAAAATTGTAAGAAATTCTTTACTGCATTCATGAGTCATGTTGCTGAAAACATCAAAGCCAGAAAAACAAATATAAAATAAGTACGTAAGTAAGTATGTGAAAGAGAAATGTGACTTTCTTTTAAAAGGTTGTGCGGTGAAAAACATTCAATCTGTAACTCATTTAAAAAAACATGATGGATGGAAAATAATTTTAAAAATCTGAAATACTAACAACTCATTGCTCAAAACTGAGCAATCAAACCAGCAAGAGGCTGTTACAAAAGTCTATAAAATAAGAGTAAATGTAAGTGTATGTGTGTGCATGTGTCTACCTGGTAATGTTTGAGTGTGCCGTTGATCAGCAGAGATGACTGTTTCTCCACCCTCTCTATGACAGCGTGGGCCACTCCATAATAAGATGCAGAGCTGGTTTGTCCAGTGGGAACACTGTACTCATCATCCACATCCTGCTTGGCTGACCTGTGTGCATGATGTAAAAAATAGAAAATGGGGGAGTGAGTGTGTCTGAAACCCCTCTAAGCCGAAATGAACTTTGCTCTTTAAAGTTGATTTTAATGATCAGTTTCAAGACTCAGTTGTGTCTGGCGCCAGGAGCTCAGCTGGCATACAGCCAGAGATCCACACGAGCAGCTCCAATGGAAACATCAAGATAAGGTATAAGGTCTAACAGAGCTTTACTTAACACATTTACTTATCTGTTTATCATATTTTGCCTTTATTCTCAGTGTCTCACTGATTTACTCAAACTTGAGGTAGTTTCTTTGAAATCTTTTGAATATGAAAAAATGAGTTTATTATTTTAATGTTTTATATCTTTTGTTAAGAATACCATCTAGTGAAAAAGATTCATATCTTTGTTTCTAATTAGCGCAGTCCCAGGATGAAAAACAAAAATATTTGTCCTGACAATGAGATAGTGGTATAGTGAGAAGTAATACAGTACTCGATGATGTGCTTGGCAGCCGTCACATTCACTCTGTCTCCATTTGGACCAATTATCTTCTCCTCCGTTTCTGCCTTAGCCACCTCGTCTTCCTCCTTATAAGGCAAAAATTGCAACACATGATTGACAGGATACATATCATAATAACAAACAAATTAATGAAGAGGCTATAAAAGGGATAAAATAAAATCAGCAGAAACAGCATTATTTTAGAGCATACAGCTACCCCTGGTGGATTTTGACATGTGTGTTCAGTGTGTGTATGTATATGCTGGTTTGACTGACTAGCTGAATCCCATTTAATAATATTTGCATGATTTAAAGAAGCGCAGACAGGGTGGCAGGATTTAAAATCCACTACTGTGGGAGTTCATTAATGAGGAAGTCACTGACCTCCTCTTCAAACTCTGAGCCGCTCTCCTCGCTGTCTGACCGCGGTGCCACTTCATACCTGTGTCATAAATGAGGAAAACAGAAAGCACAGTGTTTATATTTATTTTCTGTCCATCACAAATCAAAACATTGTACACCTTCGGGAGTATTAACAAGCAGCAGCTTCGAATGTGGTGTGTTTAACTATTTGAGATGGCACCTGGTTGAATCCTCACTGAATCTTGACAAGAAGCAGCATTTTAAGAGCAAAAAGCTTCATTACTTTATCCTTAACCAATAGCTTAGTTTGAGAAAGGAGTTTATTCAACATTTATAAAAAATAATAAAAAATAGGAAGCCAAGCCAAACTTACTTTTTACTTTTCTTGTTGCTCTGTAAATTTGTTCAGCATTACCTAAAGTTGCCATATCTAAGAATTTTAGTTAAAACTACACTGAAATCAGATTCCATCCATTCACACACTATTGTAGATTTCTGGGACTGGAGATCGGACCAGTCAACCTTCCAGTTAGTGAACAACAGCTCTACCTTCTGTAGACACACCGATCCAATAACAACCATACAACCAGGTTCTAGGTTGATTATACATTTATTGGCCTCATGTCTTTGTCCATTTTGACTCTGACGACACAGGAGTGTTGGTCTGTCTGCACTAGTAAAGGCTGCAAATCAGTATGTGTTGTGTTTCCTGTTTTCCTTTGGATGTGAACATGTTATTTTGAATATGATATTTTCGGCTTGTGCACAAAAAGGTGCTCCTTAAGTGCTCGATCAGAAAAAAAGTGCCTTAGAAAAAAGTGCCACTTGCAGTTGACAAAAATATCATCCATGTAATGAAATGTGAAAGATCCCTTCAGTTTCCCTCACCCAGGGTTCATTTCGAGCCAGGCCTCCAGCTGGCTGGATTTTGGAGCATCCGTTCCCTGCAAAACTTTCCCAGTCTCGGTCTGAATCACTTTGACTGGCAGCTCACTCATTTGGCTGCTCTCATCCATGGGCTGCAGGACAAACAAACCAAATGAAGCATCAAATTCACTGATTAATGTATATGTAATAATTTGACTTAAATTCATTTTTAACTATGAATTAATTACGCTTTTTTTGTAATTACATCTACATTGTTTTCGTACAGCCAAAGTTACAAAATAGCGATTCTTATTTAATTACATATTGTTTTGTTCCTGTTGTGAGACGTTGGTAGAAATTAAATCACAGCTCAAGAATACGACCTTAACGTGCAGTCATTTGCAAGCTGATGCACTGCAGACAGAACCAATATTTAATGATCAATACAAGGTCTGACAAAATGAACTAAAATACGGGTCAATGACAGCAGATATGATCATAAAATACTGATTCTGTGTGTGTAACCTTGTCGTCAAACCACAAACTCCGAGCAGGGAGCTAAAATTTACACGTCCAACTCTCCCATCCAGGGCTCCAGACTTTCTATCGCTTTAGATATATATTATATGTATATATGCACACACACACACACACATTAGCCACTTACAGTTCCATTCCCCATTCACTGATCGCACATGCACAACTTAAAAAAAAATTAAAAATTACACACAAGACCGGATTAATATTGATTACAGCCACCTTTTAAAAGACAGCTGTTAATGTTAAATGACCAAAAACAACATAAAAACATAAGCACTGTAGCTCACCTCTCCATCAGGTCCAATGGCACTGGTGCCTTCACCATCTCCATCCACCTTCTAGACATCAAGCACATAAATCCATTCAGCTGACATACATTACAAACAGCATGGTATGTTTTCAGTGAGATTATATAATCTCTCAGTAATGCTTTTGGTTGGTTTTAATGGCTCCATTACTGGGTCAAAGGGCAAAATCCGACTCTCAGAGATCACAAATGGCTCTCCTGTAGTATAATCCAGGATCATGAAAGGTATCAAAATATTTTTTGAGGTATATAATTGAAAACAACATCACACAAGCTCAGCTGAAGGAGGTGAGTATGTGGCTCCGGAAAAAGCCTTTTCAAGTGGCTGACGTCAGTGTCAGCGATCTCATACTGGGTGTCCCGAGCAGATGAGAGTCTACAGGTGTTCATTCCAGTTAAAGACAACACCAGATGACCTCTGTGATTAGTTGTACCTCTCAGACAGAAGGTATGAAATTATCTGGGTTGGCGTGCACTATCAGACAAGCCTATCACTGAGTGTGATCCTTGACAATAACCACATTTTCATTCCCGAAGACACTTGAAATAAGTAAAATAACGAACCATGAGATGAAAGTAATTATAAGGTATAATTCATGTCACAGTGTCCTTGGGAGGATTGGATTGGCTTTATGCAAGGATATACACCGAGCTGCACGGAAAGACCATGAGTAATTACTACATTACAGGGTGTTTTCCTGGATTTTCACCCAAAACAAATCTTGGGTAATATAATGCTTTGGCCAGAAGTACAAAAATAGAGGCTGGTTTTGTTCATTGCATGCACTGTTTGACTTACATGCACTCAAAAGTATAATAACCATTTATAATAAACTAGTCAAATACAAATCTGACATCCAGTAAACACTTGACCATTTCTCTTCCTACCTTCTTTCGTTTTTTCTTCTTCTTCTTCTCCTTGGCAGCTTGAGCAGCTTTGTGTTCGTACACCAGGGTGGTGAGGTTGGCCACATACTCATCAGTCTGCTGCAGCAAGTAGGCCAGTCGCTTGTCTTTCTTCTGGTCAATTAGTTTTCGATAGCCTTCTTCATCTTCTGCCTGAGTGGGGGATGGTGGCAGGAGGTTAATGGGAGAAGTGATCAATCACCATAATATTACTTAGAGATTGATGATAATCATCAAAGCCAGATAAACCATGTTTTATATGATTACTGCAGCTCTGGGGTGCTGATGCATCAACCCAGTATCATAGATCAGTATTGGCTACCTTGAATGATTGTCTATCACTTGTGTTCACCATATTTGCAATATGTTCATTCTCCATGGTCTATGAACACATGTAACATTTTTACACACTGTCATACAATTGCACTTTGACATTAAAAAACAAATGCAAACAATTCTATATTGTGATATCGGTATTAATTAAAAGATGCATCACTATATTGCACATGCTGCAGATTTTGTCTTACTTTAAAAGCAGTGTAAGTAAACTATTAGTATATCAGTATGTCACACCTGCTGTACTGTGCGTCATTCAATGTCTTTCAAAGTTTGCTGGGTATTTCATCTGTCATCCAGTATGGCTGTATATGGTCAGTTAATTCTGGCTTATTCTGACCTATTACAGCTGTTATTTAGAAACAAAGAGTCAAACTGTTTTCTCATTAAGTTAAATTTGATTGAAATCAATTCAACTCAAGCAGAGACTACCGTGACAAAGATCAAACGTACAGTTCTTAGGAATGTGTAATCATTTCTGAAAGGTGTGTCGACTTTCAGGTCCTTACCATAAGTCTTCTCATCCTCTCTTTCTCGATTCTCTCAGTCTCTTTCTTCTGTTCCCGCTCTGTGTTGGTGTGCCAGTTAGCGACAGCTCTGGTGAGTTTCTGGGTTTTACCGGACACTGAGCGGTGATATTCTTTGAAGTCTTTAGCATGCTGAAGGATACTATTGAGATATTCCTGAAATACAAGTCATAAAACTTGTTGAAGCAAAAATAATATTTTGACAACATTGGCACGAAAAAAAAAAAACATTCAAGACCCCACGTTCTTTGTCAGTTTTGTCATCTACTTGATGGTAGATGGAATCTTTGAGAGCTTGATGATACTGCCTTGCAAGCCTTCGGCCATGTTATTAAGATTTATTATGAAAGTGGATGTCCACTGTCAAGAAATGGACTACGAATGTCTCTTTTTGAGTCTACTCTTCTTCAACTTTTTCAGCTGAAGCTTGCAGAAAATATTTGAATGATCAAAGTATTGAGGTTTTCTTTAAACATCTGCTCAAAGAGATAATGAATCACACTTCAATTTTGTTTTGAAACGCTTGTTTGCAGGGTATTCATGGCAAAGTTGTTTATCAACCAGAACACAGCATGTTGGAAAACAGTGCTGCTGCTGGTTCAACACCATAATAGATGATTCTCGTTCCTCAACCTTGAAACCGGCTCTTATACTGCTCTTCTCTGAACTGTATTAAACACTTGCATGTGGATCACCTGATGTTTCTGTCTGCGCTTCTTCTCCTGCTCCAGCTTCTGCTGTTTCTCCAGCTTCTCCGTCATACGTGCCTCCCTCAGCGTCTGCCGCTTGCTACGTCTGTAAGCCTTAGAGTTGAGGGCCGTCTCCAGTGTTGTATCTCGCCTCATACATGCCACCACGTCTTGCCTTAGCTGGAGATATAACACACACACAGATTATACATCAAAAATATATTTATATTTATATTTATATTTATAGGATGGATTTATTTTCTTAAAATAAGGCAGTGGGGGGTGTTCTAAGCATACAATTAAATTTGATCCAACTGAAATGAGTATTTCACATGATATGCATGAAGTTATTTGGTATTATTTAACTGAAACTGGAGAGAGTAATAGCAAAGGTTGACACAACTCATTGTCAAGCTCCTGAGGAAGATAAAACGGTAAACACAGGGTAAACCCATACCTTCTGTGTGGATCAGGGTTAGGAACACCACAAGGAACACAGCAGTATGCTCTGGTACTCCTGACTGTAAGTCATTCTGGGTAAATTAATAATATGAGCAATCACTGAACACTGAACACTGAAAAAACACTGCTGCGTACCTGCCGCTGAAAGTTGAGTAGGCGTAGTGCTTTGAGCTCAACTGTAGCTTTAGTCCTCAGGTCGGGGGGCAGAGAGCCTGGCAAACTTTCCAGTTCCTGGATTCGGTGTGCAATCCGAGCCTGCAATCTGAGGAACATAAGGAAGGTGGTAAGTCAACTGGTCTTTTTGTAAAGAAAAAAACTAGCATAGAGAAAACACATACTAAGTGTACTTTTGGACTGAAAAATCCATCTCCACTTGCTCAGGCCATCATCCGACCAAGATAAGACAGGAAGGTTAATGCATGTGTGTTAGAGGTAAGATCTTTAGCCCGAGCCCGAGCCCGAGCCCGACCCGGCCCGAAATTCGGGTCGGGTCGGGCCTAAAATGTCAATCATTACGTTCGGGTCGGGTCGGGCTCGGGCTTCTCTCTCGCTGACTTTTTTTTTAATAAATATATGTTTATAAAAATGTATACTAAAACGATGTGTGGATACTAAACTAAGGAATACTTGTTGTAAATAAATAATTTGGATAAAACAGAGAAGGCGGCGCTGTAAGGTAATTGCTATATAACTACTACTAAACAGGAGGCGCAGAGCAAGAGCACGATTTGCGCACGGCTTTGCGGACATTTCGTGAACGTAATCTTGAAATTTCGGGTTTGCTTCGGGCTCGGGCCTGCAAATCAAGTTAATTGGTCGGGCTCGGGCTGGGTCGGGCTTTAATGCCTGCGGGCCTGGGTCGGGTCGGGCTGGATTTTTTAGGCCCGATCTTACCTCTAATGTGTGTATGCCATCATACACAATTACTAGAGTTGCGTAAAAATATTGATTCATCAGTGCATTGCAATATATTTTTTCCCAATTCAATATTGGTTCAGAAAATCCTCTGAATCGATTCAGGCAAGCAACAGCCCCAGACCACCCGCTATCCCTCGCCGGACACCTCTCGGTTCCCGCCTCCAGCAGCTGGAAGCGCCTCACCCGCGACCTCACAGGTAACCGCTGACACACCGCTCTTTCAGAGTGCAGCTGGTCTCACCCTGGCCACTGCACTGTGCACCCGCAGGTAGCACTCTCCTCCAGGGAGAGAGGGGGGGTTCAGTGTCAATGTTCGGAGGGCGGAGGGACCACGGTTATGTATGTTTATGTCAGACAAAAATGTACCATGCAGGCCCAGAGACAATGGCACTTTCTCAGCTTAACTATGGTTGCACTTTTATAACTGAACACATCGTGTGACCTTTGTTTACATTTCAATTCGAACTAGAACTTCCTAGAAGAAAGATTTATAATTCAAGATTACTTTTTGATTTAAAAATTATCAGCAGGTACTCTAATAAATTATTTGTTTATTACTATTTATTACTGAATCGATATCGAAGCATTTAAATCAATATTGAATCGAATTGATATTGAATCGAACTGCATCCTAAAGAATCAAAATCGAATAGAATCTTGAGGTTCTTCAATACCCAGCCCTAACAATTACCCTAAAAGGGATGAATAAATTGGTTGCGTAAAGAATGAACAGAGTCCTTGTTTGTAGAATGTTGCTGTTTTTCTGATGGTTTCCCAGAGGTACTCTATCTTCAGATAGCTTTGTTGGCTAGACAAGGTGAAGAGAGGTCTTCTGTCTCCAGTCTCTCATCATTTCCTGACCAATGCAACTTGTCAACAGTGATCTGAGATTACTATGAAGAGATCATCAAAACAAGAGCCTTGAAGTTGTTTGAAAAAAAAGAAGCCTCAGGGCCACTACAAGATTAAGGGCTGTGAACCTTCCTCATATCTCCATCAGACGTCCCTGTTCTCAGAAAAGGATACAGCCTGAGGGCTACTATAATGACAACAGAGAATGGTGATTGTGTATGCACAGCACCATCATCAAAAAGTTTGGAGGCTTCAACACAAAATGTCAAAGACATTGTGAAGTTCACAGCCAAGCCATGTAAACTGAACCCGTTTCAGACACGTACTAAGTCACACCATTAATCAGACTGGAGAGAACTTTGCAATCTTTAATCTAAATCTATTCAAAGGACATCACAATCTGTCTCTCTCTGTGGAATATTAGATTACGTATTAATGTATATGTATATTAATAACATTCAGTTGACTGTGAGTGACCCACAGGTCTCCTACTAGGTTCCCATACCTACTTGGAATAATCCAGTTAATACAAAAACATCTTTATCGGTGTTTGTAGCATCATTGCTAATGTGGACTAGGAGTATGTGTTGCCAGCCTATGTTCAAACTGGGAGCCAAGAATAAGTCAATTCAAGTGCAGTGAACACTTCATTTTGAAAATGTATAAAGCTCGAAATACACTGTGTGGTAAATACACAAAATAATGGCTGGTAAATCTTCTTTTACTTTAGCGCCATAACTGATGTGGTTAACTTATATGTTAAGAAATAGAGCAGATGTCCTTTATTGACTGGTTTAAGGATGAAATGTAATCAAATGTAGCCAGAGGGGCCTGTCAAAATAAAACTTAATTGATCGACTGATTGATTTAAATATTCATCTCAAATATGTAAAGGAAAAAAAACAACAGACAAGAATAATAGCTCAAAAAGAAATACAAAAAATAAATATAAAGCATAGAAGACAGACAGAAAAAAATAATATATACAGATAATACATAAAGCAAAAAAAAACTGTCAAACATTTAATGACTTCTGAAAAGGAGTGAGGGGTATAAAATTATTTAATCCCACAACCAGCTTCCAAAAATTAGTCGTAATATAGTACTGATTTCCTTTTAACTTTGTCACACAAAAATATTTATCAATCATATTAATGTTAATCATATTGACCAGTTATCTTTTTGTATATTGTTATATGTAATGTAACACTACATATATGTGACTTGTGACTTGTTCATGAAACCATGTGTAGCAAGCACTTCTGTATGACACCAGTGTTAAATGGGTAATTAAGATATATACCTGTACTCTCGCTCTTGCAGGATCCCAACTGGGTCCAAGCCCTGAGGCTTCTGGACTGGTGTGACGCGGTTCTGTTTCTGCTGCATCTGGAGCATGGGAGACACCTGCTGCCCGGGAGGCTGAGGAGTCACCGAGCTGCCTGGCATGGGTCCAGCTGGCACAGTGGAGGCCTGAGGTGGTGCAGGAGATGGGCGTCCACTAACAGCTGGGGTGAGGTGCTTCTGAGCATTGGCTTGATTTTCACCACCCTGACCTGGGGACCATAGAACTGTGTCAGTTTTCAGTAGGACAGGCTGATATAGACAAGACAAAAGTACAAAATAATACTGATAAATTGTTTCGATATACTGCTCGATATGCTTTTATATATCTTACACTGTCTTTTAAACATTATGAAGGATTTGGATATCAACAGGTTTTTGGATGTCCACATATATTCTAACAGAGACCTTGTCAAGAAGTTGGTTGGCATGAGTGAAAAAGGAACTGTGTTCATACCGTCTCACAAATGATTTTTATGTTATAAACAACATGTGAATGTGTGTTCATCTGAGTTGTTTTTTTATGTTAACCAGATTTAGCAAAACAGTTTTTCATTTTGGGGATTCAGACCGACAATCTCCACAGCCAATATTTAAGCTCAAGGACGTCAGCTCACACACAAGTCTGGAATTGGACGGCTCTGAAGAGAAATTAACTTTGCTAATTTACACAGTTTGGCGCATACATGTCAGCCAGGGTTTCCTACTTGTCTCTTTTTCAGAGATAAACTGGCAGGGCATGGGACACCTACACATAACATTATGCTTCTCCTCTCCCAGGCCTGGCTCAAGGGAGACCAACCTGTTTTAATGCAAATCCATGGTCACTGTAATCTCCATATTGGTGCCTCACCTGGGACCAATTTCTCACCAGAGACCCTTCCAGGAGCCACTGTTTGACTACCTATTTTTTTTTTCTTCTATTTATCCAGTTTTAAATTGACCTCAGTGGGAATTGTGTTTTTTGTTTTTTTATCTTGGATTTTTCTTTGTGTATTTGACTATTACTGCTGTTTCTGTCTTAACATTTGTTGAAATTCAAAACACTTCAGTATATGATGGAAATCTGTAAAGTTTGCTTAGTTTAAATTAGTTATGATTTTAAAAAAAAAATTAAAAAAAAAACTTAAAGGGCATGCATACATTTTGTTGCATGTAGTATACAGGTATGTTGCTGCACCATATCATCCAACACTAAATCTCTCACAAGTGTTAAACTGAAGGAATTTACCACTCGGAATTGATGCACAGACATGAGGAAAGCCTGTTGTGCCCCTGGTGTGTGTGGCTGGACACTGGTAGAATAAGAGCTACTGACGAATGGGAAGTGTTCTAATGAATAATATTCTAATAAATACATTCTCTAAATCCTTTTATTTCAGTGGCAGATTCAACCAGAGCCCCCTGCCATGTCTTAATGTTCAAAACAATATCCCTTACAGAAACAAAAACTTGCTTCAAATTGCCCAAATTTCCATAAAATCACAGTGGGTCACTCCCTGTATTCCATGTTTCCTATTTAAGAATCGGGTCTTGTTTATCACTTTTCCTGGCATTCAGAAAAAATTATGGCTGTCCAGATGGAGCTGTCCAGATGACCAGCAGCTTATGCAAATTGTGTGTGTTTCAGGCAGGGTGGAGATTCCTCTCTTTGCAACAGGAAAAATGCAGTCTCGTCAAAGCCACTGCTGTTACTCTGTATTTTAAGTCAACCTTTGTTTGATGCTTCATTCCACAATATCACATGCAACTCAGAGAATTCACTGTAGTTACCTTTCAATGATACTCAGAGACAGACTGGGTGATGATGTGTGTAATGAAAAGGTGCACTGTAAGTCTAAGCTAATGCAGCTCATTGTAACCTTAGTCCACATACATATTTAAATTTACAGCTCAGCTGGTCCAAAATATGCAGTGAGAGAGACTACTAATGCCCAGGTCATACAATATGACTTTCAAAGTGGTCCAATCACTGTACGTTTCACATTCTTTCTTGTTATTAGGAGTCATGAATCTTTGTGGTTTGCACACTAAATGACTTATCAGCGCAGGATCACACAAGATCACAAGGGGTGCCACGATTTTCACTCTAAATTGGATATTTAGCTTTTAATTTGCATCATCAAAGGCAGCATCAGTGATACCCCTAACTCTGCAGGCGCTGGCCTGCTTATGTCTGCCACAAAAAAAACACATCAAAAAAACTTCAAAGACAACACAGCTATCTTATCAATAGCCTGCAGCTGCACTTCCAGACACAGGATCTTGGGGTTATTTTGTTTTTCAGGAAGTCTTTATGATTTGGTAAAAAAGAGGGTTTACTCATGGGGGACTAAGTGAACTGAAGAGAACAACACCAGAGATCTTTTATTGATTTGATTTAGGAGAGGACTTACTCGGGACAGACTTGAGAAACCCAAACAACAAACTAATGAAATTACTAACAGTTACAAACAAACTAAATTCAATTCTTTTGCTGTTCATTGTTCATTTCTTTTGAGCTGTGGACTCTTTTTTTGGCAAATATTTCTTAAATATGTCACTAAAATGCAAAAATTCAAGCAGTTGTTGTAAAATGCCCCAACACTGACATGACAGTAAAGACATAACATAAATTATGTTTGACCTTTGCATAATTAGATTCAATAGTCTTAAAATTCTGTAGGTAAGTGCTGAAGAAAAAGTCAAAATCAGAATGAATCTTGACCTTAAAAAGTTGCATCAAATCAGGGAGTCTGAGGATCATGACACCCCTACAGCTCACACACAAGATGTGACATGGGAATGTAGCGGCCAAAGCAGTGCAAGTTCTTGGTGCACAAAAAACAAGGAAAAACAAGGAAAAGAAAGAAAAGAACATGAGTGAGGGACAGATTAGGATGCCGTCAGCCCTGCCGATCAGTCACTCAACCAATTATTTAGCCTGCTAGATTTCCAGCAGGTATCGGCGACACATAGGCTTTACTTACCATCAGACCAAGGCTTGGGTCCTGCACTTTGATTGTGACCTTGCATGGCTGGTGTAGGGCAAGGACTTGACTGGGGACCACCCATAGGTGCCATTGGCATACCTTTCAAAAGAATAATGATTCATATTTTAATAATTCATCAGTTGCACTTTCAAATTGTAGAAAAGCAAAAAATGGGAGACTGTGATGAGCTGTGCTACGGTAGCTACAGTTTGACAACTTTCTTGTCTGTTTGTTGCAATTATCTTTTTATTGAAAAACAGTTTAATGCTTCTGAAAATGTAAAGGTCTGCTGTTTTTCAATATTGTAAATGATTAACCTTGTGTTTTAAACTGTTAGTCAGACAAAATAAGTTAGCTTAGTGGTTACAAACTACAGGCACCGATAAGAACTTTTATAGAATATTCCACGCAGAGCAGTACATCGCCGTTTTGAATGGAGGATACTCTGATCGTGATCATCATTTGAGGGCCACTTCTGCTGAAAATATCTGTGTGCATGAGATTGACCCCTGATCATCTAAAGTAAACAAAGTGACACAGACAGGTAACTGCTGAACATTAACATCAAATATGCAGCAACCATACATGCGCGACAAACATCTAAAATTGTCATGTCATGTTTTTTTTGTAGCCAAAGAAAGACTTTCATCAGTGATATTTTGTACATAAAGTAATTCTCCACTCAATGAAATATCTTTAGCAATACGCAGTTAGAAAATATGGGTTACAGTTAAAGCTTTGTAGTCCTGGGATAACATTTGGAGTAACAACCAGTTGATTTTACTGGAGGCTGAAAACTATGGCATTCAAGTCATATCTAGTGTCGCATAAACAGACGTCTCATCTGACCTGTTTTTCGGTTACTCTCCCCACAAGGTATCTCGTCTCAAATATATAACGCAACACCATCACCTTGTCCGCGATAGGGACGCGGCATTGAAGGCAGCCAGGCAGCAAGAAACCATTCTGTTAATGTTACGTTCCTTAATAATGTACTTACAAATGTGGCGTTTTCTCTTCCAAATAATCCAGCCACATAACTATCCATCCATTCATGAAATAAAATCACACACCTTAGAATCCTCCTTACCCCGGTAATATGCACAAACATTAACGGTTCATTAAGAGCGGCATTTAGCAACGTAACGGGACGAACAACAGAATTAATCCTGTCTAGTCAAGCCACAGAACAGAAAACCATCCATTGTATATATAATCGATTCCAGCAATGTAATCCATTAAACATCTTGTTTTCAGATCTTGTCTCTTGATGTCAGACAGCTACTGCTAGCTTCTCAACTCAAATGAAAAACTGTGTTTTACACCTTGCTAAAGATACCCTATTTTTCAACATCACAAAGCACAACTTTCACTGTAACTTATTACAGAGAAGGTGGGAGGGACTAGGGGGAGAGAGGGAGGGAGAGAGAGGGCCCTAATGTTCAGTTTAAAAGTTTTAATGAAGTTAGTATGAAAGGTTGTTCAATTTTGACAGTTTTACATTTAAAAAAAGAAATAAAAACATTTATATTATGAATATAGCAATGATAACTACACAAACAACATAAATTCCATCACAAGAAACATTTATAAACGAGGTAGAAATCGCAAATTGGGGAAATGTTTGGTACAGAAAATTGTGAGTTTTAGCATGAAAAACATCTCTGACACCTGAAATGTATTCAGATTGGATAAGCCTAGACTTATCAAGCCTCTGGAAATGTCAGTTGTCTTTTCAATGCAAGCTGACACGCTGCTCATGCCAGAAAATAACATCAACAGCCAGGTTACATTGCAGGCATGGAAGCTCTTAGGTCAGATCTTGGCCACACCGAGATATGACCCATCCATGATTTGAGGTGGTCTGGCTCACATTTCATGGAGGACACAGAGCTCATACTGAAGTGTTAAGTGTGCCTCGATCAAGTCACCGGATAAAGTCACAAAAAATACAATCCATATTCTGGATCTTTAAATTGAGAGTTTAAGATACCATGCTCAAAAAAAGTAAAATACGGCACAATCCACATTCACCTGCTAATAATAAAGAAACTAACAGTATCAAAAAAAACAGTTTGTATCATTCAACAACTGTATTTTATTACCTGCAGGCCGGTTGTAAGGACTAGCACCAGGTGCCTGCTGCTGTGGCTGCTGTTGTTGTTGCTGCTGCTGCTGCTGCTGCTGTTGCATTGTGGGTAAGCTCCTCTTGCCCTGAACAGCCAACTGGAGGTTTTCAGGCAGGGGTTGCCCACGCCCCAGAATCTTGTAGGCCAGGATCTGAGCTCTGAGCTGCTGCAGTTGGACCGGACTGAAAGCAGATGGTCCCCGCCCCTGCTGGCCCATGGTGGACATACTGGGCATGGCTCCTTGGGGATCCATGGGCATCATAGGACCTGACTGGGAGGGAGGCATGTGGGGTGGTGTGGGTCCCCCACCACCTCCACCTCCTGACATGGGACTAGAGGCGTGCTCATGGACACCCATGGGGGACGGATGGGGGGACATGTATCCTACAGTAGAAAGGAAGACGCTTTAATGATTTTACACACCCAAAGTTCATATTAGGCCCCTTAAAGCAGTGATTCCCAGGGGGTTGGAACTAACCTGAGGAGTAGGACATAAATCTATGGATTCACAAAACTATTACCAAGACAGAAAAGCAAAAAAAAGAACATTTTTGACACAAAACTGGGTTATTTGTTTTTGACCTTTTTTTCTTGGTGAGGACCAGATTCTTCAATCTCTTTGAATCTCTTGGCCTAGTTAAGGTTCCTGGACATAATACCCAACCTGCGATGAAGGATTGTTTTACGGGAAGCCAAAAAAGCTGGGAAACAAAACCTTACTGGACTGTATCGATGTTATGTCTCTACTGAACAAAAAAATATTGCAGTACTACAAAATTTAAATAGGAAGATAATCATAATCGAATTCCCCTGCTTAGAAAGCAATTTAGCTTAAAAAACAAAGCATTTGTTACCTTGGCTATGTTGGTCCATAGGACTCTGCGGAGGCCCCATACCACTATGCAGGGACCTCATCCCCACACCTTTCATATGGCCAAAGTGCATCGCATCTGCCATGGTCTTGTCATTCATCCCCTCCATGGTCTGACAATGGAAGGAAAGATTCAGGGTCATGATCAATTTATTTTATACAACATTTTCCCCCACAAAGGTAATGTAACCTATAAATAATCAGATAACCTGATAATCAAGATCTACAAAACTTAATTATGTTTACTTTACATCTTAACTCTGTTAAAAAGGTCATCAGTGAACTAAAGAGGTCAATTAACATCTGTATAGCTATATTTTTTAGATGCTTCATGCAAGAGCATCTTAGCCTCAGCTAAATGCATAAATATATATCTCATATAACTCAAACTACCTGAAACATATTTTCGCATTTCTGTAATGGTATTTCTTGTTGTGCAATACACTGTATGTGCCAATGCAATGATTTGAATTAAGCCACTTTAGCTGATATATTGATCTGGTCGGGTTAATCAGCCAGTCTCTTGTAACAAAGATCTCAGTTAAACTGTAACAATCAAGTATTTTAGACTTCATGGAGGAAACCATATAAATGCTACAACACTCTCCTTGTGCAACAGCGAAAAAAAGACAGTAACAGGCAGTGAGGAGCCTGTACCTTGTGCATTGGATACATGCCATCCTGAGAGTAATCACTTTGTCCCTGCATGCCGTGAGGTGCGTTGGGTGTTCCAGGTCCAGGGCTGGGTCCCATCATACTGTGAACAGAGCCTGGTGAGGGGTCTGGTCCAGGGCTGGGGCCCAAGATGGGCCCTGGTGATAGACCTGCCCCCGGAGAAGGGCCAGGATGGGACATACCACCTGAGGTATCTGAAGGGGTGGTCATCTACCGAAATGCTGGGAGGACAGCAGACGGCTTCAGGAAACAAAAGAAGCAACAGTATCATAATGTTATACAAACAACACAAGTCCAACACCACCATCAAATGCAATGCAAGTCAATATTTAAGCAGTTTAAATAGTCTACTTTTTGTTTAAAAAGCTGTATATCATGTATGAAATATGTTAAATAATGTTATATTATCATTTAAAAACACAGACCCTTAAATGATCAGTAAGTTAAATCAACCACTCTTTGCCACTGTAAAAAAACAAGGTATCACAATGAGCTCCACAAAGTGCACTCTACATCATGCTGTTTCATTCGATCTTTTCTCCTTGCTTGTCAGTGTTATACTTTCTTTTAAGTCACTATGCATTGCAAAATATCTGCTTTGGGTGTTATCTGGATTAATATTGCTATGAAATTCTGTTTAATTCTGTTTAAATTACAGGGCTACTTGGCTGAATAGTGTCTGCAAAGCGGACCTTTACATGTCATTCCTCCATTTGTCTCTCCTTTCTTCCATCCACTATAGTGTTTCTTGGGACCTGGCATATGTTTAGATGTATCTTCCTTGTAAAAGTCAACTGACCTTCAAGTCCCTTTATGAATGTAGACATTACATCAATCATAGCTTATATGCATAAAAGTGAATTGGTCGTGTGGACTGCTAAGTTAATGAGAAGAAATACCTGTCTTCTGTGTATATCACAAGTGAAACATACATATGCATAACTGGACACATTTCCGTCCACTTTAGCATCAGTCCAAATGTGACCACTTTGTCAATTTAGAAAAAAAACAGTCTATCACTTTCTGCCGTCTGCAGGTACATAGCTTCTGGTGCACACGACTTGCGCACAAATATAGATGATCACATTTGAATGATCAACAGTTTAAAGACCTATATTTCGCTGTCGTTTTATGCATGACACAATGACCCATTTCTGATATGCTAAAGATTGATTCTAATTAACGTTACCATGTATGCTGTCAACTAATGCGTACCAAAGGTAACGTCTGAGCGCACAGGCCGTATTTAAAGCGTTTAAACATATGTCTATATAAGGCAATTACTATAATACAGACTACGTAGCGCGATAAAGATGATATTAACAGGCTAGCGATCGTGTTATATCGACGTTTTCTGACAACTGCAGCAACGTTAGCTTGATAATGTTAACTACCACTTTGGAGATCTCTGATTGGATCATGGCTTCCCCAAAACTGGTGGCCATCATGGATGGGCAGACAAAATCAAACTTTAAATTCAAGTCAAGCTCTTGACATGACCTTGGCGACATGTATAGAGACGAAAACAAACTTTAATATGACATCGAGAATCACGCGGCTTCCCCCAAACTAACACTCAAGACGTTTACGCTCTCCGCATTGCTCGATCGTCGGGGAACTTAGCTAACAGCTAGCCGACGTTAGCTAGCACAGCAACTAGCCTTCTAGCTAGTCCGAGTGACGCTCGTAACAGAATCTCCACCAGGCGAACTGTGCCCATGTCAAAAAGTTTGGACAGTTAGCAGGAGGCTAAAGAGATACAAGTCAATATGTATCAAAAAGGAAGTGCTATTAGTCAGTTTACCTTTGTGCTGAACTGTAACTGCACACAATTAGGTGAAAAATATTATGTTTCTTAAAAATATGACTGCTGTCTATAAGTTCACTCCCCCTCGGTGTTGTTATGCTGACATATTAAACTTTTTCTTCTGTTGCCATTACTGATTTGTCAGTGTCCCCGGAAGTCCCGCCCACCCCCAGTGCGATTGGCTGGATCGCACGACAATCATCTTGTGTTTTATTTGGGGGGGACCAAGGCTGTAACTTTATGCCTGAGTTGCAGTGGCTGTATTCATGTAAAAGTTAACTACTAACTTGGAGATTATGTTTGATGGGGTGATTTTAATAACTTGTCATTTGTAAAGTTATAAACACCCGCATAAATAGGAAAGGAGTTTACTGCATTTCTGCCATAAGAGCTAATATCTCTTCCTGTTTTGGCAAAAATATAAATAAACTGCTGTTTATACTAGCACTGTGTGAGGAATTTCAATATATTTAACCTACACCACGCTTACAAAATGTGATTAATTTTTAGAGGTCCAATAGCTTATGTTGCTCATAAAATGTTGAGGTTTTACTTGCGGAGGATTATTAATATGATATTTTAACTTTTTTTTTTGTTTGTTTGTTTTTGTTTGTTTTTTTTACATTGTAGTATTGCAACTCTTAAGTTCAAGAACCAAGCATTCTTTCAACCTGTTTGTAACCATTGGGCTAAACCTATACTGTATAAAAGGCAATAATCATTGATCACAATTTTCTTTTAGTCTTGTAATCTACTCCACAAAATCTACGTTACCAAATTTCAGAGAATAAAGATAAATATTTGATATCATGAATCAAATGATGATATCAAATATTGCCCTTTTACAGATTTCTCGGTATGATCAGGGAGTAAACTTAATCGACTCAGCCACTCACAGCCCAAAACCCCCTACAGGGAGTCCAATATCTGAATGTTTTTTCATGCATGTAAGTCAATAGAAATAGAGAAAGTGCAGAAGACATCCACTGAGTTTCTATTTGAGGACATTGTGAAGCCACATAAAACATGTGTTGAATATGTGTTGAAACAAACACATTCAAGTGTTTTGATAATGTGTTTTTCTCATGTTAAAGCTACTTATGGAGCTACTTACCAGAGAAACCTTGAGGATGACATGCTCTCAAGAATTTATGTGCTCCTTTAGTCCTTAAAAAGAACACAAGATGGCAGCGTTGACCAGCGGATGCCTCAGTGAACCAGCCACTGCAGCTCTCTACTGCAGCTCTCTGCTGCCGCATAGAAAACACCTGGCAGATATCTGAGCTCTAAACAAACACCGCCAAGCCCTGAGTGATTGAGTGCTAATTCTCATTTACATGCACTAACTTAGTAAGACAGACGATAGCAACGTGGAGTTTCAAAGGCAAGCCATGCAAATAACACACAGGTTTAGTCAAGCTCCATTTGCATCATTCTGATATCAGAAACTTTGTTTTGTTTTCGTTATGAAAAGATGAAGCTGTTTTTACTGTGACAATTGTTTGTGTAAACTCCACTGATGTATGTTTTCTGTCATGTTTTTTTTTTTTTCTCTACATAGGACAGTTCATAATTTGTCTGCATTTACATCAAGTGTATCTTATACAAATACATTAAAATACATATTAAGGCTAGAACCCATGTTAGGACCGAAATGTTTCAATATTCAACATTTTTCTCTGCAACATGTTCGAGATCTGTAGCATTTGCACAATCCTGTGCCTTTACATTTTATAATCACATGGGTAAATAAATCTTTTAAAATGTCTTATTGCCTCGAAACAACCAAACTCCAAAGGATGCTGTAAGTGTTTAACAAGTACCGCTATCTATCTATCTATCTATTTATCTATCTATCTATCTATCTATCTATCTATCTATCTATCTATCTGTCTGTCTATCCGTCTATCTATCTATCCTTCAGAGATGACACTTAGATGACCTTGTATGACATTCAAAGCACTTCAGCCTGATAGCCCATCATTTGAATACCTCACATATCAATAAACAAAGCCGCACATTTAAACTTTGATCTTAACTTCCCCTCCTTAACAATTCTGCCCTTTCTTATATGTCTCCATAAAGGATGTGCGCAGGGTTCCTGAATGTAAATTTTACCCAAATAAACAAACCCAATTAAGTTTGCGGTCAAAGCCGCCACCCCCTTCAGATTCACCAAGCCAGGAAAGGGCTCAGCCGCAGTCATTTGGCAGTGAAAGGACTAGTGGTTGTGGCTTCCATTCACCTTGAAACCCTCCGTAAAAAGGCTCCGGCAAATCACTGGCGTGACATTTTATTCAAAGCCTACAGGTTTTTAAATGGATGGGCTGAACAATGGAATGCAGGTTTACAGATGCAAAGAAGGTCCCTTGAATTCATCTTTCTTCCCTCTTTTTTCTTTGATAAATCATCTAATGCTTCATTTCTCTGCTGAAAGGAAAAATAAGATACATTTGATCTGAATCAATTTTCTTAAGGGTGTTTCTTTTGTATCCTGTTTTTTTCTCACATTTAGCAATTTATCCTAAAGTAGAGAAAATGATTAATACAATCGTTAATATTTTTTTTGCAAGATAAACTAGTATGTTAACTTTACACATACTTTAGTAAGTCTCGTTTTTCTGAGGGACTTCAAATTTTCACTAGCATGCATATTAAATATTTGGGTGTCTGTGTGTGATGACTGCCTTGTGTGATTGACTCGTCCTTTTTTTTTTACTTTATGTAATTTACTCCTCAAGGTAACTCTTGGGATTTTTTTACATGATCTTAGTTGACTTCGCTCACAAATTTATCAGCATTTCAAGAGCAATACATTACTAGTTTTATTCATGCACAATTTTTTGATCATATTTAAAGCATTACAGCTGGGATAAAGAAACTGCATCCTGTCTTATGTTTGGATTTTGCATACACCTACAGTGCAAACGTATCACCAATAGACTCTTTCTTTGAAACTTTATGCACTGACTAATAAATGAATTAATTTATAGATTAATGGATGTCGTTCAGATAATCATTAGTTTAAATTTGCATTATATTATTCTATTTTATCCATATTCTGTTTGTTTGTGGTGAAAAGTAAACAAGCCAGAGTTTGTCTAGGGGGTAATTTATTAACTGATCTGAAAGTGGTTAATAATATAACATTTTACAGATTCACATCAACAGCATAATACTAGAACAGCACACATCCAACAATGAATAATTCTCAGATTTGTAGTATGAAGTGGTAGTATCACAGTAGCACAAATATGCAGTCAAATAAGCCGCCTTTATTTGTAAGTAAAGCTTTAAATAAGAGATAAAGGGGATTAGACGATTAGACGAGTAGACGATTAAACACAAATTTAAAATGCTTTGAAAATAAACAAAACCCCGAAAATCACTGTGGTGGGAAATTGCTCAACTGTTAGGAAACACTAAAGTAACACTAAACATGTGTCTCTAAAATACATTTCAGGCACAAGTTCGACATTTTTTATTTAACCATGACTTTGTGCCTTGTTTAAATTTAAGAGTTAACAACGAAGACATAGAGGAGCAAAACTGTGACTGGTTCATCTCCATGTATTAGCATATTTTTACTCTATCATATTACTCTACAAAAGATGACAGGACTTTATTCTTTTATTTAGTTTTACTGTCAAGGGACAGACACACACATATAGACACATACACACACACACACACACACACACACACACACACACACACACACACACACACACACACACACTGTGCCTGTGCATCCACAGGTGTGTGCAAACAAAGCGTGCGTTATAATTAGTTTTACATAAGCCACATTTGGCAGCGAGCTGTTTGCTTTTACTCTGTGTTATCTGAGAGTTCCATTTGCCTAACCAATGCTTACATTGTGGTGCACTTATTTTATTTGAGTCTGATGATGAAGTGGTTGTTTAAACAGAAGACAGCTGACATCCAAATAATGCAGAGGCAGTATTCACTGTGACACGAGCAAACGTGCTTTAGCTTTTGATTTGTTGCTACTTGTGCAGGATAACAATTTTTCAGTCATCCGCATAGTTTCATTACAGTAAGCTCTGCATACAAATCAAGATTGATATTAGCAGCTGAAAGGTTATTCCTCTTCCTCGTGTTCTCTCTCTTTTCTTTTCTTTTCTCCCTCCCTCTGTCACCCTTATGTTCTGTCTCTTTGTCTTTTGCGTTCTACCCTTTCCTCTAACTTTATTTTTTCTTCTTCAGCTACTTGCTCTAACTGTAGTCACAGCAAAACACATCAGCTTGCTTCACTGGAAGTTTGGTAGCCAATAAGCCACCTGCTAACACTGTAGCCAGCCCCACTAATGCTAGTCTGTGAAAAAAAATCTCAGAATTGACTCACTGAGAGAGGGAAAGGCTAATTGGCAAACAGAGCTACTTTGATACCTGTAGCATTAACAGTTTGTTGCTAACTGACAATTAGCAAGCTAGGTGGCTGTATCACAAATATACAAAGGTGTAATATGTAAGAAGTAGCCACCTGCCGAGTTCATACACAGAACATCAACATATGGTGAGAGTGCCTGCTAAATGTAGCTGCCATTAGCTAGTTAGCTCAGTTACGAGCTACGAGCACCAGAGAGGTGTTGTTGTTTCTACAAGCACTGCAGCTTCCACCGAGGGCAGGCCCAGTTAAACTGGTTAGCAAGCTAACTTCAGGAGATATCACTGCAGCACAATGCATGGATGCCATAATGTCAACACTGTTATTTCTTCAAGTTCTGTTGATCATTTTGGTTATTTTTTAATTTTTTAATTCAACTTAAATCTTATAAATTACACCTTTTTATTCTGCAGACTACCATTGACTCTTGTCTTGTCACTTTCTGCGAATTTTACCATGTGGCACTGATTATACTCTGATGGAAAGGTTAAATTAAAGTCAAGATGGTTTTCTGGCTGGTCTTTTTTATTTCATTATTTATTTTTTTGCAGAAATTGCAATTTACCATAGTGGGAAAAACATGTCACATTGTCTTTTCCATAGATTAAAATATATTTGTCAATGGATAGAATTTTTAGCAGTTGCATTCTGGCTGAATCTCTGGTGTGACCAGGTCCTCTTTTTTCCTGTACAGCTGTTAATGCTCCTACTTGTAAATCATCATCATCATTTCCCAAATAAGGTTAAAAAATTGTAAGTATATGATATGATATTTCTTTGAGTACACAAAGTATGGATGTTTTAGGTGTGGCCTTAGTCATCCTCAAAATATTTGGGGTATGACAGTGTAAAAGCAGTCCACATTCAGACAGACCTTTTTGGAAAAAATAGGAGTTTAGTGTCTGCATGGTTGAATGTGAGATCTCAGAGGTGTCCGGTTTGGCCACGGCTGTTGTGTCATCTCATTGAAGGATTTCCTAAACATGATTCTTGGCCGTCTGGCTGCTCCCTCTGTCTTGGTTTTATCCTCTGGCCCTCTGACCAGTGTTTGTTATTTCCCTCTTCAAGTGCTTTTCCTGAAAGGAAAACTTCGTCAAGATTTACGGGCAGGTGCGTTGTGCCCTCCTCCATCAGTCCGCCCTCAATATCTGCCTGCTGGTGCTCAATTTGCGAGAGCTGCTTTTGAGCTCTCTCGAGGGACTGGCATCTGGTCCAGAGCAACGGAGCTGAGATCTTTTTCCAAGATGGTGCCGGGGTCATGTAGGAGGCTGAAAAGAGAGGAAATGCTGTCAGAGGAAGCCTCTTTGTAGTTGCTTTTGTTGCAGGTGTTCTGCCATTCATTGTTAAAGCATGCTGTTTAATATTACAACCTGCCTGACATCTGGTGGCCTGACCAAAGCAGCAGCATGATCATCAGGACTGGCCACTGGCTGCTAATATCTGCTGACAGATTACCCATAAGCACAGATGTTGATTATTAGCAGATGATTTGTAAGCATTCTGCACATACTGTAAAGTGTTCTGACAGAAAAGCTGAAGCAGTTTTGTTTAAATGAATGTTGCAACAGAAATGACCATTTCCAATTTGCCACAATGGACAGGAGTCATACTAGTCATTGCGGACTCTGTCACTTGACTGTCAAACATTTGTTGAGATGACTGATGCTGTCATTTTTCTTTGGATGACAGTCAGTGATTCTGCATTTGCTGGTCAAATTGTCTGATGTCTGCTAAGTCCTCTTGATCACTGATAATCCTCTTGCACACAGGAAGAGGTGTATTTTGCAGCAACAAAGGGAGTGCAGCAGTTGTGCATTTCAAATAAGCAGCATTGCCTCCTTGGCTAAACAGGGCACCTCATCATTTTTCCCCACTGTGATCAAACTGTTCCCCATAATCCATCAGAATAAACACCTTGGACTGTAAACAAAGTAAACTAGAGACCATGTTATTCTTCTTCTGTGGCAGCTCCCGCTTCAATATGTGTCCACCTTTGAAGTCAGCCTTCAATTTGATCTGAACTATGCACCTGTAAAGTTTTTTGACTGCATTGTCCATGGTTGTGGTGCCATCGCACTGATAATCTGTCCACAGACAAACTATATGCAGCTATGTGAATACCTGGGAAAGTGCTTGAAATCCGTCATTGCTTTGACATCTGGTATTGTTAGTATCCAGTTAATCCATGGAGGCGTTACATCTGTAAAACCTGTGGGTGTGCAGTGGAGAGCCCATTAAAGACTACGTGAATGGATGAACTATTTTTGTCCTGTATTGTAGTTGCTACTGTAAGGAAAAACAGGAATGATTCAGTTGTCTTTGCAACAGAAACACCCAACAGTTATGCTTCAGAGAGAAATAATATGCTCTTTACTTTTATTAATTGTTCTAATTACTTTGCAGAGTCAGAAACTCCAACTGTATATCCATTTGTATTCACAAGTCAGTACCAAACTTCGTCAACCAAGTAAAAAGATGTCACAGGTCTGGCCAAAAACGGTTTGATTTGTAAGTGAAATGTAGAAACGAAAAAAAAAAAGCAAAGAAGAACCTCCTTTTGATACATGTCTCTTAATGACATCTGTAATTGAGTTGTGTCCTCCTCTTTCACTGCAGGTTGGAGTTGGATGAAACAGATGAAACAGGGCAGAATGGTTAGTTTGGCTCTTTTTACCCGAATGTGTTTCCAGCCCTTTCAACTTGTAGCAGAGGCTTGGCTGAAAGTGCAACGGCAGCATGTGTTTTGAACTTGTCACAGTGAATCGCTGCAGCTCAGGGGGGATGAAGTCAACCCTGAATACCTGCCCACCATCAGCGCATGGTGAGCATCTGTGAGCTGTTAGGACCACTTCATCTTAAGCACAGGAGTGGGGTTAAGTTGTAAAGAGAATGGTACGATATGTCTATCTGTATTTGTAAAGGAATGTGTCTGTTGGTGAATATCCAGTGTTGAAGGAGCAAATGTATGAATGCGTTTTGTCTCGCGGCTCCTCTGATTCGGTGGAGAAAGACGATACAAGATGATCAGGCGTGATATAGTTTGGTATGTGTGGCATGCTGGGACTAATTGCTTGTTTCCACTCACAAAGTTTAGCATTTAACGATTTAACGATAGACTGATTCAGTCCATGGAATCGGCATTTTCGATCCCTAAACAACCCATGACTGGAGGACGCTGTGATACTCTTACAATTCCAATAGGCAGCTGCTTCTGATTTGTAAAATAAAAATGGCAGTACTTGTGAGGTCAAAATGTTTTCCATGTCTTTGACCTGCGTGAGGTGTCAAAAGCCAAAGATCAACATGTCCAGTGAATCTGTAGTGTCTTTGGTCTCCTCTTCACCACCAGTTTTTATATGTCCCATAAAATATTTCCGACTTTTCTACATATTGTCAGTTGTCTCTACAGCTCTACAAACATGACAAAGAGTGCCATCAATAAACAATTGTATAGGAGTAAATCTATTGTATTTAAACTGATTATTTTGATATTTAAAAGGATTTTTTTGAAGTCCTGCAGAAATACCAAATTTTTCTTGGTCATCAGGTTGTTGTTATATAGATTAATGAAGCTCAATAATTTTATGAAAATTTAAGAGATTTTCCAGAAAGTCGGAGTCGGAGTCAGAGTGGGTGCAAAGAGATAATAAAAGTTTGTGGTGTCAGTTTTCATGTTAAGAGAACACAAAACCATTTCAAAATATGAGGACACAACAAGATAATGCAACATTTGATGTTTGTGCTCTTCAGTGGAGCACAAACTTCAGAGGGTGTTAAAGAAACATGCTTTATGTAATTTGGGATTTATTTGGTAAGTCCGCTGCAGTGGACTTTGTTAACTTTGGACGCAACCAGCATTACTGTTTCTGGTCTTTGTGCTCAGCTAGGCTAAGCTTAGCTAAATGGCTGATTGTGGTTGCTCAGTACTCACTGAAAAGACGTGACAGTGGCATTAATCAGACTTTTTTAAGTCTTATCTGTAAACAAATCATCATTTTGAAAAATGGACCTATGCAACTTCTTAAAACATCTATAAAATGTAGTTTTTGTCTGTTGCCTTGGCCTGAGCTTCTTCCAGAGACAAACACAGCCTAAAGAGTGTGTTTGAAAGGTGTACAAGCAGCTTTGTGAGAAGATCTCTGTAATGTAGGCAGACTCTGTTTAACTGAACCAACATAGATGAGTCTGGAAATAAAAAAAACTTGCATGCTATGTCATCTGTGCTCTTACTATCTTGACAGAAATGATGTATTGAGGCGTTGTGTAGTATATTTTCACATGTGTTTTGACCTCAATGTGCACTCTGCTCCTTTTGTCTGCGCTGAACAGTCTGTCACGTTTCTGCTGTGTGTCTGGCTTTAGGTTTGTCTCCTTTGGACATGGTTTTATTCTCGACATATTTTCCCATTGTTTCATTTTATGAAATTTTGAGGCTAAAAATCTTTAAAACTGCATGTTAATGCTAGCAAAATTTCCACAAATAAATGTGTGTGTTGAAGTGAAGCTAAGTGAAAACAGCAAGAAAGTTGCATTGTGGTGATCCTTAAATGTACACACTTACATTGCATTGTGTGTTAGTATTAGTCATTTATACAGGTTATCGCTTGCTGTAATGCACACCATTCTTACAGGAGTTAAGAGTGTGTGAGAAGATGATGTATGTTTTGTCAACCCTGTACTCTTTGACAGGTTTCGAGGCTTAACCCATTACTGAGGTAACGACAGACATGTTTTTGACAAACAGGATCAGGCGCTGCCTTCAGATACACCAGCCTTCATCCTTTCACTCGAGACTCAGCGCTCACTTTAAGAGAACAATATGTGAGATAAGTATTTAGTTGTTGAATTCAAGCCCGTGGTATTTCACCTGGAACTGCAGACGAAAGCCCATTGACAGCGATGGCAGCCGCCCTCTGCTGCAATTAATATGTGATTCCTCCGCTCACAAAGAGCTTGTCAAAGTGCCCCACCTCGCTCCTCTCAGGCCATTCACAATACAAATCCCCACGCCATTCTCCAGGCTGCAGTAAAAGGCCTCCGCCGCGCATTCAAAAGGCACTTTCCCCCTCTCTCTCTCAGAGCAGATGTGTATGTAACTTTTTCACCCTGAACAGGAATCTTGTGATGACTTGTTGTCATTCACAAAAAGATCGGCCTGTCATATTTGTCAGACTCGTGTTTTGTTGTGGCATTAAGCGGGGAGAGCGTTCACAGGAGTCAGAGATGTGCAGTGATTTGTTTAAACCTCTTCTTCTGTGTAACACGTTCACATGCGAGCTCATACATTTTGCTTCGGTGTCACAGGTAGATCGATGCCACCTGTATTGCTATCTTTGTTATCGTCTGTGTCACTTCACATAGCATTTTACATTACATTCATTTAACCAGATAGAATTTAGTTCCAAGTCACTTCGCAAATTAAAGGCTCTGCACGCTCACACTGCAGCTGTCAGTGTGGCCAGACTCGCTTTGATTTTTACCGTTTTTAACTCAGTCAGGCATTTATTAAAATATCTGGGGATCACACATCACTCGTGTTCTCACTGACATTAATTCTGTGCATCAGCTCCTTAGGATTATTTTCTTAAAGGTTCAATATGTAAGCGTTTTAGCTGAAAACATTCAAAAAAATGAGCGAAAACCATCAACAGAGCAGATACATGTATTAGCTGCATGGCTAGCTGAGCTAACTAGCTAATGGTAGCTTCTGTCAGCAGCAGTTAGCAGTTATTCTGGCGATATGCTATCCCCTATTTGTTTGAGTATGTATTTCGACAGGTTACCAATTCTTACTTATCGGATCTTTAACAGCAAGTGTAATTCTATGGTGATTGATTATGACGTGATCTTCATCTGTTGAGATGGAGAGTGTTAAAAACTGTCCATTCAGCATCGGACATGTTTTTATAACTATGTATCCATAGATGTATGACATCAATCCCTAAAAAAAAAAAAAAAAAAAAAACTTCAAACGCAGAACCCTCTGCTCCGTCGTATAGAAAGGTTATTTATGATGCTGTCATTTGTAATACATTGAAAGCCTGTATTACCCTGCTATTCATCTCATGACAGGTTTCCTCTGAACTCAGTGTTACTTGTCTGAAAAGAAAAAGCTCGCACATGAACTGAATGCCGTCTTCAGTAGGTGTGCTGACATAAGTCAGTCTGATTCTATTTTTATTCTGACTCAAATAACGAAAGTTACAGGAAAGAACATCTCTGAAAATCCGTTTGAAAAGCGCAAACATGCCTGGAATTGTCACAGTGATGTGTTTTCCAGAGGTTTAGCCGTACAGCTGGGATAAGTTTGTTCAGGCAAATTGCTGTGCGAGTCCATCAGTGAAATGTAGACAGGACTGGCTCTGAGCCAGAGCATAGCAGGCCCACTGCAGTCATCAAGAGGAATTCACTTTGCAGTCAAAGCAGTGAGGGGGGAATGATTATGTGACCAGTAGAAACCTGTTGATGTAAGAAAATGAAATGTGTGAACACTATCTGTGACCCACTGGAAGTTAAACGTCATAAAGAAACTTTTTTTTTTCATTAATGACAATCTTTTATTTCTTTTGTATCATTTGTCTTTTTCCCTTAAGAAACGTTCAACTCAGGTTTCATGCTTAAGTTTTGCTGTCACTTAGGCAGGACAATATGGAAATGATAATTATCTACGACCCTAAACAAAAAGGAATGATGGAACAACACACCAAGAAATGACAATGTACAGCTTCTTCTTTGGCATCCTTTCCCGTCACGGATTATCTTAGATTTAGATACTAAATCCAAAAAATGTTTAGCGAATAGCCCAAATCTGGCATCCCTGCATGGTTGCCTGAGTGACTTCTTACTGGAGCTGAATATCAACTTGAATTGGCCGTTGCAGCCAGTAGATAATATAATGTAAACCCTTTAAAGATTCTGGAGAAAGATTCAGTTTCGCTCCCAGGTCCTCGAAAATGTCAAATCTATCTCCGGAGTCACTTAGTAGATATTTTAACTCTGAAGTTGATTAATCACACTACGACAAGGTGGATGGAATGAAGCTAAATGAGCTAAATATTAGACAAACCAATTATCATAATGGGATAACATCAAATTACAGCTTGCACTTCAGCAAGTCTTTAACTGATTTTCAGGGACAGATCATGTGAAAATTGTGAATTTATTGAAACAAGCAACAGGGGAGACATTCATGACTCTATGGGGGATATTTAAGGCAATAATGGGAGAGCGTTCTGTACCTTGAGTCAAAGTTTCTGAAATTATGGTCCATTAAAACCGTCTGCATTTTCATTGCAACAAGTTGAACAAACTGAGTTCCAAACGGCCATAAAATAATTATAACTCCTGACAACTAATCAAGACAAATAACATGAAAGAGGCTGAAACTAACCAAAATAATACAATATTAAGTTTGAAGCGATTTGCCCAAGATGCTAACTGACATACACCTTGGCAGCAGTACGATCGATTCATGATTTACAAATAAACCTGGTTAAAGTAGAATGAAAATGTAAATCCTTTTAACGAGTAGAGTTCGTATTATTCTGTCGATCACCTGTAGTACACTCCAGTATGATAGTGTCTGCTTTTTGGCTTGTTGTGTCCGGATCGTGCTTCAAACACATTTTATCCTGCTGACACAAATACAAGATGGTAATTTTTGCTTTCATTTAAATGATTCCTGTTCATTAACTTTAGACAGCGTGCCATAGTGTTCCTTCTCCAGTATTTATACTTACATCAGACGATAGAGCCTACTAGCAGTCATTTTTTGTGTATTTTGTTTAAAACATGCGTATGATGGTATCACAGAAATGTATTTCTTTAATGTATATTGAAGCACAAACATCTTAGTGCACGCTGCACTGCAGAGAAGTGCTCGCCAGATGCTCAATACAGCTCTAAGTGAGCGTGAAAGCCATGTTTTTAGTTTTCATATTTTCTCCTTTCAGCCACGTTGAAAGGATTTCACTCACTGCTGCAACATGACATGTTTCAGAAAAAAACATTCAAAACACTGGAAATTGTTTTCATGTTCAAGCCTCACCACCGGCTTTCTATCAAGCTGCCGCCTTTTATTATCAGATCTTCGCATGCATGAATCAAAATGCTACAAATGTGTTGAAATTATGCGAAGCATAACATCTCCTTTCAGCTCTGTCAGTGGATGAGGTCTGAAATAGCATTTATAATGCATTAAGACAGGTTTCATCTCTTTCTAATGAAACCTCTGAGCAAAGACGATTGCCGCAGACTCGCTGACAGCAGCGATTTTGCGTTTCTTCATGTTGCTTTTAAAATATTCCAAGTTAGCAGTGACATGGTGTGACTTAACGGGGAACAGGTGGACCTCCTTAAGCTGTAAGAAAATAGCAAAAGCATAACAAGGCCCCTGTGGTTTCCTAAGTGTGCCCTCATTTACCATATATACCCGCATATATCAGGGTTATAATCATTAACAAGCAGTTCAGCAGGAGTTCAGTGTGCACCCTGAGCCTGCTGAAGCCTGTTCTGAATAGGATATTTTGGTTTTCCCTGAAACCACACGAGAGAGTCTGACCAAATGTTATGGTTTACTTGTTTCACAGAGCTCAGTGGGAACTATTTCCTTTCACTGCACAGAGAAATCAAACGGGATCGAGTTGCAAATAATGGCACGGTGCTGAAAATTTCCCTCGATCGCAAACGATTAAACATGCATGACACATATTGGAGTTTTTTTTTTTTTTCTTTTAAAAAGGAACTCAATCTGATGGCACTCCTGCAGGCGCCATTGTCCCGCTTCACCCCAAAATAACGATTAAGACTTCTATCAAATATCAGCAGGGATCTTAAGTGGCTCCGCGGCCTCATATTGTCTTCCGCACGCCTCACCTCTGCGAGAGAAACGTGATCGCGCCACTCTAAGCGCCAGAGGGGTGGGGCGACGGGGGGGGGGGGGACAAGAAAAAGCACAAGCATACATGCGACAGTTGAATACTTTTCGAAGGTAACCATTAGACTTTTTAAAACATACAGTCACCTTTTCCATGTGGTGCTTCCCCTCATATCCCTCTTTTGTGCTCTGCAGTGAGATCACTTAAACCCCACAAAGGGCCACAAATGCAGGAATTCTGCAACTGGTCGTTTCTAAAAAATGAAACCACTTTTTTTTTTTTAAAAATTACACCTAAACAAACACTCTTTAAAAGTTGAGTGCACTTGGGCTCATACAGCCTCAAGAGTCCAACCCGCCATGCAACAATTACCCCTTTTAGGATTGGCTAATCCTGAAATATGGGCCTGTGACTAATGGCGGAATTTAGCAAGAAATCAGCTCCAGTTTCACCAGGCTTTATTGACTCTAATGCATGATGCAGATACCTTCGGCTATGATGAATGAGCGTTGGGATACTGTCAACTTCACCCCTCCTCCTACACCTCCTCTTCCTCCTCCTCCTCCTCCTCGTCTTTCACTGTTGCTTTTGTGCAGGTGATAATGAAAAGTGTCAGAGAAGCATGTAACAGGCCCTTTTCACTCGCTCGCCAAATGAATAAGCTGTCACATCAACAATGATGTTGAATGAGTGCACTTGAGATGTTTTATTTCTTGTTGTTTTATAGGGCGAGGTGCCTCAGAGAAGTTGTTTTTTTTTTTGTTTTTTTTTATCCCCATCTATCATAAACTTCAATATTGTATCTTATTTTTGAGCATGTGCCAGCCTGCTCTGACATTTTGCTACAGGGGGGATTGAGCACAAAGCCACAAGAGCAGGGTTCAGTGTACTTTACTGCACAAACAAGGTATCAATCAGGCTTTGAATGTGGATCTACGCCACATCAGCAATGTCATGGATATTTTTATTTGACAGTGACAGATACTGTGCTTTTGAAACACGGCAGATTGCTTGATGAATGTCAACATTTGCATGGTTGCACCTGCAGATTGAAAAACATGGATGATTACAAGGTGATATAACAAAATCTTTAGAGTTAAGTTTATTAAAATGTCACTGAATACCCAGGGGATTTGAGATAATTGATTGATTTCACCACAAGTTTTTCTTTGAAGAATGAAAGAATGTTTTATTTATTACTGGGGGGTCAATACTGGATTTTCAGGGGAAAAGTCAGTGTGAAAGTGAAAGTTGATGAATTCTGTTTCTGAACAAAACCCATCACTTTTTACAGATTTAACATTATTTTTTACTACAAATGTGAGCCCTTTTTCTTTCTTCCCTTCATTCCTGTTTGCTTTAATGCACCACTGGGTGTTTCCACGCCGTGATCACGGAGCTCTGATCCTGCAGTGAATGTTACTCACTGAGAGCTGGTCACACATATTCCTGGAAAGCCTGAATACATATTTACATAATACACACGGGAAGCATTTGACCGCAACAGCTACCTCTGCTTCTTGTTTGATGTCAAATACTAATTTCTGATGAAAGAAACCATACCCTTTATAAGAAAACCTGTTGTATAAATACAAGTCAAACCTGCACCCGAAGGGTTTTATTTTATGAACAAACAAGTGTATATATATTATTTAAACAGCAGAAGAAAAATACAGATAATATTAAGGCAACAATAGGGTGGAGAAAAATTGCAGAGAAAGTGAGCAAATAGATTTTATCTATCAAAAAAATGTATTGTATGTTGGAGTTTGGTTCACTGATGATAAAAGCATTAAACCAGTAAAATCATGCTCAATCTATGCAGCCCCTCCAGATGGCATCCTTTGAGCTTTTCTCTCAAATAATCTTTTTTTGTTTCGTGCCTTGCAGAGGTCCTCGGTGCGGTGCACAGAGAGAGATTACATCTTGGCAGTTGCAAAACCCAACTGACTGTCTGACATATAACAACAGCCAAGAGACAACACCAATATGTCACGCTCGTGAACCCAGAAGGCAAATATGATCAGGCGTCATTCTCAAAGCGATGCAAATCAAGCCAAAGTGATACATGTTGATAGAGCTGTCAGCAATGTGTCTCTGCTTTGATTGTCACACAGGACGATAGGCGAGAGCAGAAAACCTTCTGGATGTCTTCATGTGTTAATCTTCTATAAGCTGTAAAATAAACTTAAGTCTAAAAGGGCGTGTATCTACCAGAATGTGTGTGTGTGTGTGTGTGTGTGTGTGTGTGTGTGTGTGTGTGTGTGTGTGTGTGTGTGTGTGCGTGTGTGCGTGTGTGGGTGTGTGTGTGTGTGTGTGTGTGTGTGTGTGTGTGTGTGTGTGTGTCTCCTGGATTAACCCTCCTCTGATTTAAGTCCGTCAGCAGCCTCCTCTGCTCAGGAACAGTTAAGAATCGGCAGTGCTGCTTAATGACACTGGATCCCCCTTTATTGGTAATGTTAAGTACCAATATGAAGTCAGGAGGCCAGTAATGACCCCCTGGGGAAGGAAGCACTTTGGAGAATGGGGGAGATCATAAACTCCTGAGTATTAAAGTGCTCTAGCAGCTGCAGTGCTCTCTTGACAAATGCTCCTTTCTGAGCAGCCAGGCTTCATTATTTTTGGACAGTTTTCTTTTAAAGTTAGGTCAGTCCAAAAACTTTTTTTTTTTTTTTTTTTTTTTTTTTATGTGTGATAATGTGCATAACACCCAATCATTTCAAGAAACCTGCTTGTGTGTGGAGCAGTTTCCTTTCCTGATAAGAAAAGGGTTTTGTTTTTTTGTTTTTTTTATGAGAGACAATTATCATTTTGTGTCTGTGATGAATAAGAAGCTACCTAAAGTTTGGACCAGTTGTGAGTGGTGTTATGAAATTCCAAAATTAAAACTAAAATTACCACATTGCAGTTGTATGCTTCCACGCATCGGTCAATTTGCTATATCTGAGCTGTGACATCACAGTTCATTTTTAGCAGAATATTATGGTGTCATGATGGAGGTGACCTTTGACCTTTTGATATAAAATGCCTTCACTTTATAATTTTATCCAATTAAAAATGTGTTAAATATACATGAGTTGCTGAATAATGGTCTAAAATGACGTCACCTTAACACTGACCTTCTAATCAGTTCATTCTGGACATTTCTTCCAAATTTGAAGAAATTCTCCTGAGGCATTTCTGATGTATGATAATTTAACTTTTTTTTCTGATTAAACAAGCGAGATATAGCTCTTTAATTAGTGCCCTTCAGAGGGGCTGGTGGGCGCACTGTGTGTTACCTTTTGATAGAGCTAGGCTGGCTATTCCCTCCTGTTTTCAGTGTTCGTGCCAAGCTAAGCTAACCAGCATCTGGCTGCACAAACATAAGTTTAATACAAATATGTTTTCCATCATTGATGTTTTTTTATTTAAGTAAACAGAATAATGTGTTGCACAGGCCTCACATTTCGCCTTAAGCTGCTGTAATCGTTGTAATCGTGGTATCTAACTTCCTGTCTGTTTATCTATTATCTAACCACTTGTTCCTCTCTACATAGCCAGACACAGCAGCACACAGGAGGGTTCCTGCTCCCTGTGCATTCATGAGCCAAGAGGACCGCCTCTTCATGGGGTTCCCTGTCCTGACTGGATCAAGTGGGCAGGGATACCACAATATGTATTTTTTCCTTTTTTGCAAGAGTGTGAGGAATAGAGACATGGGTACTGACCGAACACAGTGATAAAAGTTGGAATATAGAGCTACACTTATCTAATATATAACTTACAGTATGTTTTCCGATAATCACTGTTGCCATAGTTTCTGTTCATTAAATGCTAGTTTTTATCAGTGCTCAAGAGACGCTTGCTCAACAACTCGTATGACTTCAAAAGCCACATAAGTTTATCATTTTCTTTGTGAAAATGTAAAAAAAGGCTTCTAATACTAAGTGCTATATTGTAGGCAACTGGACCCACACAGGGTTTAACACCAAAAGTAATACTTACTATATATTTACTAAGTATGTTAAAATAAATTCTGAAAGTTTAGTTGTGAAAAACTTCCATATAGATGAGCCGTTTCTTTCTTTTTTGTGCGTTGGAGTGCCGAGGATGAGCTGAGGAGTCTCACAGCCTGAAGAAAGAAGGTGCTCTGTAGTCTGATGGCACATAAGCTTTATTTTGTTTCACCATCTTTGATTCCAGTTACTGATCTTACAAAGCCACAATTATATATTACCTCATCTTCATGTATCCTTCAAACAGCTGTTTGAAACAGAAAAATTGTACTATTGCACGATCCAAATGAAGATCTTTGCAACATCAGGCTGTGGTGCTCACATCGCTTTTGTCCACATGTGTGTACAATAGGACACTGTTTGGTTTTAGATAATAACTTTAAAATATTAACAATTAAACACGTCTCATTCACAGATTCCTTGTTACAGCCCACCTAAAGTTATATTTTCTCAGCATGGACAGTGTGTGCTTTTTTCCCACAGGTTGGATGGTCATTTATCCTCCAGGCAGACCCTGGCAGTGTATCAGCACTCGTGTTGATAGACAGCCAGTGGAGCATAGCCAAACAACATGGACGCAGGTGTTGGTGCTGTACATCTGAGATCTCTGGAGCCATCTTGCTGAGGTCGTGATCAAAGCGAAGACCCTGACCGGGAGGGGGGGATTTTTTTCCATCTGCAAATCAACGAGCCAGTTTATCGTTCATGCTAAAATTGATAGGATGATGGCATTTGGATAGTTTGCAAGTCAGATAAAGATCGCGGTCGTCCATCAAAATGTTAACACAGTTCTACTCACGTAAGCGTGCAAAATAAAGTATTGTATCTCCCAAAATATGGCTGCATCTCTGCTATCTCCTCTATCAGAGCCGGGCCTTTTGTTTGGGACCGTTATCAGCACTGGTCACAGTCAACACTTCATCTTGTCTCCTCAATCATATCTGCCTTGGTGGTGGTTTATGATGATCGTTTCTCATATATGAACCAAAATACCTGCATGCCCGTATTGGAGAGTAAAGTAACACAAAGATGACTCGAGTTGTGACTTCTTTACTTAGTTCAGCCAGTTCCCGCAGAAAAATATGATCTGAATACAACTTTTTTTGCATGAAACCTCAAACGGTGATGACATCTTTAAACAATTCCCCAGAGAAAACATTAGGTTCATGATAGCTTTTTAAACTATTGAAATACAAATAATGTATTATGTCAGGCAAACAGGGAATCTATATTCAGTAACCACTGGTTTACAGGAAAAGGTTGCATATATTATTTCACTGTCAACATGAAAAGATCAAACCCTACAATAAACTGATTTACTGACAAGCACACTTTGTGTGTGTCCAAAGCCTCTATTGTTGCCAATAAAATATTAAAGCACGCCATGCTGGATGTTATTTTACTACCATCAACACACACTGTTATTCATTTTGACTCAATCCCACATGTACTGTCATGCTGCAGAAAATACACACTGGGGCGTGTCAGTAACATTTGCTCAAAACTACAGCTGTTTAAGCCTTTTTTAAAAAGAATATAACATATTTGTGACCTGTTTTTAAAGCAATATTATGTAGAATGTGGTATGTTATGGGATTTGGAGCCCCCCACAGTTTAAAGACAAATCGCTGGTCTGTAACACAATGTCAAAAGTGATGCAGGTGCTGACTACAAACATACTTGAAAACTTGTATGTTGAAGTTGAAGTTATTGTATCATTATTTCTTGCATTGTTATTATGTTATTAAGTCCCTCTTTTTTTCTTCATTTTGTTTTTGTTTACTTGTTTTTTAGACAAAGCTTGATGATGAAATGACGTCATGGAACTGAGGCTGTTGAGTTTTTGCTCTTGGTTGTAATCCCATTGGATCGACTGACAACAGACTAAGCTGTATGTGGTAAAATCTAATGTTTTAACCTTTGAGTTGAGTTTTTTGGGGTATCTAGATTTAACTTAATTGACCCCTGTGGGAATGTTAAAGCAGGACAAGAGACAGACCAGTAAAGATCAAATAAACAAGAAGGATGAAAACAAAACAGTGTAAATTGTACAATGATTAAATTATTAAATAAAAAAATCTGAATTCAATGATATTAAAAGCTATGTAAAGATACAGTAAGTCGTGCACAGTGAACAATCAGAAGAACAACTGCTAGCTGGATACATTACATACATCCCAGTGTGAATAAGTGTTCTTTATGTCTTATATTAAACAGCTACATGTTCAAACATGTGGTAGCCTCTATTGAATCCCCTCCACAAATCTCTTAGCAAAAGCTGCACAAAAGTTGGTCAAAAGTCAAATCTTTTACATAGCATGCTGCGTTATTGCACGGGTTTACAGGCAAGATGCTACGGCAGTAAAAGAAGCCACCTTACTTCAGCCTCCTACACAGATTTTTCCTCTTTACGACCTCCACTTTCAGCCAATTTAGTTGCGTCTTTACCCGCAGATCTACACACTTTCGACCCACGAATCACCAAATACTGTTTATAATGAGTTTCAAAAAAAGGAGGGCATTGTGTCTGAAGCCTTAAATTAAAAAAAGGAGTGGGTTAAACATGATTTATAGTCTGCACAAACAGCACTTCCAATCAGGGGTGCGAATGGGAGAAAGGTGGCACACATTTTGAACGCACGTGTTCAGAGAGGATGTGAGATCAAGTGTAGAGGAGTCCGTGGACTTGGCCCCGCCGCATGCTGTGTGACTGATAGTTTGGTATTTCTACATGTGAAAGACGTACACTTTATTGATGCGTTGAGCCTGTTTCGCTCTCCTCTGGCGGTGGGACACTGTGCCATGTGTAGATTTGCTCACGCCTCACTCTCCACATGGCCACCCAAGACAAGCTTCTTCTTCTTTCTTTTTTTTTCTTTTTTTTTTTTCTTTACTTTCTTCAAATGCCAAACTTATTCTGAAGTGCGGAGTCAGTGAAAAATAAGACTGCTGTCCCCTACATTTAGTGGACAGAGATCCTTTTAAGATGAAGATTTAACATTAAGAAAGCCACCATCTGTCACAGTGAGTGGTCTATGGTGTTTTTTCACCAGCAGTTTTGGTCTTGCTGAGTCAAACTGAGCCATGCAAATTTACTTTTCCATCACCAGTTTTAATGAGTAGAAGTTATTGTTTCACTGCTATCATCCTCAGTGATGAGAGAAATGATGAAAGCATTCATGCATATTGTTCAGAGTAGAGCTTTCCCTCCCCTGCAGTGATCCTTTGTGCAAAAAGTAAACAGCAGAGATGCCCCGCGGGCTTGTTCTAAGTGTCCCCCTGCTTGACCTTTGACCTCAGTCAGTTATCCTTTTAATGGCCAGTAGCACTAAACACACACACTAACACATTATACACACCTCAGCTTGGAAACCCTGGATCGTACAATGAAAGGACAGCTAGGCTTTGTATACAAAGACAAAAGACGCACTGTTAATCTGAACATACACTGATGATTGTTCTGTTGTGTCTGTTTATCACTAGTAATGGAAGACAAGTAATGGAAGAAATACTTAAATTATAAATTATTATTGGATTGTCCTTTTGGGTAGCTTAATCCACAAAAAAGCATCATAATTTAATAGCTGGTATTTTTTATAGACCCATAGTTATCTCAGATCTTGTCAACTATTGGTTGGAGTCCTTATTAGACATACAGGCACAGCACACCTCCTGGTTGTTGCAGGACCTCCCATCACACTCTATAAGGTAACCTGGAGGTGTTAGGCCACGCCCCTGATTCACACTTGTGAAAGGTTGAGCAGGAGGAAAGTGAGGTTCTCACACCTGAACGTATGAAGTGTTTCCTCTGGTTTAGAGCATAAAGAGGTGCTGTGGCTCATCCTCAAATTCGTGTGTGTGTGTGTCTGTTTCAGGGCTTCATGGAGTTACAAGACCTGGTGATGAAGGAAGGAGAGGGGCAGAAGGGGGAGAAAACACCTGCCTCACCCCCTCTGTCCAACAAAGAGGTTATGTTCCAGTGAGAAGCCACCATAAACCTGGACACAGGCACGCAAGCCCTAATCGACCTGATCCCGAGGTGTCCCGTCCTCTCTGAAGTTGCTGCCAAAAATCTTCACCTCCCCTCCCTCACCCCCTCAATATAGCCCGCCCCCCCACTGAGCTCAGGCCTGCCGGTGTCTCAGCCCGTCATCTTCAGAGGCCGAAAATCAAATGTGCAAAAAAAAAAAAAAAAAATGGAGAGGAGTTTTGGTGTGCATGCTGCCGGATTTGCAGCTCATACATGTTTAGTAGGACATTCCTCCGGACCAGATCTCCTCTTACAAAAGATATCTGTGAAACTTAAATGAGATGATGGGAGGCTGTCAAGTGCACATCAGCAGGGGTCTCTGTTGGCGGAAAAAAAAAAAAGAGGATTGTAGCTTCTCAGATGGAAAGAAGAGCAACACTCTCTGGGGAGCGATCCGTCTTGTACTGGAGCTCTTGTGAAGTGCTTTTTAGTATCAGGTGCATCATCTTGAGAACACATCTGACATTCCAGGCTGAATTAGTCTGAAATTCCCACATAAAAAAAAAAAAAAGCCCTCGCAGGGCCAGGTGGCTGACCATTACGCGCACATGCTGTGTAGAACTAAAACGTTTTGCATGTCTCTGTAGGAGGAATGTTTGGGCAATTTTAAAGCAAGGTCATTTTTTACTCCCCGCCACAGATACTTTTAACTGGGGCTGTCAGCAGTGGTGCAATCTTTTACCGACCTGCTCGCCGTCACACCAGTCCAATTCTTCATCTTCATGAGGAACATGAGAAGCATTTTTTCCGCAACAGGATTTAAGCCAACGTCACTTTAAGCAGTTTAAAGTCAGATTTTGCTAATTTATGTTCGGTCCTTTAACAGGTGAAATGCCTCGTGGAGCCTTGTTGAAAGTGGATATTCATTTGGCTTTGTTTAAAAATGCTCAAAGTAACAATACAAGAGACTAAAATATAGAAGTAGACAAATGTACAGTTGGTTCAGGCTTTTACTTTTAATTATCATTCAACAAAATTGTCGTGGTTTGTGTTTTTTGGTTAATGATTTCTTGTTTTATTTTGAAGTTATATCCTCTTGTGTTCCTGTGCTCCTCCACAGTCTGACTGTTCTCACAACAGTCTCGTTAGCGCTGCCTTGTTCCCAGTGTCTTGTTGTTGTTTTTTTTTAGTTTGTATCAAAAGTTCCTTATTCTTCGTCAGTTTGTCTGTTTAGCTTCCCTGCATCAGTTCCTGTCAGCATCCCCGATGCTTCTTTGTTTTGCATTTATCTTTTGTATTTCTCGTTGCCTGTTTTGTTTTGTTGCTTGCTTTTTGGACTTCAGATTTACAGCAGCTCCCTTTTTGGTTTTCTACCTGGCTGCCTTGAGCCTATTTGAATATTAGAACTGTTTGTTGCAACAAAGATTTTCATAGGAAGACAAGATGTGATAAAACAAAACGGTTGATTTTCATGGCATAACAATAAATGTATAAAAAGGGACACACGATTAAGACAGTGACTATCAATTAATAATAGTCAATAAAACACAGCAACACCCAGCATTAGCATTAACCACTATTAGCTCCACGTTGGAAAAGACAAGTAAGGCTTGAGAGGGATCTATCGGGAATTTAGAATGTGTGATGATGTTTAGTGTTTAATCACCTGAAACTAAGAGCTACTGTTTATTTGTTTGCCTTAGATTGAGGATTTTATATCTACAGAGGGAGGTCCTCTTCCACTGAGTCTGCCATGTTGCACCACCATCTATCTACGGAGGGCCAGAACGGACACACCAAACGCTAGGTGAGGGGGAGATGAGGGTCTTGGTGTTATTTGCCATCTGAAACCTCATCATTAAATGCCACTAAAACATGTGTTTATGTAATTATTTATCTATGCAATATGTTTGATAAAGGGATTTAGAAATTAGCTAAATAGCTGTTAGCAGAATTAGTTATATCCTGATGGGCAAGTCGTTAAATTAAGCCATGTAGTGCAGTCAAACTGTTAAAATCTACAGAAGATCATGTCAGAAACAGGACAGCTCAGAATTGTCAAAAATACTAAATGTCTGTCTACAAAACTGAGGCAAACAATCTTTAATGAGATCATTTTGGATTAATGCTACTTATGGATCAATAGAATGGCTATTCCAGCTCCTGAGGCTGTTTCCAGTTATTCCAATAGTGTAAAACGCTGTTATCTCTCTGTTAGCTCTCTGTCTGGTTTGTGTTTTCCACCTCCAGGATGGTAATTGTCCACATGTTGTTCTCTGAGGTATTTCAACATGACTTATGGCTCGATCCTGAGATGGGACGCCTCTGTTGGGCCGTGTCCCCCCTCCAAAGCACCCACCCTTCCTCCTGTCCATATGGTTTGACTTGGTTACAGCGTGAGTGTGGTAAGATACTTGTTAAAATGTGGTATGTGGCGGCTGCACTTGCTGAGAGTCTTCTTGAGCCATCTGATGTTTTGTTCTTCACTTCAGAGGGAAACGATACCCTCGTCATGGAGGGCTTCGCTACAATGAGGTCGTAACATTTTGAAAAATGAGGATAAAGACAAGACAAGTATTATTTAATGTGCACACAAATTATGTGGAAATCACATTCCTCCACTTCAACCTCCAGTATATTATAATACAAGAGATCTGGTGAAGTGTTTTCACCTGTTGGTCACATGAGAAGGTTAGCCAGTGAGTGTGAAGAAAACAAATTTGCGAATGATTAAAATGTAGTTTTTCACTTTCAGAGTTGCTGGCGGGAGGATAAGCATTAAAGTATCCATGTCAGGTGTTTAACACAACAAAAACACATAAATTGTCTCCACTGTAATAAAACTCCATCGCAAAAGTATGTGCTGGCAAGAACACGGGACTCTGAGCCAGGCTGATGTTTCGAAAAATGGAGATTTGGCTTAAATGCTTATTTTCTGCTGGTCAATAAATCTGCCAATTAGTATGAAGCGTCCATGAACTCACATTAAGCTTCTTATCAAACTGACTTTATTCCAATTTTTATTTTTCTTTTCTTTAAGGTGTAAAGGTCACTTAAATAGTTTGAACACAAAAGAAAAACTCATGCATGGAATGTCTGACCAGCTGTGTAGAAACAATTATGTGGAACAATCTAAATTCTGCTAAATACTACAGCACTGCAGCTACCTTTCTTAAACAGATTAACCGAAAGCTGAATTACGAGAGAGAACACCAAAGCAAAGAGCAGGGAGATAGGACGGGATTTTGGCTGATGATTGACCACTTCTGGAGTAATGGGTGTGAGTTAAGGGGGAATTCCTTGGAATTATTCTCGTTTCTCTAAAAAGACACTGAGTCTCTCTGTGCTGTAAACTCATGACACACGCACAATGATGTGATGTGGGCTGGTTAGTATAAATTCTGTCATCATCAAAATGATATGATTTTACATACATATATTACTTTTTTTTTCTATTTTTGTTGTACAGTTTGAGTCTGGAGTTGAGGATTCATATCCTGTACCAGATATTTCAATACATGAATCTTAATAATATTGTATGTTCACTTTTCTGGAACTTTTAAGTGCATTTCTTTGTCTTCATCAATGACTAATGTCTGCGTCGCTGTCATGCGACCAAAATATGAACACTTTACCGTAAATGAGGTTGTGATTGATCAAAGCTGCGGTTAAAAACGATTGTAAGTGCTTCTTGAGTGTTTCTTTTTTTTTCACATGGAAACAATGTGGAGAAATGTGTAATTAAATTAAACTAATCACAGCACTGTATCAAAACATAGTCTTCCTGTGTATGACGGTCTCTCAGTTGGTTGACTCTCTGGGATCGACTTGTTCTCCCTCTTTACGTTTGTGGTGAATCATCTCATCAGTTTCCTCCTGGATACCATAAGATATTGGGGAGACGCGAGGGACTTCTTTTATAGAGTTCGAGCTCTTCCCAGACAGAGATGCATACACACTTGAACCAGATCCACAAATGAGTCAATCAGACTTGACATTTGGTCTGAGTTGAACATCTGAGTTCCTCATTTCTGCAGGGCTTTGGCACAATGCGGCCTATTGGTCTGTGGAGACTAATTGTTTTTGGCCTAACTGTCCTCCATCTCCTCACTTTTAATATCATCTGGAGCACAAACAGCCTGAGGAGAGCTATTGGCTCCGCTCGTGCTGATCAGTTGAGAAGGGCTGACACCCAGATCAAATCGCATCGTTCCATAAAAAGTGTTATTTACGATCCATTACCAACGTTTTCTCTTTTTTCCTCTCTCTCGCTTCCCCTCTCTTTCTTCACATCGGCTCATAATATCCTAACAAAGTCATTCTTTGATGGCGGCATTTCTCATGACTCCCGTAAAATGGCTGCGCGGCGAGGGAGAGAAAGAAACCGTGAAGGCCAAAACGCGAGGAGGCCGAGATGGAAACTGAAGAACTCATCAAGCTCATTCATCTTGTCGGATGTGAGGGCCGAGAACGCCAAGCGGAGAAAATTTCACACTCGTCCTTTCTCAACACACTCGGCGAATTATATCAGGTAACAGGCTGCGCTGAGAATTAAAACAGATTTCTCGATAATTACGCTCCCACTCTCGTGGGGGATTGGGTTTGTTCAAGCCTCATTATGAGCTAAACTGTGATCCAGTCCCCCACCCGTTCCCCTCCTTGGCCTGGCAGGGGTTAGCAGATGCCTCTGGCTGACTATCAAACAGGTAGTTCAGGAGATTTATGTCCCTTTTGTCGTTCTCGCTGCACACCGAATGGGACGGGAAGGAAAAGAGTGAAACGCGAGACCTCACTGAAGACATTATCTTACAGAGAACCTGCCAAAACATGCCAAGCTGTCTGGGATGCCGCGAGTGGCCTGAACTGCTTCTGGTGTTCAGTATGTGGCTCCAGGTACAGATGAGAGACAAGTGTGATCAGTGGGAACAATTAACAGCTGACAGGAGGCAGACCTGGTCGCAATATGATCCAAATGTTGTTGTGTTGCTGTAAATGCTGAACTTCTTTCTCTTCATGTGAAGCCCCTCTGTGTTTTAAATAAGAATTGTACTTTAAAAAATAGAATTAATTATCTTTTATCTCTCTTTTTTGTCTGATTTTAGCACACAGGTGGTTCAGAGTCAGCAGCAGTCTCCAGGATCAAATGCTGACGGTTCTCAACATTTGATCCTAGCTCTGTTTCAACATTTGTACGTTTTGAAGCCACTGGATAGCTTTATTCAAGGGACGTCGCGCCATCTGCAGCCATGTTTGTGGCAACCAAAGCAGATATTTTCAGACAAAACATGTTATTGTCTTAACCCTGACCAGGTGTTTCTTGTGCTGGAACATTACCAGAGCATATTGTAAACACAGTGTTGTGACGAGAGAAAAATAGTACATTCTAACTGAACAAAGTCACAACATGAAGAATCGTACAATTTTAATTTATCTGTGGTTCTGCATAAATGTACTTTGCCAACACTTATTATGGTGAATATTTACATTAAATCAAAGATTCATCTTTAGCTATAATAAGATGTGACTGTAACCTGAAAAAAGTTTGTCACAAACTGCAAAGAGCAGCAGAGAAGAAAAATATTTTGTATTTTTCCAATTTACAATTTAATTATAATAAGTTTTAATATAATGGGTCTTCACCACATGTTATCCGTGAACAGCTAGATCTCCCACTTTTATCCAAATGTTTCTCAACATTATTTCAGATTTGATTGATCTTATTTATGAAGAAATGCTGTTCATTTTTCAATCCGTCCAGTTGTTCTGTATCCACCAATGACTGATGATCATCTAAGTCTGAATAAGCTGCAAATACATTGTGGTCATGTGATATTTTCCAAATCGACACTTTTACGAGGAGCATCTGAACGCCCCATTAAACAACCGACCAGCGCACAGTGGGACACTGAGTGCTGCAAACTATTTAGTTTCCTCTAAAGTTGGCCAGGAAAAGACTGCCAATCCCCTGTCCTCCAGAAATGGGACAGACCTTTGTGACACACTAAAACCTTAATGCTCTCACAGCAAGTCAATATACTATACTTGGTTATAATCTCACCAGGTCTGGCAGAAATCAGAACATTTTAAAACATCACTGTTATCATTCTTTTTCTTGTCTAAAGGCCAAGTTTTTCAAGAAAAAAAATAGACAAGTCCTGAAACATTGGAAACAGCACAGGCAACAGGTGGAATAGCTTCGCAATGGTGCTTTATCAAAAAAGAAAAAAAACTCGTAAAGTGTGATTTAGAGACCCAATTTGTTTTGTTGCAAAGAAACGGGATTTTGTTTGACTCCTTGTAACATATTCAAAACATGGATTTGGGATTAAGCCCATGATTTGGGATGCACAAAAGTTTCCAGAACAAAAAAAAAAAAAAAAATTGTGAAAGCTTTTATAAAGCAGTCACAACATTAAGGAGCGCTGTGTTACGTCAGTGGGTGGTGCAGGGAAATGTCACAAAATCAAAGAGCCAACATGTTCTGCAGAACCATTCAGGGAAAGGCGAGATGGAAGATAAAGTGGTCTAAATGCAACACAGGTGGTTCGGAGTCTTTCTCCATGGTGTGTGCTGTGGTCCTCTACCCTGTTATCTCCTGGGGCTCGTAGTAGCAGTCCATCTCTTTCATGGAGGAGCAAATCAATCCGCTGCTGTCACTTTGAGGATTCCACAGCAGAAGGGGCTCGGCGGTGTGAAACGACACCTTGAGCCGAGGGGAAAAACACTGTAGTTTGGCCTCTGATGTGTTTCACCTCCCTCACAGCAGTTGTTCGGAGGTTTCAACACACACACACACACACACACACACACACACACACACACACACTAAAACACACACAGGCCTGCTGTCCCCCCTGCCATGACCACATCATGACCTCATTCCAGTCACCTGCTGCTGAGACCGTGGCTAACCTGCCCTCCTAACCGGAAAATCGGCCGCCTTTTTTGCCAACGCTCTCCGAAGCTGCACAGGTCAGAATGCTACTTGGACAGATACATACCTTAACTTTCTGACATGTTTGTGCAGCAAAACAGCTGGGGGAAATTGTTTTGTCTTGAAAAAGAAAATGGGAGATGCTTTTGTTGCATGCAAATCCTGAGCTGTTAGGAGAGCGAGAGGTAGTTTTTTTTTTTTGTTTTTTTTTTTTTTTTGCTAGAGCTCGAGTCTGAATGAAAACCAGCTTGCAAAGTTACATCCTGTACGAGGAACAAAGACGGAGGCCGAACGAGCCCCACGGGATCCCCTGGCCACTCTTAAACATTTGGAACATTTATGCTGCTTTAAATTTCTCTATTTTTTAACATCTTCCCCTTGATATTTGGCCCGTCGGACGAATTTTGTTTGCCAGAGCAATTCCGCTCTCTGTTGTGAATACCTTTAAAGTACATGTGGGGATTTTGTGGTTGCAGTATTATGTTTCGAGATGCAATTTATTACCGCCTCAAAGAGGACGCATGAAATAGGTCACTTCAGTGTGGGGATGACTTGTGCTCACGCCCTTAAAGCTTTTTAAAGGGAGCGCGGTGTAAATGTTATGTTTCCATGTGCTGTTTATGTGTGCCGAGATGCTGAAAACTCTAAATTCTAGCAGTCCGCTGAGCCACAAACACTGCAGCATGGAGGGATTTTGTTGTAACTGCTCCCCCCCTTCCCCCAACCATCAAAATAATCTTTGTGCAACCGTAAGAGGAAACATGCTAATTCTCCAAGTGCTCACTTGCTATTTTAACTGCTAATAGTGGCACCAGGCAGTTCAGGCCATCGTGGCAATTCCCATGAAATCTGCCGATATTTCTTTCATTTGTTCTCCGTCCACAATTAGTCGTGGTCAGGCTGATCAAAGGCAGCGGTCGGGCAGTTGCATGTGAACCGGCGTCCACTTGCAATGACATCCACAAACCAGAATGAAATATGAAATATCAAGTTTCCACGGATGTATGGACTTGTAAAAAAGAATCTGAGGAATAGGAGGGTTTTCACACCGGGTAATGTGAAACATTTGGTGCGGATTGTAGGCCTCAGTAGAGGGAAGACGAGAGCCAAAATCTGTCTGGCAGTAAAACCAGAAGCAGGCAGAAGTTAAAACAAACGGCAGTCGCTGAGTCCTGTTGATTTAGACGTCATTACTCTTCCCGGTGCACAACATTATGTGCCGCTGTTGGGTGCGTTACTCAGATTGCAGGCCGAAACAAAACAGGGCAACAAAACCTGTTTCTTTCAACTGTTCTTAAAGTAACAGCTGATGCATCTTGAAAGAGCGTCCCCTAGCTTATTATGTGGCATTTTACTCATAAAGAAAATTAATTTAAAAAATACAGGTATATAGATACATACATATAACTGCAGTTCATGTCAACTATCTTTGTTATAACATCATTGTACAAATCTAAAAATCTATTTTTTATTGATTTTTTTCAGTTTCCCACAAAAATGATGGTGCAATACGAATTGGCCATTAACTCCAAAAAATATGGGGCAGTGTATGACCATAGTAACAACAGCCGATTGTCACTGTCATTAGCTCGTCAGCTGAAGTTCTGTAGCCATGCAGCTAGCAGTCCAGACTTGGGGCTCAGAATGATATACATGACAGGACAAGATGTGGCTAGCTTATTAGCAAGCAAACTTTGGTAGATACAGACAACTTTAGATAACTTCAAAAGTGTAATTTCATCACATCTTGTAGCTACATATTGTACGCTACAGTCAAAAATGTATCAAAACTATCAACATAATGTGAACAATTAACAGTTTTGGCGCTATGAAGTCTACGTCTTAGCATTAATTAGCATGCTAACCAGCAAGCCTCAGCCTGTCCTGGGTTAATGAGGCAATAACACAAACTTGGAAATGTTTCTTTTTTTCCATAACTGAATAAACAAGCTGTTGTCAGAGGAAAATAAGGTTCTCATAACATTGTTTGAAGCGAGAAAGGTGGCAGGGTCCGCCGAATATAAACAAAGTAATCACAGTATGAGAATGTGTAGTTCTTTAAGGTCAGTTTATTCAGTCATGAAAACAAAGACAGTTTAATCATTAAGATTGTTTCAGCCTATGATGTAACTTTACAAAACCGACAATCCTACATTCAGAACTACAACTAAAAAACACTTTCGCAGTCCAGCATGTCAAACAACACATATGCGTATATTTATTATGATGTCCGACCTCATTTAGATTTAACTAAATCGCCAACAGTTAAACAAACATAAATAACATCGACTTTTTGGATCATTACAGGTGGTCTCTGTTGATAAATATCATGCGCGTCACCGTGAGGGGAGGCGCAAGGACGTCCCGTCGACTGCTGTACATGACGGATCGGCAGGCCCGCAGAACAAAGCCTGTCTTGGACAAATAGTGTATCTGAACCAAATGGGGCACTTCATCATTCCACAGCAATTGGCAGTAACTGTGGTGTCGGGTTCCCATGTGTCTACCCACCTCATCTCACCATAAATACTGCACGAAAGCATACAGGTTTGGTGTGTGTGTGTGCGTGTGTGTATGTGTATGAAGAAGACAAAGTCAGTGCAGCAACTAAAATAATTGTGTCCTTGTTGTCCCCAAACAAAGAGGCAGACCTTGTTCCAATTAGTGTTGACTGGGACAGGTGTTGCTTGGTTGTTGACCTTTACAGGCTGAATGGGCCACTGGAAAGCTGTGTAAGCAAATAAATAGCCAGGAGGGTTGGAGGTGGGGTGGGGTTGGGTGGAGTGGGGTCTCTGTGTAACAGAAGCTGAAGAGAGAAAAGCTTTATCTGTTTAGCAGGCGTCCTCCTGCTCCTGAAGTGTCAGGAGCGTCAGGGCGAGAAGCAACGGATGATCTGAGGCTTTTAATTGCTTCCTATGTTTTCTCCATCTGCAGGGGGCAGAGTACACGCTCTCTCTCCCAAAAGGCTCATGTGTCTGTATTTATTACTGAAACCTTCAAGTGGAAATCCTCCCTTTGGTTTTATCTCAGTGTTGATTGCAGCGGAGGGTTTTTTTTTTATTTGTTTTTTTTTTTTTTTTAGAAAAAACCTGCACTTCTCAGAGATCACCTGCCAGTCACACGTAGTTATGGTTACACGGATGATATTTTCAATTTCAACTTTTGTTCAACAGTTGACATGAACACTGTATGAATTGATCTGATAAGATTTGTGTCTACATTACTCGACAACTGTGAAGCCCACTGTGCAGCATTTAATCTGCCGGAAATATTAAGATTTAAGACGATAAGGAAGAAGGATAAGAGGGTTTTTGTTTGTTTGTTTTTTCAACTATATTAAAAAAAATCAATTCATTCATTCTTAATGGAGTTTTCAAGATGGACCCACTTGCTTTGTCTGTCTTTTGAAACAACTTGTTTCGAGCCTTGCAACCAACAGTTGTGGCACTGAACAATCTTTAAAAGTCCAGTTTGCAAAGGATGTTGATTTTTGAGTCTCAGTAATGGCCATGGCCATGGCTCTGTGTTTTTCACACGCAGAAGGAACGTCACCTAATTTTCCCCCCACATGAGGCAACGATGCACAGAAAGAATGTATTTATTACAAACAGAGAAAACTTATTGCATTAGGGAGACTAAGGATGTTTGAGTCCACCTGTAGAATTAAGCATTTATATGGTTATTAAGCATTAATAATTTCCAGTTCAACCGATTATTAAAGGTCTGAACCTTTCGAACTGATAAAAAAACTTTGAATTAGATTATAGGCCAGATTGGATCAGTCTCTTCTGATTGAAGTAATCACATTAGGCATTTTTATTCTGATTCTGCCATTTTCCTGATTATAAGTGAAATATTAGAGTCCATGTTAAAGCAGCTGTTGTGGGCAGAACTCTGATGTTCTCCTTCTTCCCTGGAAATTTTCCAATTTCTGCAGGTGATGCTTTTTTTTTCTTCTTCCTTAACCACAAATTGTGCCTCACACTGTCGTCCCTCTGAGGGAAAAAAACAAATGAAATGTCTGAGAGACTGAGAGACGCCTGGTAGAAATGCTGTGTGTGTATAACTATCCAGTCACTGACAAAAAAAAACAGCGGTGAGAGTTACAGGTAAACCCAAATTGTGGCTCAGAAAACATTTTCTTGGAAACCTGCAGGGTCTCTTTCTACAATTAGTGTTTCCGTCGCAGTTTCTGGGGGTGCCTTCTTGTGCAATGGTTATATGGAGTGTTTTAAATGCCACCATGGTAACATTTTACAGCCTTCGGAAGCTAATAAAATTATTCAAGTTATCTGTTAAGTGTGTGTATCTTTGGCGGTAATGCCGGCGTAACCTCCATTTTCATGTATAATAGACCTCATTGGAACCACTCAGGGATTCTTTGCATGCTACGACTTTGGATAATAAGATCCGTGCAAATCTCATGTTTTATCCCCAATGTAAAAGCCTCTGCCAATTTGCTATAATAGTTTCTGCAAAATGACATCAATGGTCGTAAAAGGTGTCTTCATATTGGGTTAATCTGTTACTATGGTTTCACTTCTTAGGAAGTCATTAAATGCTATTAGCTCATAAAAGTGAAATATTGTATTTTTGCATAAACTGGCTCACGTTCCAATTTCACTTCCCCGTTTTGAGGCACTTTGCCGATCTTCACCAATCTGTGTTTTTTACTGGGGGTTCGGTAATAGAAGAGAGCAGCTTTTTCAAATCAAAGAGAGCTTGAGGTTTAGAGCGGATCCAGGAGGAAAGAAATTTCATAGTTGCCTTTGGAGACCAGACTCCATCTCCAAAACCATTACTCAGTCTGCGGGAACACACTCACTGAGTGAGTTCAGAGTGTTAGACATTGAAATCGGATAAAAAAAGACCAAGAGCGTGAAAACAGAGAGCGCATCATCAGACATCATCTAAAACTTGGGCGGTATGGAGTGAATCAAATGTTCGCCTGCGTGTTTTTATCAAGTTGTGACTTGTGTGTCAGATCCGGATGGGAAATGTGCTCACCGCCTGTTTAGGAGCTGGACAAGGATGATGTTTCTTCTCGTGTTACTATAAAGACATCTGACATGGATGAATACGTCCAGGAGGATTCAGCTGTGAGCTGGGCTTTCTACCTCCGCCAAGGAGGTTGTGTTTTCAGCAATATCCGTTTGATTGTTGGTTGGTTTGTTACTACGGAATGGATCTCCACGAAAATTTGGATGGGGGAGTGAATACCGTCTGCATCAAATCAGCTTTTGATGCTGATCCAGATAAGTGGACGAGATGCCACTAAATTCTTCACCCTGGACCTCTAAAGTAGTTACAGTGCACTATTACTCGTACTACAGCCCTACACACATGTGACAAGAGTAAATGTGTTGCTTTACTTCCACCGTTTGACAGACAGTATGGTCATGGGTGACTGACGTACTGCAACTTTACACCGAGCGATTATTAAGAGGATTCCGTTGACTCGCGTCCAAGCGAAGAAATCGTTTTTTTATTCTGAGATTCAGTTCGCTTGTTTCACTTTTAACAACACCATTAAGTGTGCTCTTTCAGGTCCATCTCCGCCTGGGAAAGCCATGTGAAAACATGAAATAAAGATTCAGGAGGCACATTTCCAACAATGATTTCATCTCTTTCAGGAGTCCAGAGTATCACATGAAACAATAGTGTCAGCGTGGGCCTGTCAGCGTGCACTGATGTGTCAGCTGATGCCTCAATAAAACAGATTTTTGTACACACAAGGTAGATCATAGACGAGGTTAACGAACGCATAATTAGAATATCATTTCATGTAAATGTTGGGTTTTTAAACAGTAGTACTAGTAGTAGTAGTATCCTTCTCTTATTTTCCACTTAAGATCACAAGCATGCATTTGCAGGGGGGTGGACAAAATAACAAAAACACCTGCAAATAAAACACAAGGTGCTCGTGTTATTCCATCCATCCTGTAAATGCATGAGCTGTTGCTAGCTGTTCATGAAACTTTGTCGCCGCAGTGAACAACATCAAGAGCATTTTACAGTACCACAGAGCTGAATCAACACCTCTTGGAAAAGAACTGCAGATTGAAATCCCTGGATCAGGCAGGGGAACCAATGGAGCACCCTAAGGGTGTTTTCTCATTAATTTGTTGTTCCCTTGCATTTGCATAATCACACAAAAACTAGATCTTTAACCTAAAGGCAATCTGGCATTGTCAGCATTTAGATAAAAAGGAAAGTCTAAAAATGGATGGGGACAGTTTTTAGAGGATCAGTGAACACCATTGGGTTGTCTCCTTGTAATCCATTCAAATCAACTGGCAAGTCATTTAATATACAATAGAGAATGACTAAAATTAAATGATTTAGGTTTATGGATGTCTTAAAGGTTTGTTCAAATCAGAAATGTCTACAAACAGGAGAAACAGTTTTGAGTATTTTTTCATTTTGATTTAAAAAAATGCTTATTTTTCATTATTTTTCAAGCTTCTAGTTTAAAAGCATTTTGCCACTTATCCTCTTAAAACTTTATTCCACCATTTTATGTAATTACCTACAAATGACAGACAAAAAAAACGATTTACTTCTTACAATTGTTTTTCTGACACCTCCGTTCAAAATTGATCTAATGCAGTTTTTCATTTCCAGCAAGCTAAACACATTTTCACAGACACACTGTTTGATCTGTGAGAGGAACTCTTGCAAAAAAAAGCCAAACTTAGCTCACAAATTGACCAATGAAAAGCGAGGATCTCTGCAGGTTATATTCTGAACCTGCTGCATGTGAGGCGCATTTTGCAGCGCTGCCCTCGGACTCCGAGCCCCTCTGTGTTTCCAGCTGCTCGCTGCCGCCGCGGGACACTTATCGACCCTGACACCCCTTTTGAAAGAGTACACGCACACATACACACTCTCAGTTATTGCTTATTTCCTCACATCATTTAACGCCTCTGTTGCACCTGGGGTTACCAGACATGGCCTTCTCAGTTACACTTGACCAGGTTGGGTCACTCCTCTCCACCAACTGCTCTCAAACCACAGAACTGTTTTATTTCCTCCTGCTCAGGATTAAGTTATATGAGGACTGTCAGCATCTCTTTGATTCAGCCCTGAGACGCAGTGGAACTCAACACGAATGATTTCAGCATGTGTTGAAGTGTCCAATCATACACCGCGAGCAAAGTAGCGCCACTTAGTACCGTTTGATATGAATCAGCTTTTCAGGTTTTTTTTTTTTAGTTTTTCTGACTGAAGCTGGATTTACAAGTAGGTGAAAGTGTAGAAACTGAGCCTCTGCAGCGACAGCTCTGCTCTGTGCAAAGAGAGAGACACATATCTCAAGTCACAAAATGTAGCTCCTCAGAAAGTGTGCAGAGGCTCGAGAGACAGTGAATGTTCAGCTTGGGCCGCTTGTGTTTCCGACGTCGGTTAGAATTGCTGAGGGGGAAAAGTTGAGGGGAAAAAAACAGCTTCTAAATTGTGTTGGTGGTTCAGGTGTCAGGTGTTTCATGGTGTCTCTGCTCCCCCATCGCTGGTCTCAGCTCCATGTGACTTCAGTGAGAAGGTCGGATCACGGCGTTACGTACGTGTTTACCTCAACATACACGTTTCCATCACATAACACTGTTATGATGCAACGAGTTTTGTTTGTAGTCATCACCTACATTACATCAGACAAACTGCTGCAGACCTGAGATTTGTATTTACGTTAGTGGTGTTTTTTTGGGGGGGGGCAAAGCACACAAAAATTATGTTGCTTTAAAGAAGACGGTTTAAATACATTCTCATAAATCAGGTTCTAATCTTGTGTTCCAGTGCTAATGTTTTTTTGTTTCTTGTTATAAATCGGTACTTTTCTAGTGCAATTTGTCTCTTTTCCAATGTTTTAAATATGTATAATATCTTTAATGGTTCATGTTATTACAAGGTGTGTGTGTTTGGATGTTTATTTTCCCGCCCTGCTGCCTGTGCTTTGCGGGTCCCGATCACAAAAGCAAATGAAAACGTGAATTATTTGGTCAATAACTGATAATCAGTGAACACAGCTGGCAAAGATTATTCTTCCTACCAAATCAGAATCAAAGTTCTAGCAGTTGTTTCTTCTTTTTCTGTCGTTCCAATCCAGCTCCCGCTCTTGTCTTCTTCCCTCACCGCTCTCTGGCCTCGTCTGATTCGTTCTGGGTGTGAACTGACTCTGCAGAGGGGAAAAGCGCCTAATAATAAAGTTGTTTTCTGTACCGAGCTGCACTTTACAGACCAATAAAGAAATCCGACCGCCCAGAAACACTGTGGAGAGCAGGGAGGAGGCCATCGTGCTGCTGCACACAGCTGACGCACTCAGCTTAATGACGTTTGATTGATCTAGCGGTTTTTTTTTTTTTGTAAATCTTTTATGTCTCATTATGTGTGGAGGATTATGCATGAATGATTTTTTTCCTACCACATAGTCTAAATGAAGTAATCTGATCCAATTTTATGCCTTTTCTTTTTCTTTTCTTGTTTCAATTAATGGCCAGATTGATTGCTGTGTGATCACACATGTGTAAAAATCCTTAAAACCACATGCAAATATCTTAAAATAAACATGTATTTTAATAAATAGGTTATTTTCCTAGGTGTGACCTCATTTATTTTCTTTCCATTTTGGTCATTTTTTCCTACCTCTGGTTCTACTTTTACACTGTTTATATGCGCAAATAACTATTTCCATAGCTTATTTACCAAAAAAGTTAAAGGAATACTGCATGATTAAATCTTATTCATAGAGTCCTCTTTCCGGAACTGCAGACACTGTAAAGGTGCTTTGGAAAAAAAAACGCTCTGAGCAAGCTGCTCTCACCCAACCAGCAACACGTTCATCAGTGGCCTCACCTAATAATGACACATGATGTTTGAAATACCAACACAGCTTGTCAGTTTTTTCCACCGTAACAAGGAATGCTTGTCTCATGGAAACAAGTTTGAAAGTAGCCAAATTCATGGAAAGTCCCCACAGGCCGCCTCTGCTCGGGGCTATTCCGCACCCACCATCACTTTCTGTGTTCCCCCAAAACATGAAAGATGTCGGCTGCAAAACAAAGCAGCGCACGGAGGCGACCGGCTTCTCTCTCGCGAGAAGAGTCATCCGGACCGCTTTGTCTCAACAAAGTCAGAGCTGAAGCCATCCCCTGGGAGCAGTACAGTGAGGCATTAACCAATCACGGCTAAACTTTCACTCCCTGCAACCAGAAGGGGAGCTGGACTCACACAAGAAAGGGTCTGCCGAGGTCAGAAACATGAGAGGCGCTTGGCTTTTTGTCTTCTGAGCGTTGGGTAACACAAGCCGGTGGGAGAGAACAGAAGTATTTGCGTGTGAAGTATTAAAATTAATATGCGTTTCCTGCTTCCATTAGCACACATGGATGTTTTGCAGAAGACTGTGTGACCTCCTTTTTTTTCTCTCTCTCTTCTTCACCTCCTCTGCTGCTCTTATCCCATTTCACATGTCAACAAAAAAAAAACCTGCTCCAATCTGAAGTTTAGATACCGCCTCGTGGGCCAGGATTTCCTTCATCATCGCTGATGTAAAGAAGCGTGTCAGAGTTCATCCAAAGGAAGGCCATAGTGACATCTCGCTTTCGCGTGACGTCTTTGATAGCTGTCGCGGAAATCAACAAAGCTGGCGTGCAAGCGGGTGTGCACACGCCTGCTCCCTGCATCAAGTTACAAGCAATAAAACAATGCTCGATTTCTGCTCAGTTGAATGAAAACAAGCAACAAGTCAACATGTGGCCATCTGTTTCTGTTGAGGTGAGCACATTCAAAGAGAGCTGCAGGCACAGATGTGAAGACTTTGACGTCAGTAAAACGGAAGTGAAATTGTTTTTTAGTCTGGTCTATAAATGGACGACTCAAACAGAAGAACTTAAGTCTTACATATTTCAAGTTTAATGGGTGCCGACACAAAATGGCAGATGAGGTAGTCACGCTATTAGATTGGAAGAATAAAACAAAAACACGTTTCTGCTACATAAAACTACTACCTTTAAAACAACTTTTCTCACATTTTCTTGTGAAATACGGCAGAGTTTTATCTCCCTTCAGCGCTACAGTTTATGCAAATGAAACCATCTGAGCAGGAAAAATCGCTAGAACTTTTACCGCTCTTATTATACAATCACCATTTTTTATTTTTCATGTGCATCAGTCACATCGTGTCAGCCTTCACATTTCTACTTACCTGTTATTAGCCTGTCGGTCATCTGTAAAGCATTAACCTGTACGGACGTTGCTTTACAAATACAGTTATGTTAAATAGATGTTTTCTAACTCTTTCTGTCATTGCTGGGTTTCAATTTGATCCCCTGATGCTGCTTTATTTCCCTTCATCAGATGTACAGTAGAACACTTCAGGTTGTCCTGATGCAGCAGCATCCACAAGAAAACCTGTTCTCCACCCAGCAGAATGTAACTTTCAGAAGGTTTTCAGGGCAGCGTTAGATATTCATGGAGCAATGAGAGATCTCTCTATGTCGAAGCGATGTTGGAAGCACAAAGAATATTTATCTGTCAGGGCTGGCAGAGAGTCAGACTGACCCTCAGGTTTCCACTGAGCATCTGAGATGAGGCCAAACGCTGATCGAGCTTCCCTTTGAGCTCCGTGATTTACGGACAGAAACGATGGTTCTTTACAACGCCGATTTCTCTGCTTGGATCTTCATCGGGCTGCCGTGGCAAAGGTGAGATGACTTCCTCTGCCATCTTTCACTTGAAAGATGAATTTTTACAACCTGGATCCTTTTTTTTTTTTAATCGTATTTGGCCGTTGTCCCATTCAGTTATGATAAGATTTAGAAAACAAATGCCAACAGTGAAATTGTTCTACATTAGATTTTGCAGAGAGCCTCCTGGTTGAGTTCTGACCGTCTGTAATTGATGTAATTCTCTATACAATGGAAAATACCTGTTACATATCCAAACAGGTGATTAAGATGATACAACTGTGGGCTTGTTTCTAAACCTGTTTTATCATTATCACTGTCAAACTGTCAATTTTCCACCCTCATACTGGAGGGCAAAAGAGTCAAGCTCAAGAGTTATGTGTCAACTGTTTTTTTCTATCTGTCTCTTCTTTATAATGCAAAACAAACATGTCTGAACATGTCCGGTTGAATTTGTTGTTGGGTTTTTTTTTCAGCTCAGATTGTTTGAATAGGAACAAATAATTGATTAGGTGAAAACCAGTTAGTTGTTTAAGCATTTTATGGAATTGTGCCAAATATTCTCTGGTTCTAATTGAGCATATTTGATGCCATTTCTCTTTTTTTATATCACTGTAAAAAGAAAACGATCACAAGATGAATGTCTTTAGGCATAAGGACTAAAATTTGTCACCATCATTGTGTTGCATCATCACAACACATCACATCACACGTCAGCATTTTGAGAACAAATGGTGCCCTAACTTTGGTGCATTTCCTGTTAGAACAGGATGTTCTGCTTGGTAAGTAAAACAATGGGATGTTTGTTAGAGGGAAAAGGACAGTTTATTTTGTGGGAGGAGTGAAAACTGTGCTGGTTTCCATAGCTGAAATATTTACGCGTGCTGTGAAATAACCACTAAATATTTTTCCATGGAGAAAAAAAAAGTCCAGAAGAACAATTGTATGCACGTTTAAATATGTTTTGAGGGGCATATTTCTAAAAATGTATGTCCGGTATCATTGCAAGATCAATCTCAAGATTGATTTTTCACTTAAGTATGACTTAAATAAAATAATGAAAACCCTCTGTCACTCCTGTCTTGTATCATTCAGATACTGCAGAACCATGTGAAAGAAATCAGCACGGAGGATACAGTGCATTTTATCAAACACATATGTTGGACCAAAGGCAACAGCAAGCTGATGTCAGCCCACGAGGGGGCCCCAAACAGTCTTGAATGTGTGATCCATCAATGATCTTCGTATCATTGTTGTTTTTTATTTAGAATGTCAATCAGACTTTGACAGCGCAGAAATGTAGAAAACACTGAATGTAAACAGAAATTCTTTTTTTTTTTGTTACGTGGCCACTTGAGGGCAGCATACACAGTTTGTGTACATGAAATAGACTTATAATATTTAAATTTTCATGCACTTCTTAGCAAACAGTCATTATTGTTCATTTGTAGTTGTAATTCTGGCCAATTGGTGAATATAAGTCTCGTATTCCCTCTTTTTGCTCCAGTTTTGTTCTCTACCAGCTCCTGAGGGGAATGTCTGACTCTTTAGCAGCTAAAAGCTTCACAGAGTTCACCGGCTGTAAAACGCTGTATAACAGGCAGTACAGGTACATAGTAACAGTAAAATGAAATAGCCAGGCAGCTAAACAAGGAGCTGAAATAATGAGTTTTGTTATTCCAACATGTCAACGAGAGCTCCTTTAAATTTTAGGTACATTTTCATCTGGGGGGGGGATTAAGGTGCCGAATCCAGCTCAGGGCCCCAGAGAGGCTTGGGCCGGCCCTGTGTTTGCACAATAATTATTTTGTCATCAGTGACACATTCATCCATACATCAGCGATGTCTCCTAATCTGTTTTCTCTATTTAACATCACACAACAGCTGAAGCTATACTCGCTCTTATCATGTTTATCTGTGATAGTGACACATGGCAATAAGATGTTCGCTTGTTTGAAGTTTTTTTTTTTTTCCTCCCTCCATGTCTTTAACTTAGATTACAGCTTCTGGAGCTGGAAGCTGCGGCACATCTGTAAGCCAGCGGAAATACCAAAATCTTGCATGCCTCTTTGATTGTTACATTCAAGATATCATGTGTGCTACCAGCTCCGCTGCTGCAAACCATTAGGCTCAGTAACTGGTGGCTTGTAAAATACGTTTGGAAATCCTGGAGACAAGGCAAAGGGGATGAGATGGGGATTCCACATGGTTATCCAAGGAGATGATAAACAAAGGGAGAAGGTGATACAGTCTAAGTGATATATTGGGCACATGTGGAATAAAAGAGAGGATGAAAAAAAGGGGGAGTTTAGAGGAAGGGGAGGGCAGAGGGGAGTCTCTTCTGATTTATTCAAAGCTTCAGGGCCTGTGTATCCGAGAACAAGATTAGTTCAGTAGATCACATCACCCTACACCCTTTTATAGATTTTCATCCCAGCCTCCTGCCTTAACCGCACCCTGACTGGAGCAGGAATGTAACCAAGTACATTTACTCAAGTACTTCATTTGATTTGCTATTTCAAGGTACCTTTACTTGATTTTTTTGTTTTTAGTCACTTTATGTTCATCGACAAATTTTGTGCTTTTCATCCTACTACAGTCATTGAACAGCTAGGCAATAGATTATTAGATAATGTAGAGTCAGACTAATGTTTTAAAACACATATAATACAGCACATGGTTAAGAGTAAGCTAGTTCCCAAGATTTTTGACCATGTGACCTCTTACATAAAGCAGATGTGTCCGGCCCAGTCACCAGGATAAAATGTTGGCAGTCAGCATCTCTGCAAACCACAGACACGTTTGTATGTATCATCGGCCCGTGACCCATATTGATATTTCTATAGAACATGTCACATCACGCTCAAGTTACCTATTTCTTACCTGGCTGTCATGACTGGAGGTTGTAGGGTATGGTGGTGGAGTTACACGCAAGCAGGCTGCCAAGCCAGAGACCACTGCTCAAGACTGTGTTTCAACATTTATAAGTGTGGAACAAAAATGTGATCTCTATGACAAGAGGTCGGCACGTCTCCAGTCGTGTTAGTGGTGACAAAATCAGTTTTTTAGCCAAAGACATTGTGTTTTTCTGTGCTCAAACCTAAACAGAGCATAAGCACAACATATAATAGAAAATTGAAACTTCAATTGTGCAAATTATTATTATTATTGTTACACAAACTTTAGGAGTTGGTTCATTGAGGTCAACAGGTGGTGAAATGAGGAAATGACAAAATCAAAAGCGCACCAATCAAATTTCAAACTAAGACGAACATTTAGAAAACATGATAGAAATAAGGCATTTATGGTTATGAGTGTTGTTTATGACTCGCTGTTTTTGTCTCGTTTTGTGGACGTTTAACTCAGTGTCGTCATTTTAATATTGTATTTGGTGCACTGGTGCATTCTGCTTTGATATACTGGCTTTACCTCCTCAACCAAGCATTAAAATAATTTCTGCAATATATTCAGATTTATTTTGGGGTGGCACTGCATCATGACACCACATAAATGTAGTTGGCAGCTTTGATTAATTTCAAAAGGACTATGTGACTTTGACCTGTAGCGGAGTATGTGTATAATGTTTTGATGGTACTTTTACTTAGGTAACGGATCTGAGTACTTCTTTTCCCGCTGGCCTCAACTCCTCAAATTTATCCAAAGAGCCAATGAGAGGAGGCGAGGGGTCGAGGCAGCTCGTTAAACCTCAAGTCAGACAGATGCAGAGGTCTTCGTCGCTCCGCAGGAAAAAAAGACTTGCAGTGTGCAAAAGGCAAACCTCCAGCAGAGATTAATGCACTGCTTTATATGTTCCAATCTAGATTCCAGATCCCGTTTTCTTTTTTCTTTTCTTCTTTTCTTTTTTTTTTATGGCTTTGCGAGCATTCCTGTTCCTATTGTAACCTGCTTGCACGGAAATAGCTGCGTCATACTTGCCGAGGCTGATGATTTGAGGTAGTCGTAGGAGCAGCTGGCCTCTGCCAAAAGGTCCAGATCTGGGCAGGTCATCAGCGAGCCCACATCAAGGAGCTGAAGCCCTTCAAATCCTCTGTGTTAACTTTTATGGCAAGTGTTTATGCAAGGTCATGCACATTGACTTACACCTTTCTTTTATATAGGGTTGAAGGGACACATGTGTCAGAAGAAAATGTATCTTGTTTGGTCCTCAAGTCTGTTTTTTCCCATTGTTCAGCTCCTGACTCAATTATTTTAACAATCGCTATTTTGTTTTGTATTATTCTAAAGATGGTTTTTCAGTTTTTACTTGACTGTTGCCACTGTGTTCAATGAATTCAAGTCTGCTTCGTCCTGCAGTCTTTGTAGCAGCAGCCAGCTTTCTGAAACCAGAAACAGCAATGAAGTCTTGAGTTGACATACACACCTCCCTCTGTTTTTTACATACCTGACCACTGTCAATCATGGCTCTGCTGACCATGAACCAAAATATGTGGCCGTCATCCTGACCTGTTCAACCTTCGTCTTGATTCTTTCCCTGAGATTGTTAAATCCGACTTTATCTTGAAGGACAAATCCAATAAACTAACTTCAGGTCAGTACTCAGGTCGTTTCTGTGAAGACACAAGTGAGTCTTTGGAGGCCCCTTGTAAAGACGAACATTGCTCTCTTTATGTTGAATTGCTGTAGGAGTTGCTCTTGGAGATGTAGCATGCTGATATTTCATGATCTTTGTTAAGAGATTGTCTGTTAGTTCAGATTCTCATGATTCGGTTCATGCAAACCATTTCAAGATAAAACCACATTTTACAAGGTTCAATCAACAGACAAACAAAGAAATACTAGCATGTATGAAGTTATGACAGCTCAGTAATAAAGTGCCTGGGTGTTTCAGTAGTACATCAAACTCCAACAAAAAACGGTCGTCTCCTTTTGCCAAGTGTCCAGTAGATCAATTCCAGTAACACATTGTCCAAAACACAGTATTCCGTGATTAAACGATTAAAAACTGCAGTTGTGGATGATTTTTCAAGCTTCCATCTGTCTTTTTGTTTGACTGACAGCTCATCTGGGCAGATGTGAGCTTCTATGCCCACCCTTGAGCCTCCAACTGCCAATGTGTGATTATGTAGACAAGTGGGCCACTTTTTCTTCTTTCTTCTTCCTCCTGAGCCTCTTACACAACAGTCTCAAGATGTCTGATGCTTCATGTAGCCAGTGAGATTATAAATCTAGCAACACATAGTACACATATGAAGCCCTACACTCGGATATTATGCAATTTTATGTAGTTTTATGCATTTTGCATTTTGATTAGGCTGTTTTTCCATGTATGCACTTGTTTCTGATTAGGACAGTTTTAACTGCACAAAGAAAGTGTAAACAATCGATAATTAAATATAATATGGTTTTGCTCATAGCTCTCAATCCAAGGTATTTTGAGGTTACAAAATGGCTTTTTTTTGTTGCAGAATTGTTCCTTTCAGAATGATGATGTATAGAAATGCATCATTGTGTTCATCAATTTAATGTTGAAGCTGGTACAGGTGAAGCTCTGCTGCTTAACTTGTGAATTTTTTTTTTGGTATCAAAAATGTTTCAATTGAATCTATAATAGGACATCGTAATGTATTTGTTGGTTTACTTTTGTAATTGTAATGGGAACATGCAACATATCAACAGTACAATAATAACTTTTGAATAGCAGTGGAGTGAAAGTACAAATGTGCCGAAAATTGAAATTGTCAGATAAAGTACAGGTTTCTATCTAAATATATTTATTTTATGTCAAACAAGCACTTACACTGACAGGAAATCAGAATTAAAGCTCCAGGAGGAGTTATAGGTGAGCAATGGCCAAATCACCAATGCCTTCTTTTTCATATATCTTCTTAAACTCTGTTAAACGAGTAAAAGCACCAGCCCACTGCGGTGATCTGTGGTCAGTTTCCCACCAGGCTGCCCGGGGGCCCTGACTCACTGTTTACTCAGCAGCTCGTGGACGCAGCTTGAGGGAATTCACAGGAGTCACAGATGAGCAGGAAGGTGTCTGGCTGAGAGGGGAGGACGTCTTCCCATCTCCTACAGAGCTGAGGGCCGCTGAGACAACCAGCTGCACACCACGGTAGCACACACACACACGCACACACAGGCTCAGAGGGTGAGCGATACAGAACACCACTTTGAAGCAGAGGATGGTGGGTGAAAGAAAACTGCCAAGGGTTACACAGGGACAGTTGTTACAGTTTCACTCAATGTTTTTCTGATTTCCTTAGTTTAGTTTCTCTCGCTTTTTTGGGAGCATTTACTTTTATTCTGTAGTGACTGTAACATAACCTAACCTGTAACAAGGACAAGGTGATGTGCTTCCTTCAGCACAGTGCATGCTGGATTAGACTCTGGGCCACCGTGGCCCTGAAAAAATAATAAACAAAAGTCAGGAAAATGCTTAAATAGCCACAACACACAAACAAACACTCAGCTTTGAGTTTCAACAATTTGCTGTTTAAAATCACAAAGTGAACCACTGACTTTTCCCTGGTTGGTCCACACACCTCTGCTACTAGAGTATAGAGTAACACACAGCCCAGAGGTTTGATAATCCCTGCAGTTTAGGTCGTTCATATCTGCGTCGTCAGCGTTGGCCGGTGAGGTTTTTGAGACGAGTCGTCTCCATTTCAGACCCTCTCATGTCGTCTCCTGGTGGATTACCCCGCTTGGCCTGCGCAGAATTAAGAAACGAGTAAAGCTAGATGGCAAAATGTTTCAGGAGGTTTAAAGACGTCAGCCCCTTTGGAGGATGACCTCAGGTTTCAAATGTGGAGAGATTTTCCGTGGGACAATGGTTCCCGGCAGGTTCACTAAACTTGCAGCAGGGACTGATGGTGAGGCGTTTATGGACATACACACAAACATACACAAATGCTCCACTGCTGACAAAAGTCCAGCTTTTAGTCCTGTTGAGGTCAAGTACTGCAAGTAATGATTATTTTTATTGTGGATTCATGTGCTGATTGTTTCCATTAATTGATTAAGTACAGCAATACAGTTCTCGTAACCTTGATCCTAAAAACATTAAGCACCATCACACAGAGAACATTTAAACATACAGCCCCTATTTTTTATGTATAGTATAACATGTTAGCTATATTTTTTTCTTGTACACATGCTTTAAAATGATATAGAAGGTTACATAATCCAAATAATAGATTGAATCGTTTAAAACAAATCCTTTTTACCTGACACCCAATCTTGTTCAGATAAATGTATACATATTGTTCTTTATGTATTATTATTATTATTATTCCTATAGATAAATATCAATCATATCTTAATAAATGAATACTCATTTATCAGTTCTGAAGTTCAAACAGCACAGAACAGCAGGGGCAGCAGATTGACAGGATCAACCATGAAACAGGAAGAATATGACCACTTGAAGAGGAAGAGGTGTGTAGAGATGTGTGTGTGTGTGTGTGTGTGTGTGTGTGTGTGTGTGTGTGTGTGTGTGTGTGTGTGTGTCAGGAAAGCTGCTGGTCACCTCAGGGTACCACAGTGGCAATGTGTGACTCTGAGAGATACAAGAGTGAATATCTGTGAGTTTTCATATCACAGCTGTTAGGAAACAAATATTTCGATTAGTATTGATGATTTTGTCTGATTTCCCTATACATATACTTATTCAGCTCGCATGCGTCACTAACCCATGTGAAATTCTGCTTCAGTTGCTAATATTAAGTTCAGGCTGTGCTGGGGAGACAATTATTTTAACTTTTCACGTCTTGTTTTACCACTAAGGTCACACATGTGAATCTAATTACAGGCCTTCATTCTTCACCTGTCTCTCATCATCATTCCTGTTTCTCTACGTAGATGTAAAAACAGAACACCACAACACTCCATGAAATGTCTGAACTGTTCATCTGTCCAAGACTCAAGACATACAGTAAATTCACAAAAAATAATACACAGCATATACAGGATATAACGGATAGATTTTGGCTGCCTTTTCGATCATTTTTATTAAGTCCAATGCAAAGTTGACTCATACATTGTTATATATCATGTAAACGGTGTCTTTAGTTCCTGAATATCCAAAATTCTCTTATAAAAAGCTGCCAAAAATCCACTGTACTCTTCCTGCTCTGCATCAAAACCGACAGACGCAGGCCTTGTTAGAGAGTAGCTAATGAACATAGTCGAGCCTTTGGCAGCTAAAGATTCAGATATTGCCCTCAGAGGGTGGTGGAGTCCAAAACAATGCTAAAAGAAAGCAAATATTAAACTACGAACAAAAAGGTATGCTGCTCCATAGCGGCTGGATGTGTAGATAAGCAACAATTTGTTCACAATGTCTGCTTAAATGGTGATGATATGTTTCCACTACAAAAAAAAAAAAAATCAGTAAGTGGAGGTTTGAAATCTTGTGATATTTGACCTCTGACTTTTTCTTTCTTGAATTCTCATCATACTCTATTGTTAAACCTTGCTTTACCACCCAGTGCTGTTTTGACATGTATGTGAAATTAGCGAGCACCTGAGGGAATCTGTGACAGTGAATATTCACAATCCTGTCATTCCCTGGAGGTAAATGTTAACACAGTGGGTTTTGGGAGTGGGAGCTCCAGCTGGGCGGGTAGCCAAGCCGAAAGAGCCGGGCCCCACCGGACCCGGAGAGGGCGGAGCACAGATGGGGAGGTCCTCGTCTTTACAAGGACTCGGCCCTCCGGAGACCACCCTGCCGCTGCACTATCAAGCCATCTCACTAGCACACTTTACGGGAGGTGAAGCTCATCGTCTGCCTCATTTACTGTTACGTCCCTGTGGGAGCATGTGAAGGAGGGACATGAGGACATGAGGGAATCTTTTTTTCCCAGTACTTAAGGTGCAGCCACTGATTAGGTCGCACGAGTTCACATTGTTGTGTGACATGAGCGTTAAGACTTTCATATTGATGTGAATGCAAGGATGCCTGCTGCCCAACCATAAAGACAATCCAGACTTGACTCACTTTACCGTTTTCTCTTACTCTATACTTCCACTCCACTACATATTTGAGGCCAATGTTGTACTTTTTACTCCTCCATATATAGTTGAATACTTGAGTTACTAGTTACTTTTCAGATTACATGCTGCATCAGAGCACAATACTCAGTCAACCAATGCAAAAGGATATGCACACATGTAAATACATGCATAAGTTACTTTTACTTGTACTTTTGGTACTGCTTACTGCTTCTAGTTGTGTCTCCTTCACGTGATTCAGTCCTGTTTGGAGCATTAGGTACTACTACCCCTTTTCAGGGGGTCCAGCCAGTGACACTTCTGGCTGCAGAGCATCACAACCAGAGCGTACCCTGTGTGGATGAGCATTGTGCACGTTACACAAGGGAACTGAGCAAAACACTCCGAGGCCTGCTGAAACTGAAGCACATTAAGGGGTCGTCTGCACTCCCAAAACCTCCCTTTCATCTGAGATTTTACACAGCCTCTGACATTTTCTCAACAAGGAATAGCGAAACAATAAACTGAAGCGATAAACGTTACTGGGCCGTTATTGGACTGAGTTTGTGGATCTTGATGAAAGCTGTGATGACCAGGATGAGGAGCGAACGGGAGCCTTCCATCCACTTGCGTCACCAAAACCTCCGGAGAGTCGCCCTCTTTTTTTGTTACAAGCTCTCCAAGTGAAGCGTGACAAGACTAGAAACGCTTAACCATCCTCTTTAAACATATGGGGCCTTTCAGCAGCGGTCCAAGCCGTTACACGCGCTTTGCTTTTCTCATCAGCCGGGTCAATTTGTAGGAAGTGACTGGCTTTGTCATTCTCCGCGGCCCAGTATTATTCTTTGGCTTTTTCCAAACAATACCACAACATATCCTGATGTAATGTAAAAATGGCTCAAATTGGGCCATTAAAATGCTGTAACCTCAGCTCAAAGCCGCTGTCAGTGAAGGTAATGCTCAAGGCGGATACTTAGCAGTAATGGTGAAAGAATGTGGATAGGCCCACTTTAAATGGAGCCATCAGCATGGCACGGCAAGAGGGGAAAAGGAAAGAGCTTTTATGATTTCCTTTGAAAAATTGATTCCAATTTATAAGGGGTCCTGCAAGGGTGTCGTATGCAGTCCCCCCTCTTAATACTAAATCTTTCAGGCAGAAGCTTTTAAAACTTCAAATGCAGCGAGATCTACTTACACATGTCATGCTATAGCCTATATAGCCCCCTTTCCTGTTCGGCCGGGGCAGCTCAAACGTGTGTTTCATGGATGTGAGGTTTTTTTTCCAGTGAGAAAACAGAAGAGCAGCCCACAGTAAAACACCGCACATGCTGTCTGGCTTTCCCATCAATCCTGTGGACAGGCCGGGCCTCGGCTCAGGTGGCTCCGTCCAGCCCTCAACACTGTATCAAGACAATCACTTTATGGTTGTGGTTGTGGAAGAAGTACTCAAATCTCAGTGGTGAAACGTAACTCAGTACATGTACTCAAGTACTGTACACGTAAGTATGAATCTTGTGGGATCCTTGATCCTAAATAATTTCTATTTCTTCTTCTTCTTTATTCAAGTATTTTTTACTTAGTAATATTTAAGCCTACATTTATTACATTACTATTAATATTTCAAATTAAACGTTTACGTTTACCCTCTAACATCCACTGGTTTAGAACCACTGGACTAAACTAACTAAGTGATTTCTCTTTAAATCCCACTTTCGCTGCACAATTTTGTATGCCACCGGGCATTAAAATGTCCCAGAAAAATGAAGGCTGACTGGTGATGCAGCCAGTCTGGCAGACTGTTACCATCTCTATCTGTCTCCATTATGACCAGCCAAACTCAAGATTAGTTCTGTGTTGTTGCTAGTTGCTACTCTGGCCATTTGAAATCATTGACACGACAGAGCATGTGCTACCGTAGACTAGAAATAATACCATTACAGCTCATTCCTAATCCAGGTAAATCTTTGTGGTTCCACATGCAGGTCTTTATTGCACTGATGGGGATTTTGCTGATGATGGTCAGATCAGATTATTTCCTTTTTCATATCAAGTGTTCATATATGAAACCTGCAGCTGTTGTGAGTGTGCAGTAGAAGCAGGACATGGCTGTAGAGCTGAGCTCAGCTCACCTGTGGTTCAGCAGGGAAAAGGAGGCAATAAGGTAATTATAGAGGTTTTAGAGCAGCAAATCTGAAAGTGGAAATCAAAGCCTGCTCAGCCTCTCAAATTGGTCTAATGGAGCCACATTACAAAGTTATATCAAACATTTCCAGTCTCATATGGCATGGAAACATGGAAAGTCTGAAAAAATGGAACAGGTGCACATGAGTAGAGATAAGAAATAAGCCTGTTGGCTGAAACGCTAATTTAAGGAAATTAATAGTGAAGTAATTCAAGTAGTAAAAATCTTCAATTCTGCTTCTGACTGGAAGCCTGTTCCAGTATAGACGCTTTATTCAGCAGACACACGCTGCAACATGAGCTGACTCTGGTATGAATCCCATGGATAAAAGAAATCCCTAAAGCTAAACTCAGCTAAAAAACATTTCCCCCACCATGAGCGAGACCATCAGTATTAAAGTAAACCTAGCAAAAGTGTTGACAGGAGACCTTAAACAACAAGCAACCTCAATCATTGCACTAAAAATCGTGGTTTGTGGATCTTGAATGTCTAATGTTTAAAGAAGCCTGGCTGTTTTGCGCAATGTCCATCTCAAAGTCTATGGGACAGGCTTTTCTTGTTGTCATGCTGGATGACCAGCTGTTATTAGAGTGAAGGAGAGTGAATATGAATACATTATTCCAGCTGTTCCACCTGTTTACCTAGAGAGAGTGACCAGGTAAAACAATGCCTCCTCCTTTGTGCTGTAATTCATTTTCCAATCCAGCCAATCCAGCGAAAGCAAAGTTTACCTGGACCCAATTTACAAACAGGTCGCCTATTCCCAGTGAAGGCGATAATTGACTTTGCACATCTAGCTGCTCTATCCTGACTGTCTGTGTGCTGAAGGCGTCATTTGATTCAAGGTGTGTTGCACTTTATTCTTGAAATTGTGTTTATCTGATTAAACAGCAGAAAACCCTTGACTACCTGATGGAGAACTTGCTGCCTTTGAAACTGATGACTTCCCTTTTGCATACCATTTTCATTTTTGTTGCTTCACAATGAGGCTCATGTCTTCATTTTTATTCAGGACCTTTCTAAAACAATCTAAATGATGATGACTTATTAAGCGTATAAACGCGCGGTCACCTGGATATTCTAAAAGCATTTTTCTACCACACTTATTTTACCTCGAGGACTTCTCGTCCACGCAAGAAAAAGTCAAAGCATTGAAACCGTCTGTTCACATGAGCACTGTGGAGACGTCAGCTGTCGATGCTTCCCTCTCAGGCCCAGAGGAAGTGGATATTTTTCCTGCCGTGGTTTGCCCGACCACTTGGGTCATTCTTAACACACATTACTTATGATGGAGGACAAGCAACGCCGAGCTTTATTCCACCACAGCAGCAGGTTTCTGTAAGACGCTACCTGAGAACTTTAAGACTTTGGGAAGTTGTTCCATATGCAAACCACAGGAGTCATTAGTATCACAGATATATACTGTTACATCATTGAATATAATACGCTCCCTTGAATCAGAGCAATAATCACCCCGTAGGAGATGTGGCTGGAAGGGTTTCATATTTTCATTTTTTTTTTTTTCCAAAGCAGGGGTGTAAATCTTGCCTTCCATTTTTGTAACGTGTGCAGGTTTTCCTCTGAAAGGCAGAGCCAAGGCTATAAGGCGAGCAGCTGAGTTGCACATGTTAAAGGACCTCCTGCCGACTTCCAAAGACCCTCTTGATAAATTTCCTACAGGTGGAGCAGATGCACAAATGTACAGTATATGGTATTTTACAGACCGAACATAAACCTGATGTTTACCCTGACCTCTGTTCGTGTTCGACCCGAGCGGTTTGGGGGCAAATAATGCTTGTTTCCTTGTAGGGCTGTTTCTTTCATCTCCGTACATCCGTCGTTCTTTTTCACAGGGGTGATATATGTTTTCACTGAAAAGGGAAAAGGTTCAAGTCTCTTGTGCTGCTGGAAATGCCTCTGGTCAAAGCTGGACCTTTTTTTCCCTACAGGTGAGAATATTTTAGGCTTCATTGGTTCTTAATAATGAGTTCTGCAGTATGAATCGCATCGGAGGCCGCATCAAACCCCCCCCGTTAAACGTTGTGCTGGACAGGAAACTGAAGATCCTGTTTCAGTGTTAACATTCAGCACTGTGTCGAGTATTCAGTACAGGGGTGAGATGGTGTGTCTGTTTCTGTGCGATGTTCAGGAGCAGGCTGCGGAGAGCGTGAAGGCTTTTCTTTTCTCTTTCTCTTTCATTCTTTAACAACACCTTCAGTTACACAGCCAGCTCAGTAACTCAGACTTAAGGTACAAATTATTCATTATCATTATTTCATTATGCTTTTACGCGAAGGTTTGACTCATATACATTCACAAATAAAGCCTAGGTTGCTTTTAGGCGAGAGTTTATAAATAAATAAGACGTCCTCTTGCAGTTTGAACTAAATATCATTTAAAGCAACATTGTATTGACATTGGCATTTTGTGCGATCTAGTGCCCCCAAGTCTCCGGAAGATTAAGAAGATGTCATTAACACCCTGAACTCGCAATCGAGCATCCATTTTAGTATTTAAATGATGGGGTTTCAAATCAATTGATGAGCTTGGGGCTTCTTGGAGACTTGGATTACGCCAGATGAGTTTTATTTTTTTTATTCTGTTTATTTTCTGATGAAATCCCCATCTACTTCAGCTGTTAAACGAAAGCTGCAATGCTGTGAACCTCCAGAACAGTCTGGTGGACAACTAAGACTTTACATCAGCATGAGGGTGAGTGCATAATGTCTGACTTTTCATCACTTTGCAAATACTTTCAGAATAAAAGCAGACAAAAGTCATCAAAAGTCAACAGAAGTAATGTTTTTTGGCCCCTAAACGCATAATCATGTATTTCACATGGTGCAAAGTGCTAGGTTGAAGTCATGTCATTGTCAGTTTGTATACTGTATGGCCGTGCTTTGACTGAAGTGTGACATAAGTGATTTGTGTTGTACAGTACAACAGTATGGAAGCAGAAGCATATCCCACCCCTCACCCCCCTGAAACTGAAGGCACTGACAACTCCACATTCGCCTTGATCAAAGGCAGGTTGGCTGTCTTTCCTAAAGATAGACTTACAGGTGATGTATTGGATGAGTCAAGTGTCCGAACTCTACTTCAGAGGTGGTATCCCCCTGTGTCACACAGGTTCCCCATAAAACACTTTCATGTAGCTCAGTGAAAAGAAAGAAAAGTCCTGTAAAAATTTAAAGGTGGAGTCAAATGCAGGGGTTTTATTTTTCATCTGCAGGCTTTGGATTTTATTTCTGACACAGAGTTTGTCTTGCTCACTTTCTTCTACTGGGACCAAATCGAGGACAGGTGTCACTGACTGGAATTCCTGATGTAACGAAATAATAAGTCATTTTTATCTTCAGCCTAGTTGGATTACACTTCAATTTAGGCTACCTTTGTTTTATTCATTTCATAACAGCACATATTAACCTTTCACACCAGATGGTTTGTTTCACAAAATGGTTTATACTAGAGCTATCTAGAAATGAGCCGGTAGAGATGGTTTGGACAAGGGCACTTTCAAAGTTATTCTTAAGAAGGTCATGTTTATGTATGAGATCTTAGATGACAAGAAGAAACAACATCCTTAACTCTTTCTCAGTCTTTACACAATGTTTTGGAACAAGCAGATTCTGTTTTATTCAGGTGTCAGATAAGCAAAAGCACAGCAGCAAAGTGACACATAGATTGATCGGATAGGAGCGTTCCAGCGTCACAAGCGTTAAAGTCTGGCTGTCGCGGCAAAAGACGCCCTTGTCTGCACACTTGTGTGACATAAAATCCCTGACAGACAACTTAAGCAGCCTCTTCAAACAGCCGGGCAGATAAGAAATGGAAACCAGTTTCTTCACACTGTATTGTACAGGAAACAAAATGTGTTGATGTGAAAACAGAGAGAATAGCACAGACTGTGTTGACTAAACAGGGCCAAAGTGTCACAGTGGCAACAGGTTTTGTCAGACCAACTCCAAGGTTAAAGCCTCGCCCTGCAACTTCAGGGGTCGGCAGGTTTCCACTGACGTAAAATGTTATTTAGGTAACAACTGCATGGAAAACATGGAGACCAGAGAAGCTGGGTCAACAGTGATACTAAATATCAGGAAAGGCAGGTAAATGGAGGGAAACACTACCATGCGGGTGGTTTTAGTTCTTGTGGCTGTGCAGACCTGTAGCAGGTTGCTACAACCAAGCTGGCCTAGTTCTGCTGGAACCTGGAGGGTCAGGTCACCAGCCTAGTCACCGGGATATGCCACGTTTGGTACGCACGTCAATCTTGGTGGTTTGCAGAAATGTTAACTTAGTTTACATCATGGTCATGATGTAACTCACCTCCATTGATAAGTTAAAGAACTCACAATTGTTTTTTTTGTTTCACACTGGCCACAGACAGCAGAGCAGAGGTTGTCGCCTAAATGGAAAAGTAAATATGGGCCATCTCGTGATATCCTGCTTTTGCAGTCAACCGACTGTGTATCTGATACTGATTGGCTGCCCATTGTGTTCAGCAGCTGGTTCCTACCTCTGACTGTCTGTTGCTTGGAGTGTACAGTGAACCTAAGAGCCTGTTTTACTGGAAAAAAGCTGCCTGCTGCAGTGAAAGACAACACCACGAGAGTTGAGAGTGAACCAAACACAGGCTGGAAAACCAAAACAAGGAGCTGAAAGAAGCTATAAAAAAAAACTTTGATTACAATTGATATAGAAAAACAAAGGCTTTTTTTTCACATGAACTTTTGTCCCTGACGCCTAACGTGTTGCTCCACACCCGTATTTTTTCACCACAACACCTAAACAGAACACTTAATCCTGCATTGGCTGTAAACATTGCCACTGGATGTACATCACGTAGTGAAGCAGGTACACGGATTGTTTAAAAATGACCCACAGCTCAGTGAAAGAGAAGTGACTATAGTGTTAATAGTAGAATATAGCCGGCACTAAACCACCGGTGTCAACCCCTTCATTCACACATGAGCACCATCAGCTCCGTCCAGATGAGCCGACTTTGATGGACCAGTAAAAGTGTCCCACTCTGTCCACGCAGACACAGGAAGTTCCAGTCTGGAGTTTGACTGCTGGTTTTGAGGACAGATTATTAAATCCATCTTTCACTGTGGAAACTAAAACTGCAAAGTCAGCCGCCTGCGTGACATGACGAGACGTCGCTGTGCACACGGTGCAGACTGGAATACTTCAACACGAAACAGAGTGATTGTGAAAGCTCTGGGATCCAACAAACACGCACTTTTCACACTGTAGTTAGGACTCGAAAAATCAAGTTGTTCAGTTGCCATAATTACTACATTTGTCACTTAGGCGGTATATGTTTAATATTCCCAGGTCACCTGTAGCATTGTGACACAGCGTTGCATCAGGTATGAGGACTAAAGACTTGACTCTAACACTCTGATACCCCAGTGTTCCATAATTTTATTTGATTCATCTAAGCCCTTTTTATAATGTTTATGTGTATATATATATGTTATACTTAGAATAGAATATAATTGCCAGTAAACCTACAAGTAATCAACTTATCCCTTATATGGTTCTGACCACAGTTTTGGTTCACATAATGGATAGTGCTGTTTACTAGTATTTTTATAACATAAATATTCAACATTAAAGACAAGAAATGGGTTAGTTGAAGCCATCTAAACCTGAATAATGTCAGTGGAGCTGCAGCATTCATCAGCTCTGACTGCTGTTGTTACAAACACATCGATTCAGAGCACACCACTCTCCTTCCTGTCCGTCTCATTGAAAGGGACAAAGCAACTAAATACCAAAAATTGCTCTTAATATCAGTGTCCTCTGGTGCAGTTTATATACAGTTCCTGCATCTTTTCATCCTATCAGTGCAGTCAAAATCTCATTAGAAGGTCTTTTTGTGTGTTATCAGAGTGGTAAAAGACAGCAAGTATGGGCTCCACTCTAAACATAGATGCACTGTTTGCCTGGGGGGAAGCTCTACATAAGGGAGTGTACATTTGAATACACTTTTATAGGTCTATGCAAATCAGAGCTTTTAAGTGTTAACCTTGGCAATCATAGTGTTTACTCTAGTTAGCGTAAGCCAGGTGCAGTGGTCATTTATCACCATGTTACAGCTGCACCATCTGCACCGACCTCTACGTGCAGTGGTGCTTGTGAAGCGGCGACCACAACCGATCATTTTTTTTTCCATTCATACTGGAGCTACAGGACTGCTGTGAATAAAAGCCGAGGGGAGGGCAGCCGGCAGCAAAGACAACAGCCCCGGCAGAAATAACACTTGTGATAAGTGTGCTCTGTCCAGTGCGACAGTACGTCGCAGAGGATCGTGATATTTTCTTTGGGCGACTATGCGACACAAAGTGTTTTTCCATAGCATTTACATGATTGTTTAGACTGGCAAATTCCCTGGAAAAGCTCGGCAGGTGGAGGAGATGTTGACCTTTGTCTCAAAATGAAGTCATATTTGCAAAACTCAAAAAATCAAGTAAATCTTACAAAATCACTCAGGAACAGAAAGACAAGATCGTGTGATCAAATTTGACGAGCTGTTGGCGCAAATGGACCTCGGATGAAGTGAAGGGCAATTTGTTTTTGTCTTCTTGTTCTCTCAAGGTTCACCTTTCCAAACACCGGCTGCTCAAAGATTTACAACTATTTGCATACACTTGCAAATGTTGCTATCATCTGAGACTTGAAGTGGCTGAATTTGCCTTTCTCCTTGATACTCGCGTGAATGTTTCAAAATTATTGCAGAGAAGACGAGACACGCCGTCTGGCAGCTTCAACTTGCAAATTGACACGGGTTCACTCACGCCTTCACAGAGAGTACACAGAGGTGATCTAACCTCTCCTCCCAAAAACAAAAACCTCACTTGTCGTTCCCTCTCCCCTCAGGGCAGGCTGAAGAGGGCCGATCAGTTTATGGACCTGAGAAGAAGGGGTAACTGTTTACTTTGAGCCACAGACGGACTGTTCAGTTGTCATGTTTAGTGCTCCAAATGTCAGCTTGTGTTGCAAGAGCGTCTTTCTTTCCCTGCTGTGAGCAGGAGTACGGGGTAACGCTGGAGGCTCCTGAGACAACAAAAGCAGGAGCACAGGTGCCGCTGGTAGAGATAATTATTCTTGACCCTCAGGAGTCGACAGGGAGCTGTACAATGGATAGACTGTGTTAGTGTTGGCCTGTAGAAAGTGTGTGTAAACAACCTCGAAACATATGTAACCGTGTTCTTCTCATTCAAAGTCACCTTTTAAGTTCCCGGGTGAAATCGATGACACCTGATGCTTTGGAAGAACGTTGTGATATCACCCTAAACCCTCCCTCACTGCTGCTTGAAACATCCAATATTCCTGCAACACGAGTCTTATAAATGAAAGTCAGATACAACTAACTGGCATCTGCTCGTAAATTTGGCTCCCTGTTTTTATCTCATTTTCCCTCCCTTGAGATTGTCCTGATTAGTTTTACCTGTCTCTGATTAGCCTTCTCTCACCTTGCCGGTGTTCGCTCTGTGTTTGTTCCCCGGTGCTCCACCGGTGTTCCCACCTGTGTTTCCTGCGCTTTATTTGGTTTGTCCTTGGTTTAGTTTTCAAATGTCTTATATTGCTTTGGCTCTTGTTTTTTCCTACTGCTTGCCAAATAAAAGGCCTCATATTATCTTTGAAGGAATTTCTGTATTGTTGGCAGAGTTGGTGGTTTTGTCTGCCCTCTGATGACGTTATACAGTGTAATATGGTGCCTGTGTGCTACCTGACATCTGGAGCAGCCAACAGAAAAAAACTGAACGTGGTCACATAAAAGGTTATTACAAGCCTAACTACGACCCCTGCAGTGGTTTTATGAGGGCATATTGTCACCTAGCAGGCACTCTTCAGCACAAGCAGCGTAATAAAACGTTCTGATAAGGACACCAGCAATAAAAAAAAAAAGACACATAGAGTCTGACAGTAACAATGACTCAACAGGACCAAACCTCCAGATTTCGATCATAACAGCTTCTGATAAGACAAACAGTCATTTGCTCTGGTCATGATGCACTGTGACATTAATGACGTAAGCAAATCGAGTGCAGTGATGCAAAAAGCCACAAACAGCTCAACCTAACTTTAGTAAGTTTGCTCTGGATTGTCCAGCATGATCACACTTTTTCTTTTTTTTTCCTCCACGATCACCTCCGAACATCATGCAGGCGCGCTGAGAGAAACAAAGGGGTTTCAGATTAAACTCACGGGGAACCCTTTGTCACATTCTTAGATACTGGACCACCTTAGATGGCACTTTATCATGTCTTATCTACCATAGTGGCATCAAAGTGGGCATGGCTTTTTTCTTTTCTTTTATTTTTCTGCATATGGCAGATCCCACACAACCCATGAGATCATTTTCTGCCACCACAGCCGAACTGACAAAAGAAAAAGACCAGTCATTGGCGAAATTTATCATCTCCGTTCATATGCCTCAAGTGTGCGTACACGTGTGTTTTCAGGATATTCCCAAGACCCCCTTCAGACGTGAACCACCAGCCTTTTGCCCCTATCGGCCCCCAGGCCTGTCAGCCCTAACAACATGGTAATTAAGTGGGAGCTCCTTGTCAAAAAGCTGCGGCGCTACACATTTCTTATTGGATTACAAGGTGCTGGGAAGGAATGCAGGAACCGGCCAGCGCTCCTCTCCCCGCTGCTGGTAGAGTCAGGGGGACACAACACGGGTGAAAATGAATAGGGATCCCACCCTTTCCTTCACGCCCGCTGACCGCCAATGCAAAATACAGTATGTGCCATTTATTTCTAGAGTCAAAATAAGCCACCGTGTGATTTCTCTGTGAATGTGTGTTTGAGTTTTGTGGTGCTTAATAGATTCTTAATGTGCAAAGGATTGTAGCGTATCAGATGGGCTGGGAGTTGCTGGCGTGACAACAGCAACAGTGGAATGGTTGGCTTGCTTCAACACCTGGAGAAGGGTTCGTAGACGTGTGTGCTTGTGTTTGAGTGTGTGTGTGTGCATGTGTGTGCGTGTGTCTTACGGGTTGAGACGACTCGGGCGGTGATAAAGCAATAAACCAACCACACAGTCACTGGCAGGGCAGCCAAATGCTATATGGGCAGGAGGGCAGAAGAAGAATGGAGCCGTTGTATCGCAGCAGGGGGAAGCCCACGCTACATATTTCATCTGCTCACTGATCGCATCCCATTATATTTTTTTTTATTTTATTTTGTTGGGCTGTTCCAAATAACTGATACATGCGAGTCTATGCTGAGGCTATGCTAACAGCTGTGATAGGCTGTACTCAGCCATACAGCGCTGGTTTGAGCTAAAATGCTACCGTATGCCCGCTAACATGCTCATGATGATCATGCTAACATTCTGATATTTGAAAGGTTTATTTGTTTATCACACTCATGTGTTAGTTTAGCGTTTCAGCATTTGACTTGAAGGTCACCAGTCGCCTCCATCTAGGAGGTTATGTTTCCCCCCATCTAGTTGGCTAGATGGCTAGTTGGTTTGTCGGCAAGATTTTGCAAAATTTATTCTACGGATTTCCACAAGTTCGGAAGGAGGATGGGTCTTGGACCTGAATAGACGGTGTTAACTTTTGGTACCAATCAGGACACATTTTCCCACTTTCTTTAGTATTGCAAGATCTGTCTTTTTTTCATACATTTTTCAGGGAGTAATGCACGGATCTCAATGATCCTTGATCTGGTGATCTTAAATTATGGTTAATAATTATGGATTACATTGGATCAATAGGGACTGTTGGGCCTTGGTGGAGGTTATGCTCTTTACTGAGTGCCATTCTAGTTTTTGCAAATCAAACTATTAGACAAATGCAACAAAACGTAACCTCGTGATAGTGCTGGATGGAAAATCAGACATTCACCAAAGCTACTTACCACTTAAAAGGTCAACGATGGCAGTGAGATGTGACTGAAAGCTCCAAGAGAAAACATCACAGGTGGCCCTTTGAGCTCATTTTGATACATTTTCTGTTAAAAGTCATGAAGAACATCAGTGAGAACATTTATTCGGATTTCCTTGGAAGTAAGGCACCATAAAAGAAACCTAACCTCAGTAAAAGTATACAAAAGTAAAGGGACGCGTGTCCATATACTTTTGGTCATATAGTAAACATAAAAATCGAGAGCACAAAAGCATGGACCTGCAAGTATTTAATTTCTTTTTTCAAACTTTATGTTTCCTTAAGGTCTCATTAACTACTTTCCTGTTTCTGTTCTCATTTTACAAAATTTGCTATGGTCCTGTGTTTTCTTTACAGATGACAATAACGCTCTGGGTGTTGAATCATGAAATTGCTGAAAAGTGGGTTAAAACTGCACAATCTCTGGTGTTGTCCTTTAAAAATGAAGCTTTGTGACATTTAACAAGATCACATTAGTCAGTGTAAGCAACAAACTGAGCCTTGAAACTAGAGACACACAGAGAAAACTCCCACACCGACTCTGTGTGCATGTGTGTGTGTGTGTGTGTGTGTGTGTTGCCTTTTCCCCACATAACAGCATGAAGGAGAGTCAGTCAAGTCTTTAAATGGCAAAACGACACCTGTGTACCCCAAACAAAATGCTACTGTGTGAACTACAACTGTTGATAAGAAGGATGGTGGAGGGAGGGAGCCGGGGGGAGGGGCGGAGGCGGATGAGTCAACAAACCCGGTTAACTCTGCTGACATGCCAAATCTCACACTTTGGGAATGAGACTTTAAGGACCTCAGCAGATACTTATCAGTGGCGGTTAGTGCAGACAAACACTGTCACCTTCTGCTCAGTAGCCAACTGCTGTCAGAGAGAATGAGCATGGACATGCACACACACACTTTATTGCACCAAATAAGATATATTCATGTACACACACACACACACACACACACACGGAAATTGTAAAGTCATAGACAAAACAATGCCTTCTTTGTGCTCCTGTTATACCTGCAGACTTGATACTTGAGGGTTGGAAATGTTTAGGGAAGAAAGCCTAATTTTTATCTTGCCAATGATGATAATGTGTGAACAGCAGGGATGAAAAGTGCTTTATTTAAGCAATATTTTGAGGTTCCTCTTACTGACTCAAATATGTGTAATTTATGCTATTTTATACTCATACACATGACTATTTGCTTCATTTAACTGATACAGTTATAAATTACAGAGATTTTTACATATAATCTATTTATTTTTAATGGCACATTGTTATAGATTTAAGTGTGTTTGGTGTGCATAACATAAAAAAATCACCTTAAATGTGCTATTTGTAAGAAAAGTATATTATGATCAATACCTATTCCCTTCCCATCAAATAATGGGTTAGGTTTAGGGTTTTTGACAATTTTTTGATGATTGACTGGACAGTGAGGCTTTTACCTCGATACTTTAGGCATATTTTGATGCAAATGCATAGTATGTGCCTTTTTCTAAAGCACGATGACGATAACAGAGCGCTTGTATCCTGTGCTACTGTTACTTATACTTAAAGTGGAAACAGACAGCTTTCCAAATTCCCCACTCCTAGTGTTTCCCTGTGGTATTACTGCCGGGTGATGTTGTCACAGAGACACTGTTAGCAACATGGCTACTGCTAACAGTCTGGCTACTATCAAAAAAACTGCTATTTCTTTACATTCTGTTGATGATTTAAGTTTATACATGAATGTTTTCAACTGAAATTCTCACATAATGCACCTGAAAGTGCAACCCTTTGCAAACAAGTAAGAGCTTAAAAAGGTTTGAAAAGATGTGTTTTAAATGAATTAATTATTACATTTTTTAATTAGAGTTAGATAAGAAGATCAATACTCTCTTGTTTGCAATAGAATTAGTCCTGGAAACAGGGGAAACAGCTTGACAGGCTCTTTTCTAAATGAACAAAATCTGCCTCTCTGATCTCCCAAACTCATAAATTAACATGTTTTATCCTGTTTGTTTGATCCAATCAAAAAAAAAACCAGCGTAAATCAACACATTGAGGTTTTACAGCTGTTTATGCGCCAGACTGTTTCTTGGCCTGGATTTCAGACTCAGTGGAGTCGCAACATGTTCACACTTCAACAAACAGACATAACGCTATAATAAGTGAGCTGGTGAGCAGATTTGTTACCACTGGACAGAGTCAGGCCAGGTGTTTCCCCGTTTTCCATCTTTGTGCTAAGCTAAGCTAACCATCTACTGAAAATAAATAAAATATATGTACAATAGAAGATCAGCAGGCCTGTCGGTTATCTCAAGGAAGTTAGTAAGGTTATTTACCAAAACTGAACTATTCTTTTAAACATACACATTCCTAAACACTCATTATATATTAGAGGGGGCAAAATTGAAAGCAACATGAATGATTAAATTTAGATGGAGAAACACAAAAAAACAAAACGTGAACATTCAGACAAAAAGTTAAGACTCTTTAGCAGAAATATGTAATTTTCCTCTCTATCTTCTCCAGTTGTTCAAAGCAACTTGCACTTGTTCTTCTCCTTCTGTATTTCTCTCTCCCTCTCGTTCTCTCACTCACTCACACACACACACACACACACACACACACACACACACACACACACTCTGTAAAAAAAATTGTGATACCACGTGCTACTTAAAATGATGTCAGCTCTCACTGGTGACACAAAATGTCATCATCGGGCCAAATCCAATTACAGCAGCAACAACAGGACATGCATCCACAGTCTCCTCCTGACATGAGACTTCTCAGTTGGCTTAAGAGTAGAAGAAGGGGGGGAGAAGTCAAGTGACGTGAAAATAGAGCTTTTGTCAACGAGTCGAGTGGTTTTGGCTGCAGATTCACGCTGATGAAATGTGAACTTTTGTGCCAGAGAGAACAGAGTAAAGGCAGGGCTGGGTTTTTTCTTAACCCCTCGTCTTGTTCATTATTCCACGGATCAGTGTTCTGTAGCTCATGTGAAACCCATGTTTGGAGCTGTCTTTCAGCATGGACACACACACACACACACATACACACACACACACACACTCACCGAGAGTCTGTAACTGGAAAGGAATGAGTGGAGAAATGCATCTTGGACGGATGAGATGATGCTGCTCAAAGATTTATAGGGCCGATATCACGTTTCAGCCCCGAGAGAATCACAGTTAGTTTACATCCCCTCCGTCACATCCGCACTTCATTTATGTGCTGTGTTTGCATAATGCGTGTTTATGCAAATACATAACATCATAAAAACAATATTCTTTTAATGACTGTCAGGAAGGCTGGGTCTTATACACCAACTGTGAAATGTATATAGAACATATTTGTGTTTAGATTTTGGCTGATATTAAGGTACAATGATCGGTGCAGAATCCAAAATAAGACCCTGTATTCTGTACAGTTTCTTTCAGTGATAGGTCTGATGCACTGATTTTATTGTTTTTAACCCTCTGCTAAAACTTGCTCGATGCATAAGATATGTCCAGATTTAACATATAGTTACAATAAACTGAACCCCAGAATGAAAACAGAAAATCAAAACCTCAGACAGCAAATATGAAAAGTCAACAACAAGCATTTAATTTGTACTTCTTTTATTAATTTAATAAAGTATGATAAATAATTGTTTAATTGTTCTTTGTTAATCTGTCTGCTGTATTTTTTTTCCAACACACTGGAATTTGAACTGAATATCTGCTCTTATTTTGAAAATTAACTGTTTTCAAAATGTGTCTAAATTCAAGATTTCAAATTAAGATCCTGTCTACAAATGAATGCTTAATTTAACTTGCTAAAAAATCCAAAAACAGTTAAGTAACCATTTACCGTTTAAAAAGATCCTATTATTTTTAAACAACTCACAAAGAAATTAATATAAGACAAAGTTTTTTTATCTGCTATATTATATTTGTACATGTCAGACAGATCAAATCTGACACTGGTTGTCCAATTCCCCACCACAAGTCTGATATCCACTGTTAGCTCAGTATGAAAGTGAAGGCAGTAGTGATGTACTGGTGGATGCAGATTAGGGCTGCACAATTAATCAAAATACTATTATTATCAAAATCACAATTTTCAAATTGCAAGAAGCTGCAGTTTCTTTTGAAGGTCAAATGTGTTCCTGTTCTCCGTACATGAAGACTACGACAAATGTCACATCATGAGTTTTTTCAGCAAAAAAAATTATGCAATAATGATAGTTCCCATTTCTTGCCAATCATATCGCAATCGTCATATTATAGATTATAATAACAGATACCAGAAACCTGACGTCAGTTAAATGTCACAACGTGAGCACAAAATGAAATACAAGACTTTTGATGGAAAGAGTTCAGTCTTATAAAGTTTATTGACATGAGGAAAACATTGGAATAATGTTTAAATACTCTACACAATAAACTTATTAAACATGCATGTGTAAAATATAATATACTGTACATAAATATTACACTGTGTGTGGGGGGGGGGGATAATTTCTAGCTGGTCTGACTTCTGATGCAGTGCCCGAAACCACAACTGGAGATGCCGTCGTACTGAGACGAACCTGAAGCTTATAGTGCAAGAAAAAGACACAATGGAAATTAATGGAATGCTCGACTCATAGCGGGTGTGGGTCTCTTCAGTATGGCCTCCACAGAGAAGGACAGAGACTCACTGGATGCCATCTTGGTCCCCACAGGCTTGGACAGAAAGTCTTTGCCGTACCTGTCTGCAATTTTAACGGCCTGAATGTCCTTGGCGGATCCCTCCCTGAACTTGCGGGCGGCCTCCTCTAAGAGCTCTTTGCAGTATGGAGCCCTGAGCTCCGGCACGGCCCCGCTGCTGTTTTTTTCACTCAGCGAGTGCTGGATGAGAGAGTGAAAGGAGTTGAGTTTCATGGAAAGCTTAGCGCTGTCCTTGCTCAGCTTGTTCAGGACTTGGCTTGAGTTTTGGGAATGAGAGTTACTGGGGAACGACTGTCCGAAGCTCCTCTTCGGTGGAGAGAAGGCCGAGCACTCTCTCTGCCCCCCCTGGGACACACCGGAAGGTTTGGGATCAGACTTTTGAAGGTCTGACGAGTCCTGCAGCGCAGCGGCTCGGGATCCCTCCAGTTTAGTAGCGAAAGCAGCCGCGGCCTCCTGCTCCGGCGGCTGGCTCTCTGCAGGCATCACCTTTGGCTCCCACACGGCGCCGGGCTTCATGTTCTGCACCGCCGTGGCATTGAACAGGCACTGCTGGTAGAGCAGAGCGTCGCTGAGGTTGGCTGCGCCGCGGGGCCACATCATGAAGCCGCCTCGTGACGGCTGAAGCGGGTAGTGGCAGTAGGTGGTGGCCACGCTGACGTTGGAGGAGATGAGCTCGACGTTGGCCGAGCCGGCGGGGTATTGCATGGACAGATCCAGGCAGTTGGGGCCGAGGAAGTTGCAGAGCTCCTTGGGCTGCGGCTCGACCTGAGCCCCCGGCGAGTAGGCCGTCTTGCAGTTGTACTCTGCGGCGTGGTGGACCATGTTGTTGGGGAAGAGGAGGGAAGCCGTGGCCGCCTGGCTGTTCTCCAGCAGCTCTCGCTCTTTGTACTCCCGCTCCAGCATGATGGTTTCCAGCTCCTTGTCGGCGAAGGCCCTTCTCTTCCTCATGCGATCGCTCAGTGGTGGGGGCAGAGACGAGTTGGCCGCCAGGAAAGGATCAGACTGCACCGGACGGTATCCTGTCATCAGAGGAAAGAATTCAAATGTGTTTATGACAGCCAATATGTTTTGGATTACAGCTGGATCGCAGCACGCATGCAGAAACTGTTCACAACTCTGGTAAACATGCAAAAACTGCAACAACAAAGGAGACGTTTCATTCTGAATATAAATCATGCTCTGCAAATAAATCATCTTTGTATGTTGTGACAGTGCTGTTAATTAGCGAACGTACTAAACATGCCAAAAAAGGCTCATCAAGTCACCGCTCACAGATGTTAACAAGTCCTGATCACCGTTTCGGTGCCGTTAATGGAAAAAGACAGAAATCCAAGACAAGCTACAGGAGAAACAGAGGGTTCGTCAGAGTTACACAGGGACAGAGGACAGGCCAAGAGGAACAGAAGAAGATCAGACGTCTGATGCAAAGAGATAAAACGTGGTTCTGTCTGTGACATCTGCTGCCCCGTTACCTTCTAGGATGCTTTTGGCGAGCATGGTGGACGGTCGAATATGTCGCTGATATATCGCCCTCCTCTCTGCTGGAATCTGTTTGCCAGAGATCCCTTTTTTATCCTGAAGAAAACAAAACAAAAAAAAAAATAAGTAAAGAGTTGCTTCACTTGCTTCCAGGATGTTTTTCTTGTTTCTTTAATAAAAAGGTAATTGCCAGGCCTGTCATATTTTGCTCAGTGGCTAAACAATGTATAGCTTTAACCTGTTTACAGACCCTTTCAATAACTCTAAGAAATTACCCATAATTTAAGTAGATTACTATTAAGACATTGGATTACACTATCGAAACACTTTAACTGTGATAAATCTGACACAAATAAATAGCGTGCCAAAATTTTAAGTACATCAACCTTTGTCATGTTAAGATACAGAAAATTGAAAAATTACCAAAAAAAAAAACAGCAGAACTGACCCTGAGTAGATTACTTGAGACAATGTTTTCACAAGACTGTGCGTAAAAATACACTTAAGCTTCACAAGCCAAGAGCACGCGCACACACACACACACACACACACAGAGTAATCAGAAAAACATCCATCTGGTACCATCTTTAAAATACCACAGCTGACGCGGGTCATTATTTCACCGCAGACATTCTCAAATATTTGTCATCACCGCAGTCAATTCACTAAATCACACACACATTTAGGGTCGCAGCCCTCAAATAGATTTTAATTTGAGGAGATCATATGTGAGGGATTGAAATGTCCGACCGTCTACATTGGGGAGAGACAGTGAGACGACCAGACATACTATGAAAAAAAAACCATTTCCCTTAATGTTCTCTGATTAGGCTGTGTGAATACACTTTTATTTGTGCTAAATCATGAGTGTTTAGCATCTGGAACAACAGGAGTCGCCCCTCAGCGCTCGTGGGACGCCCCTTTGAGAACCACTGATCCATGACATCAGTGTTCATTCAGTAGAACGAAGACTTAAAAACAAAGTACATAAAATGTCAAACCCTGAATCTTGTGCTGAGCCTCTACGTGTCCAAGCTTAAATTCGAAACTAAGCCTGAACCTGCTTCCAAAAACCCTGCTCAGCCTGCTTGGGCAAACAAAACAGAGTTTGTTGTTAAAGTAGCTAATGCTTTACATTTCAAAATCAACACAGTGACTGCGACATGTCGTCACATTCAACACAAAAATGAAATGTCACTACCGAGCGAACCAGAAAGCTCTGGCTGTTTACAATTGAAGCCACGTAGCATGTGTCATACACATACTCCCAGTTATGTTTAATGTATGATAATTCATATGAGGAGTACGTGAAGGCAGCACAGTATCTGCTCTTCGACTGATATTTTTTTAAATTAAATTTCTGCAGCAAAACTTGTTTTCCACTTTGGGGCCTATCGTGGTCTTAAATGTCGGCCTTGATGTTGCAGTGCAGCTCAAATAAATAAAAACAAAGGGCATTTAAAAACTGGTTTGACTGGGATATGAAGACACTGAGTGAAAAGGTCAGGCATGAAGGTTACTTTAAATTAGGTCACATTTTCAACCTGACCTTAAAGGCCTGACATGTCTGACAGGCAAGGATATCAGAGGAAGTACCAAACACTCGCTGCGCAAACGCATGCAGTCCATAATATAATTCACAATATCATTTATTTTAATGCCATTCGATGAAGATTTCTGTTGAAGCTTTGTCTAATGAGGCTTTAAAAACATCTTTACAAGCATGGATCTCAAGAGGAGTAGATAGAAAAAGACCATCTCATGATATAAGCTATAAGATAAGATATAAGATTTGATTTGTGTTGTTGTTGATCTTATATCAGTTCTCACATGAGTTCATGAAGAGAAATAAACTTCTAGTCGTTGCTGAATAAAAGCACTTGAAAGCATCAAAACTACTGACCCGCTCACACACACACACACACACACACACACACACACACTCGCGGCTCACCTCCGTGGCTTGCTGCCTCCTCAGGGCCACCTGCGCCGCCATCACCCGCTGCCTCTCCACCACCAGCAGGCAGTTGGCGCACTGGCAGTCCCTCCAGCGGCAGAAGCGCTTGTGTCCCTTCAGGCAGGACACCACGCCGTGGTTGCGGCAGCGGGCGCACTTCGGCGTCCGGCTCAGCTTCCTCTGGTCCCCCATGCACAGGCCGCTGGGGCCCGGCTTGTCGTCGGCCTTGCCGCCGTCTCCGTCGTCCTCGGAGGCGGCGGGGCCGAGCGGCTCCGAGCCGGGGCGGCTGGAGGAGTCCGGCAGGTCGTCGCTCTCCGTCTCCAGGCCCTCCACGTCGATTTCAAACTCGCAGCCGGTGCTGTCCGACATGTCTGCCCCCGAGTCCTCCGCCCGGCTGTGTTTGCACCCAGTTTATGTCTGGAGACAAATGGGATTTTAGGTAATCTTTCAACATCTAACCTTTACTTAGGCAGATAAAGAAAGAGCAGACAGATAATAAAGCGTGGCTCACTTTGACTAAACAAATCAGTCCGCATCAGGCTTTATGCTTACATCAGTCCCCAGCAGCCAAGCTTCACTTGGACTGAATTCATTATTTACTTTTCTTTTGTTTTTATTACCTCCGAGACAAACAAAAAATGTTGACACCGAGAAAACAATATATAAAAAAGGCTTGAGGACGGCAAACTAGTTAATTTCAAAATATATATATAATATATAAGTAATAGAATATAGAATAGAAAACTCTAGGCTTGAAAGTGCGCATGAGATAATTATCTGTATTAGATGTCCATGGACCCACATCAATATGATTCCTGCAAAGTATCAAGGATTATATTGAAGATTAAAAATGTGAGAAAGAAAACTGGTAAGCAAATGTATATTTTTTAAAATCTATGATTAAAAAACATCAGCTCATGGAACGATTATTATAACAATGATTTAATAGTCTAAGCTCCTCTCTGTCCCCTGTAACTTTCGCCTTTATTTATTCGGTTATTTCATGCATCAATTAAATATCATTCCCGTGAACACTTCACCACCCGCCCTTTAAACCAACAGGGTCCAACAGAGAACAGGGTCCAGTTTACCTCCTGAAATAGATTCAGCGGGTCTGTGTTCCAGCAGCGGAGCCCAGCACGTCGTCAGGACCGTGATGAAGTGCCTCACAGACAGACAGACAGACGGACGGACAGACACGCGCTCCAGACTCCAGGATGGCCTTCTCCTAATTAGCTGTTAATTGAGTGGATGGATGAGTGTCGCACCCCGAACAGATCCAAGTTTCCTCTGAGGTGAAGTCAACACAGCGCCGCTCCTATGAACCGCTCCGGTCTGCGCTCTCTGCGCGCTGATTGGCCGCGTCCAAGAGCCAACCAACCAATGGGATCAGGAGCAGTTATTCGGGCGGGGGGGGGGGCAATTTTTTTTATTATTATCTTAAATCTAAGATGGCTAGATTAACCTGAGGTTCACTGGTTTCTTTGTCTTTTCATTGGAAGAGAATAACACAGTCGGCGTCTAAGTTGACCAACGAAGAGTAAACTTTTTCTGAGATTATTACTCTTTTTTTTTCTAAATAGGATATTTTATCTGTATTCTGATTTGCTACTGATCAACTGCAAACTAGTCTGCAAACTAGCTTATAAATTAGCTCATTGATCAACAACGAGGAAAGTCCGTAATGCAAAGACACCTTAATTAAAGGTGATAAACTAAACCTGCCTGGAAATCAATGGGTGTCCAGCCTTTATTGTCAGAGTTTAAGGTACACTATGTAGTTTTGCTGGACAGAAAGGTAGTATTAACCTACAACAATAATGATTTTTTATTTTTTTTAAAAAAAAGGTAATAACACAAAGAGGGAAATATTTATTTAATGAATATATTTCCACAACTTAATTAACAAGCTGTCCTCCTGAGGAAAACAGTGTTTAAAACGAAAAAAAAACGTGGCCACTTAAAAGTGTCCTGCAAAGTAAAACAACAGGACATTGTGCCGTCCTCTGAGGACAGATTGTTTTTCTAATGTTTATTAAGCTGTCAAAATCACCCAAGATATGTTCTATTCTCATTAAATGTTTTCCTGTAAAAGAAATGTTAAGATAATTTGGCTGATAACACAATCTACTGCGTATACTCACATGCAAATTGCTAACTTAGCCTATTTATGGTACATGCTAAATGCATATACAACCACTGAAATGCAGTTATTCAGGCCACAACTGTAAACTGAAGAAACGCATACACAAAGCACTCTTCTTATCACAGCATATTTATTTTTATTACATCAGTCAGCCTGAAATTAGTAAAAGATGTGTCAATGGCGTATTTAAAAACTGCAATAGTGCAAATCCTTTGCAAAATAGTCTATGATTAAGGTATTTGCAGGAAAATGATGAATGTACACTAATAGATCTGAGTCCCTACTAAAATATTAAAGGTATATATCCTGCATGAAGTGCTGGATCTCTGTCAGGAGGTGTATTTACCCAGATCACAGTGACCTGCCACAGAGCAGGTAAACAGGTGATGGATGTGTCCCGCAGGTTGTTACAGTCTGTCCTCCTCACTGAGGATGATTACAGTGTTTTCACAACAATCACACCTGGGAAAAGAAAAAAAAAAAAAAAAAAAACATGATTATGTCAGCAGCATGCTCCCACACACAACACCAGAGTAAAACTTAAAATGAAGCCTCTATAGGCCTTTAACCTTTTACTGAATCTCCTTTTAATACTAAACCCAAATCTTTCCTTAATAACCTTATTTAAAATCATAATAATATTTTTTTAGTAACAAAAGACTGTTAATTAGATTTTACCCTTTAGAAAGCCAATACATGATGTGACTACACATGTTGTTCTTTCTCAGAATAAAAGCACAAGAATAAAAAAAAAAACTTTCTTTATAATTTCATAGATTAATTAACTTCAATATTCTATATGTAAAAATAAATCAATATGAGTCAGGTTAAATCCAGCACGAGTGAGTTATTATACAAGGGAATGTCCACGTTTCTGTTCAGAGTTGTTTTCTCCACAGGGTGTGACCGATGGGCTCCTGAATTTAAAAAGAAGAATGTCGACATCTTTCTATGTTCGGGTCTTTGTTTGCAGCGTGCTGACTGAAAGCTTCACTCAAAAAAGAAAAAGAAAAAGAAGAGAGAGAGTGAGAGAGGGAGAGAAAAGAAAGACAGGCATGGTATCATTTACTCAGTGCCAACGGACTTCCATGGGAACTGACAACAGGACAATGCAGACATCCACACACTGTAGCGTGAAAAAGCCTGTTGCCTTTAACCTTTTCTCCGTTTATCTGCTACTGAGGTGAAATTAATGAACAAAGCAAAGCTGAAGGAGGGTGTATTGTCATGTACCCCTCAAAATAAGGCCAGTTTGGAAAAGAGTCCCTGAGCATTAAATTAAAATCTAAAAGCTGTAGGATGTTTTAGTGCTGGAGGTCTCGACTGAATAGTGTCCCGCTTTTATTTTCTTAATTTCATCCTGCTTAATTTCTCTTATTTTACATTAATCACTTTCTTACATTAATCCTATTAAGGCTCCTATTGTGTGTAAACTTGTGGATTTCTAATAGCCTATAGCCAGTAATGTTAGGCCTATTTTACATAAGGATTTTTGTTTTGAAATAAATAAATGTAGGCTGATAATAATAATAATAATAATAATAATAATAATAATAATAATAATAATAATAATAATAATAATAATAATAATAATAATGATAATAATAATAATAACAATAATAATAATAATAGGGTCATATAAATAATCTTCTTGTATGCCAGTGTTTTCTTTCTTTTATATGTAACTTTATTATTTTTATCTGATTGCAACTTTAATCTAAAATCAGCCCACCTCTCCCTCCTCCTCCTCTCTCTTCTGTCCTTTGTCTCTCTGCAGTGCCTCTTAACGCTTCCTCCATGTGTTGGGGGTGAAGACGTCAGGCGTGCAGGTGCAGCTTTATTTGCCACTTCATCTTAATTTATTAGGGAGGTTACAGCCGGCCACCCCGGGCTGCCGCTTCCACACCAGGAATGCTTTGATGTGGAGAGCAGGCTGGACGCTGGGACAGGAGGATCCGTGCAGGGCTGGACCCTCCAGGTGAAAAGTGTTGTCTGTGTCCGCTGCCTCATCATGGCTCAGTGGTGTGGGGTGGAGGGGGCGGGGGGGGGCGTCCAGAGGGCCTTGAGTGGGTTTTTCCAGGGGTCTTTTAGGATCTTCCAGGAGTATGTCAGATTAGCTTTGGGAATCTAGAAGAGGCTCAGTGGGACTTAAAGGTGGTTGTGAGTATCTAAGGTGGTTCCAGAGGTCCTGGAGAAGGCTTTAACGTTTCCTAAAAGGGAATCGTGTATTCCTACGAACGTCTAGAGACCCTTGAAGAATGCATGAGGGCTTCTCGTTGATCCCTAAATGAATTCCAGACATTAGTGAACACGTTTCTGTGGTTTACCAGGGGCCTGGAAATCCTTGAGTTGTTCCAAGGGGTTCCAGGCATTATTGAAGTAAGAGTTTCAGTGATCTTTGCTGGGTGCTTGGCATCTTTGAGAAGTATTCAAGGGTTCTTCCTTTAATGCATTCCAGGCAGTACTGAGCAAGTTTCATGGGTTTTGCAGGGGTCTGGAGATCTTTGGGGTCTTTCCAACGATCCTTGAAGAGGTTCCAGGCATTGTTGAAGAAGCTTCACTGGGATCTTCATATCTTTTAGAAGTTTTCAGGGTCCTTGAATAAGCTTCAGACTCCTTGAATTGGATCTAGCAGTCCTTAAAGGGACTCAATACTGAAGGAGTTTCAGGAGTCTTTAAGAAATCCCAAGAATCCTCAACTGGTTTGCATGGATCCTTGAATGCATTCCAGGTATTACTGAAAAAGTTTCAGTGTTAGCAATACTTGCCTTGGCCTTGACATCTTTTCAGGGTCCTTGAAGATGATTTTGAATTAGGTCTGGGGTTCTTTAAAGGACTCTGTGGTTCCTAATAACCCTTGACTGGATTCCAGGCATTACTGAACAAGTTTCAGGTTGGTTGTGTAAGGTGTCTGGACATCCTCGAGGATGTTCCAGGATTCCTTGAAGTCTGGAAGTCTTTTGGGATTTTTATGTACCCTTGGTAGGCTTTCAAGAACCCTTTGGAATTCAGGCATTTTAAAGGAGGCTGTTCAGGGATCCTTGAGGAGTTTTCATGGATTTTTTTAAAGGGTTCCCTGCATTACTGAAAGAAGTTTGGGGGAACCTGGAGAGGGTTTGTGGATCCTTGAATGGATTCAGCTGTTAGTAAAGGAGATTCAAGAGTCATTGCAGCAGTCTTTGAATCCTTGAATGGATTTTTTTGAGTAGTTTGTTTTGCAGGCACAGCATCGCCCTTCCATCTGTATTTCTAAAACAATGGTATATCTGTTTAAAATGTACTGTTACTAGCTCTTTGTCTTGGTGTTTATACAGGGTGTTGCCTGTGGAAATTATCCCTTTATCTGATGATACGGTTTTACTGGTTGAATCCATGAGAAGGCACAGACCCATAATGACACTTTCTCACACGCTGTCCAGTTTACTTTCGGGGTTGATTGAAACAACAGCATCTTGTTGGAAGTGTCCCGCTGTGCAGGCCGTAAAGTGTAACAGGAGCTGTGTATAGACAGAAGAGCAGAGTGGGATCACTGGGGATCCTGCTATGTTAATTAGCCTCTGATGGACCGGTAACACATGCGGCTGAAGACAAAACCAGGCGGGATGGCATTTGTCTCTGTCTGAAGGGGTCTGACACCTCGACCTCTCAGGGCTAATGTGCAACAAACAGGAGGACGTGTCCCCCCGAGCTGTGGACAACGGTGGACGAAGTATTAAGTGAAAGTGTTGATACCACATAGTACTAATACTAAAAATCCTACATGGAAGATATACATAAAAGTAAGAAGAAGACCAGAATAATGTCCCCTGTGACTGTTATGTCTTAAAGGCTTTTACAGTTGTAATTGCTTGAGGTTTGACTCATTTAAACAATTTAGTAAAGGACTGCAAATGATTGTGTTCATCATGGATTAATGTGTTAGATGTGTGAGATTATAAAAACATGAATCCACATTCAGTGATTCGAGTAATCAATCATAAGGATTGTTTGGTTTGTTAAATGTGTGAGGAATTGTTTTACACCTCCACAATGTGTGTTTAGTTCAACCAACAGTCTGTCATTAAAATCATTTAAAAAATTAAAAATAAGGTTACATTATTTAATGTATTTTATTATTTGATTTAGTTCAATTTAAAAAGCAGCTACTTGTCACATTTGTGAAGCTGAAATTGTTTATTTTTCAATGGTTTATACATTTTTGTCAATTAATTTATCAGCTGATAGTTTCAGTTGTACTTGTATATATTTTTGGGGGTATGGCTGTAGTCAATTCTTAACAAAACACTGTATTTTTAAAGCTTTCATATGTTTTGCACGCAAAAATGTTAATCTGCAAATTAACTAGTAGCCTATCGAAGACAAAAACATGGTTTACATGGTTTCACTGGACAGGAAGTGTGTGAATCATCACGTCATCTGTAAAGTAATTAGTAACTAAAGCTGCCAGACAAACATAACAGGGTCAAAAGTGCAATGTAAACACCCAAATATTCTAATTTCATTTACATCCTATTCTAATTTACATCATTATGATGTTACTTAGACCTCCAACGAGTTCATCTCACAAAACAAAATGGATAAAATCACAATTATTGTCAGGTCAGTATGAATTAGTTTACAATCAACAATCATCCCTGAATGAAGCCTCCATATCATTTCACAAAGCTTTGCCAGCTGCAAACACACAGATGCTGTAATAAAACAATACTGAGACATACATAATGCCATGTTACTGTTTACCTCTGTGTTACTGTAGATTAACTATAGGCCCTGAGAATAAGAGTAAAAGTACCCGTTTTGTCCGCTGGGTGGCAGACCTGTGCAGGTAAGTGTCAGGGCGGTGAGGAAAACAGCGTTCACACAGAACAAACACAAACAGAAATGGTATGTAGAAAGTGAATTAGTAACACAGTCTAATGGTTTACAACACTTGGATGAAAAAATAATGATAAAATAAAATTCTCCCCCCACCACTTTGAAAGAATAACAACATTAGTAATGAAAATATCCTTTTTTTGTTTTTCTATGGTTATTTTTCCACTTTTGATATGTTAAATGTGGTGTTTGTTATAGCTTTAAAATATTATAGAATGGTTTAAAACCTTATTACCGAAGATTCATTCGTTATTTCGTTTAATTGTTCAGCTGTCGCTCATCTTCTGGCCTGTGACGTAACCATGACGTAGCTAGATGTCACCACTAGATGGCAGCATTTGAAAGGTTTAAACTACCACAATACTGCGAGGCAAGCATTGTACTACTATATATTACATGTAGTGCTTTTGACTGCACTACATTTATTTGATAACTGAAGTAACCTTGCACATTCAAACTAATAATAAAAAAAATATCCTATCCAACAAATAATTTATGATGAATTATTGTAGATGAAAATAAGACTTCACAAGCTACCCGGCAAGTAATTCAAAATAAATAATATGAATGAGTACAGCATTTAACAGCTGTAATATTAAAGATGATGATATAAACATTAATACATCAATAATTGTAATAACATTTTATTACAATAAATATAGATAATTCAGAAATGGCCCATTTTAAATCATGAGAATTCTCGATTTGGGCTGTAAGTATTTTAAAGATTACAGCTCTATACTCTTAAATGCAGGAAACGAACCAGAAACAAATAATTTATACACTGTGCTATTGATGGTCTTGCTTAAAAGATCTGATCACTTCTAACACACACACACACACACACACACACACACACACACAGAGAGAGAGAGAGAGAGAGAGAGAGAGAGAGAGAGAGAGAGAGAGAGAGAGAGAGAGAGAGAGGACGATAGAAGCATGTGTTCTGATGCGGTGCCAGTGAATCATTATCCAGGAGGTGGAGGTGATGTGAGGTTACAGACTCTAGCTTTGTATATTTATAAAAAATGGTGTAATTGTGTTGTCCTTAAAGGTTTATTCAGTTCATTCAGTCATGGAAACAGAAATTGTTTGCTTGTTTAGGCAAACAGAACAAAAATCAGTCAGTAAAGATCTTTTTTCCCAAAACAACTCAGTGCACATTTAAGCCAGTGATGGAATGTAACTAATTACATTCAATTAAATACTGTAGCTAAGCACAAATTCACGATAATTTTACTTTACCTCAGTAGGTCCAATCATTTTAGAGATTTTGTAATTCTGACTCCTCTATATTTGTCTGGATTCCTCTCCAGTGGATCCAAACAGTGCCGCTACACACACACACACACACACACACACACACACACACACACACACACACACACACACACACACACACACACACACACACACAATGGTCTTACAGAAACTAATGTTTTGCTGTGGATCAAACTGCTCAAAAGTATATAAAGCAATTAAAATTGATCCAGAATCACCAGATGTAGTGGTAAAACACTGACAGTGACCATTTTACTGCACAATGAGAACTTTTGACTTTGAGTACATGACACACTCGCACACACACACACACAGACACACACACACACAATTTAAGATTTAGCATCTATTAAAAAATAATGATCTGTAAATTTGTGTGTAACTTGAATTTGTTTTAATCATAGGATCATACTACTTTCACTGCTGTTTTTTTATGGAGATCAGTCAAATCCATGCATTGTTAAAATAAAGTAACAATTTCAATCATGTTGAATTTATCTGTAAATGCTGCTGATGATTACTGAACAAGAACCAAACACCAACCAGAGTCACACTGAAGAAACCGATCTGATCCATTTGGGAAAGTCAGATTTATTTGGCATACTCTTGACATGCATTGATGATCCTTACATCGAAACTTTTTTTTTTTCACAGTACTAAACATGCTCACAGGAAATAGATGACAGATTTTTCAAAACAATATGTCATTCCAGATACATTCAACCGATTTTTGGTCGTGTACACTTGTAGACCGAGCAGGGGTCACGTCCAAAAGCCCTCAATCCACTGGTGGTTCAACAGTACAGTGTTCTTCTGTTTAACTTCAGCCACAGACCTCTGAAGAACTTCTTGTGGATAAAAACTAAATTTATATGGAGGGTAAATAAGGCCTGCACTTTACCAGGAGAGATATTTATTGATCACCTTTATTTAAATACCATGTTTGGGTCATCCACCCTTCATCATGACACGATGACGCTCAGATGCCTGTGACATCCTGAAAGCCTGATGCTGGAGGATCAACATCACCTTTATCAAAGGCCGATTGCTCGACACAGTTCAATTGAAACAAGACACCCCCATCAAAAAAAAAAAGAAAGAAAGAAAGAAAAAAAAAAGCAAACTTTACACACACTGGATGTCCATTCACAATAACACATTTTTGGTGTCCCCTGCTGTATTAGTCCATCATCAGCTTGTAGTCTAGGTGGAGGAGTTCAGGATGCGGGAATCTGCGGAGTCGGAGCGCTCTTCGTACTCCTCGTCGGGGGAGTACAAGCCGGATTTGGGTCCCAGCGTGCAGCTCTCCTCCTGGATGCTGATGCGCGGCTCCTCGGGGGCTCTGGAGGGGAGGATGGGCGAGCTGCGGAACACAGACCCGCCGGAGCCGGCGGGGGCTGCGGGGGAGAAAGGCGACACGTACTGGGCCGCCGAGCGGAGCTGGTACTGCTGCTGCAGGGCCATGGTATTCCACAGAGTCACGTCGTTGTGCACGAAGGGGCTGGCCTGGCTGCGCGTCAGAGAGTTGCGCAGCATGAGCGGGTAGCGCGTGGGCTGCGGGAAGGACGGGTGCTGCAGGGGGACACCCAGCGGGCCCGAGGCCGAGTCGGATGGGAAGCGGAGGGAGTCGGGGACCCGGAAGGCGGAGCCCACCGACCACTTGGCGGTGGAGGACACCGGGTGGTAGGAGCCCAGCGTGTGCTCGAACAGGTGTCCGTTTGAGGGCAGCACCAGGGCGTCCGGGTGCGGCTCGGCGTGCGAGTGCGCGCTCCCGTCAGGACTCCGGCTGGACAGCAGCACCTCGATGGCCCCCACCAGGTCCCCCCCGCAGCCTCGGAGGATGAGCTCCAGGACGGGCGGCTTGTGAGCGGGGAAGATCTTCTTGAGGACCTCCAGCGGCGGCCGGTTGGCTCTGAGGCTGAAGGGCAGACTGATGGAGCCGGCGAGGCCCTCGATCAGCACGCTCTGCTCCGCGGGGCTGATGGGATACTTCTGCGGGCTCTCGGCTTTGGCCTCCTTCTCGGTGGCCTTCGGGAGGCTGTAGCGGCTCTCCTCGGGCTGTGAGGGGGTTTCCGGAGGCTCCGGGGTGTAGCAGGAGTTGGGTTTGGAGCCTTCGGGCGAGCTGACCGGGTCCTGCTCCTTCTCACTGGAGCTCCCCCCGTTTTCACCGCCCGACACCTCATCAGGTCCGTCCTCCGCGGGCTCTGAGTCAGGGAAAGACAAACATTCAGCTTTTCACTAAAGGCATGCACACATCTGTCGGGGCATTCATTGAAAACCAGACACTAATCTGACCACAGAAACATCTCCTCCCTTGCGCTTTGACGCACACTCCTCAACTCCAGGGCGCAAACCGCTCTGAGCTCTCCTCAAGAGGAGGCCCAACATGCAATTAATCGCTTGCCAGCTTGTCTCCAGCGCAGAGATTAACGTGGATTTGCTTTATTTCCTCCGCTGCACAGCTGTTAACACAAAGTGCTGCCTGCGTGTCAGTGAGGAATCTACCCTCGATGCCTTTTGACCGCGCCGTGTAAACAGATCGCTCGTTGCTCGGTAACACTTCACGTGGAGTTGACCTCCTGCGAGAAATACGGCGATCGCATCCGACTGGGGGGGGGAGGGCCTCTGATCACAGCCCGCTCAGCCCTGATGTGGGAGTCAGCTGATCGGCGCCTGCGTCCAAATGTGTTTTAGTCTCAGGTGCGAACGAGTAAAGAGTCAGAGGAGCGCAGCCGAAATTGTGATCTGCTCAACAACGAACAGAAGGAAACATTCTGAAATTAAGAAGACTTTCATGACAAATTGACAAATAAAAAGTTTTACAGCCCCCGAAGTGACCCCGTGTGTCAGATATTTCACATAATAATAAACACTGATTTCTGTGGCTGAAATGCAAAAGAAAAGAAAAATCTACATTTTCAATAAATAAACGAATCAATGTGTTTCCTTCATTACTAAAATAATGGCAGAAGGGAGCAGAATTTTAAAAAAAATACACCCAGAGGAAAGAAATGTCAAGCTCAAATATAAATGTGTGTTGTTGTTTTTTAATTAGAGAAACAAACAACATTTTATTTTAGGTACAATTACCTGATATTTTTGTTTAATATTAGCCTCACATGTCCCGTGGCTTGTTTTATTTTTGTTTAGATATAACAGCATCAATGTAGTTTGAGAAGGCTATGAGACGGTTTCCTAAATGTGGTTACCTGTTTTGTTGTTGCCTCTAAGCTTCTCTCCACTGTGCTGCTAACACTAAATAAAAAATAACAATGCCGAACGAATCCTCTCGTGTTACTTCATTTGTCGTGCACAACATTTAAAGGAAATGTGTTTGAGTCACTTTAGCACAAACTAAAAATGACCTAAAACGACAGAATTTAAAGGCAGTTTGGAACACCGTGTGCTTCGCCGTGAACAACACTAAATCTAAATGCCGTTTGTACAGGTGTCACATAAAGATTAGATAAACATCTCTTAATCCCAAAAGTCCCTTTGATCTTCTTTTTTAAGGGAATGCATTTATTATATTTCAAACTCAGTTTTTGGACATAATTATTATTTTTTTCTTTTTTATTGCACGTTTGTGTGAAAACTTTAAACACTTCACAAGATCGCCTAAATAAGTCCTTCAGAATTTAAGTGGCAGCCGAGCAGTACTGGTTTATTTTATGATATGGGTTATTATTCTTTCTCTCGTTGTTTTTTTTTTTAATTCATATTTGTTTTTTGTTTGTTTGTTTGTTTGTTTTGCTCGTTTCTGATTCAAAAACAATTGTATAAAACAAAAGAAAAGAAAAAAAACATTTACCCCAAAAACACATTTCAGGAGCAGGAGGAAGAAACGCGTCTATGACCTTAATAATAACACAACATTCTGAATATACACGATTTAACAAAACCATAAATGAGTGAAAACAGCATCTCTCAGTATTGCGGCTGATTTAGTCATCATTTACTTCCCTCAGAAAAAAAAGCCATTTTTGCTCAGAAATGTAAACACGTGAAGTCTCTCCATCCTCCTCCTACCTGTGCATGTTTGCGCCCCGGCCTGCGCCGCCTCCGCGCTGCTCCACCTCAGCTCCAGCTCCTCGGTCCTCGGCGGGGCTCCCTGGTTCCCCTCGCCGGCTCCGGGCATGCCGATGCCGGGCAGCACTCTGAGCGACTCCGGGATGAGGCTCTCCAGGCTCTCGTTGGCCTGCTGCCTGCGGAGCGCCACCTGCGCCGCCATGACGCGCTGCCGCTCGATGATGAGGATGCACTTCTCGCAGGTGCAGTCCTTGAAGCGGCAGTAGCGCTTGTGACCTTTGAGCCACGACAGCACGCCGTGGTTCCGGCACCGCGCGCACTTGGGGGTCCTTTGGAGCGGGGCCCGGGGCTGAGACACCGGAGCCCCCATGTACAGGTAGGGGGACCCGTAGCCGTTCATTCTGTCAGACGCGGCGTGTTTCCCAGGACGCCCGAGTGCGTCTGCGGAGAGGCGAGGCGGGGCGGGAGTGGTGCCGTCCGAGAGATGGAGCTGGATGGAGCTGCTCCGCCACCACACGCATGACAGGACGAGGATAAGAGGTGTGGGCTTGTTGTGGAGGATCCACCTTTCCTCCGGCTGACAGCACAGATACGCATCAGGGCTGACACGCACTTATGGAGACGAGTAACCAAACGCTGTCATTCGCGTCAAAGCGCCTGCACGCTGCAAAAAATGTCCATGCGAGGCTGAAGAAAAGAAAAAAAAAACGTGCCAATGGGGATCAGATAACCACACGTGTTTCCCTGTCAGGTTCACACGTTTGTAGAGTTTCGAGAAGACTAGAAACACTGTGGTTTGCAGTGGAAACAAACAGGCTCTCTGTGTATTTTACAGAGGTTTGGAGATTTGATCCTGCACATACGAAACGCTGAGATTTCCTGCAAACGAGCATCACAGCTCAGTCATTGTAAGGCTGCACCATTATCTCCAGAGATGGTCCCAGAAAAAGAGGCCACAGAGTACAACAGAGGCCTGCAGCACGGCACTTTATCAGACTGTGGGAAACAAACAGCCCTGTAAACACTCATCAGGGTTTCAGAGCAGATAAGACATCAGATTTGAACATGAACTATGAACAGAGATGCATCAGCTGTCAAAATGTGCCTTTAAGGAAACATTATGGATTGAAAGGAAACCAAATCTCTGCACCAAATTGTACGTTTTTCCTTTGAATAGGAGGCAAAGACAATCATATTTCAACAATAAACATGCATCACAACCTAACAACTAAATGGCAACTGAATATTAAAAAATAGGATATCCTCAAGACACAGATGATCATCTAAACATTTGTAAGCACATTGTTCATTGTAACAAGTCAGCATGGAAAAGAACATGACATTTTAATAACAAATTGACTTTCCAATGTAAAAGGTCTCTGTAATCATAACTCCAAAACCAACTCAGCTTTATCACATTTGACATCCTGGCTGTCAGCAGGGAGACCTGATGTGAAAGGGGAAAGAGTTTCCTTGCATGAAACAATCAAACATACATTTGAAGTACATAAAAAAAACTGAATGAGGTTTGTAGCCTACATGTTTAAACACATAAGATTAATCTACATTGTAATGATTGATCATGGACCAAACATTGTCTCCACACTGAAAGTTCGTTTTTTTTTTTTAGTTAAAAAAAAGTGTAAATCTTTAATGAGTCCAAACTGTTTCACCCAGCTCCTGTTAAATATATATATATATTTAAAAAAAATTTGAAATCCCAGCTGTCAGAATTGTGATCTCTGATTCTGACTCGTTTGTAAATCCCCCCCAAAAAAGGTTCACTTTGAGGAAACGGCACAATCATAACTCGGTCAGAGATCACGTAAAAGTCAGGACGTGTGTCCGTATGTCCCCCTCCCTGTTGTCTGCGGGGCCCCTGCAGGCTGTGAGACTCTTAATTCGGACAAAACGCTCGCAGCTTTCTCGCACCTTTTACACAGTCGTACATAACTTAGATGATTAGGTCTCTACATGTATAAAAGCCCGTTGGGAACTATGTCGAGGATGCTGATATGTCCCTTCTGCCGGACTAATAGAGGGCATTGAAACATAACACCGGACAAAGCCGGGGCCCATTTCTGACCGTAAAAAAGGTTTATTCAAGCAAATAATGGGATCTGAGCCTGCGCGGCTTACAGAGAATAAGAGCACGGTAAACTTCCCCACATGAAGCCCGTCTCCAGGGCTATTAAGCTTTTAATTGGAAAATAGCAGAGGAAATTTCAAGGTGACTAGAGTGGCTTTGCAGTTTGTGCCGGCCGAGTAGATTTGTGGGAGTGGGAGTCGGCGGGTGAACGCCTACACCACAATGCATAATAAATTTATTCATGTTGTTCGTTGATAAAGAGTAAAACACAAACCGGAATAAAAGTTTATACTGCAGGCTGCCACTGGCATAAGGCCCTGATTTTTATCTTACTTTTTTCTTTTTTTTTTTTTAACCTGATTGTTTTATTCTGCACTGCGAGCTGAAGATCCACAAAGACTACAGTGGATATTTTTAAGTTGAAATCCGTGCATTTACTACAAAAAACAAAACACATTGTTAGTTTACAAGAAATGCATGAGCTTTATTAGATGTAGTAATACTGTAGGCTGTGTTAGCAGGACAGTGTGCAGAAATCACATATATTAAAGCATAAAAGGGACAGAAACAGGCCTAACATAACAGATTTTGTTATACATGAACAAACTAGATAAACAAACTGACCTTAAAGGACACAATCTCAAACTGTTTCACTTTGTTTATATGTGGCGGACCCTGCCATCTTTCTAGCTTCAAACTGTGTTCTGAAGGCCTTGTTTTCAGATATGGAAAATGTAAATATTTCCAGGTTTGTTTCATTACCTCATTGATATTATTTTGTTGTTTTTCCTACCAAAACTACTTAGTGCACCTTTAACATTTAATGTCTCTCAGGTTAAATCTGTCTGTTCTCTATTAGGCTCTCTGTGCTGGAGGACAGTCAAGCTGACCGTCAGTGATTCCTGCCTCATAAGTGTCTGCTAATCATTGCTGGTTTCTGGGGACAATTTTAGCTCGAAGTTTGAAAATAAGTTAGTGACGCAACTCAGCTAATAATCTGCAAAAGGTCATTCTGTTTTTTTGGTTATATGGCTCACTGTCTCCTCGAGGGAAACAGACAGCCTGGCTAATGTGTGAATGAAACTTCATGGCAATCCATCCAGTAACTGTTGAGACGTTTCACTCAAAACGTCATGGTGGTGCCAAAGGAAAAGTCAGATTCACCAAAGTGATGACGATTCAGCCTCTGAGGGCCATGAACGTCAGAATGTCCTTTTTAATTGAGAGTCACTTTTTTTCCTTGCTGTCCAGTTCAGTTTAAATTTAGCTCTTTGGCTCTTTAGTTAAAGTTATTAAAATGAAATATTATGGTTGCAGGGCTGCACAGTGGCCCAGTGGCTAGCACTGCTGCCTCACAGCTAGAAGATCGCCGGTTCGCGTCCCGATTGGGACGCCTGGGATCTTTCTGTGTGGAGTTTGTATGTTCTCCCTGTGCAAGCGTGGGTTTTCACCGGGTACTCCGGCTTCCTCCCACAGTCCAAAAACATACTGAGGTTAATTGATCATTCTAAATTGTCCGTAGGTGTGAATGAGAGTGTGTGAGAGTGTTCGTCTCTATGTGTGGCCCTGCGATGGACTGGCGACCTGTCCAGGGTGTCCCCTGCCTTCGCCCTAAGTCAGCTGGGATAGGCTCCAGCCCCCCCGCGACCCTGCAGAGGATTAAGCGGCGTACATAGAATATGTACAGATGATGGATGGATGGATGGATTATGGTTGCATTTTAAGGGGTCAAAAGAAATAAATACATAAATAAATATTTTTACTTTATTACTTTACATCAAGTGAAAAACAGCAAGGAAAACACTACAAGTGTAGCTAATGTGAATGAAATGGTGTGTGGGGTTTTTTTAATGACAAAGTAACCAGTAGGCCTTGTTGTGATATAGTCGTATTACATAGATATATCATAATATTGGTAAGTATTATAATGCAGCAGTGTCCCAATAGCAATAATGACCAGTAAAGTTGACATCTGTCTGTATGAAAGTTCCGGCTTCTGCTGAAGGCTAAAAAAAAAAGAACAAGCGGACTCTTAACGTTTTTGATGCAGGAGGCGGTGAAATGATCAAACACAGCATTCATGTTGTGTCACAGAGAAGCTCTATGATCTGTCCACGTGTTTCTACCACCAGTACTTTAATCCAGTCAAAATATGTCAACAATTTGGAAGGATTGGATTTTGAAGGTTTTGGTTTTTTTTAAGTGAGATTTCAATAGCTTTTGGATGAGTTGGCCCAATATTTGGTCCAGACAGTCAAGATCATTTTGATGATCCTGTAATGTGTTGTCTCACAGGTAAAACCTATCAATTCATCAATAATCTACAGATTTTATGGTTATTTGACATCTTTGATGAACGCTAGTGAGTCCTGAAAATGGCTTCAGTGAGATAAGTTCTTTTAAACAATTCATCTGCGCTTTGATTGGAAAACAAAACAATTTTTTTTTTTTTTTTTTAAATCTGATTTTAAAGGATATTTTCAAGGATTTTTTAAGGACAACTTGTGACATGTTAACTAGTTAAATAATCAGTGTTAATGCAGTTGCTTTACATTTCAATCACTCCACATCTCAGATCTCATGTTTATATAAGCAGAGGAAACTCCTCCAGCAGGGCCTCTTCACAGCTGGAGGAGTGGCTGACCTCCGCTGAGCGGGGTCATTATTAGGTGCTGATTGGGGGCGTCGCCGCCACTCAGAAGTCCTGTCACAGAAACGCTGATTTAAGTCTCCCCGGGGAGGCGGGACACTGAGTTACTACAGAGGAATTAGCCGGACAACTGAATTAGTGAGACGTTTTTACAAAGCACTGAACATCAGTCAGCAACCACCGGCCTCCAGGGAAAAAGGAAAAGTCTGTGTTTTTTTAGGCCCACACAAATACTAAAAAATAATTAAAGGGCAAATATGATCACTAAATGTATATCAAAAAAATCAGGAACTCTTATATTTTTTGAATTATATCCAACATGGTACAACCTACTTTACAAGCTACTCTTTTTTTTTGTAATCAATCGACTTTTTTTTTTTTTTTAAAAATATGATCTTAATTAAGATGATAATTTGCCATCAAAGGAAGAAATGTAAAGCAAAGTACTTTTAATGTTGACACAGGTTTATTTTAGAATCCACCCACCAGTGGTTGGACAGAGCAAGAAACATGGAGGTGTCCAATATCTTGATGTTTTCTGAAGTTTTACACACCAAACAATTTATTCAGAAAGTAATCAGACTGATCAATAATGAAATAAGTTGATTCCCTCTAAGAAATGTTTTAAAAATATCGGTGTGAACACACATGACGGGAAACGTCCTCACATTAGTTGTGGATGCACAGCAGCAGCATCACAGCAGGCTGTTAAGTTGGTTAAGTCTGTCTAGTTCAGCCTGTTTATTGGTGCTTGGCTCTCAGGGCTGGACGTTTATGACAGGAGCTCCGCCTGTCCTTCAGACAGAGCTGTGATCCTCAGCCACTGGGCAGAGAATCAACTCCATCCATGACTGATAAAACACTTACACAGATGTTAGGATTTTAAAATGCATTGAAGGGATATGTAGAAATTAGAGCAGATCTTTTACTTAAAGGTGCAATGTGGAAGAAATGAACATCTGTCGATTTCACACCCCAGGCAGAGTAACCGCACACTGCTGCTAACTGCAGCTGCTCTTAGCTAGTTTGTTCAGTTGACCATGCAACTAGAGTTCCCATTGACTGACTCTGCCTAAACTGTCCTATCATTGCCTCATGAGGTACTATGAGACAGGACGGGTCAGGCTAGATGATTAGCATGTCAACCCAAGAAGATACCTCTGCAACACAAAACACAGACATCTTTGAAATAACGTCAAAATATGTTCCTATATTCTCTGCCACGTCACGTCCGTCTGTTGTGTCTCCTCATTCCTGCAGTCAGTCTCTTGGTCGAAGTCACTGAATCGCCTCGCCGTTGTATTCCCTGTTTTGGAGGCTGTGTTCGGAGGCTACTGAACCTGGCAGAGCTCCCACTCTAAGCAGACTCCAGTCAGCTTAGCTCCACTAGCTGCACGACTAACTGAGCTGACTAGTAGCTACAGCCAAGGCTAGTTGCAGCAGAGAGCACAATGAGCAGCAGTTATCAGTTACTCTGGTGGTGATATGTTGCCATCACTTAGCTTGGAGTGACTTTCAACAGGTGGCCTATAGCTATGCCAAATGACATGATTAAATGTACTCTGTGACTTTCTACCATTGGTGAAGATCACAGGCTAAAATTGCTCTCAATGTGAAAATGATGCTCAATTGTTTTGCAGGGAGTATTTTTAATGCTTTCGAGGGCTGCTGAAATATTTGCCCTGTTTGCTCTCATTGTTTTTTTTTTTTTTGGTTTTTTTCATAGTGTGTCACAAGTAACTGAGTAACTGTACTATGTACTGCACTCAAGTTCAGTTTTAGCTTACTTAAAGTTCAGTATTTCCATTTTCTGCTCAACCACCTTGCAATACTCATGAGCAATTTGATGATGTTGGTTTAAGTTATACACTCTCATCCTCAGGCACGAGCGTATCTACACAGTTCAAAGTTTCCCTCTCCACCTCTGAGCTCACAGCGTCCCCTTCCACACTTCCTGTCTGTATCGAGCGGCCATCACTCCACCCGGAGGTGTCACGCTGGGATCCAAGAAGATTTTATCTATTATGGGAGGGCGTGATTCATGGAGGCGGTGGCAGCTCAAGGAAAACCAATCCTGTGACACTTTCTCCCCTGCGCTGTACACAGGGCAGCAGCAGCTACAGAAGGACAAGGCAGCGGCAGCCGCTCGCCCCTGACAACCGTGATAAAATGGCCTTCCTTAACTAAACTCGTAAAGCACGGGGCAATAAAACTCAATCTTCTGTAAAATCCAATTAAGTCATTATCTGACTGATTGTATCTTTAATTGAAAACAGAAGTGACAGTAAATTTCTGTGATATATCAGGATCAATCGATACTGCTGTACAATCTGGTCTCAAGAGGTGATTTATAATGTCAAAGTCTTATAGGTAACTCCACATTCTTCTCTCTAAAACCACTGGTGGATGAAATTAAGAGTAAGTGCGTTTCATAAAAAAACAAGATGGTCACGTTATTGATTACAACAGATGGGGCAGAATCCAATGAATGTTCCCACAGCGCAGCAGAAAGAAAATACAAGTAATTTTCTTTGTCTGTTTTATATTGTTGTTTCCAGCACACCATCACATTTACACTCCATCACTGAGAGCGTTTTTATTCCCCGAAAACTTGTAGCGACATAAACTCAGAGACACCAAATGACTTCTGTTGCTGTCTTATTCAAACACAAACACAGATAAACACTTTCAAAGCATGCAGTTTAAAATGAATCTCCATAAAACACAAAACTCATACAGACGATATACAGTACAGCAGTGTACGAGTCAGCTTCGCAAAGGCAGAGAAGTTGGCCAAGACTCATCTCAGTTTTTTTTTTTTTTTTTAATGAATACTTAAACAACACAACTCAGAAGTGGGCAACACACAACACAGCACAACCTTCATTAGTTCCTGAGGTAAAATACTGGAACTAAAGCTAAACTAAACCAACTGAAGCTTGTTATTGGGCTTGATTATGGGATGAGTATGTAGATCTATAAAGTGTCTGAAAACAATTATAAATGGCAATATGACATCAAAATAGTCACAATTGAAAAAAAACAGCACACACTATCATTTCAGAAGCTGAACGCATACATTCTTCTTTCTTGTTGCAATTTTTGCATAAAAAACATTTTGCTTATCAAAATGGCATACTGATTAATCAGCAAATTAATGAATCAACTTATCGTTGCAGCACCACACATTTCTGCTACGAACTCAAACACATCAGCCTCTGCTGTATCCACAGGGCCACACCAAAATGTGTAAACAGCTGTCAATGGTATCCCTGTGTGCACAGCAAACCCTCTGGCCTGAAAGGGTTAAATATACAATAGACATGCAAATTCTCTGGTATAAACGATGCCGCTGGATCGGTGCCATAAATAAGCAGGCGGTGCTCATCACGCGCAAACTCTACGGAGGGAAACATGATTCATGTCCAACCGGCACGTTTGCCTTTTTCTCCCAGCTAACCCCCTGAATAGCACGATGTCCTGCAGGAGCTGTGTCAGAATGTTCTCTACTTAAAACACAGTGGAGGAATGCATGCCCTGTATGCATCTTTGAAATCATATGAGTTTCTACATTTTCTAAATTATGTGAAATCTAGGTAAAATTTAGTTTTAAAGTTTTCAATGGAGCAACAATGATAAATCATCCAGGCTGATTATGCTTTTTGCAGATATACATATATTCAAGTATACATGTCTGAGCTGATGACTAACAAAAAAAAATAATTGCTGTGCAGAAAACCCAAAGATATGTTTGAGGACTTTTAGAAGGAAAATGTCACCACCTATCCTGCCAAATAAACATTATGGTCACAGTTCTGTACAATCTAATTATAGAAATCCACAACAAAAAGTTTGTTGTGTGTTCCTGAATAAAACTATGATGAATCATTATTAGAGATTTAAACTCTAAAATATCTATATATTGGCCTCAATAATCCAATATTGGTTGGGCGACAGTTAACAAAATCTAGGTCCTATCTAGCCCTAGTTTCCAGAATTAAATGCCGGCATTTTACATTTTTGCAAACAACATACATGTTCAAATCTGAGCCCACCATTCAAGACTGCATTACAGCATCTGTCATTAACCCACTGGATATTTTTAAGTTTTCGTGGGACAATTTCCAGTTGTGTTTGTGGTGACAGAATCTGGTACTTTAACCCAAAACATTATCTTTTGCTAATACTGACCAAATGTTTTACCTAACCAGACTATAAGAACAGTGCTGTCGTAACATACATTTGAAAACTTAACCTATAGTAACGTGAAGTTGCAACATAAACAATTGTTAAGTTTCGACATCAGTGGTTTGCAGAAACGTACATTACTATTTTTTCTGCCGATATATATGTATATATACATAAAATTGAAATTATATAGCTTGACCCTCTTAAAGTCTTTATGTTGTTGAGCTTCAACGGTTTAACTTCTCTCCTCGCTACACTGATGTACAACCGTACTACAGGGTGTTAGGCCGGCGTCAAATCCCACAAACATTACTTTTCTTCACTAACTCATGAAAAAATAATAATAATAATAAAAAACTTTTACTTTTCATAAAATTTTGTAGAATTTAAATTTAACATCTAGACATTTTTCAACTTCCCAATCACTAAATCATTGTTTGCTGGGCTGGGATCAATGTTGTCTAACGAGTCACTGGACCAAAAGTCAAAATTAACTAATGCAAATACTACAAAAGTATTTGCATGTCAACCTAATGATGTGGAAGAAAACAGTAAACCAGTTTTTTGGGAAAAAATCTTTTTAAAACATTTGCTAAATATGTGCATCCAGTTTATTAAATTTTTTGCTCAATAAATAAATGTTAGCAAACACTAAGCCTGTGTTCTGAATGTTAAAGGTACTAAAATCGAAATAATCGCTGCTCATTCACTGATAACAGAAACACTTCATAACTGCACTGGTCAAATTTACTGTAAGCTAGATAGGATTTTCATATAATTACTCTGTACACTGCTTCACTTTTTTTGGAAATCAAAAACATTCATGCATTAACAGTTGAGCTCTGAATAGGGAAAACAAGTGTACACTACAAATACAAAAGAAGCCATCGTCTAGTTTGAATAATCGTCTTCAATCCTGATTATGATGAGTCAATTTATCTATTTCATAGTTTGTTTAGTCTTCTATAATATCATCTTCACAGAGGATCCATCAAAATCTTTCTCAGATATTTGGTTGTTGGTATTTGTGAATTTGTACAATTGTTTTTAACTTTCCAGGCACTTTCTAAGCTGACAAACTGCCTCCAACAGAAGATTTGACCAACAGCAACAGAGAACTGTGAAACTGTGAACTGTGTTTTGCAGGAACATCAAGGTTTTTTTTTTTTGCTCAACTGATCTTACAATGTTTTTGTCAAATAATTTTATGTTTAGCCCCGTTTATTTGGTGGCGTCATCATCGATGATAGAGCTGACGGTGAAGTTTGGTGTCTCGCTGCTGGCCTCACACTCAGAATGGATCTCAGAGTTAACCAGGGAGCTGATGGACCTGCAGGTCATGGTGGAGTCATGAGCAGTGGTGATGATGCCGGGTGGGAAGGCTGCAGAGATGAGACAGACAGAGAGGAGGGCAGCTCATTACACATGCTTACTTTGAACTGCTCGAAACAGACAATCCAACAGTCACGGCTACTTCAACCAACAACTGGACAGACAGCTCCGCCTTCTGTGTTTTCATTCCGTAAACATACTGTGAACTGTAATAACAATATAGACATTCAGGGTTCCAAGTAATTTATCCTAATCGTTCCTCTCACACTATCATCAGGTCAAGCTTTGAACTCATCCATTTGTCCATTTTTAAGATTTTTAGGATACCTTCTAAACTGACTTTATAATCTCGGACATATCCACAGTCGATCACCATCCTGATTGTTTGTATACGAATTAGAGGATGACACAGAAAACATGAACTGTGAGCTGATCTGGTTTTGATCTGGCAGTGATGAGGGCTGAAATCATACACTCAGTCAAATTGATGCATTTATTTATCAAGGTTTTTGTTGTGGGAACACTGGAGTATGTTACATCTGGTCCCTGGTGTGAGATCAACACCTCAGCATCTCCACAAACTGGACTATGACATGTCTTTGTTTGAGGATAATTCAAAAAGTGGCAATTTTCAGACTGACTGAGAAAATTAGCTTGTTTTTTAACAGTCATGTATGTTAGCTTTAAATGTAATAAATATAATAATATAATATAGTATGACAATATATGAATATCACAATCATTCTTTCAAATTAAGTTAATTAAGTATCTCCACATTATCATGGTGAGAAATTAAGAAAACAGAATTAAAACATAAATATGGTTAAAAAAAAAAAAACACAACTCAAACATTAGATTGTTGTCTCACCATGATGAAGTATGTTTATATATTCGAAAAAATGAATAAACCTCAAAATCTTTCACTTCTCTTTCAGGTACTGAGCTACAAATCTTTTTTCTTGGATACTCCTCAAAGTCATTAATATGATAAATTCATATTGCCTCGGAACAGCAGCACACATAAAATATAAAATGTAATATAAAATGTCTGTAAGGTGAGTAAATAAAAAGGAGAACAGAAATACTATAGTGAGACAGACAAAACAGCAGAGTGGTATCATTGGCACTGCAAAATAAATGGTCTCTCTGTTAGTGCTGCACTGGCCTGATATAAATATGACTGTACAGTAAAGTGATTCTTAGCAAAGCCCAGGATTTATAGCAAATTGAATCAGTCAGCAAAAAGGGGAAGACACTGAACACAAAGCAAAAGCTTTAGATCTTTTACAGTTAACATGAGAGCAATGTGCATCCAACCATTTTACACTTGACTACAGCTACTGCACACACTAATAACATTGTGAGGCCGAGGTTGGTTAACAGCAATCTGCTGTGTTGTCCAGTCAAATGTTACTGATGTTTAAAAACAATAACTGTGATTCATTTTTCTGTGGACTGACTATTGTTGACTAACAGGCAAATCATTTCAAGCTAAAAATGAGTGGATACCCAGTTTTGGTGCTAAGCTATTTTCATTCTTTAGTGGTATCTTAATCATTTTACTTCTTTTTAAATCATGTTAATCCCAGCTGGAGATTGATAATAATTTACTTTTTTCTATACTATTTATAGAAATGATAGCATCAACTGAGGGAAAATATTCTCTTTTTAACAAAAAATGTTGCTTGTTTTCTGAAAACAAGCAGCTATTTAAGAACGTTCCCTAGATAATATCCAAGTTGATAATGAAAAATCTCACTGACATCAGGAAATATCTCATCATGGAAGAAGTAAACATGTTCAAAATTATATCAAGACATTTGATTTTAGCTACTACTACGAGCAAATCTTGGCCCTAAGCCAAAAAGTAGTAAAAAGTAATTTTCTTTAATTTCTCAGGGAATAATGCATGGATCATATGGTGGTATGCTGGTATCTGTGGATCTGTAGATCTGGTGAGCTTAAATTATAGTTAAGTAGTTTTGGTAGGTATAAATTTCAGAGTGATACAGGGCTATCATGCTTGATATTGGATGTGATTAAATCATAATGGACTTGGCGGAGGTATGCAGAGTTCCATTCTGGTTGTAAGTTGAATCTCTTTGGGTTTTGGACAAGACATTACCTTGTACTTTAAGAAATTAATGGATATTTTTTCACTGTTTTCTGACCTTTAATAAACCAAATATTAAACATTAAATCAATTATTCATAAAAACAATTTGCAGATTAATTACACTTGAAAACAATTAGTTGCAGCCCTAATTATAAAAGAATAAATAAACTGATCCTTAAATTAAAAAAAAACCTGACCAATGGAAGTGATTTTAAAGGGGCAGTTTCTCACAAAAATGTTGTTAAAAAAATCTTTAATTTTGTTTTTGAAAGAACCTTTAACAGGTTCTGATTATGATGGACTGTCACATATATATTGACCTACTGATCAGGATAACATTAACACAAACAACTGCTGATGTCTAACATTTCCCAGAATCCTCTGATTTGATTGGCCTCCCTCATGCTTCCACATCCCTCACCCTCCACCATCTCTCTCTCTCTCTCTCTCCTCCTCAGCAGTGGTAGGCGGGTAAAGAGGAGTAATTTTTCTCCTCATTAACTTTCTGATTGGTTTCGGACTCCAATTTTTGCACGTCTGCAGTTTGTCACCAATTCCAAACTGGCAGCCCAATCGTTAATACTAATGTTTGTGTAGCTAAGTGCACCCTGCTCTTTTTTATCCCTCAGCGGTCTTCTTGTACAGCAATAACAGCATGTGGGTGGGGGAGAGCAGCTGTGAATTAGCCCGTTCACTGTTAATTCTCAGCCTGTTCATCAGCAGGAAATCTATGATGTAATTAAAGGCTGAAAGCAACTGGACGTGTTAGTTTCACTGGAGATGTTAAATCACGACACACTGCTGTACACATGTTCTCCGCTGCTGTCGTCTGCTCTCCTGTTTAATACAGATTAATGTTGCTGAAACACCAGAAAGCCTTGTTCTCAATTAGCCAATGAGGACCTGTTAATGACACGAAGGTTGCCACTGAACAATTAACAAATAACTATCATTCAATTACATTTTCTGGTATTTTTTTTGATATATCGATTAATTGTTTGGTTTAAAGTAAACTGTAAAAGGAGTGCTCAGATCATTAAGTCATGTTTTTACATTTTCTTCTTTGGTTTATCCAAATGTTTAAACATTTTAATTTTTTGGCCATTTGGCTTTTTTTAATTAATAAAACAGCTGAAAACGTGACAGGAAACAGGTTGAGAGAGAGGGGGAGTGACATGCAGCAAAGGGCCCCAGGCCGGGACTCGAACCCGTGTCTACTGCAGCGAAGACAAATCCTCTGTACAAGGGACACACACTCTACCCACTGAGCTAAATGGACCAAAATTCAGACTGTAGTAGTATTGGAAACTGTATCGATAATGAAAGTCAACCCATGTGACTAAACGTAATATAAATAGAACTTTTAACAGTTCTTCAGATGGAATGGAGTCATGGTTTTGGCAACTGAATATTCCAAATCCAATATTCGGTTGCTGTTTTTTTATAGATAGCTGCTTAAACCAGTCAAAGAATAAGGGATCTACACATTTTCAGCACAGTTCTTCTAGTACTGTATGTTACAGTTGTGAATGGTTATATGTGCACTTGCTACAGACCTCCTTGTGAACCATATTAAGCGAAGTTCTTATTTAAGTTGTAAGGCTCAGGCAGAGTACAAAAAGTGGTTCGTAACAAAACACAAACTTTACCTACTGGTGAAGTTGAAAAGGAGGTTTATTCTTCTGAATGAACTTTTGCCCTTTTCCCAGTCACTCAGCACTCTATATAAGATTTCCAAACTATTAAACAGTCTTTGTGTGGAATAACAAAAGGAAGCTTTTTTAACCTCCCACTTGTCCTGTTAAGCGAAGGAGGGAGGGAGTGAATGAAGGTGCAATCATTTCTGCTGCCAAACAGACGAACAAAAGCCCAGATGTGAGAGGAGATGGTAATTCAGTCTGATCCAGCAGGGATAAGCTCTCTCTCTGTGGGTTTCATACTCTACACTCATCCACCGTACACAAGGGTCATAGGGGTAGATAACACTTAAGTAAACACACACACAGGCGTGCACACACACTCACGATTCACCATAATTCTGTAGTGATGTGAGTAAACTACTGAAGGATCTGGAAGAACTGCACTACGAAAGAACAACTGCAAATATATATTACTTTCAAATAACTTAAAGTCAGTTTAGAGGAAAAAATGCGTACTTTCAAAAAAGTAAAAAAAAATAATTATAATAATAAATCAAAATCTAACAACCATTCACAAATTCAAAAATAAACTGATATAGCAAAATGATAATGACTTGTTTTCATCATACTATTTTAGGGTTGCAAAATATACCAATTGTCCAAGAGCTCCCCATTAAAATATATAAAAATACAAATACAATATTTACAATGATGTAAAACAGAAAAGCTACAAATCAAAATATTCAAGAAACTGAAACTTGCGAATGATAGTGAATAAAATAACTGATGATGAAGACAATAATCAATCACGATCATTTTAGCTTATCCTTAAACTAACTTGTTTATTTTCTATAACACAATGTATATATACACCCGTACTTCTATGTAATGATCTTTTAGACAACAGTTTTGTTTCCAACTTTGTGGTACAGAAGCTAATGCCTGCACATGTACTCCGTGCCACAAAAGACAAGAGTTGACAATGCCCCTGTGCACAAAGTCAGGTCCATGACAGTAACACAGCCAGGCTCCAGTCTTCAAAGACGAGTGGAGACTGTTAAAGCAGCAGATTAATACATGCTATTCAGAAAGGTCACATATGTAACTTTAATTAATGAGATATCCATTATGTTGACACACTCACAATGCACCTGGCTGCAGGTTATTACTTCACTTACACCACATTGAAGGGGTTTTTAATCCAATGTGATGTTGAGTGTGAAATTTGGTAGTCTGTTCTGCAGCTTTCAACCATCAAGTTCCTCTTCAGATATAATTTCCTCAATGTCAAAATATTCAATATACAACCTGCAAGTAAACAAAAAAACAACAAACAATCAACTACATCAACTGTTTGAATATGTCAATGTTGTTCAGGGACAAGAACACTTAGTGGAGGCCATCATCAAGGGAACAAAAATTCAATCTTAAGAATGAAGAGTTGCCTGTCACATGACAAGGTTGACCTGGGATTAAATGGCTCCCATTAAAATGATACGAGCTGTGTCTAAACAAATACGTCCCTGGCCAGTTTGAGAGGGTCCCATGAGTGTCCCACTGAGGACGACCCTTGTATAGATGGACGCTCTCCTCTCTAGAGACGATATAGGCGTCTGGCTCCTCATCATCAGGCCAGCAGCAGGGCTTAATGGCCCAGAAAACTCAGTCAAAGAGCAGACAGGCTGGAAGTCAGGCAGGCTTTAAATACAGAGCAGTGAACAGTGGAGGCTTACGCCACTCAGCTGATGTTCACACTGCAGACCTTCACCCTCAGTTTCAAATCACTGCTTATATCAGACTTTTCAAACATTATCCTAATTCTGCCAAGCGTTTAAAAACTAATAAGTCAATTTATTTCATTTATTTTTTTTTCTTCTGTTGTACATTCATTGAATGAACTACGCCATCTCATGAAAAATGTAATTTTTGTATGACCTTATCTACATGGCAGAACTAAAAACACTCAACAGCATTACACTGAAGTTGCTGTCTTTCGCCTATAAATTGAGTTTATATACTTCTAAACAGATATGTCATAGAGTATATTTTTGCAGAAATTTACCACTATGTTTTTTGTACGAAGAGTGGAAGAGAGGAGGGGGTGGGAGTGGATGACGGGTATGACGCAAGGAGGTTTGACACCGGGTTTGAGTCCTTCAATTAGATCGATTTTAAGCTTGTTTAGTTTACTGTCTTTCCCTCATCTTAAAGAAATGCTTTATTGCCTCAACGTGCCCATTAAATCATCAGTCAGGCTTTAGTTGAATGTTTTGCATGTGTTTTCAGTGTAACAACAGAAATACATCAACCTGCTGGTCATGATTCATCCACTAGCAACAATGACGAGATGTAGATGTAGAGGTAGTTCACTGGATGAGTAAAATGGGTTACTTGCTAGTGATGCTAGAAGAAAAATCAGAGGGTCATGCAAGTTATAAGGATTCATCCTCTGGGTAGTATATACATACTAGAATACATAGAATTTCATAGTAATCAATTTATAGTTTTTGAGATATTTCAGTCCACAAAAGTGGTGGACCAACCACCAATGCCATCCCTACAGCCAGGCCGCTAGCATGAACCTATAATATGGACGGAATTGGTTTCAAACCTAATTTCAAGGAGACATAATTGGACATTACATGTTAGATAATTTAACATCTGATGATCTGTGTCACATCAAGGAAATCATCATCCAAAGTGGCATTTTCAGTCACTGTCTGAACTGTGAGGCAAGTGTTGTAACTGTAGTAACTATCTTCACATTTGGTTTGATTTCATTTACCGAGATTTGACTGAATCCAACTAAGTGCATTGTTCACTAGAGTTGAGGCTTCTGACATATTGCTGGTGCTGCTAATGCAAATGTCACGAGTGCCTACACTGAACTGTGACTACAGCTCTTACAGTAAGCCTGTGCTACTACTAATGTCAAGCAACATCAAACACCTTAATCAGAGAACTAAATAAAGAGTCAGATAATAGCTCTTGCATGATCATGAATAAGGAATATTCATTTGATTTTGTGCGAAGTTCATTCGTCCACATATTTCTCATTCACGTCTCTCAAATGCGAAGCTGTTGAGACATTTGTTCAAAGGGATGCAGTCTCTTATGCAACCATTACAGGGGGTCAGAAAACACTTAAATGCTCATTATTGCTTTGCTATGGAGCTGAAGGGCCAATGCAGACTGACAGAAGGCATCAGTGTTGGGGTCAAAGGCTAATTAAGCAGCGAGGAACCTTTGCTCCTGCATTGTTAACCAATCTGTCCCCGGTGAAGATGACTCCCGGAGAGGCGTGACACAGCCCTCGTCCCTATGTTAAATCTCCATTTCGGCTACTGTGCCCCATCAACTCACAAAATGGCCTGTCAGTCTATCATTGGGCTTTTTGACACGATCCGTCGAAAAGTTATGGATATGCAATAATGAGCCGAGGTGGCCGATCAATATTTGTGGGACTTTTCTATCATTACATTTTAAACAAGAGATTCATTGTGAGTCGACAGGGTAAGAAAAATGCCGAAGTAAAGGACACAGGAAGAGTGAAATATATTGCTATGGAAAGAAGGACGCCTCCCGCGGGTGCTAAAGCTGCCATATGTGTTTATCCAAGTCATTCAGCTGTTTCAGAGAGCTGCCAAGGCAACATCATTTATCAATCCACGCTGAGCCGCTGCACAGGGCGACGTGAGGAAAGTGACTACAAGAGCATGATTAGGTTGGGGGGGGGGGCTTCATAACTAACCAAGTTTGTTTTATTCAGAGATATCAGGAAAACAACATCCACTTGATATGTGCATAGAGATGTGAGTATCCATGTATGAAGATTTATATGCAGATTACATTTAGATACATGCAGTAAATTCGCTGATTTTGTAATGAACTGTGTTCGAATGTTAGAATTTTTTTTAGAATTTAGAGTGTGGACAGACATTCATCTAAATCAAAGCACTCAACCCTCCAGATACGGATATTACTCCAAGAATGCTGGAATGTAAATTTGTTCATTTTTGCCATATCCTTTGTTTTTATGCAGGATTCATTTTTGTGGGGATCAAAATGTACATTTATATCAACCTAGTAAAATAGAAAATAAAATAATAAAGTCTAATTAGATAGTGAAATACCACTATAGTGGTTAGGAATAAGAAATGGTAGGTTAATTGCTTTATAATTAATGCACATTGCATCTTAAGGGAAAAGAACTCCCTTAATCATTCACTGCTTTTCTTATTTATCAATATTAGCATCTTTTTCTAGAAAAATACCCATTGCCATCAGTAGATCGCAATATATATCAAATACATCAAAAGTTTAACCAATTAGATCGGGGTGGGCAAAAAAACCCCCCACAGTAATATATCATATCGTATGGAATGAATGATTGCATAATTTCTGCATTTTAGGGGTATTTTGTATTCTCCAGTTATGTTGATTTATTGTTAGATGACTGTCTTGTGATGGATCAGTCTTTGCATTGCTGTATCGTAATACAATTGTTATCATGGGCAACGTATTGTGAATGGTATTGTTTGATTCTCACCACTACAATCAGTCAGTCAGGGCAACCTGTATGTAGCTTAAGAGGCCAAACCCAAGGCAGAAACACCTAGACTTCAGATTTTAGACTTTTATTCATTCCACATTGGGGAAATTCACTGTTGTGACTGATTTTTGAATTGCAGGCAGCCTAGTTCAGCATATTAATCTCCCGCTCATCTCCTCTATTACCTGGGTTATAGTATCAGGACAGTTGCAAGACAATATTAAAGATGTTAAAATTACTTTTCAAAATAATGGATTCTTGAAATATATAAAAAGTTTAGACATAATCAGTCCTTTGCCATGCATATACTGCATTTACAGATAGGACCTTTGACTGAATCAACCCGTACTACCTTCAATGATTAAATACTGCGGCACAAAGAACAGTCGAAGATAAAGCAGAAGTCAACAGATTCACACTTCATTTCATTTAAAGCCCCTCAATGCCAGACAGTGTGAGAGGTTGTGTTTTTGTGTTTTGTATGTGTGTGTATGTGGAAGTGAGAGAGAGAAATAGAGAGTGAGGGGAAGAGGACATAAACTACACAGCCCTGGCCATTTAATGTCTCCACAGCCCCAGGCCTGTGTTAATGGTGGTGTTGTACAACACATTACAACGGTGTTTGTGCCCCGAGCAGACAATTACACTGGTATTTAGCCCATCCACAGCCCCAGAGGCCATTGGGGCACTTAGCAGCACAGCAGGGTGGGGAGGACACTGACAGGCCACACAGGACTTTTCCGCTGGAACCAAGTGCCAGGACAGACACTCAATGAGCCATACATTCAGTGAGGCTCTCAGTGGCCTGGCGGGCCCCAGCGGAGACTCTTTCCCTGCTGCTGGCTCTTACTTACAGATTGAATCAAGTCACCGCCTCAACAAAAATGCAACCAAGATTGGAGGTACTTTAGTCCTTTAAAACCGCAACATCATTACTTTCAAGTGTGTGGTATGAATTTTATTTGATTAAAGGTCACAGAAAGTACTTAATACTAAAAACTATGCAAGAGAGATTGCTTACTGTCTGTTTATTGCCTCTTCCATTCAATAAGCGACATATTTGAGCATGCCATGTGTGAGCAAGTTTCAGGACACAAGCAGGAATTTCATTAAAGCGATCTCAAAAAAGCAATAATTAAAACACAATAAATCTGTGTAGAGAGAAAGAAAATAATAAGTGAACAACTTGATGAACAAGTTTAAGAACAAACGAAAATTCGAAAATTTAGTTGAAAAGCCACGTTTGTTTAGAAGGGTTAGGTACTCTGTAACATATGATAACTTTAATAGCATTGAAATTATCTGTTTAAAAATTTGCAGCTAACTACACATTGAAATTCTGTGATTACATTAAATTAAACCTAGACATCTAAAAAAATTCAAAAATCATTCCTCAACCAATTTTTGCTCAACTCAAAGATTACCATCCTAATTAGCATTTAATGGGCAACTAAAAGAGCACTATGTAGTTTTTGGAGAAGAATGTCAGACTCAAAATTTAATATTAACAGTATCAATGAGGTATAATAATAAATATAATAATAATAACATAAACAGAATATAAAATGTAGTTTTTCCATGACTGAATAAACAAGCTGTTCAATAAGGTCCTCAAAACACTGTTGGAAAGGTAGCAGGGTCGCCAAATAAGAACAAAGTAAAGCAGTATGTCTTATCCTTTAAGGCCAATTTGTCTATTTTGCTTATTCAGCCTTGGAATTTTTGGAGAAAAAAAATAGTCTATCATATTTCCCTTCTGAGTAAAATGTATTCCCTTTAACTACACAGTGAACCTCGAAAGTACTTGTAGATGATATTAATTATCAAACTAGAAACCTTACACCACAATCCACACCAGCAGTCTTATTCCAGCCTCAGCTTTTCTCTGGTAGTCAGAACAACACAGAGTATATGTACTGAGGTGAGTGATGTTCTCAGCATGTCAGTGACCAAGGAAATGAACTCTTGCTGCTACATGACATGAAACAGCACTTCCTTTGAAAAGGTCACCTCTTGGGTTGGAAGTACCGATTAGTTTTGGGTTTAATAAATCCAAAAGTGAGAGGCCTGTATGACATCTCCAGAATGATTGTGGCCCAGAGTGCATGTACACATACAATCATTGTGTGTGTTTGAAAGAACTTCCTTTACTGTTTATGTGTGTAAAGTAGTGCATGGGTGTGAGCAAGTGCAAGTTTGAAGTAATCTGATCTAAAAGCAGGCAGAGCCCATTTTGCACACGAAACAAAGAAACTTACTGACGCCAATCTCTCTGTCGTTCTTTTACTCCTCCTTTTTTTCAGAGGAGGCGGAGAGCCTGAAACGACAGACTTTATACGCAGTAACTCACTTTGGTGTACAGTGCAGTATAGATTGAAGCAAGAAAAATCAATAGAATATCATCTAGAAAGATAGTAATGGATTTCTAACTTAATGGGCTCACACAGGTCTATCGATTAGCAGGATTAACATCTGCAATACCTCAACAATCTGATTTGCATTTAAATTACTGTATGCTCTGTGCTGACACCAATATAACAAAACAGACAAACCTACAGCCGGCACAGCGGCCCTCGATTTTAGGGTCTGACTTTAATATAAATCTTGTTTTCAAAAAAAGTAAGAAGTACGTGAACGGAAAGTTGCTGGGCTGTCAGCTTGCAAAGTTTTTGAATTTTGCAAAAGTCTAGACAAGGACGAAAAAGAAAGAACATAAACACCGACAGACTCGGCTTGAAGCTGTCTCCTGTAAGACTGAAACAGCCATAACTCTTATGGGGCAGCTCATCTGAGCCTCCTCGGTTAGATCTTAGTGAGGAAGTGAGGCGGGTGTTTGTGGAGAAACAGTGTGAGTGTGTGTGTGTCTTTGTGTGTGTATGTGTATATATGGAGGGGGCTGGAAGTGTGAGGTGAGATGTTGGGAGGGCAGCGAGGTGGGGTGGGAGTTTGATGGACTGCGCTGTCACCTCCCGCTCGGCGATTTACGGCGGCGGTGCTGCTGACGAGCGCGGGGCAGTAAACAGGCCGGCCGGGGGCGTATTTCACAGAGAGCTGGCTTTTATGAAGAACACCAGGACGGCTCTACCCACAGCTCCGCCCGGCCCGCCGTGACGGATGGAGAAAGACGCATGACAAGCTTCATCATTGTTTGTAAATCTTAACTGTTCCCGCTCACTAACTCCAGAAGGCAATTTTGCGGAGACAGCGGGGCCTGCGGAGAGGGAGGGCGAAGAGGGGGGGAGGAAGAGGAGGATGAGGAGGAGGCGAGGAGGGGAGGGGGGAAAGGACAGCGTGCCACTCCTGAAGGTTATTTGGATCTCTGTATTTGGCCAACTGATTAGCCCTATCCTGGGAGGGAGATAAATCTGACAGGGCACTGTATGGCAGCCAGGTAGAAGGGGAGGGCAGGTAAGCTCCGAGCTCACAGCTATTTCCTCCTCATGGACGGATACTGAGGTGCACAACATGTTCGTTCAGAGTGAAACAATTCAAGGAATAATAGGAGACACGTATTCATTTTAATGTGCTGAAGCAAATGTCAAATTAACTATGACTCATCAATTAATCTGAATCTGATTAGTCAGTTTAAAAGTCGGAAAATAGTCAGAAAAAACATGTCCACCAAAAGAGCACAGAGCACAAGGTGATATTCAGATTACTTATTTTATCCAACCAACAGATCAAAACAGTGAACAAAGATTAGTGACTTCCAGATTCTCAAAGGTGAATATCTGCAGATTCCTTTTGTCTTCTTTGATACTGAACTGATAATGGGTTCTATTTAGACTGCTGAACAAAACTAGTAGTTTAGTCATTTGATATAAAGACATCAGCACAGGCTGTGGGAAATTTTACTCAACGATTAACTTAGGGAATAATGGGCAGATTGATTGATCAAACTACTTTATTGTCCATTTATCTTTAAGCTTGAACCAGAAAATGTTTGGTGGAGACGGATTAATTTTTTTTTTTTGCTTGACTGTTCATTTAATCACTAAAGTAGTCCTTTTACTGTGGATAAGAGCAGCTAGCAATGTGATATACACTAATTCAGATGCTACAGTTTGGAAAAAGAAACAGAGAAACACTTGCAGACGCATTATCTAAGATACAATGTTCATTACGTGATGCTCAAGAACAAGAACAACGTGCTTATTACCCTGCAGATTGATTTATACTGAGCTGATAAGATATGAATTAGCTTTGGAACAACATCAAGGTCACATTTCGGGACTTGCACACACACACAATTGGCACACTATTGGGAAGGCTAGCATAAAAAACTTTTTACACACTTCTTAGACACAGAAACTCCTCTGCAGTGACAGGGATCATCTTCAGTCAATGGAAGCTTACTGTTCAGATACGACTCACACCCACACATTAAATTTGGCAGTGATTGTACCAAGTAGTCACCAAATGTTTATAGACTGGCTCTTTGACACCACAAATACTGAAACATATCTCTAACAAAGCTCCTCTCTTGGCTTTGTATATCACAGAATGCTGAAATGTTTCATGGGTATATATCCTATGGAGACCTTACTACGATCCCTCTCTCACATTGTATAGATGTAGTTCAGCATGAAGCCAAAAACAAAAACCTGAGATGGTGTTGTAGGTGAACCAAAACAGAATATAAAAAACTTTTTTTTTTCATGGTCTACAATATGCACTGTATAAAAGAGGGTGACTTCAATATAAATAATTTCAGATGCTCAAAAGACTATTCATCACTGTCTTTGCATTGCATATGATCAGTTTTGATAGTATACCATAGTATGATTCCCAAACACTGGAAAACAACAATTCCACCGTGTTAGCAAGTTGATTACAACAAGTAAACTCAATTATATATGTGGAAAACGTTATTTTCAAATTGAAACGTCAGCCGATCACCAGCTCCATGGAGACTGATGAGTTTTGTTCATCATTATATAAATTGTAATTATTGTTGTGGTTGCTCAGCTTTTGCATGTTTGAGTATTTGTAAGTGTGGTGAAAATGATGATATACAACAAGAGAATTTAATATATTTAAATCTAAAATCTACAGAAGGGAATATCACGCTTTGATGAAAAACCACTGATCTAGGCGGTTTGTTTCTCTGGTGTTGGAGCCTGCCCTGAGTTGAGACCAAATGGAGGACCACCCGCTGAGACTGTTGTTATGTTGTAATGGAGCATGGCGATTCACGGCAGAAGGCTGACGTGGGACCCTCACAGGAAACGGACAGGTGAAAGTCATAAACAAATACAGGTATGAGGGAAGATGCGGGGGTCTAGAGGTTTGCGATGCTGGTGGTGTCAGCAGTGTATTTGGTGAACACGCTCTTCCCCTATGTCCTTTATAAATGAGCTAAAACATACAATACCACAGCTGTATAACAAATCAACTTCATCTTTTAATTCTGAAAAAAGAGACCATTGTGTTCTTGGTACATGTGTTATGGGGCTGTGCTAAAAGGTAAGAGCAAAAATCAAATTGCTGTATTTTGAGTAAAAAATACAGCAGTGCTTCCATTTCTGCACAATTATTAAAAACAATTTTAAAAATGGTTTTACTAAGCCTCTAGGCATTTCACTCCCATTGAATTCCAACCAAAGTTGAAAACAAAAGGATACATGTACATGTACTAACAGGGCATACCCATGGTCAATCACAACCCAGGGCAAAACACTGTGCAGCCTTGGTTAATTACAAGAAAATAGTTCAGTACACAAATATGGTTTCACATATCTCTGCACTACTGAATGTGTGACAGCTGCATCACTAGACTGTCCAAAAGTCAAAGGAGTATGAGTGAGAGCAGCATAATACAGTAGGAGTCAGCAGTAACCTCCACTATGGCTGCACAGACAAAGAACATAGCGCCACCTACAGATGATTTGAAAGTATTAATCAATCTGCCCCCTCAGTGACTCACTGATAATTAAATGTGCAACTTGCAAGATAATCTCCTCTTGCAAGGATTCTAGCTCGTTTCACTTATTTAGGCAAATTCCATATCCAGCACTAGCAGCCCACACATGAGCATGCAAGAATCCTCCATCACTTACAATGTTATGTGCTCCGACCTTTTCTTCTCCTCTGTTCTCCTCCCCTCTCTCAGGTGCTGCTCATCAGGAAATGAGCCCTGCCCCATATCTATGGTAGGGGGAGGAGAAAGTGCTCTTCTGCATCTTCCACAGACCAAGCAAATCCTGGCAATTTTTAGACTGTCTGTCTCTGTCCTCTTTCTTTGTTTTCTATTCTTTTGCTGATAGAGGTCTTGTAATCCTGTTTTTGTGGCTTTGTTTGTTAGTTTAGGGAAGGAAGTTCTGAACCACTGCATTGCTGGCTCAGACTTTTTCCATTTTTTGTTCATTTTGGCCTTTAGACTCCCATAGTTTTGGTTAATTTTGGTATTATTTCTAAATAAACACTTTCTTTGTAAACTTGTTATCAGGTATGGTGCATGGTGTTGGTCAAAGGTAGAAACAACTGTTTGTTTCATTGTGGCAGTAAAATGTTTCTAAGATAATAAAAAAAGGCTGTCTAAGCACATGTTCAGATGATGTAGTTTAACATTTGAGTGACATTTATGAAACAGCTTCCATTTATGATTTGTATTTGCACAGTACTTTTCTTCAAAATGCAGTAAGTCACTGCACCAAAGAATTACTTATTCACCTTTCCCGAAGAGCACTAAAACAAACTTCTCCCCCACTGCGCTATGCTGGATCTTCCCTTTTATCTCCCTCTCATTGTGCACTTACATGCATTCTTTCAGGTTCCTCTAATAATTTACTTAACATATTGAGCAATACACACAATCTGATTTACCCACATTTCACAGGTACTGCGAAAGGCAGAAATCCAGGCAACTATTGCCAACAGCCACCCTCAGCTGACATTCCCATCTGAGACTGGCAGCGAAGAGTGCCAGAAATCAGAGATCAAATCTACTTCATTTTTTAACATGATGGAAAGAAACAGAGCTGCACCTTCAGGTCTTTTGACAGTGAAAATAGATTACTTCTTTAATGATAGCTGTGAATTATTGCCAAAAGAGGAGATTACTGTAAGGTGAGTACAAAGAACTTTACTGCCTTTGATTCGTTCATGTAAAGGAAACTGATGAAAAACATGAATTTAAGCAGAGTCAGAACTGCGTAGAGTTCTGCATATGAAGTAAAAGTAAGTACAGTAAAACTAAAAAAGCTTCACTTTAGACTAATTTCATCTTGTAAATTTTATGACACTCTTGACTTGAGTGCAATCCTCCCTTGAATGTACTTAACCACACTGTGTTGATAAAGTCTGGGTAAAACTTTATGGGCCCTGAGAAGTGTGTGTGTTTGTATGTGTGTGTGTGTGTGTGTGTGTGTGTGTGTGTGCGACAGAGAGAGAGAGAGAGAGAGAGAGAGAGAGAGAGAGAGAGAGAGAGAGAGAGAGAGAGAGAGAGACAGTTTTTTTGTGTCACTCACAGGCTGTCATGGTCTCAGAGCAGTTGTTGTTGTTGCTGTTGTTGTTGTTGTTGTTGTTGTTGTTGTTGTCGTCCAGGCTGAAAAGGGGTGGCACACAGGTGGCAGAGCCCAGGCCCTGAGTCAGGTAGGTTGCTGCTGGGTAGTAAGAATGCATGCGATACTGAGAGGACATGTTGTGGCTCGACAGGCGGCCATCACCGTGGGGCATCTGCTTCAAGCAAGAAAACACAGAAAACAGACAACTTTACACACAAAGAAGGGAATTGTCTTAATGTGCTGTATTTCATAGACAATATCTAAAAACATCAGATTCCTGGAGAACTCAGATCCAGTCAGATCTGAGTTTGTGTGGTGTTCCTGGCGATCACAGGGAGGCACAAATATAATCACAGCAGAGAAAAGTGGGAAGAAAAGAGTAACTTGGGAAGCAAGACAATTCCACACTCCTGGCATTGTTCCCTCAAATACAAAACCTTGTTTTTGTCTATGGCTGTTTTTTAATATGTGTTTTACACTATCTCTGCTTAAGATTAGACAGCATTCCTATGTGAACAGCTGATCATGGGCAAGGAAGAAATGCTGGAGCAAGAGTTGTGCTGCCTCATATAACTTGTTCCAAAACAAGCTACATTTCATCCTCTGGAGGAACACACTCATGGCGAAATCACCAACAAAATAAAACAAGTCATAACTGTATAATTTCATTTGTTACTATGTCTTTGATGCTATTTTATTTGGCAACAAACTCATTTATTAATATTTTCTATATAAAAAAAACATGTAAACATTGGCTATATGAGATTCGCTCTTCTATTTACAGAATATCCATGCACACCGATCCCAGTACCACCAGTAGATATATGAATGCATTCATTTGCTGTATTTATTCTATGCCTTTTTGATGAAGCTTTCATTTCTATATTTGATATTTTCAAATACAATATAAACACTGTTGTTCTATGACCCCATTCACATATGTTTGACTCACAATGATTTGACTGTTCAGTCCTTCTTATCATCCATCAGATATTCACAGGCAACACTTTAACAATCTTATCTGACAGGAGGAAATATAGAGATAAAGGAATGTGAGTGAGAATTAGTAGTGTTTGTGGGTCTGTGCCCTGTGTTAAAAATGGGCTGCAACACACAGTCCTCTCCAGTCCTCAGAAAACTTTAAAACGAGCTGTCTACTCAGCAGCAAGGCCGCCTCACCGAGGGTTTTCAATTTCACTTTTATGGAATTTGATTTCTGTCAGCCTGTAATATGTCACCCGTATTGTCCACACCATCAATTCTCCGACAGCTTTATAAACTGTTATTTAAGCTACACTCAGCTCTTGTATTAGGCTGTGAAAAATACAATAGAGATTGGACTGGAGTCTTGAAAGTGCACCAAGCTTACGGTTTGCAGGACACATACAGCACCAAACAAAACTGTCTTGGTGAAAGTTGCTTACAAAAACAAATTTTGTCAGGCCTACAGAAGAGGTTTACATGAAGTGGTCAAAGGCAGTCGTGTGATGCCATATATATATCTTACAAATCTTTCTCCATGTCCACTGGTGGGGTGAACACAACTTAACTATGGTTACATTAGCAGCTATGAATACGCTTTAGTGAAACAGAAATTTGCAATTGAAAAACATTCTTAGTCTGAGTTATATAAACAGTCAATCCATTATCAAGTCACATGATTTCACTGTACACTCATTTCTGTTTCGGGATACAAACAATGGTGGAATTCTTCCATACTCTGACAGGAGTTGAGTCACTCCAGTCTTCACAACATATTGCTGAGTTTGAGGATGTGTGTGTGTCACCTGATTTATGTTTTAGGGTTATGGGGAATGGTAAAATGGAGCATGAGATGAAAAGAGAGATTGGTGTGGCGTCAGTGGTAATGTGGTTGTTGTATCGGACGGTCATGGTGAAGAGCATGCTGAGCACCAAGATACCTTCCTTTGGAGGTTCTCCAGACCCTGAGGTTGACCCAGAACAAGCTAGAGATTACATATCTCATCTGGCTAGGGAATGCCTCAGGATCCCCCAGGAGGAACTCCAAAATGTTACTGGGGAGCTTGTTTAACTCTGGTAAAGCAGGATATACTTGGCTATTTTTTGTCTCTTCAGTGGAGTGGAAACTTAAGTGGACACTGAAATCACATGCTATTAAACATAACATAGTGTCAGTGCTTGCACTCCACTGTAATGTTGGTTTGTGTGCACAGTTTTTTCAGAAACATACTAAAAGTAATCATACAACCACCATCAAACACATTTTATGCATTGTTACACACTGTTTCAAAAGAGTTCATCAAGGTAGAAATAGTGTATCTCAGTATCTGACATTATAACAGCCATTTTTTTCTTAGTTTTTCCACTGAGATCATTTCAAAGAGCCTTTGTGCAAAGGCAACACTGTGGTGAGCAGATCCATAGATGAGCAGATGATGACTTGATCAAACAAATCTCCAGAACACGTTTTTAAATGCATTTCCATGTCACTGAGTGTGAGCAGGTAAACAAACATTAATTGACAATTTTGGCAGTGGTGAAGGGACAGAGTTTAAGTTGTTGGTTGTGGACAGAAAGTCATTATAAGCTTAATTGAAATTAACAACAACTCAGTGACACCAGCAATAATGTGTGAACACTACATTATGGAATACGTTATGAGAAAAGAGACATGTATTTACTGTAATGCTGCTAAATATCTACAGTACTGTCTAAGTGGACTGGCCAATTCGCCAACTCCTGGGAGGGCTTGCTCACCTCCCTGAGAGGGCCTGTCTTCTTATCTGGCACCATCTCCTGTCTGGAAGCTCTACACCACCCTTATATTATCATCATCCACCTGCATGACAGCCAAGCACAACAGTGAGTGCACAGGAGAGGAGAGGACGAGGTAGATGGCCTTACACTGATAAAGACCACAGTGTTTCACGGATTTGATTTAGTAACGGGAAGAACTAAAGACCTGTAGATCACTATATTGTGACAATGGCTTCTGTGAGATTAGCTTTTGAAGCTGAGAATATTTGCACATCTGGTTGGTGGAGGAAAATAAGTCACTTAACTAAATGCTCTGCACTTGTTGCAAAAAGATATTTTGCAAGAAGGTGTCATAGCAGCCAGAATAAAATGTTGGCTGTGTCATACCTTCCATACTGATATTTCTACAATACATTTCCTGTCACATACACATTACATGTTTGTGAGCTGGCCTGCATATCAGGAGGTGGAGAGGATGGTGGTGGAGTTACAGCTAGGAGACCACTAATCGAGGCAGCATTTCAATACTTGTTAGTAAGAATCCACTTGATATTTTTAAGGATCCATCGGTATAGTTTGCAGCAGTGTTGAAAAAATGTATATTTTTTATGAGACAACTCCAGTCTGGCAACAAAACCAGGTAATTTAAGGCAAAACAATATATTTTCCTAATCCGAACCAAGTGTTTTTTGCCCTAACTAGGCCATGAGCAGAACATAACATTTGAAAATTAACCTAACTTAATGTACATAGACATTTTAAGTTTCAACGGATCTGTGGTTTGCAAAACTTGCCGTACATTGCCAACATTACTTTGGCAATCTATTTTGGCTTGGCACACTGACAGAACAAACAGCTGTGCATCAGGCTATCCTGGAACCAAACATATTAAGATTTTGTAGGTGAAAATTGCCATTAAAAGGATATTTGTTAAATCATATAAAATTTACATTAAAACAATGTAAAATATCCTTTCATCCGCTGTAATGATGGAGAGCAGTTCCACCCTCAGAAACTAGCTCATGAATAGAAAGTCAATGAGAAAAGATGTCTCAGCCCAACACTGTTTGACTGACAAGATGCCTCAGTGCAGAAAGACCACAGCGATAAGTGATTCACAGCAAATATGGAGACAAAATCAAAATTGAGTAACTCAAGGATAATCATTTCAGTTGGGGAAGCTAAAATTGGAGTATAGCCCATTAAATAGCGGAGGTTTAGGACAGGTAAAGGAGACAGAGGAGACACGGGAGAAAAAGCTTTTTTTAACCAGTGGAGGTGATATAATCATTCCAGTTCAGATAATAAAAACTAAGATTAGCTGCTTCTTTTATCTTTATCTTATCTTATATCTAAGAAATATTCCATCACTGTTTGTGATTATATCGATACATTTCTCATTATCAAGTGTGCACTGCCACTGTTTTTGGCACTGAAACTCATCTTCAAATAATCAGCTCTTCATGCAAATCCAAAGAAAGTGGCCCCTGAATTTGAATAACCATAGCACGTAGCCCTCTCAACCTGACAACTTCACTGAAAATATCATAAATCACATAGGAGGATGGCTAAATTATGCTAAAGACTGCTAACTGATTAGCATTAATGTGCTCACTTTCTCCTTCAAGCACTGAGGCATAGCGGTTTGTTCCTCTGCCGACAGTCAATACCATTAACCTTTGCAATTCAGGCTCTGCCGCGTGCTGGCAGGTTAGCGGAGGCAGTGACCCCAAAACTAGATGTTGCTATTGGGGGAACGTTGAGGGGGGTGGAGAGGGGCGTGAAGGGGTGGACAAATGTTCTTCATAAAAAACAAACCACCTCATCTGAGATCACAAGAGAGTTATAGATCTAATTTGCTTCACGCACAAGCTCATCTCATTGGACACAATACAGATACATTTAAGCATAAATCAGTGTGAATATACAGATGGGTGAACGAGGGACCAAGTGTGTGTGTTTGTGTGTTGGCTGGATGTTAGGTGCTGTCTCCTCGATGTGTCCTACATTATAGCACAAGTGCCAACATTAAAGCAGACACTCTCATCCATCTCTAGGAAAACAAAGAAATAAAGGTTAAAATAAATCACAACCAGATCCAAAGAAATTTAACTTCTGATGTTCACAAGGTGACGCTTCCTATCTTTTCTTTTTTATTAGAAAATGCAAAGATGAGGGATCATAAACTTTTTTATCACATTGTATTTGTCTTTTTTTTTTTTTATACAGTTGAACATTTGAACATCATCCTATTTTGATCAGCATTTTTGCCTTAATTTTAGAGTAAATAGCAGAGAAAGACATGAGAAACCTGGGTGACATATAACAGATGACATCCTCAAATGTCTTGTTTTGTCCACAACCCAAACATATTTCATTTACTGTCGTAGAGGAGTAACAAAACCAGAAAATATTCACATTTAAGAAGTTAGAATCAGAAAGTTGGGGACTTATCTAACAGTTGACATTTAATGGATTAATAATTGTACCTCTAAAAAATACCCAGCAAGACTCAAATATAAGTGACACTGCAGTTACATATAAAGTCCAGTATAAACACTGTGGCACATAACAGTTTGATCTATTGTTTCATATGTACAGTCCAATGTATAGGTGTAAATACAACTACAGCACTGTACTGTGTGGGGTCAAGCACCTAGCTCATGGACAATTGGTCACTACTGAGGGAAATAAGGATGTCCAGATATTCAATCTAGATTTATCAAATTACACTCCACAACGAGCCTGTTTCTCTAACTTCACAACATTGGGTAAATACTCCAAAGGACTTCACAAAATTCGTTGTCTGTTGTCTGTCAAAGGGATTTTAACAAATTTGACCTCGTATGTAACATTAATTGGAGGTAGAGGGTTTTTGTAAACTAAGGCTTAGTGCTTCTTTCATCCCCTCTTGCTGTGCATCCACACAAAGGACTGACATGTGTGTCACATTATTGACCCTTACATGATGAGGTAAGAGAGACGGAGCCTTGTTCATGCTGAGGTGACTTGTAACTAAGCACCTTATTTTCCGTATCTGTGGCATGTAGTAGCTTGGATGTGAAGTTCCCCTCTCCGACATGCACATACACACAGTCAAACACACTTCACAGCACATCACCTACCGTACACCCAATCCATCTCTTAGGCTATAGGCTCTGTTTTTTTAAAACTTGCATATGACTCTCATGACTGGCTGAATCCTAAACCGTTCCACGTAAGAACCATCAGTTTTACTGCTATAATCAGTCAACAAACAATTCCGAAATCATCACTATGTGTTAGGACAGACAAAATTTAAATGATGTGTTTTATCTCATTTACCTTTATTCATCACAATGTTAGCATGTCCCAGTGCTGGCTGATCAGGAGAGTTGGATTTAAACTGGGTTGATTTCTGCCTGTGTTTTTTATAATAGGAGATTTCTTACTGACCACAGCAACTGAAGGATAAAAATGTTTTTCAAAAACTTCCTGTGCTTTTTGTTTATATCATGTTCAGGTCAATGCTCGATAATACTTTTTCTTAATTTTTTTCTTCTTTTGAATGCGGGACTGTAGGTCAGTTTCAGAAGAGATGTATTGTGTCATAATCAACTAAATTGCTTAATCTAAAACAGTATACGACCACACGGCAGTTTTACCCAAGGTCGAGCTTGAAGTAACATATAATGACAACATAAATAGGATTATGAATTGTGATGTAGCAGTGTAAACAGTGGCAGAAAAATCTTCTCTTGAGGCAAGCCAAGTTAAACACATACCTGGTATTGCTGGTAGTTGTAGAGGTTGCCGTAGTAGGTGGAGTAGCGTGAAGGCTGGTAGAAGTTGTAATAGGAGGTTTCCAGGAGCAGGTCAGACGGGCCGTCAGTATGAGCCCGGGCAACGGCAGACGGGCTGGAGGACAATGCTGAGCGACTCCCTGGAAAACACACACAAACACACACACACAGGCTAAAGTGTGATGTTTGTGGCTGGATTTAGGGGTTTTCAGATCATTACTGCATTTAAATATGGATCCAAGGATGCAATTATGTCCTAGTTTTAATTGTGATTTGGATTAGTAAGTCAATATGTAAAATTAACCATGTTTTTTTTTGTTTTTTTTTTAATCAATTATGTATCCAACAGCAGAGCTCAAGCAGAAAAATGAAAAATGACACGATGAATTCAAGTCATACAGATCTTGGCTGTTCCTATGATCAGTTATATAATAGGAAAAGACATGTTTCTTGAACTTCACAAGAAATTTTATGGTCATTCCACCACTTTCTCAAATTGCTATCAACAGCACCATCTGCAGGTGACAGGTGTCACAATACAGAAATGTGGCTTGCCCTGTCAGGACAAAAATGACCATCAAATCATCATTACTCATTATCTGTTGTTCTTTTCTTATCAACAAGGTCACATTCTTGTCAGGAAGATCCTGAGCTTTCCATATTACACAATGAAGACAGTGTGCACCACTGAAGACAAAGATAATCACATTTGTTGTCCCCTGTTCTAATTCTTGTCATCGTTGAGTCACAGAGTGCTAAACTCCTTTTGCCACATCAGTCTTTCCTTTCTGTTGCCAAGCCAGAGACCTGATGTTCATTCTCACAGAAACACAAAGCAGAATCAAAGCGAGACATGAGCAGCCTTGACCAGTCTTATTGCAACTCCTAAAATTTTGCTATCAGTCTGACAGAGAACACGGTATCTGTGTCTGCCTCCACACCATCAAAGACATCAAGCGTGCTCTTTCATGCCGCCGCCACCAAATCAACTTTGATTTTTACTTTTCATCACACCAACATGTCTCTTGCTGGTTTTCTAGTGTCTCTAAAAGTACTTCTGTTCTGTCCTTAACCAGCTGATGAACTTTTTTTCACAAAGAATGTCTGTTTGAACAAAAGGAAAGATATACTACAGAAAAACTGTATACATGCTGCTTTGAATAGCATTTTTGAAGAGTAAAATCTTAAAGAATGTAGATACAGATGAATGTAGATATTGTACAAGTCCTTCCTCTCTTTAAAAAAGGATGCACTATATACACGCACTATATATATATATATATATATATATATATATATATATATATATATATATATATATATATATATATTATATCTGATATATCTTTGACTATAAAGTGTCTGTTAATCATTTAAATGCATATTGACATTTCATGTTAATAGGCAGGTTTTTAAAAATATTTTGATATTAGTACTTTGCATTTATAAAACTGTGTGTTTTGTTAGTAAACAGTACACACACCCAGAGGGGGTTTCAGTTAATGTTACTCTTCTTCATTTTTGTCATTCCAGTTTTTTCAACAATAGCATATTTATGAAAACTTCAGCCTTAAACTGTCTACTCAACTGCAAAACAAGTCTTCACCATTTCAGCTCTGCCTCCCTGCAGCTGTGACTCCTGCATTTATTCAGATTTGGTCATCACTGACATTTTTCCCAATATTTCCTGGAGCTGTTGTTTAGCTACAATGACACACCTGTGCAGCTGTTTAACAAGCTGTTGGATATTTTATTGGTGTGACACATGAGAGGGTGGTGGGACAGTCTATCGGGCTATAATTGAATAATAGTTGGCAATATCTCACCTGTGACAGCAAGAGAGGAAGTGGAGGTACTGGTGGGTGTCAGGGATCGTCCCTCCGCAGAGAACAAGCAGTCTGCACCAGCTTCATTTTTCACCATCACCTCAGGGCAAGACAGAGCAACTGGACTACAAATCCCGAGCTCCTCCTCCTGAGCCTGCTGCCGCCTCAAGGCCACCTGGAGGGGAGGGAAGAAAACAAAACTGAAGTCAATATCAGCTTGATATTGCAAAGACATAATAATAATAATGATAATAATAATAAATAGTCCTCTGTCTAGTCTAGACCTTGTCTTTAGCCACTAACTACAATTCTTTATACTGTTTATTATCTTCTTACATACAAACAAATTAGTGAATTAAATAGAAAGGACTGATGACTATTCATAGTCATAATGTACCAATACAATGCTGCAAAAGTAATTTATTAGAGATGTAAAATAATAATACATAACACTTATGTGCAATTATATCAATACGTGACATAAATATACAAGCTCTACTTTACTTGTTCTACTAATGCACAGCTTAATAATAGGCACCATTATTGTATGCTTACAAGAGCTGAAACGATTAATCAATTAGTTCATCAACAGTACACTTCTGAGCAAATATTCTGATTACTGATTAACTGTTTGAGTCACATTTCAAGCAAAAATTCCCCAAATATTCAGACATCACCTTGTTAAATAGGAGTATTAACTGCTTTCATCCATCTCACAACATAGTAGATTAAATGTCATTGGGTGGTGGACATTTAATTGTATAATTACAATTGAGTATGTGAAATTGTGAGCACTTCCTTACTTGTACTGGACCAGATGATTAATCATAAAGAAAATTTGGATAATGCTTAATGAAAACTATTCTCATAATCCATCCCTAGTTAGATCTTTAGATAAATATTTTTACTGTATTTGTTTTTCTAAGATTTGTTTTTTTTGTTTTGTTTTGTTTTGTGAGTTGGCTGCTGACAAATGTCCATTAGATTTAAATACATTATCTATTTATCAGCGTGTTACAGTTACTTATTCCCAATAGATTACTGCAAGGTCTAGTGTATGCTATTAATGAGCCAATTCAAAATGGCTGTTCCCAAAACCCATAACTTGTTACTCCAAGCTAGGTAGTACAAAGTTACAAAGTAAAGAAACACACAATGTGGGGAAAGAAGCTGCTCTACATAGCTACTACTATAATTAAAAATTATTAACAATTTTCTGGTTTCTGGTGAGCAACAAGTGTGGCCACATGCAGTCCTTATTAAACATATTAGCAGTTTGTGACTTTATCGAAGCTAGCTGTGTGTAAACTAAGCTAGCTAGCTTTGGAGAGAAACAGATATAAAGTTGGGAGAAAAAAAACAAACAACAAAAGTTAACTTGTCCATGCAGTTAAAGCGTTTACAGATAAAATTCAAAAATACTTCACGGGTCAATTAGCTACACGTTGTTTTTCAACAATGTATTTCCCCCAACACACACACACATCCAATTTGATGTTTTGATGCAGGTCAAGCTAGGCGCGCTAACAGGTGAAGAACGGTAAACGTATCGTTACCTGGGCCGCCATGACTCTCTGCCTCTCCGCTATCAGCTTACATTTGGGACACTGGCAGTCCCTCCAGTTGCAGAAGCGCTTGTGGCCCTTCAGAGGAGACACATAGCCGTGGTTCCTACAGCGGGAGCACTTGGGCATCCTCGGGGGTTTCTGGCCTTTGGACGGGGACAGAGGTCCGGTGGACTCTGGCACCTGCTTGCTCTGCTTGTCTTTGCTCATGGCTACCAGGAAGAAACTGAAAAAAAAAAATCAATACATGTGGTGCTGACTGGTAGTCGACTCCGGTTAGATAGGTGTTAGCTACTTTGTCCCAGCGGGCTCTGATGGTTAAATCCCGCACTGGTGCCAAGCAGGAGGCTATAAGGTCACCGTCCCACCCCGCCCTGCTGCTGCTGCTGCTGCTGTGACTTCTGGGAAGAAACGAGCTGGAAGCGGGGGAGAGACCTGGGAGAGAGGGTGGCATCAGTCTGCAGCTCCCACTCTGGATCACTGTGGATCAGGTTCACGCCTAAATTATTTGTAAAAACATAATGACTAAAAAGCCCATTGTTTCACGTGAACCTCTGTCCGTGAAACTTCTGTAGCAATAACAGAGATGGTGTGTTACAAGCAAGGCCATAGCCAGGACTTTTAGAAATACTGAGGGACATGCACTGCACCTCCCACCAGTCAGTCCAGAACAATTTACAGACTATGTTATAAATCTGTGCATTTATCTGCATTTTCACAGGACCAATAATCTTTGAGGAAATGATATCAGTGCCAGCTGCTAGATGAAAGTTAGACTCAAATTCAAACAGAAGAAGAAGAAGAAGAAAGAAAGAAAGAAAGAAAAGTAAAAAAAAATATGGCCAATTTGGACCTATGTGTATTAAACTTGTTTATTTTCTAAAAAGAACACATTGACATGGGTGACACCTTATAATAACCATCGTTAATAAATTGTAAATTTAAGTAATTTCACCGTTAAGGAACAATGAAATGGTTCATGAATCAATTGTACAGGTCAGAAACATCGGTTGCAGCTCTCTAATGGTCATTCATAGAGTGTTTATAAATGAACTACACAGTATTTACTAAGTATTATGAACATCAACTGCAAATTTCCAATAAATACTGCTAATAAACATAATGACAAACTACCTGCTGGTTGCACACTACTCCCTGATCGTAAATGAGTACTATTTTAAAGAGTACAGTATGGAGCGACTCTATGAGATATTTTTTGTTATGTATTAATTAAGTTTATCATAATATTCAGACTTACACTGATCTCAATTCCTATCGTTTGGATGTTCACGGGGTGTGAGACAAGGAGTCCCAGGGAGTTTTGTGATGTACACCTAATCATAAATCCCAATAAATCTCAGGATTGTCATGAGAGTTTAAACCCAAAAACGTATGTGTTGGTTAAATCCTGACAAAATGACTTGATTCAGTTGGTTTCTTTGACTGAACAGTTACTTGATGCTGATTTATTACCCTCTTACAGCAGCTTGCACATTGTCTATTGAACTCAGTTTGTAGTAGCCAGTGGTATTACTGTCAAATCCCCCGTGGACTTGCAGTTATTCTGTAATATCTGGGTAGCATCCAACTAAAACATATTTACTGTTGCTCTTTTTTTCATGGCCGCCTTTATGCTACGTGGTGACTTAATATGCTTATTAATTTACCAGGCTTGACTGAGCCGAAACTGCATTAACGTCAACACTGGTCAGTCAGTCAGCCAAGTGGATTTATGGGCAGGGAGTGAAGCAAGGTGAAACACACAGGCACCCAATTAAAATCCCAACCAAGCCAAATAGAGGTGGGGGGGATGAAAAGTTACCAATTAAAAAGCCGGCATTTACACAGTGCTGGATGACCTGCTCAAGATAAATAACTGCTACTCTGGCATAAGGTAATAATGATAGATTAAAATGCCATAATGAAGTCTGCGATTTAACACGTTTAACCTTTCTATTAGTGTGATTGCTCTCTGTGCCAGTAACAGGCTGTAGAGTCAAACAGCGGCGGACAAAGTGAACCCAATGAAAACATGAGGCTGTTACTTCTGCTGCAGCTAACATGTGATGACATGAAGGGAACATAGGGAAACTTACAACAAAAGAAACAATTCCAGCATTTCTATCCTGTGTGCATGATGTACTGTATTGTGCAACCAGGCAATTTTTCAGCAATACTGGCTCACACCCACCCAAGGGAGCCACTGAGTTGGAAATCATCAGATGGGTGATCATGACTGCACCACAACGCCATGTGTCTTCCCCTGAGTCTATTAAAGGAGACCTTCGGTCGATTTAATCATGTAGCTTCATTGCTCAAGCTACACTTGGCTTGCCAGTACCGAAGATGCGAACACATTTGGTCCCACCATTACAGGGCTCTGTGAACGGAGCGTTAGCAGTGACAGCTAACAGCATAAGGTCAGAACTTTACACTGTGTTTTAAGCTTCTTAACATGCTCCATATCTCACCCCAAAAGTCATGCAACATCAGCAGACACCTTACAACACAGCACTGTAGCGTGTATGACTCAAAATGAATAAAAAAGTAGTTAAAACAGTGTGTTTGTGCAAGGAGCTACATACCGGTTTCTTGACATCCGTGTCTTCTGGTGGCTAGGCCAAACTAGTCAATCCGTGGAGCGTGCGCTTACTCCCTCACTGGAGACAGAAACGTATTCCAGCATTTTTCTGTTCATGATGTACATGTCCATGTTACAGCCTTTCATGAGCCATGAGCCTTACAATAGCCTGTTAAGCCTATTGAGCACATGTATGTTTAAATCGACCGAAGTTCTCCTTTAACAGAGGCACATTTTAATGGTGACAAAATGACAGACAAAACTTTATTTTGAAGTATGTTAGCAGTGACACTAAACACAGATAAACAGAGATTTCATGTGTTTTTTACCTGTTCAATACAGCTTCAATACACACAGCCAAGAAGTTAGGATACCGACAAGCCGTTAATCATAGGCTATGAAACATTAGTTTAGCTGTACGCTGACACGTAGCAAAGGGCAACAGGTTGGACTCGAACCCTGGGCTGCGCCCCATGTGCAGCAGTGTTGTCCTCCCTCTGCCAGCTTAGCTGCAAGGGCACCCTGTTCATTGACCATTTCTTTCCTTGATAAATTTTACCATTCGCAAAAGTATTTCCTGAAAATCCTTAGTTTTAACTTTAATAAAAGTGTGATATACCTCAGTGTGATCCTCCTGACTCAGGCAGCATGCCGGAAGGATATTTTGGCCCTTCATCTTGGTGACCTTGTAGCAGATGGCTGTAAGGAGAGCAGGGATGGAAACTTCCTTCCTTCCAGTGAGAGAATTTTAAGACACTTTTATTGTTTATTTGTCAAAGTCTTTTAACATTCACTTTTATCTGTTGTTTTAATGGACTAGCCATTAAAGACAAGTACAGCCTCTAAGACCATTGGAGAGACCTGTGTTTCCTATGGGAGAGGTATCAAATGTCTATTTAATTATTATATTATTGCCAATTATTTTACCTTAGCTCTTTATCTTGCTTTCGCGTACTGACCTCTGTTTGTTTGTTGATCTGTATCTTTGACATGTAACATATTGGATGTTGCTTGTGTGATTGTGGACGAGGTAATTTGGGATCAGTTAAGTTTTTCTGAACCTGGGTCTGAATTTGAATAAAAAACTTTTACATTTGTAGTGTTGTATTGATAGTTTTTAATAGTTTGATAGTGACAGTTGACAGTGTAATGGTTTGTAGCAAAGAGAAACATCAACATCCTCATGTTTCATCCCAACGCAAATTACTAACAACTAGATAACCATGACACATGCTGTTACAAAGTCAGTGTTTGCATTATTGAAAATATATTTCTATTAATGTCTGGACCACCTGACTGATGTTCTTGACAACAGAAGATGAAAAAAGATAGTGTGCTTTTGCAATTCAACTGTAGACGAAACAGTTTTCTAATAGTTATTTTCCTAATTTGTAGAAATGTTGTTCATATTTCTTTCGTTTAAAAGACAACAAAGAAAGTGTTCACTCCTCTTAACAAGGTGGTCCAGTGAGCAGTGCTTGTGAAATGTGGCCAAGCTGGGGACGGGCTTCCGTAGCGTTGCTTAGCAACAGCGCAGTGTATTTGTAGTTTCCCTCCGCCAACCCTCAGCGTAACTAAACTTTAGCTAACTCTGTCTGACACGATGCCCAAAATGAAGGATAAGAAAAGCGAGAACAAAGAAGATGAAGACAAGAAAACATCACAGAAGGACAGCTCCGTGACGGATGCGGACAGTGAGAAGGCTTTCTACCTGACTCAAATACGATATCTGGACGAGCAGTTGGAGAGGTGAGGCAAAAAAAAAACAACAACAACAACAACAACAACAACAAAACTCTCCACAGTTGTTTAGGATACTTCAACTTATGTGACAGTTTTTCTATCCGGGCGAGGACACGCCTGACAGAGATAAGTTCGAACTTTCTTTGTCTCGCTTTCAAACTAAACTCAAACTTGTAGCGTTATATTTTGAAATCCCTTCAGCGCAACGGTACGTCATATGCGTCTGTCGGAATGTAACGTTAGGTTTTGTTAGCTTGTCATTTTCTAGCTAGCTCATCACTTGAAATTAGCGTTAGCTTCTTTTAAAGTACCGGTACATATACATGATCAGTAACAGAGTTGTAACGAAGTAGATTTACTCAAATATTGTACGATATTTCAGTCGCATTTTGAGGAAAATATGCATGTTAAGTTCTTTTACATGCGTACTGTAATTTACCTGCATTTACATTTGCTTTATACTTCTACTCGATTACCTTTCAGAAGGAAATATTGTATTGTATTGTAACGTACTTGAATACAATGCATTGTCATATATTAAACTTCACAGACGTATAGAAATGAGTCTGAACTAATAATCCAGTGCATAATGATATAATACCTCAGGGGCCATGTTCATTCATAATGTGTACTATTACTTTTAATTATTGTGTACATGCAGCTGATAATACTGATGATACTGATAATACTGTAATTTTACTCGAGTTAAGCTACATTTTTATTGAATTCTTCCACCAGTGCACATAACTGAATGGAATGCATGCAAGATTTTAAAACCTAGACCGAGAAGTTCACCTGTTCTGGTAGAAATTGCAAGAAATTCCCCATAATGCAGCATTAAATTATAACTACAGCCCTTTGAGAGGCAGCCATGTGATGTATGGCATCCAATCAGCCAGAACATGTAAAAGACGATACATGTCACCCTACAGTACATAGAAGAATTATTTTATCCCTAACTCTTTGGACTGAATGACCCCTTCCTCCTCCAGATATCAGCTGAAATGTGATCAACTAGAGAGGCAGAAGAACGACTTGAACTCTAAGTACAATGCACTCGAGACGCAGAAAAAGGACATCGTTGAGTTCCTGAAACACTCCCTGCTTGGAAAGGAGGAGGAAGTGGACGAGCTGACAGAGCGCCTGGAGAGTCAGCAGCAGGCTGCCAGTAATGAAAGAGAGGCCCTGCAGCTGCAGCATAGTCAGCTGAAGGAAGAGCTTCTAAACAGGATTGAAGAACTCACCACAGAAAACGAGGCTCTTGGTGAGACTGAATATCTCTGTGGCTTAAACCAGGGTCGAGCTCATCTCTTACTCTAGAATGGCGAAGGTCCTGTGAAAATTAGATTTAAGAAGAAACTCCTTGTTGGATGTGTTAAATCTCAATGAATGTAACCATTGAGGTTTAACCCTCTCCTCTCCTTTCCTGTTATGTCCCTTTCGTAGTGGCAAGGCTTGCAGTTCTGGAGGAGCATCAGAAGAGCTCAGAGCAGCTGACAGCCAACATAGAGTCTTTGGAGAAGGAGCTGGCTTGTCAGAAGGAGGAACACAAAGCTGAAATACACAACCAGGAAATGAGAGTACTCCAGGAAAAGTGGAGGTTAAGACTATTGATTATCATAGCGTATCCCAGTTATACATTCCTGGTAGTTTTTTTTTAAGGGTAAAAAGCTAAGTCACATCAAAAAATAAATTAAAATCTGCATGAGCCCTGCATGTACTCCCTTTCATGTTCCCTGTTAACAGGTTGGAGAAGGACTTGGCAGCAGAAGTGCAGCAGCAGGTGGAGCAGAAGATCCCGGAGATGACCAGGTTAACCCTGCAGGAGAACACGGAGGTTAGGGCTCAGTTCAGCAAGCTGTCAGAGCAGGCACTGGTCATGATCAAGGAGAACTCTACCCTGAGGGAACAAAAGAATCAGCTCAGACTGGATGTGGACAGCCTGGAGGAAATGCTCAGCAAGACATCCCACCAGAGCTGCATCAGTAAGAAGGTAAGAGAGAGACTTGATGGATGATATAGTTGTTCACAAATATACACATATACACTTTCTATGTGTTATTTGGGCCTAATTGTTTGATTTGAATTTTTGTAACTTTGTGCTTTGTAACATTGTCAAGTTAGTTAGTCGTACATGTTGATTATAATGATATATTTATTATTCAGTTTATTGTATTACAGTTTTATGTGTATTATGCAATCCACTCGGTTTTGCATTTTTTAATTGTTGTTTATGAGTAAAAAGTACTGTGCTGTGGCATTTGGAGAGTGCTTAAAAACTTCAAAAACAGTTTAAATATTTTTTTCCTCCTTTTAGCAACCTTTCTTAGTGAACTTACTGATTACTTTGTTTTTCGTTTGGCTTGGGTTCACCAAAATTGTTTGCAATCTTCTGTCTGTCAGTTGGTGCAGCAGCTTACAGAGAAGTGCCAGCAGCTGCAGGAGGAGCTGAAAGACTGTAGGCAAGAACTCAAGCAGTTTCAGACTGAACGCACAGCAGCCCTGGCTGAGATGGAGGTGCTCAGGTCAGAGTTTACTGTGTCTCTACTGACCATATCAATGATTTAACAAAAATAATTTGAAGGAGTTGAAGTGAAAACTCATATGAAAGTAAGGTTAAGGCTAATCGGCGACATTTGAACTATAATAACCGTAACACAAAATACCATTGAGTTAAATCTTATTGCACACACACACACGCACGTTCTTTACTACAAATGACTATTTGGTCTTAATTAAATGCAACTAACTGCAGCTCTAATAATTAAAATAATCAAGTCAAAATTTCAAGTAATAAGAGAGGCAATAGACTTGTCACGTTTAGTCACCTTAAGGATCTGGAAAGGGCTCTATAAATAGATGTATGACATTATTAGTGCGATAGATTATGAAAGTAAAGAAAACAGAATGACATTCAATGATGAAGGACCAAATGATGACAATAACATATGAAAAGAAACCTGGAAATCTGTGCTGTGCTTTCAGGCAGGGCCGGGCCTCGCTGTTTGAGCAGTGCAGTAAAACCAGAGCTGAGGAGAGTCGACTGGAGGCGGAGCTACAGGAAGAGAGGAGGAGGATGAGCAGGATGAAGAGCATGATGCAGGACACAGCTGTAACCCTCAAATATGTCCTGATGGTAAAACAAAAAGAATCCTGATCAGAAACACCCCATACTGATAACATCAGGACACATGTTCAAGGGATCTCATTCAGGGACAAAGCTGCCTGAGCAAAGCCAGAGGAAGTGCTAGCACTTATATAGAAATTCTAAAATCTAGGGGTAGGGATTTTTTTGGACATAGTTCATTGGTTATTGGTGAGGTAAAAAATTATACTTATCTAGGTTAGCTAACTAGCCTAGCGGACCCTCTGCAGCCATGAATTAAAATAACTTCACCAAATCACCACTGTAACTTCACTACTTCTATATTGCACAGCCTTTCTAAACACATTAAGGTTTTAGTTAACCCTGGTCTTCACACCATGATCTATATCAACAAAACCAGCTGAATTGTTAAGTAATGAATTCATAATCATCATTACCATTAAGCTAATTGATTCTTGCTTGTGTAAATGGAATAAGCAGAAATGTGAAACCCCCAAAACACAGAATAAAATGGGAAATGATACTTGTGTGTACTGAGATCTTTGTTGATCTTATATTACTGAGAGGATTCTTATGACAGTGCGTCAATGTGACATTTGAAATATCTCTAAATATGAAGTTGCTGCCACACAATCGTTAATTAAGTAGGCTAATAATGAACTGAACAGATGGTATAGTAAAAGCACAAGTGTAGCAACGTAAAAAACACCCACTATTGTTTGTTGTGCCATTTATTTTATTCATTGAGATTGTTTCCTCTGCTTAGAAATGTTTCTCTATGTAGTCCTGATGTTGGCTCTGTTTGCAGGAGGCACCGACCATGCAAGAGTGGAAGCAGCTGATCCAGAAGCTGCTGGTGGAAAACTACACCACAGAGAACGACCAACTGAACGAGCAGCTCTCTGATCTTGCAGCAGCTCGGTAATAAAATCCCTCTTTCACTGATTATGTCTGTTGATCTGAAGGTCTGTGAGTGGCATTTGATCTGCATTGTGCATCACATCTTGAGACTACTGTTTACTATCCATCAACTACATAAAGAAATGATCTATGCCTTTAATGTGGTGATGGCGCGTGTAATTCTTTGGGAGAATTTTTAATATCCCATTCTTGACCGATCATGTCACAGCCACTTAGTCCCCCTTCCTTGTCAACATTGTCCTGTTTCTTGTGTTTTTACAGAGAAGGGACCCTGAATCCAGCTTCTGATCTGGGAGTTCTACCCCCTCCCACACTGAAACAGAAAGACGTACTCTCCGGAACAGGAGCTGGGTCCAACAGCACCCATGTGCCTCTGCACAGGTTTGTTTCAGACTTCAGATTTCACCAGCTGGGTCTGCAGGGGGCAGTGTTGTGTTTGGAAGTCTAGTTTGAAAACTGTTCATGGGCTCTGGTGGAGTCAATGTAGCCCTTGTGTTAAATTTAGTCAAAATTTTTAAGTCCTTTTGCTAACAATATATACATATATAGACAGTGTGTATGTATAAAACAACAATAAAACAATCTGTTTTAATTTTCATGCAATTTGCAGTAATAGATGTCACTTTAATTGTAAATGACTAAATTTGGTGTGTTGGTGTGTGCCTTTGATGAAACTCTACTGAATTATGTTACTTCTGTTGTTCTTTTCTATCCCTCAGGAAGCCCTCCAGTCAGAAAACATCCAACGCCAATAACCCAAATGATTCAGCACTTAAATTTCTGACCCAAAGAAAGTAATTCACTAAACCAAAATAACAGAAACTAAACTCATTTCCTCCTTTCTCCTGCTTGTGATCGAGAAAACCCTTCATATTAAAGAGGATACACATTGTTGATAGTTTGAGTGAGGACTCCATTTACCCCTTAACCTCGCCAAAGAACCAAAATTCATAATTTACTGTGTGCTGTAAATACCTTTGTTAAAGTTAGGCTTTGTGACTTTGTGGCCACAAGATAAATAAGTAATGGCATGCTAAAATTAACTGTAGGATTAGACAAGGTCATTGAGGAGTCAGTGTATGTCTATTAAGTTTAATAACATTCAGGAACATTAGCCACCAGAGGCGACTGATCATACCAGACTGAGTAGGGATGTAGCAGAAAACCTCCACAGTGTCCCATCAATTCACCTCATCAGTAATATGAATGTGTTATGTCTTCTTTAAAAAAATCCACATGGTCTTTCTTACAGGCAGCAGTGGAAGAAGTAATCAGTCATTTAAGTAAAAGAAGCAATACCACGGTACAGAAATACGCCACCTTCAAAATCTCACTTAAATTAAAGTAAAAAGAAAGTGTTGGCTTCTAAATATACTTAAAGTAAAGGGAATAAAGTAAAATAAATCATCGTTCAGAAAGGCTCATTTTAGAATAATGTTGCCACTGGTAAAGGTGACGCTAATTTTTTACCCCCCCTCCAGGAATCAATAAACTTTTTATCTAATTTATGTCATTGTTCACATCTAACTAATATTTTGCTAAACCAGTCAGGTATATTGTAGAGTTCTTCAGATCTTCATTATTGGTGAAATAGTTGTTTCAGGTTATTTAGCATTTAAGTTACTTAACCCTGTTGAAGTGTTCAGTCTCTCTGGAGAACTAAAGAGAAAAACTGTCCTTGTTTCACTGACTGAGAACCTTCATCAACACGTCCTTGTTTCATGCTTATGGTGTTTTGATCAGCTGTAGAAATTAAATGCTTTATTAAATAGACATGAAACAGAACAGATGATTAGATGTTGATCTTTTATTTTGATACATGTACAGTTAGTTTGTACTGTACTGAATCAAGAGTGAAATATTGACCTCAGAAAACATGCTGACACCATCTGCTGGTGATAAAATGATACAGCAGCATTTCCTCATTAGTGGGCTTTGCTGAGAGATGGACACCTCTGTAGCATTAGCATCGTTATATCGCGATAACGAAATAAATGCATTCTTTATCGTGAGAAAACAATCTTTGTTACATTGAGGTAACAAAATAAATGCATTCTTTTTCGCGAGCAAACAATCTTTGTTATATCGATAATAATATAATAAGTCGTTATCACAAGATAACAGTGCATAAAAAAAGAAGAAAAATCAATGGCGGGTCTCGGCTCTGACTGCCAAATCATTTTTGAGTGAATGTTGAATAATAATATTATGACAATTAAATGAATTTCACATTATGTCATTT